>NC_053397.1:53252015-54452015 GCF_905171765.1 Bufo bufo
GCCTGTGCATAATGTTCAGAATGATAGTCAGAGGCGCATAAAGGAGTTCAACATATGGCTTGGTAAATGGTGTCAAGAGCAAGGATTTGGCTTTGTTTCTCATGATAGCTCTACTTGGAATAGAAAGGAACTGTACAAAAAAGATGGTTTGCATCTTTCTCTCAAAGGAACAAATGTACTTAGTGAACAACTCCAAGAATTTGCGAAAGAGTATTTAAGCTAGGAAGGGGGGGGGGGGCAAAAGAGTGAAAATAAAAGAGTCCAATTGCCCCCCGAAACAATGCCAGAACAGGTCAGAAGCACAGAGGTTAAGAAATGATAAGCTCAGAGTCCTGTCTACAAATGCTCGCAGTTTAGGTAAAAAAATCAATGAACTTGGGTCAATAATGGCATCTGAGAATGTAGATTTAGTGGCTGTTACGGAGACATGGTTTAATGAAAGAAATGACTGGGACATAACCATACCAGGGTACTCTTTATACAGAAGAGACAGAGAAGGCAAGAAAGGAGGAGGAGTGGCCCTGTATGTGAAAGATAGCATTAAATCTAACCTAATACAAGTTGGTGAGGCCAACATAGAGTCAGTCTGGGTTACGTTGCAGTTTGCTAACCATACGGTAACTCGTGTAGGTGTGATATATAGACCACCTGGTCAAGTTAAAAAACTAGATGATCTACTAGTTGAAGAAATAGCTAAAATGACAATGAAAGGAGAAGTTATCATTATGGGAGATTTCAATCTTCCAGATATAAACTGGAAAACCAAAATAGCAAGTTCTACCAGGAGTACAGATATTCTAAATTCCCTACTGGGGTTATCTCTACAACAAGTGGTTAAGGAGCCAACCCGGAGGGAGGCCATTTTGGATTTGGTATTCACAAATGGGGATTCGGTATATGATGTCATTGTAGGCGAAACCTTGGGATCTAGTGATCACCAGTCAGTGTGGTTTAATATAAGAACTGTGAAAGAGTCCCACCACACAAAAACAAAAGTTTTAGATTTTAGAAAAACAGACTTTTCAAAAATGAAATTAGTCATAAATGAGTCCTTATCAGACTGGAACGGATTACATGGAGTCCAGGAGAAATGGGACCACTTAAAAGGTGCATTATTGAAGGCAACAGAAAATTGCATTAGACTTGTCAGTAAAAGCAAAAAAAGGAAGAGACCACTGTGGTACTCAGCAGAAGTGGCCCAAATCATTAAAAATAAAAAGCTAGCATTTTGTAATTATAAAAAAACCCAGAGCAATGAAGATAAGGAAATCTACAAGATTAGGCAGAAAGAGGCCAAGCAAGTTATAAGAACTTCTAAAGCGCAGGCAGAAGAAAAACTAGCTCAGTCTATGAAAAAAGGGGATAAGACATTCTTCAGATATATAAATGAAAAAAGGAAATTAAAACAAGGAATAACTAAATTAAAAACAAAGGACGGAAGGTATGTAGAAGAGAATAAAGGACTAGCCGACTGCCTTAATGAATACTTCTGTTCAGTTTTTACAAAAGAAAAAGGAGAAGGACCTCCACTAGAAAGGATGACTAATAAATCGTTTGATGCATGTATCTTTACAGAGGAAGATGTTCTAAGTTTGCTGTCTAAGGTGAAGACAAATAAGTCACAGGGGCCTGATGAAATACACCCAAAATTATTAAAAGAGCTTAGTGGTGAGCTGGCAAAACCGTTAACCGATTTATTTAACCAATCATTAGTAACAGGAGTCGTCCCGGAAGATTGGAAATTGGCAAATGTCGTGCCCATTCACAAGAAAGGTAGTAGGGAGGAACCGAGCAACTATAGACCAGTGAGTCTGACATCAATAGTAGGCAAATTAATGGAAACCCTATTAAAGGATAGGATTGTGGAACATCTAAAATCCCATGGATTGCAAGATGAAAAACAACATGGGTTTACTTCAGGGAGATCATGTCAAACAAATCTTATAGATTTTTTTTGACTGGGTGACTAAAATAATAGACGGTGGAGGTGCAGTAGATATCGCATATCTAGATTTTAGTAAGGCTTTTGACACTGTCCCACATAGAAGACTTATCAATAAACTGCAGTCATTGAGCATGGACTCCCATATTGTTGAGTGGATTAGGCAGTGGCTGAGTGACAGACAACAGAGGGTTGTAGTCAATGGAGAACATTCAAAACAAGGTCATGTTACCAGTGGGGTTCCACAGGGATCTGTACTGGGACCAATTTTGTTTAATATCTTCATAAGTGATATTGCAAAAGGCCTCGATGGTAAGGTTTGTCTTTTTGCTGATGACACAAAGATATGTAACAGGGTTGATGTTCCTGGAGGGAAACGCCAAATGGAAAACTAGAAGAATGGTCAGAACTCTGGCAACTGAAATTTAATGTGGATAAGTGCAAGATAATGCACCTGGGGCGTAAAAACCCAAGGGCTAGAATATAGAATATTTGACACAGTCCTGACCTCAGTATCTGAGGAAAGGGATTTAGGAGTAATTATTCCAGAAGACTTAAAGGTGGGAAGACAATGTAATAGAGCAGCACGAAATGCCAGCAGAATGCTTGGATGTATAGGGAGAGGTATAAGCAGTAGAAAGAGTGAAGTGCTTATGCCGCTGTACAGAACACTGGTGAGACCTCACTTGGAGTATTGTGCGCAGTACTGGAGGCCATATCTCCAGAAGGATATAGATACTCTAGAGAGAGTTCAGAGAAGAGCTACTAAACTAGTACATGGATTGCAGGATAAAACTTACCAGGAAAGGTTAAAGGACCTTAATATGTATAGCTTGGAAGAAAGAAGAGACAGAGGGGATATGATAGAAACTTTTAAATACATAAAGGGAATCAACTCGGTAAAGGAGGAGAGCATATTTAAAAGAAGAAAAACTACCACAAGAGGACACAGTTTTAAATTAGAGGGGCAAAGGTTTAAAAGTAATATAAGGAAGTATTACTTTACTGAGAGAGTAGTGGATGCATGGAATAGCCTTCCTGCAGAAGTGGTAGCTGCAAATACAGTGAAGGGGTTTAAGCATGCATGGGATAGGCATAAGGCTATCCTTCATATAAGATAGGGCCAGGGACTATTCATAGGATTCAGATATATTGGGCAGACTAGATGGGCCAAATGGTTCTTATCTGCCGACACATTCTATGTTTCTATGTTTCTATGATCTGCCATCTTTATTCCCAAGCCCGGCGATGCAGATGTAAGTCCTTACCTGTGCCTATGCCGCAAGCCGCTCTGAAACACATGCGGTCACCGGGAGCAGGCAGTTCCGAGAACAGCCCGATAAAGGTGAACGCATGTGTTTCAAAGTCGCCCACGGCGCAGGCACAGGTAAGGACTTACCTCTGCATCGCCGGGCTTGGGAATAAAGATGGCAGATCGCATGTGTTCGTCGGCGAACACTGCGAACTGGCTATCACTACTCTTCATGTCCATGGGCTGTATCTGCTGTTGTAGCTTAACATCATTCACTTGAATGGGGCTAAGATGCGATATTAGTCCATGAACATTAACGGCTCTGTTCTTGAAACAAAGAACTTTTTCCTTTATCTAATAAAGTGTATTCATCGCAGCAGTAAAAAGGTTTTCTGAGACCTTTATATTGATAACATAGGCTGCGCCACGGCTTTCTTGCAGCTTAACCTAGGCCATGTGATGTTATGTTGTTCACTCACAAGGCCTAGGCGCAGCTCAGTCCCATTGAAGTGAATGGGGTTGAGCTGTGATACCAATCACAGCCACTATACAATGTATGACACTGCTTGATAAGACCGCGCGCTACTGTGAGCGCCTTTACCTTCAAAAAACAGCTGATCGGCGGGAATCCTGCGTGTCGTGAATAGGTTATCATTATAAAGAGTCTTGGGAAAACACCTTTAGTAATCTATCCTAAAATGTCTGGTGAAAAAAGCAACATAGGACCCAGGATGTCCAGATACTGAAGAGGGAGCAGAACACCTTTCCGTTATCAGTGGGTCCACACTTAGCAGTTTTGGGTATATGACTGTGCCACATTGTAGTTGGAAGGATTATCATGATAATATATGTATATATGCCTTTTAATATATATATATATATATATATATATATATATATATATATATTGGCCCTGTATGTATGTATCTGTATGCATAGAGATGTATGTATGCCCCCTTGTTAGCATACATCTCTATGTATATATATATATATATATATATATATATATATATATATATATGGATGTGCCCCTAGCATCTATAAATATATATATAGAGTTAAAATGTGGCCAGAATGTCCCCATGGATGCCCCCCCTCTGAAATGTGCTGCAGGAGGGAGAGACCGACAACTGGACAATTATGTCCAGTTTCGGCCTCTTCAAACAACAGAGGATCAATAAAGATCCTCTACCCGGTGATGGTGTGCCTAACAGGTACATGGGAACAAAGAGTTCCCATGCCCCTGTGTGCCGCCTCCCTCCGTGCTGTAATTACAGCGCCAGAGGTATGCATTATTTTCACAGGCAGGAGGATCAAAGGATCCCTCTGCCTGGAAGCGCGCTCCAGAATGCGCAGGCTGGCTCGGTGACCTCATGTTACCGCGCCAGCCCACGTGGACTGGGCTGAGGGCGGGAAAACGGGAGCGAGCGCTGCAGAGTTTAAATACCCCAGCGGCACTGCACTGATCAGATGGGAACCTCTACCTGCCTCCCTGAAGCAGAGGGCTGTGCTCAGAAGATGAGAACAGAGCAGCCGGCGCTCAGAAGAGACACCCCCCTTGACAGGCTGCTCTAGAGATCGGGATCCCTACCTCTCCCCCCATAGTAGAGCAGGGCCGACGCTCTCCATAGTCATCTGTATCGCCGTCCTCAGGACATCGATACAGATGGATGCTGCGGGGCAGGGGAGGGAGAGGTGTGTCCCTTCCCCTTCCTCTGATAGGCTGCAGGCACTAGGCGTCATCGCGCCGCTTGAGCCGTACAGCGCGGGACACAGGCCGGAAGAGGCTTGCATCGCATCGCTGACATGGAGGTAAGTATAGGTGTTTTTTTTATTTTTTATTGTGTACAATACTGGTGGCTACTGGCACATGTTGATGGGGGGGGGGGGCTCAGGCTACTGGCACATGATCGGGGGGCCTATGGCTACTGGCACATGATAGGGGGGGCTCTGGCTACTGGTACATGATAGGGGGGCTCTGGCTACTGGCACATGATAGGGGGCTCTGGCTACTGGCACATGATAGGGGGGGCTCTGTCTACTGGCACATGATAGGGGGCTCTGGCTACTGGAACATGATGGGTGGACCTCTGTCTACTGGCACATGATAGGGCGGGCTCTGGCTACTGGTACATGATAGGGGGGGCCTATGGCTACTGGCACATGGGTGGAGGGCTCTGGCTACTGGCACATGATATAGGGGGGGCTCTGGCTACTGTCACATGATATAGGTGGTGCCTCTGGCTACTGTCACATGATATGGGGGGCCTCTGGCTACTGGAATATGATAGGGGGGCCTCTGTCTACTGGCACATGATAGGGGGGCTTCTGGCTACTGGCACATAATAGGGGGGCTCTGGCTACTGGCACATGATAGGAGGGGCTCTGGCTACTGGCACATGATATGGGTGGGGCCTCTGGCTACAGACACATCATGGGGGACCTCTAGCTACTGGCACATGATGGGGGGGCTCTGGCTACTGGCACATGATTTGGGGGGGCTCTTGTTACTGACAAATGATGGTGGGGGGGCTCTTATTACTGGCACATGTTTGGGGGCATCTATGAGGGCACATTTTACTGGCACATTATTGGGGGACATGTATGGGGGCACTTATTACTGCCACATTATTGCGGGCACTTAGTACTGCCACATTATTGGTGGGCACTATAGGGGCATCTACTGAGGCCACAAAGAACGGTTATTTTATATGGGGGCTCTGTATAGGGGCATTTTATACTGGGACACATTATGGTGGGTACTATGGGGAAGGGGGGAGAGGAGTACTATGGGATCATCTACGGGGGCACTGAGAAGGGATATTTTATACTTACAAATTATGGGGGACACTGAGGGCATCTACTGGGGAACTATATATGGCACATTTTATACTGGTACATTATAGGGGGGACTAGGAGGGAGGGGGGAGAGGAGCACTCTGGGGGCATTTACTGGGGGCACTATATAGGGGTATTTTATACTGGCACATTATGGGGGCACTATGGGGACATTAGCTCAACTGGGGGCATTACAAGGGGGTATTTTTTGCACTGTCACATTATAGATATAGAATTATTTCTACTGGGGGGGTCATTATGGTGGGCTTTATTACTCCATTATGGTATGACCCCTAGTAGCAGCACAACCTCTCCCTGCTCTGCTATCCCTCTGCCCCTTCTCCAAATCCTTATTATGAAATCTTTCTCCTTAGGATAAAACACAATGTCACCTCCGCCGAGCCCCCGGCCAAAGTGTTGAAGTGGTGTCCGAAATCCCCAAGGGCCAAGCCAAGTAATTGTAAGTTTTCATATGAAATATGTTTATGTTATACACATATAGCATACACTGTGCCCCACAATATACAGTTTCTTCTGTAAAAGTCAAGTGCCATGGGGGGGGGAAGGGGCCTTATTGTTTTTCGCCCCAGGGCCCCATTTCACCTAGAACCGGCCCTGTAGAAGAGAGCACAGGCAGCCATGTGCTGGGCTGCACTGCGCTAGGAGACACAGGACCCCCGGCACCTCCAGCAAGGAAGAGGGCGCAGGCAGCAATGAGCTGCTCTGCGCTCTGAAGAACAAGAGTGCAGCCAGGGCTCAGGATCCCAGACCAGAGGAGTTGAGCCCCGAACAGCCAGAGGTACGGAGCAGGAGGCAGCCCTGCAGAGCATTCTTGGCTAAGTATAACCCCTGCATTGCCCTGTGCCCTGTATTCCCACTGCCACCAGTCCCTGCCTCCATTAACCCCTGCATTCCCACTGCCACCAGTCCCTGCCTCCATTATCCCCTGCATTCCCTTGTGCCCGGCATTCCTACTGCCACCAGGCCTCCATTAACCCCTGCTGTAGCATTAACCCCTGATATGCTGGCTGCCTCAGCATTAACCCCTGCTGAGCTCCTGTACCCCGGCAGACCTCTGCAGCAGTCTGATTCCCTGCTGCAGTTGGCTGCCCTGCCCAGAACCCTGTGTTCCTTGGCCTGCATGTATTAACCCCTGCAGTGCCACAATTGTGTTTTTAACCCCTTGTTATCCCCATAGGGACAGTGTGTAGCCAGGTGGGTGGGTTGCTTGTATTTGTGTGTAAGTGTACTGTATAGATATTGTGTGCGGTGGAATGGGAATTGTGTACTGTGTAGTGTAGTTAGGCTTGTATTGTGTTTATTGTCGTACTGTTACTCTAGTGCGGTGTGTACATCTATATGTATATATATTTATAACCATTGATCTATAAATATATATAGATATAGCGTATAATTAGACTTGTATTATAGTATTGTATAATAAATACTTTATTATTCATAGTACAGTGTATGTATGGTCATTAATAGTCGCCACCGTAGTAGTAGCAGTAAGTCACACGTAGTGTAGTTCAGTGGAGTGTATAGGCAACAGAGTTAGATAGTTAATCAATTAGCTAACATAGTTAGTTTATCATTTAGGCATAAATAGGCGGAGTCATCACTAAACAACTCAAGCCTATTTATGAATATTAATTATTGAGATTACCCTAAATTTCAATAATTAATATTTCCCTTAACATTGGCGAGCCAGGCCCACTGCTAGGAATTTGTATCTGTGTTTGGTTTTGGTGAAGAAAATCGCTTACGCTGTGAACTAGTCAGGTGGGAGGGACGCAGTCAGTGGATTCTGAGCGTCCATAGCCTGATAGTTCGGACAGGTAAAGCGGTTTCTTCAATCGGAACCAAGCACAAGGCAAAATCTACAGCAGAGAACCTAAAATCTTTTTGATTTTTGTGTAGTAACGATTTTCTGATTGCCTTGCACGCCCACTAAACACTGGAGAGAAGTCGTCACATACGTCACTGAAGAGAGGACCATCACCGTTGGAGCTGAACAGAGAAGTCCAGCTGAGCGGGAGAAGGCGTTCAGGATACTACAGGACCTTCTCCACGCAGCACACAAGGGACAACAAAGGACAGCACCAAGGAAGATGGCCTCTCATCAAAACGTAAGTATGGACTTCTCCACACTACAACACCTAGCAAAACATAGTACATTTAACCCCATCCTCCCCACCACTCACAGGTCAGCAGAAATGCTGTGGTCCGATTTGTTAGCACAGGCTTGTAGCTACGACAAGCTATGTGTTAACAAACGGACGGTGTTAAACAAGTCCACCAAACAGCTTTGGATGCTAGGCAAACTTGTTCATACATTTGAGGTTAGCATCGGCAAGCCAAAGGAAGTTGCGCTGGTGTCTCGGTCAACGGAGACAATTCCTCCGAACATTCACTGCCAATGCTGTGCCAGTAATTCGGACCAGGTTTCGGCATTGCAGGCACAGCTGGCAGAGAATGTGCAGTCTACTGTTGACCGGGATGCGCAGGTGGCTAGGATAGATTCACAGTTAGTAGAGCTGCAGAGGCAGAAGGAGGAAATTAAAGCTAAGTTGACTCAGTCTTATACTGAGGTCAAAGCCTTCAAGGAGCGGACTGCCTCTACTAACGTGACGGTAGCCAAATTGAAGGCTGAGGTTGCTGTAAGGTCACAGCTAATGTCTGGCATGCAACAGGTCATCACCAATTTGGTGCCGGCCCTTTCTTTTTCCATAAAGTCAGGGTCGGAATCTCCCAAAACTTTGGCCTGTGCAGGGCAAAAAGGGGGGAGAGTAGTCTGTGACAGGCTAAATCACCAGACCAAGCCTGTCCAGACTAACAGAGATTTTTCCCTGACTTTGGCAAAAAGAACTGTTGTGAAGAGTGCGTCCCTGAGGATGGAACAATTCAGGAGATGGGAGCACAACGGCAGTGTAAACAGACCTAAGGCATGCAGAGCAAACATCAGATGTTTTGCATGTGGAGGCCTAGGTCATATAGTGAGACACTGCAACGCAGATAGGAACATAACACACAGGACAAGAAACCAAGTCACGTGTTTCAGGTGTGGGAACAAAGGACACATTGCAAGGAATTGCCCTTGTGCAAGTAATTGCAATGTGTCCAACAGTAGTATCCAGGTAACAAATTGTGCAGTGGGGTCTAGTCAGCTTGGCCATAAAGGGGTTACCTCTCAGTGGCATACTCACCAGGTGCTGAGGGGTCAGAATGGCCAAGCTAGACTAGGCAACATTTGACACCCCTGTACTATTTGTTACACCGTTTGTTCCCTGTGTATGTCCATGTTATGTGTTTTTGTTATCTGTTTGTATGTTTTTTTGATGTTGATGGTGGTAGTCCTTGTCTATGAATGTGTTCCACCCTGCTGATTTTTTTAGTTTACATTCCTTGCTGTGAGTCCAGTCGCTGCTGTTTTTGATTCATTCTTGTGTCCCCTTTGAGTAAAATTGTGTTATACTGTGGATCGAGAAAATTGTTGGATTGCGGAACAGGTGACATTAGAACACAGTTAAGTGGGATGTCACGATGAGCAACCAAGGTCTCTGATCAATACAGGTAACACTGTTTTGCTCAAGGTTTTCGGTAGGGCTGTTTTGAGGAAGGGTTGAGACGCATGCATATATATACATATATGCATGCAAACACGTGCATGCATGTATGATATATATACATGCATTAATGGTCACTTCATAGGATGTTGTGCGCTCATGTTGGGCCCTGTGGGAAATATGTGGTCCCTGGTTGATCTGTGCCCCCCTTATATATGTCCCCTTATAGTTAGTATATATTTCCTGTCCCTCTCATGTAGATATATATATATATATATATATATATATATATATATATAGGGATGTGTGTATGCAGTGCATACATCTATATATGTGTATCTGCCATGGCTCTCCCCCAGGTATATATATATATATATATATATATATATGGGCCTATAACTGCCCATGTATGCCCCAGGTTTATAATGAATATATATGTGTATATAGATGCGCCCCAAGTATCTATATACATATATATATATACTTAAATGCCCCCCATAGGGACAGCATTTAGCCAGTTCCTGCAGTGGGGTGGATATGTATCCAGGTGGCTGGTGACTTCAAAGGCTAAGGGATCAATTGATCTGAGGCCTTTTGTTGAGTTTATCAGCCTAGTTACTATGCTCTGCCCCACCTTATGTTTGTGACATGGCTGGGCGTGTGGTGCTGCTAGCCTCAGGGGGCCAATTGGCTGTCCTGAGTGCACGCATAACGTCACAGTCACACTATGATGTCACATCCCTGAGGAGGGGGGAGTTGGGCTGGTTCTGAGGCGGATATAGGAGCCTCAAGCCAGGAAGAGGGGTCTTTTTGAACCTGGACTGCAATGAGAGACACATGGGAGCTGCTACCTGAAGGATGGCTGAGTAACCCTTTCCCTCCAGACTCCTAATACACCTGCCCTGATTCACCCCTTCCCTGCCACCAACATACCCCTGTAGCTGCCCTGTAATTGGGAATTGTCTAGTGTAGTTAGGTTTGTATTGTGGTGTGTGCGTCTATATGTATATATATTTATAACCATTGATCTATAATATATATAGATATAGTGTATAATTAGACTTGCATTATTGTACCCTGTGTGTAGATCACCCCTGTATAGTTACCACCCCGTGTTCCTTGGCCTGTATGTATTAACTCCTGCAGTGCCATAATTGTACGAATATCCCCCCCTGGTTAACCCTTGCATTGCTGTGCAGCCTTGGTATTTGTGTCTGTGGCCTGCATACACCTTCTCACTGTACACTTGTAGGGTATTAACCCCTGCATTGCTGTACAGCCCTGAACACCCCCATTGTCAACCCTTACCTATCCTGTCCCACCAACGCCCTGATCACCCCCCCACTGTACCTCACCCCTATTCCCTTGTCGTACCCAATAGGGACAGTAAGTAGTATATTGGTGATTAACTGCTAATATAAATGTGTGTGTGTATTGTATAGTTAGTTTGTGGATGGAATTTGGGGACCGTGTAGTGTAGTTTAGTGCTGTATTTATAGTACTGTATTGTTAGTGTATCGCGTGCTTAGTGTATTGTTGGTAATAATAAATACTGTGTTTTATATACACTGCGTGCAGAATTATTAGGCAAATGAGTATTTTGACCACATCATCCTCTTTATGCATGTTGTCTTACTCCAAGCTGTATAGGCTCGAAAGCCTACTACCAATTAAGCATATTAGGTGACGTGCATCTCTGTAATGAGAAGGGGTGTGGTCTAATGACATCAACACCCTATATTAGGTGTGCATAATTATTAGGTAACTTCCTTTCCTTTGGCAAAATGGGTCAAAAGAAGGACTTGACAGGCTCAGAAAAGTCAAAAATAGTGAGATATCTTGCAGAGGGATGCAGCACTCTTAAAATTGCAAAGCTTCTGAAGCGTGATCATCGAACAATCAAGCGTTTCATTCAAAATAGTCAACAGGGTCGCAAGAAGCGTGTGGAAAAACCAAGGCGCAAAATAACTGCCCATGAACTGAGAAAAGTCAAGCGTGCAGCTGCCAAGATGCCACTTGCCACCAGTTTGGCCATATTTCAGAGCTGCAACATCACTGGAGTGCCCAAAAGCACAAGGTGTGCAATACTCAGAGACATGGCCAAGCTAAGAAAGGCTGAAAGACGACCACCACTGAACAAGACACACAAGCTGAAACGTCAAGACTGGGCCAAGAAATATCTCAAGACTGATTTTTCTAAGGTTTTATGGACTGATGAAATGAGAGTGAGTCTTGATGGGCCAGATGGATGGGCCCGTGGCTGGATTGGTAAAGGGCAGAGAGCTCCAGTCCGACTCAGACACCAGCAAGGTGGAGGTGGAGTACTGGTTTGGGCTGGTATCATCAAAGATGAGCTTGTGGGGCCTTTTCGGGTTGAGGATGGAGTCAAGCTCAACTCCCAGTCCTACTGCCAGTTTCTGGAAGAAAAACATGATTTTCATGCAGGACAATGCTCCATCACACGCGTCCAAGTACTCCACAGCGTGGCTGGCAAGAAAGGGTATAAAAGAAGAAAATCTAATGACATGGCCTCCTTGTTCACCTGATCTGAACCCCATTGAGAACCTGTGGTCCATCATCAAATGTGAGATTTACAAGGAGGGAAAACAGTACACTTCTCTGAACAGTGTCTGGGAGGCTGTGGTTGCTGCTGCACGCAATGTTGATGGTGAACAGATCAAAACACTGACAGAATCCATGGATGGCAGGCTTTTGAGTGTCCTTGCAAAGAAAGGTGGCTATATTGGTCACTGATTTGTTTTTGTTTTGTTTTTGAATGTCAGAAATGTATATTTGTGAATGTTGAGATGTTATATTGGTTTCACTGGTAAAAATAAATAATTGAAATGGGTATATATTTGTTTTTTGTTAAGTTGCCTAATAATTATGCACACTAATAGTCACCTGCACACACAGATATCCCCCTAAAATAGCTAAAACTAAAAACAAACTAAAAACTACTTCCAAAAAAAATTCAGCTTTGATATTAATGAGTTTTTTGGGTTCATTGAGAACATGGTTGTTGTTCAATAATAAAATTAATCCTCAAAAATACAACTTGCATAATAATTCTGCACTCCCTGTATAACTATCTGTGTAATGTGTGGTTATTAGCGATAGTTAGTTTAGTAAGGCGCATGCAGCTAGCTTAGTGATTAGCGTAAGGTAAAGGCAAAGTATTGTATTATTGTTATATAAAGGTATAAATGGGCGGCTCCTCCCATTTATGAATATTAATTATTGATATTTGCATAAATATTATTATTCCATTCCATTAACCCATGCCGTGGATTCTGCAGGCCTCCACAGGACAGGATGACAGGGAGAAATCAGCCTGAGTGCACATGAGTGGACAGGGATACAGTGCCATCAATAACAAGATGGTGTTTTGTCCACAGCTCCCCTCGGTTTTCCTAACCTAGTAGGGTGGCCATCCTTATCTGTTGGTGCAGAGGGATGTGAAGCAGAGGATGCGATCCTCTGAAGGTAGGGTGTTCAGACACAAGTGTTAGGATAACGAGGGGTCCTGTGAGATGAAGAGCAGCCTAATACCTTTCTCTACTCATGGGTCAAAGGTATTGGTGCTGGTATTTGACATCTAACTGCACCGTGAGGGGAGAAAGACCAAACAGAGAAATCGGCCCCTTCCTAGTCATGTCTGTTAAAGGTTTAACCACAATCAAATAGTTCAAGATGAATTTACGGTAGTAGTTGGTGAATCCCAAAAACCGCATAAGCGGTTTCAGATTTTCGGGTCGATCCCAGTCCAATACTGCACAGACTTTCTCGGGATCCATACGAAAACCTAAGGATGAGAGCAGGTAACCCAGGGATTGCATTTCCTGAACTGCAAATACACATTTTTCCATCTTAGCATACAATTTATTCTCTCTTAGGATCTGTAACACCTGTCTCACGTGATCCTGATGAGTCTCCATGTCTGGAGAATAAATTTGTATGTCATTCAGATATACAACAACAAATCTTCAAAGATAGCTATATATGTTTTCAATAATGCAACAACGTATCGCTTTCCAGGTGAAATAGTATGTTGCAGTAGTATGTAGCAATATGTAAGGCAATATATGGAGCGGTCTTTTAGCTGGCTTGATCAATATAGTAGATCTAGGTTACTCACGGTTGGTTGTTTCAGGTTTTATCGTTCTGGTAAGGAAGTTTATATGGTAGTCACAGGAAATATTTTCCCTCTTTGTGATGAATGTGTGCCACAAATTACAGTATGGGCATCACTGTACTTGAAGCGATTTGCTGATGGACCTCACACTGCTATGCGTAACAGGCTGGTAATGTCGGTGTCTGTAGCCGCGGCGTCCCACGTGCTTGCAGAGGTCACGAACACAGTGCCTGTGTGTGCCGGCGTCTCCTCATGTTCGGAAGTAATTGCAGAGTCCAAATGCTAGCCGGGGTTATGGAGTTGCGGTTAATGTCAGAAACCGCATCAGAAAAAAGAAAGAGCGCTCTTTAAAAAATAGAAATAGAAGTCCGACTGGTGTATGACGTCTGGCTGGGGGTCCTCTCTCACCATACGTGTTTCGGAGATCTCAGTCTCCTTCCTCAGTGGTTCGGAGACCCCCAGATATAGTCCTATTGCATCGGTCCATTAAATCAAGTGGAAAAACTGGTGTGGATTCGCTGTTCCACTCGAGTTGGTGTACACTATATATGGAGGAGATGCGATTTATGCGGAATCGATGCTATTTTAACAAAATTCATTGCGTTTTCTATGCGGTTTTTACTGCTGTATAAATAAGTATATATGAGTATTACCAGTTGTCAATGATAATATTAGTTTCAGCATATAGCTAATATTCACTAATAAATATACATATATAAATAAAACCATAAATATAAAATGTAATGTGAATTGAATTGAAATACTTAAAATAGTTATCTATATATCACTCTATAGGGAGGGTCATATAGTTGTAAATATTCTTCAGAGAGATTTTCTCTAGTGATGAGCGGCAGGGGAATATTTGAATTCGTTATATTTCACGAATATTCGCCATATATTCGAGAATTCGTTATCTCCAGTCATTATTTTCATGATTGCGGAAATCGTCAAATGAAAAATTTGCGTAAAATATTTGCATTACGAAAATTCGCAATCAACACTACTCCTAAAGTCAAAGATATTGCAGCCTTCTCATTGGCCCACAAGCTAGAAGCAGGGAGGGATCATGTGTACGGATTTAAAAAAAAACTTGAATATTCGAAATTACGAATACATATCACTATATTCTAAATATTCGCGAATTCTCGAAGTGCCGATATTTGCTATAAAAATTCGCAATTCGAATATTCGTGATCGACACTACTAATAATTAAAGTTAGGGCTCATTCAGACGGTCGAATGCTGTTCTCAAATATGTGGATCCCTTTTTTTGCGGATTAGATGCAGACCCATTCACTTCTATGGGGCCCTTTTCTTCCATTCTACGGCTCCACAAAACAAAAATAACACATAACCATTTCAAGATGGAGTCAATAAAATCTACGATCCCACTGATAGGTCCAGGGGCTTTTCTGTGCACCCTGGATCTAAAGGATGCCTATTACCACATCCCCATTCACCATCAGTTTCAGCAGTACCTGAGATTTGCGATCATGAAAGGAGGGAAGATATTGCATTACCAATTTCAGTGCCTTCCGTTTGGGATGTCGTCGGCCCCCCGTATCTTCACAAAAGTAGTGGCAGAGATAGTGGCCTATCTAAGACAGAGGCAGGTAACTATAATCCCATACCTAGACGACTTTCTACTTGTTGCAGAGTCAGAACAGGAATTAGAGCATCACAAAAGAAGGACTCTATCTTTGCTCACAAATCTGGGATGGAAGATAAACCAGGAAAAATTGGATTTACAGCCGGCAACAAAGAAGTTGTTCCTGGGAACTCTCTTAGATTCGGTAGCTCAGCATTCTTTCCTTCCTCAGGAAAAGCAGATCAACATAAGGGAAAGAATAAGCTCCTTCAGATTAAAGGAAAAGCGGATACTACGAGAGGCCTTGCAGATCCTGGGTCTTATGACCTCGTGCATCGCAACAGTACCTTGGGCCCAGTTCCATTCAAGAACTCTCCAGGGGGAGGTCATCTCTACCTGGGACAAAGACCACCGATCGTTAAACTCCAGGATAGTTCTCTCGGACAGAGCAGTAGACTCCCTCTCCTAGTGGTTGGTAACAGAGAACCTGTCAAGGGGGGTTTCCTGGAACATGATACCTCTCAGGATAATAACCACGGACGCAAGCAGCCGGGGTTGGGGAGCTCACTTAAAGGATCAGTTCTTTCAGGGCAGTTGGTCCAGTATAGACGCCCTAAGATCCTCAAACTACAAAGAGCTGAAAGCTGTTTGGGAATCTCTGAAAGCCGCAGATCATCTCCTCACGGGTCATCATGTCAGAATCTTGTCGGACAATATGACGACAGTCAGTTATATAAAAAGACAGGGAGGGACAAAGAACCCTCAACTACAGTGGTTAGCGGATCTCATCTCCAAGTGGACAGAAAAGAAGGTCTTGTCCATTACAGCCACGCACCTGAAAGGGACTCTTGTCCACAGCGGACTTCCTCAGTCGACACAGAGTCGAACCAGCGGAGTGGAAATTGAACAAGGAAGTATTCCAGATGATTTGTCAGGAATGGGGAAGACCACAGGTGGATTTATTTGCGTCCAGCAGCAATACTCAGCTGGACTGTTTCTTCTCGCTAGACCCAAGAGGGAGACCATTGGCGGTAGATGCTCTATCCCAAAAATGGGACATGAGTCTAGCTTACGCTTTTCCTCCACTTCCCCTCATACCATTAATCCTGAAGAAGTTGAGAGTGAGTTCAACTACGCTGATTTTGGTGGCACCAGCTTGGCCCAAGAGGGCCTGGTTTTCAGTTTTAAAAATCATGTCCATCTGAGAACCGATGACCCTTCCAAAAAGACAGGATCTCCTGTCACAAGGACCACTTTTACATCCCAATCTGGACAGACTGAATCTTACAGCCTGGATCCTGAAAGGCAGACCTTAAGAAACAGGGGACTTTCAGATAAGGCAATCTCAACTCTACAAGGCTGCCGCAAACCCGTCACGAGAGCTATATATAATAAAATATGGAAGACATTTTTTTCGACCTGGTTGTCGCAAAATCAGGCGGCTACCAGATCTCCTTCGGTGGGTTGCATATTAGAATTTCTTCAGGAGGGATTTGATGCAGGACTATAGCCCAGCACGCTTAAAGTACAGATCTCGGCACTCAGCTGCTGTCTAGATACACCCCTTGCAGAACATAGATGGATTAGGAGTTTCCTAAGGGCAGCTTCTAGGTTAAGACCCACCTTGATGCAGTCTATTCCGCCATGGAGTCTAAATGTAGTCTTAGAAGGTTTATGTGACCCCCCTTTTGAGCCAATCGATTTTATATCTGAAAAATTTCTCTCTCTCAAGGCGGTATTCCTCCTGGCCATAACCACAGCTCGCAGGATAGGAGAGATTCAGGCGTTATCTATTAAAGAACCATACTTAAGGATTTTGGATGATCGCATAATCCTGAAGCTAGATCCAGCTTTTTTACCTAAGGTGGTCTCAACCTTTCATAGAGAGCAAGTGTTAACACTCCCTTCATTTTGTTCCTCTCCCAAAAATATACAGGAGAAGAGATTCCAGTGCCTGGATGTTAGAAGAACGATTCTAGCCTATCTTGACAGAACAAGTACTTGGAGAAGATCAAGTAATTTATTCATCCAATTTGGTGGGAAGAATAGAGGTCTGAAAGCTTCAAAACAGACGTTGGCACGGTGGATTAAGGACACTATTAAAGAAACATACAGACTTCAGGAGAAGACCTGTCCTTTAAATTTGAAGGCGCATTCTACTAGAGCCATGGCAACTTCCTGGGCAGAGAAGGCAGATGCTACAATTGATCAGATTTGCAAGGCTGCAACCTGGTCTAACTTCCTAACTTTTGCCAGACATTACAGACTAGATGTGTTGGCCAGCCAGGACTTGGCTTTCGGGCGGAAAGTCCTGCAGGCAGTAGTTTCTCCCTAGGAGATTAAGTTGTTAGTTCTCCATGGGTGCTGTCATGGAGGGACGTCCTGGAAATACTGGTTTAGTTTACCGGTAAATCCTTTTCCAGGAGTCCGACATGACAGCACCCCATATTACCCTCCCTGGCAGGGGCGGACATACCGCCTGTGCAGCCGGTTCAGCTGCACAGGGGCCCAGTGTGGGAGGGGGCCCTCCACAGGACACACAGACAGCTGATTATTCTAATGGTGAAGCAGAGAGCCGCCCGCTCCCAGCTTCACCATTCATAACTCCATCCAGCATCTAGAAGAGGCCCCCCCTGGCAAACTGCGGCTCACTGTCTTGAGTCTGAGGATGTGCTGTGCCGTCCACAGCTCTGAGCAGCAGGGCCTGGGCAGCCCGTCCTGAGCTGTATCTGTGATCGCCCTGCCTCCTGTGGCAGGCCTGTGCTGAGCCACTTCACTGTTTCGGTAGCTCTGCCCCGTCTAGTGATGGTGATAGCTCCGCCCCGTTTAGTGATGGTGGTAGCTCCGCCCCGTCTAGTGATGGCGGTAGCTCCGCCCCCGTCTTGTGATGGCGGTAGCAACGCCCCCGTCTTGTGATGGCGGTAGCCCCCATCGGTAGCTTCACCCACATCTGGTCCTCTCCTAGCTGATCAGCACCTCAGAGTTGGTGCTTAATGTGTGAGGCCTGCAGCAAACCAGCAACTCAGGTGAAAGTGAGTGAGGACTGGAGGTGGCCCCTGTGCCCACTGTCCCTGCCAGACACTGAACTTGACACTTGGTATGTTATTTGTTTTACTCCACCCATCACCCCTGTCCCCCTCTGGCCCTCTTGAGACTGGCCCTGGCCCACACTTATGTATTTTGCGGTCCGTGGATCGGCAAGATATGGATGTGGTCCATGTGCGATACGCATATTTTTGCAGACCCATTGACTTAAAGGGCTTCTGTCACCCCACTAAACAGTTTTTTTTTTTTGGGGTACTTATAATCCCTATACTGCGATTTATCCAAACATAATGTGATTAATCATTTTGGTTCAGTAGATTCTGCTAAAAACCTACTTTTATAATATGTAAATTACCTGTCTACCAGCAAGTAGGGCGGCTACTTGCTGGTAGCAGCCGCATCCTCCTATCATAATGACGCCCCCTCCGCATGTTGATTGACAGGGCCAGCGGACGGGATCTTTCTCTGCTGGCCCTGTTTGCATTCAAAATTTGGCGCCTGCGCCGTAACGGTATTCAATCGGCGCAGGCGCACTGAGAGGTGGATGCTCGTTCGGCCGCTCCATCCTCAATGCGCCTGCGCCGATGACGTCACATCTACACCCGGCGCAGGCGCATTGAGGAAGGAGCGGCCGAGCGAGCGTCCTCCTCTCAGTGTGCCTGCGCCGACTGAAGACAGGTACGGCGCAGGCGCCATTATGATAGGAGGATGCGGCTGCTACCAGCAAGTAGCCGCCCTACTTGCTGTTAGACAGGTAATTTACATATTATAAAATTATGTTTTTAGCAGAATCTACTGAACCAAAATGATTAATCACATTATGTATGGATAAATCGCAGTATAGGGATTATAAGTACACCAAAAAAAACAAAAAACAGTTTAGTGGGGTGACAGAAGCCCTTAAAATGGGTCTGCAGTCCGCATTTTGTAGAGAAGTATAGGACGTGTCACATTATCTGTTTTGTGCAGAACGGACATACGGATATGGAAAGCACATAGAAGTAATTTTGTTTTCTGCATCCTTATGTCTGTTCCCCAAAGGATAGAAAATGTGACATGTCCTATACTGGTCCCCAACATGCAGGCTCGTTAATGGGTCTGCAAAAAAAAGGTAGATGGCACATGGACGTCATCCGTAATTTGCAGATCACAAAATGCATATGGTTAGTGTCGTGTAAATTGGTTAAAAGTGTTGCTCAGACACTCAGGGGGTCATTTATTAAGACCAGCGTTTTAGACCCCGATCTTAATAACCCCTATATCTGGCGGTGCTTCCGCTGAAGTTATGGAGAGGTGCCGGCCTCTTCATAACCCTTGGCGGATCCTCCGCCAGTTCTACATGTGATAGATGTTCCAGTTCTAGATGTAGATCATTTTCTACCCATAAACCAGGCGTAGAAAATGGTGAATGAGACGGACCTGTCGGCCCCTCCCCTTCCATGTCTACTCATTTAGACATGGCGTGAGCGGGGCAAAGTCGCAGATTGCGGCGACTGCACCTGAAATATAGGCGTATTTCGGGATAATAAATGACCCCCTCAGGTTCTTCTGATCAGACACGGAGAAAGAGCAAAAACATTTCCGACACCCAACAATTATCAAATCAGAAGGGTCCACGTACGATACCTGCTGAGCGTCGCATGGTTGCTTTGTCTGGTGTCGGCAGATGGCATGCACCGGTGTCCCTCCACGTGTGATGTCAGATTAAATCCTCTTTCAATAGCGAATTTTCCTACTGGATGCGATGTGTGCAGCAAATGCATATCATCCAGACTGAATCCAGACCCATTCATTTCAATGGGTCTGTGTGAGGGGGCACATATCAGGGCATAGTACTGTGAGGGGCACATATCTGGCATAACTACTGTGACAGGGCACAATGTGGATATTACTACTGTGTGCTGGCACAAATGGGCAATAATTACTGTGTGAGGGCATTAATATGGACCACAGGATCTGAACGGTCTCCGCCATCTTTGATGCCCTTGATCACCCCTTCCTCCCCCTGAAGGATCGGGAGGAGCTGACAAGCTGGTGTGCCTTCTGCTGTCACACGTCACTATGTATTAATCTTTGCCTATGGCCTATGTTTATTTCTGTATGTGTGGTTTTGGGGGGGCTAGGGGAAGGGGGGGGGGCAGGCCCTCTGCTTTCTGTTTCCACCCCTAGGGGGCACATATCTAGATATAAGTACTGTGAAGGGGCACATATCTGGTCATAGCTACTGTCAAGGGGCACATATCTGGGCATAACTGCTGTGAAGGGGCAGATATCTGGATATAAGTACTGTGAGAGGCACATATCTGGGCATAACTACTGTGAGGGGCACATATCTTGATATAACTACTCTGAAAGGGGGCACATATCTGGGCATAAGTGCTGTGAAGGGGGCATAGTGTGGGCGTTACTACTATGTGCTGGCCTTGGGAGGAGTTAGAGGCGTGACCTAGTATGAAAAAAATATATAAACATATTGACCCATATATTATGAACATTTTTTTTTATTTTGCACGTATATATTTATATCTGTATGTTTGTTTGTTTTTGGGGGGGGGGGGGGGCCCAGGTACATACAAACCGGATTCCAAAAAAGTTGGGACACTATACAAATCGTGAATAAAAACTGAATGCAATGATGTGTGGAGGTGCCAACTTCTAATATTTTATTCAGAATAGAACATAAATCACGGAACAAAAGTTTAAACTGAGAAAATGTAAAATTTTAAGGGAAAAATATGTTGAATCAGAAGTTCATGGTGTCAACAAATCCCAAAAAAGTTGGGACAAGGCCATTTTCACCACAGGGCAGCGGCATCCGCAACCATTTGCGAATTCACGAGATACTGGCGGCCTCCGGTCACACTGCGCATGCGTGCACAAGCAAGTCATGTGACCGGAGGCCTACTCACGCGATAACCTGGATGACGCGATGAAGTCATCCAGGTTATCGCGTGAGTAGGCCTCAGGTCACATGACTTGCTTGTGCACGCATGCGCAGTGTGACCGGAGGCCGCCAGTATCTCGTGAATTCGCAAATGGTTGCGGATGCCGCCGCCCTGTGCTTAGAGACGGCGGGCCAATTAAACCCGCAACATTAGGACAGCAGGGCTGACATCTATAGCCCGGTACTGCCGTCATGCCCTAAAGTACTTGTGGGTGGAGGAATATCGGTCGTCCCACCCATTCTTTTATATGACCTACCCTAACTGACCATAACCTGTTGGCTGATTTTAAAGGGTTTCTATCACTTGGTATGACATAATTAGCTGTCAGACACTAGCGATCCGCTAGTGTCTGCTCTGGCCAACCATCCTACTATAATCACTTGTGGGGCAGCGGTTTTGCTAAAAAACTAACTTTTATAAATATGCTAATGAGCCTCTAGGTGCTATGTGGGCGTCATTAGCACCTAGAGGCTCCGTCTACCTTCATACACAGCCGCCGCCCAGCGCGTCCCTCCAGCCCGCCCATGTCCTCCTCCGTGTGACGCAGCGGCCGAATTCTCGCGCATGCGCCGTGCGCGGCTGTATTCGGCGCATTTGAGATGTCTGAGCTCGGAGCGGTCAGACATTCAATGCGCATGCGCCGATGTGATTATAGTAGGATGGTTGGCCAGAGCAGACACTAGCGGATCGCTAGTGTCTGACAGCTAATTATGTCATACCAAGTGATAGAAACCCTTTAAATGCTGTACCTAGTAATCAGTTTGGTGAAGGTATTTTTCTTGTTTTTTCCTACAGATCCTGATTCTCTGTCCCCTGATGATTATTGATGTAAATATGAAACATGCAATAGAGTAGGGAAATATAGGGCTTTGAGCTAGGGACAGGTTCCAGAAGGGGTCGCCCTTTTAAGGACGAGTGCCCTGGGGTGAGGCTGCTCTGAATATCTAGGCTAGGGCCACCACAGGGGCTCATTTAGGGGTGAATAGGTGCTGTCTAATTACCCCGACAACGTATGGTGATTATAGCCCATGAAAGAAATGATCCATCTTTAATTGGACCCGGGCTGCCATATCAAGGGACCTGTCGTCAGAGTGGTAGGACCACGGTTTATTTATATCAGTGCCGCCGTGCACTATGTGTTCCTAATTCACTGTGATTCTATTGGAACTTACTTATATCTTGGTCTATCTAAGGGTAATTTATTTTAGATAATAGATTAAAAGTTACATTTTTCTTCCTTCTCCTCCATCGGCTGTGCTGTGAACTGGAGCGCACAGCGTGAGGTCACAGAGCGCCCTCACGCTGTGCGCAGCCTTCACAGCCGACAGCCATAATGGAAGCGCTCATTAGTATTCGCCCCATAATACGCAGGGGCATTTTCCCCCTACTTTGGGGGCGAAAAAAACTGTATATCTCACATTGTTACTACAGATGTGAATGTCAATAGCTATGTGTACTGTAGGTATGTGCATAGTATGAATATTATGTAAAAATGACTCCAAAATGATATAATACATAAAAATTACACATTTACATAGTTAATAGGCTTGAGCGAATCTAAGTATCCGAAGTTCCATAATAACTTCAGGGAAAATTCGATTCACTGCGAAGCCGAATTTCCTTGTGCTTAGTGATAACGAATCAATTTTCCCTGAAATGGCAGTAAAAAACATACTCAACACGCAAAGAGGCCGCCACGACCATCCTGATTGAAGATCACCACGACGGCCAGTGTGATGACGAAGGTTAGTATTATTTATATCATTTTTAACGAATTAACCACTGAGAGCGCTCACTATTATTCTCAGATGCCACGATCAGCGATGAAAGCGCCATCTTAGGGGCTTAATGACGGTGGGCAGCGCAATCGCCGTTCCCCATTATTACGTCCTCTACTTACAAAGAAACGCGCTTCGTGATGAAGTAATTCATCACTAAGCAAATTTATTTGTGAAATTCGTCAAGGCACCTGAATAAAAAATTATTTTTTTTATTTGCTTAAGGCCTCTTTCACACGACCGTATGGCTTTTTCAGTGTTTTGCGGTCAGTTTTTCACAGATCCGTTGTTCCGTTTTTTGTTTCCGTTGTGTTTCCGTTTTTCCGTATGGCATATACAGTATACAGTAATTACATAGAAAAAATTGGGCTGGGCATAAAATTTTCAATAGATGGGTTCGCAAAAATGGAACGGATACGGAAGAAATACGGAACGTGATTTGCGGGCATTAATAAGACATGTTCTATATTTCAACGGAACGGAAAAGCGGAAATAGAATAGATACGGAGTACATTCAGTTTTTTTTTTTGCGGAAACATTGAAATTAATGGTTCCGTATACGGCCTGCAAAAAACAGCCCGTAAACAGAAAAAAGAACGGTCGTGTGAAAGAGGCCTAACACTAATAGTTAATACTGTTAAAAAAGACTTAAGACCATCAAGTTCAATCAAGGGATAGGAGGGGACGCAAATTTTTGTAAAGGGAAGTGAGACCCAGATTTCTACACATTATTATAAGCAGTAATGTCATGTAATTTTAAGGATTCACTTAATTCACTGTTTCTGCTGTGACCAGGTCCAGAGGTGACTATTCCATAGATACAATAAAGAATCCTTGACGTCTCTGGAGACTAAACTTTTTCTTCTTCAGTCGGAGGCAGTTCCCCCTTGTCTTTTGAGGGGATTTTATATGGGACAGCTTTTCAGCATATTTTTTGTACAGATTTCTGAGGCTGAACTGAAAAATGTATTCTTTCTTCCATACGTGTGTGTGTGTATATATATATATATATATCCAACAGATTGTGTACATGTATACAGTATATATATACACTCACCTAAAGAATTATTAGGAACACCATGCTAATACGGTGTTGGACCCCCTTTTGCCTTCAGAACTGCCTTAATTCTACGTGGCATTGATTCAACAAGGTGCTGATAGCATTCTTTAGAAATGTTGGCCCATATTGATAGGATAGCATCTTGCAGTTGATGGAGATTTGAGGGATGCACATCCAGGGCACGAAGCTCCCGTTCCACCACATCCCAAAGATGCTTTATTGGGTTGAGATCTGGTGACTGTGGGGGCCATTTTAGTACAGTGAACTCATTGTCATGTTCAAGAAACCAATTTGAAATGATTCGAGCTTTGTGACATGGTGCATTATCCTGCTGGAAGTAGCCATCAGAGGATGGGTACATGTTCTCATTCTGTTTACGCCAAATTCGGACTCTACCATTTGAATGTCTCAACAGAAAACAAGACTCATCAGACCAGGCAACATTTTTCCAGTCTTCAACAGTCCAATTTTGGTGAGCTCGTGCAAATTGTAGCCTCTTTTTCCTATTTTAGTGGAGATGAGTGGTACCCGGTGGGGTCTTCTGCTGTTGTAGCCCATCCGCCTCAAGGTTGTGCGTGTTGTGGCTTCACAAATGCTTTGCTGCATACCTCGGTTGTAACGAGTGGTTATTTCAGTCAACGTTGCTCTTCTATCAGCTTGAATCAGTCGGCCCATTGTCCTCTGACCTCTAGCATCCACAAGGCATTTTTGCCCACAGGACTGCCGCATACTGGATGTTTTTTCCTTTTCACACCATTTTTTGTAAACCCTAGAAATGGTTGTGCGTGAAAATCCCAGTAACTGAGCAGATTGTGAAATACTCAGACTGGCCCGTCTGGCACCAACAACCATGCCACGCTCAAAATTGCTTAAATCACCTTTCTTTCTTATTCTGACATTCAGTTTAGAGTTCAGGAGATTGTCTTGACCAGGACCACACCCCTAAATGCATTGAAGCAACTGCCATGTGATTGGTTGACTAGATAATTGCATTAATGAGAAATAGAACAGGTGTTCCTAATAATTCTTTAGGTGAGTGTATGTTGCATGTATAGAATGTGCAGTATGTGTGTACATCCACAGTGAATTTGATTGGCTGCCCGGCCTCATCCTGTCCCTTTAAATAACAGCTGTTGATTATTTATGGTTACAGAATGTTATGAACATTGGCTCCACCCATAAAGATTATGACATCACACACCTTATATAAGGAGTGGCAAAGCTCAGAATCACTTGAAGGTTCTAATTGTCAGTGGAGGGTAAGTCTGCACTGGAGGATTCTGTTATGTCCTTCATTTTTTTTTCTTCTTATCGTCTTCCTATAAGTCTTCTCCATGTGACGTCCTGCTGTCTGTTCTTTTGCGTATTTGTCTCCCTCCATTATTTACTAAGATCAAAAGCTTCATTTTATCACATGAGACAAGCATAACAGTGTCCATCCATCCATCCCTGTAGCCATTTATCCATCCAATATTTAAGCTAACAGTTGACATTTTTTCCTTTCTTCTTCCAATGCTTCTCCTCCATGCAGAGTCTTACTTTGTGCTCTTTGCTCCTCTCTTTCTAATCTATAAGTGTCAGTAGATACTTCTTAAACAAATGATCTGTTCTCATAAAAATCTTCTTTTCCCTCTCATTTCAGTATTGGTAGCAATTGCAAGTAATTTGGATATTTCCAGGATGAAACAGGCTAAGGAAGAGGAGTCATTCACCGATCTTTTATGGAGGTGGATGGTGATTGAGGCTGAGCCGGCGTTCAGGCCATCAAAGTTTGGCAAAGTCTCTTTTTGGCCAACTCTAGAGACAATTCTAGAGGAGGATGAAGAGCAAGAGGAGGATGAAGAGCAAGAGGAGGAGGAAAGAGAGAAGGAAGAGAAGAATATTTTTGATAGAGAGGAAATGAACATCAGCAGGGCTTTGGGACATCATGTGAAGGAGGCCTGGCCAAGTGCGGATTCACTCATATCTTCAGAACTTCGTGTGAAGGAGTCCTGTCCGAGTGTGGATTCACTTATACATTCAGAGTGTCATATGATGGAAACCTGGCCAAGTTTGGATTCACTTATAGCTTCAGAAATTAATGTGAAGGAGGTCTGGCCAAGTGTGGATTCACTCACACCTTCAGTACTTCATGTCAAGGAGGCCTGGCCAAGTGTGGATTCACTAACAACAAGATGGTGGATTCTAAAATGTCTAAGTAAAAACAGCAGTAGCAAAAAAAACAGAGAGGCATCGTCCATCACGGTTCCTTAGAGCCATATTCTGTTGCTGCTCCATCAAGACATTGGAATAACCGACGTTAACATCAAAGACCTTATAATAAAATCACAGGAGAAACTTTAACAACAACATTTATATTTTAAGATCTGTATAAACAGTTTCATTAGTCTACAAGAAATATTACCATCAGATTACATAGACACCCTAATGTAACATCTGAAAGGTTGAAAATTAAACCATCATTGTTTCCAGGATTAAGAAACTTAATTATAATTATTTATTCAGCTGTAAAATAAAAAAAAAATACTTTACACAAAGTTTTATTATTATTTTTTTCTATAAGAAGCATAAAATAATACTGGTTAGAACAGGTGTAAGGATGTACCAGTTATTTAAAGGGATAATTCAGTTTCATAAAAAAAAACAGACAACTTTGGAGAATGGCCTACAATAAAAAAACTGGGCAGTACTTACATCAAAATCGTGTTTACCCGACTGCAACGGTGACATCACATCAGCCATGCACAGGGGCGGTCTAGGAACTTAAAGTGGCCCTGGAAAAAAATAAAATAAAAGTGGCCCTGTTTTGTAGCTGGGTCTAAATTGATGGAAGGCAGGGCCAACAATACCAAATTGTGGTACATTATACCACCCCAACAGAGCCAAATACCACAGTAGTGTTGAGCACGAATATTCGAATCGCGACTATCGCCACTTCGAGAATTCGCGAATATTTTTAATATAGTGCTATGTATTCGTATTAGCGAATAGTGTCGATTGCGAATATTCTAATCACAAATTTATTGTGAATATCAGCACTTAGCAACATTCCTAGCAACAATAGGAAAGTTGCCTACCCCTTAGTGTTGATCGCGAATATTCTAATCGCAAATTTTTATTGCGAATATATCGAGAATATATTACATCAAGTAAATAATGACTGGAGATCACGAATTCTCGAATTTGTGAATTTATGGCGAATATTCAGCCAAAAATTCGCGAAATATCGCAAATCTGAATATTGCCTATGCCGCTCATCACTATACCACAGTCCATCACAAAATACATCCCCAAAAATTTCCACTGTCCAACCCCTGGGCATCAGCTCACCAGGATAGACCTTACAGGGAAATATGGCCAATCTGCCCCTGGCCATGCATGACAGCTGCAACCTTTCACTGATTGCAGCACCTGTGAATGAAGGCAGAGGGATGTGGCTCCCTCTGCCTTCCAATCGGAGCCCCCGCGGTGAAATTGCAGGGCTCCTATCGGTTGCCATGGCAGCCTGGACACTGCCGAAGTGCTACAGACCTGCCGTTGCTCTCTTAATACTGAGCTATGCACGAGGCACAGCTCAGACCCTAGATTCACCCTAATAGAGATCTAGGCCCTAAAGGGGTCTAATATTTAAGAAAAAATATGTGAAAAAAAGTTAAGAAAAAATTAAAAACACCAATATATAAAAAGTTTAAATCACCCCCTTTTCCACTTTTACATATACAATATATAAACAATCAAAAAATAACTGACCACTATAAAATTTTACCTAATAATTAGTGATGAGCGGCAGGGGAATATTTGAATTCGTGATATTTCGCGAATATTCGCCATATATTCGAGAATTCGTTATCTCCAGTCATTATTTTCTTGATTGTGGAAATCGGCAAATGAAAATTCGCAATCAACACTACTCCTAAAGTCAAAGATATTGCAGCCTTCTCATTGGCCCACAAGCTAGAAGCAGGGAGGGATCATGTGTACTGATTAAAAAAAATCTTGAATATTCGAAATTACGAATATATATCACTATATTCTAAATATTCGCGAATTCTCGAAGTGCCGATATTTGCGATAAAAATTCTCAATTCGAATATTCGTGATCAACACTAATTTTCACCAGACAGAGGGAATATTACAATTGATAGGGAATGGTAGGACTTTAGATATGATGGATGGATGTGTACGCTGAGTGTCGAGGGGAGATGGCAGTGCTGGTAAAACAGCCTGACTGCCATTTCGCATCGACAAAGAGCGTGTCACATCAATAGCTTTTCATAAGAAGCCGAAAATTTCAAGGTCTGCATTTAGTCAATTGGGGAGGAGGGTGCCGAGTTCATTGATTCTCTTTGATTCGAGTCTGGACATTCTTAAAATATGGTGACCTCCTCTCCAATGCATGGGGACCTTTTCAAGCGCAGAAAAAAATTGAAGCTGTGGGATCTTGGTTATAAAATGTTTTGTAATTTTAGAGAGTGGTTATCGTATCCTTTTTTTAT
Organism: Bufo bufo; assembly: GCF_905171765.1. Taxonomy (NCBI): domain Eukaryota; kingdom Metazoa; phylum Chordata; class Amphibia; order Anura; family Bufonidae; genus Bufo; species Bufo bufo. The sequence continues at coordinate 53,280,661 of NC_053397.1, forward strand.
GTTAATGTGTTCGGCAATACGCTTCCGGAGGGTTCTCTTAGTCCTTCCCACGTATTGTGACAAAAAATTAAATTTAACATGAACTCGCCATGCCCCTCACGGAATACCTTGGGGTGTCTTCTTTCCAAAATGGGGTCACTTGTGGGGTATTTATACTGCCCTGGCATTTTAGGGGCCCTAAAGTGTGAGAAGAAGTCTAGAATCCAAATGTCTAAAAATGCCCTCCTAAAAGGTACTCATTGGAATTTGGGCCCCTTTGCCCACCTAGGCTGCAAAAAAGTGTCACACATGTGGTATTGCCATACTCAGGAGAAGTAGGGCAATGTCTTTTGGGGTGTCTTTTCACTCATACCCATCCTGTGTGTGAGAAATATCTCTGTAAATGACAACTTTTTCCATTTTTTTATACTAAGTTGTCAATTTACAGAGATATTTCTCTCACCCAGCATGGGTATATGTAAAAATACACCCTAAAACACATTGCCCTACTTCTCCTGAGTACGGCGATACTACATGTGTGACACTTTTTTGCAGCCAAGATGCGCAAAGGGGCCCAAATTCCAATGAGTACCTTTAGGATTTCACAGGGCATTTTTACGCATTTGGATTCCGTGAGGGGTATGGTGAGTTCATGTAAGATTTTATTTTTTGGCACAAGTTAGTGGAATATGGGACTTTGTAAGAAAAAAAAAACAACAACATTTACAACCATAACATAACATAATACTGTAAAAACCCCAATGGGGAGAGGTCCTTGAAGCCCCAAAACATCGAGCTGTCGAACCGGGGTGAGCCATTCTTGCCTCCAGCCGTACCGCCAAGCTCAAAGGCACCATCGAATGACCCCCCCTCGATTCACCACAAATGCTCGGTCCACCTGGGAGTCCAGCCCCCACCGTGGGGGCCCCCCAATTGTCCTCAGATTCCACCGTGCCCAACTCCAAGGACCCCCCCCCCCCCCACCACCACAAGCCGCCGTGACAAAAAAAACCCACTCCCCACAAAATCCCAGCACCACAACCCCGATCCTCTCAATTCCAAACTGGCCAAAAAAGGGAAGGGTGGGTGGGAGCTTTTTCTCTCTACCTAAAATGGCCCCTTGCCTTCCTCTTCCCTGCCTATTTAACCCCTTAACTCCACCCCCTCACACCACCTAACCTATCCTAACCTTTCTCCCTGCCAAAGCCCCCTCCCTCTCCCCTAGCCCGACCACTCCCTCCCCCAGCTCACTAAACCAAACCCCCGTCATGGGGGCCTCCCCTAAAGGGGGCTCCGCCCCCCCTCAGTCCGGCCACTGCTTGACGAGGGTATTGGTTATCCATGTTCGCCTCTACCATTACTTTCATACCCACCTTACACACCTCTAACCACCATTACACTTTCCCGCCCCAGAGCCCCAATCCCAATAAAACTCGGACCACCAATTGGAAATGTAATGGCCACAGCAGCCGTTTATTAAATAACATTTACAACCATAACATAACAAAATACAGTAAAAACCCCAATGGGGGGAGGTCCTTGAAGCCCCAAAACATCGAGCTGTCGAACCGGGGTGAGCCATTCTTGCCTCCCGCCGTATCGCCCAGCTCAAAGGCACCATCGAATGACCCCCCCTCGATTCACCACAACCGCTTGGTCCACCTGGGAGTCCAGCCCCCACCGTGGGGCCCCCCCAATTGTCCTTAGATTCCACCGTGCCCAACTCCAAGGACCCCCCCCCACCGCCACCAACGACCGGACTTGACCACCTCAACTCCGGGCGTTCCTCCACAACCTCAGGGCCACCTCAATGCCTTCCTGCAACGCCAAACTCCACATATCCAACCCCACCGCATTCAAATGCACTCCGTCCGATCTCCAAAAAGCCCCCATTCCAGCCTCCAAATCCTTATGCCTAACTACCACCGCCCCGTTCCTAGCCATAAAACGCCCGACTGCCCTGTTCACCTTTATCCTCGCCTTATTCACCGCATCCACAGACCTAGCCTCCCTCCACACCTGCCGGGGAACAATATCCGACCATACGGTCACCATATCCGGAAATAACGACCACAACCGTAAGAAATCCCACTTGATCTCTTTAATCAACTCCCGAATAGGCTTCGCCGCCAAATCATTGTCCCCCGCATGTACCACCAACACATCCGGTGCCCTATCCATTCTCACGAACCTATGAATTTCAGGCAGCACCCCTTTCCAAACCATACCCCGCCTCCCAATCCACCTTACCACCGCAGACTCCCTGTCAAATCCTAGCTGCTGACCGTCCGGCCGAACCGCTGCCCGGACGGCCCCCCAGAAGACATAGGAATGCCCCACAATCCACACCAGAGCGGGCGACGCATCTGTAACGAGAGAACAAAAAGAACAATACCGCAGCTTTGCACCAACACAACAAACCTAACACCAGCCAACCCTCCTCACTTTATAAGCGATCCAAACGCACATAAGATTTAAACCTCGCCGATTCCCAATGGCCAATCCTCTTAATAACGTCCTCACCCAGACCCCATCTAGCCGCTTCTGTCGCTGCCCCGATCCTAAAGGAGTGGCTAGAATACCCCACCTTATCCACCCCCACCCGTCTCAAACACCTCGAAAAAATAGCAGAAAACTGAAAGCGAGACAAAAAGGTGCCATCCGCATGAACCAACAACGGGGACCCGTCCCCACCCCTTATCCCATAATCCCGCAAACATTGAACCGGGCACATGTCACAATCCTCCACCCGGAAAAGAACCACCTTCTTCCCTTTACCCAACGTATCCGTCTTTGACCGCCGTATAATAAACTCTACCCTATCATCAAACAACTCAACATCCCTCCTCAAAAGTCCCCCTACCCGACTTAAGTAACAATCCAAACGAGACTGGCCTCCTCCCATCCACCCCAGAACCCATCCTCCTCCAACCTTTCAATGCCTGCACCACCAAAAATGACTTTGTAACATCCACCATCCGCCGAGCCTTAAAACCAAAAGCCAACCCGGCCATGTAACTGTTTATCTTGCTAACCGACCAACCCTGCTCCCTACCATGACCCAAAAACATTAGCAAAACCAACTCCGGCTCCTCAATCCCTCCTCCCAAAGCGGCACACCAGTCCTCCCACACCCTCCAAGCCCTCATATACGTATCCCACGTACCCGGAGCTAATGACGCACGAATAAGCCCCATCAATGCTCCTCCAGCAGCTCCCACAGGCAACCCGGACACTCCAATCCAACCGCCTCCGCCTCCGGAGCCAACTGCCGAAAACGATTCCACTGCGAACGAGAAAGGGCGTCAGCAATACAATTGTCAACCCCCGGCACATGCACCGCTACAACCCAAGCATTAAGTGACAAGCACTCCAACACTAACCGCTGCAGCAGCCGCACCACCAATGGCGACGATGCCGATAGCCCATTTATCGCTTGAACCACCCCCATGTTGTCGCAGTGAAAACAAACCTTTCTGTCCCGGAACCGCTCTCCCCACAACACAACCGCCAGCACAATAGGGAACAACTCCAACAAAGCCAGATTCTTCACCCAGCCCCGTTCCACCCAAACAGCTGGCCACACTCCAGCGCACCATTGACCTCCACAAAACGCCCCAAAACCTGAACCCCCCGCCGCATCCGTGAATAACTCAAAATCAAACGCCTCAACAACTCCCCCCATAAACAGCGAGCGACCGTTGTACTGGTCCAGAAAAGAACTCCAAACCTGTAAGTCCGCCCGCAGCTCCCTCCCCAACCGAATATAATGATGCGGAGCCACCACCCCCCCGGTTGCCTGCGCCAACCGCCTACAGAACACTCGCCCCATGGGCATTATCCGGCAAGCTAAATTAAGCTTCCCCAACAGCGACTGAAGCTCCCTCAACTGCAACTTTTTTGCCCGAATCACCCTAGCCACCAAACCTTTCAGATCTTCCAGCTTATCACCCGGCAACCAACACTCCATCCTCACCGAGTCAATCACTATGCCAAGGAAACTCAATTCTGTTACCGGCCCCACGTCTTACCTTCCGCCAGCGGGACCCCAAACTTCTCAAAAACCGAGCTCAACGATGCCAACAACAATGCGCAAACCGGCGACCCCGGGGGGCCTATACACAAAAAATCATCCAGGTAATGAATCAGCGATTCACAACCCGACGAGTCCACAACTGCCCACTCCAAAAACGAGCTGAAAGTTTCAAAGTAGGCGCACAACAACGAACACCCCATGGGTAAACACCGATCCACAAAGAACCCTCCATCCCAAAAACATCCCAACAAATGCTGACAGTCTGGATGAACCGGCAACAACCTAAACGCCGCCTCAATATCCGTCTTTGCCATTAACGCCCCCGCCCCAAAACGCTCACCCAACCGACTGCCGCGTCAAACGATGTATATACTACAGAACAAACCGCCGGGTCAATACCATCATTGACCGAGGAGCCCCTCGGGAACGACAGATGATGAATCAGGCGAAACTTATTCGCCTCTTTCTTAGGTACAACCCCCAGCGGTGACACCCGCAAATTGTAAACCGGTGGCTCTAAAAACGGACCCGCCATCCGCCCCAGCATCACCTCCTTCCCCAACTTCTCCCCCACCACCTCCGGATGCTCCCTAGCAGACCGCAAATTCTTCCTGAGCAACACCGCCTCACCCGGAACAAACGGAATTCGAAAACCTTCCGCAAAACCAACAAACCCGCCGCCTCCCTATTGGGGTACCTATCTAAGTACGGTAGCATCCTTTCCAGCCGAACCGGCGTCACCCCCTTTTCCAAAACCATCACCCCCTCTCTGCTTGCCTCCCTTAAAACACCGCGCTGCCCCATGATTCCCTCCACAGCCTGAGCATTCGTGCTTAAACTTACATTTAGGCCCAAACCTACAGGTGCCTTCATTGAAGGCAAAACACAGTCCCCTCGCTGAGGCAACCGCTGTATTGCCCGACCCCCCACTACTACCTTCCCCACGAAAGGGCTGCCCCGAACGCACTGGGGCCGTAACCTTCAGCCACAAGGCAATATCCTTATGGTCCCACCGCATCTCAGGGCGAACCGCCTTCCTCTGCCGGAACTGTTCGTCGTACCGCAACCACGCCACTCCCCCATACACCCGATACACTTCCCCGATTGCGTCCAAATAACAAAACAACCCCGAACAAGCCTCCGGAGTCTTCTCCCCAATCACACTCGCCAATATCGCGAACGCCTGCAACCAGTTTGCAAACGTCCTCGGTATTAACCTATACTCTCCTCCTTCTTACCATCTTCTCTTTGCACCCTATCCAGATTGAAGCGTTCCAAAGGAAGCAGGGAAAATATCTCCACATATTCCCCTTTCCAAATCCTCTCCCTCACCTCCGACTTCAAATGCGCCCCCAACGGACCCTCAAAGCAAACATAAACCTCCCCTTTCACCTTATCATCAACCCGAACAGAATCCTCCTCCCCCTCCGTTCCCGCCTGCGTCTGTACCGACACCCCCACACACGGCAACCCCCGCTGCGGCTCCCCCGACGACCCTGCACTCGCAGCCAGACCTTGCACGCCCCAGGCCTGTAACGGCGACCCCCCACTCAACCCCCAACTAGCAACCAACCCCGCCAGACCCCCCAACAATTGCCCCAGGCCCTTACTCAACTCTAACTGGGAGACACCCCCCACCCCAGCTCCCACACCCTGCACTACCTGCGCAAGTGGACCCCATGCAATCTCACCTGACTGCCTGGGCGCTGTGTTCCCATCAGCCGCAAGTCCTGACTCCTGAAGATCCCTCCTCTGCGTCACGCTGTCGCCGTCCCTCTGTCCCCTGGACCCGCTGGGACCAGGGACGTCCTCTCCCGGATAGACCATGCCGCTGGAACCTTCATCTTCAACCTGCCTCCTGGCAGGGCAGGAACGCGCGTTGCAACAGGATCCCTCCACGGTGCGGACCTCCTCACATCTCCTGGGATCGGCCGACTCCTGTCCCCTGGATCCACGCAAACCAGGGACCGGGGTTAACGCTCTCATCATAACTGCTCCTGGGGGCGGAGCCTCTCGTGCTGCTTGCAACCTGGGGCCTGCTGCTACCACCGGATCCACATGCAGCAGCCTCGCGCTGTATGCCTGACCTCCCACGCCGAGGGGCCGCCCCTGTGCCAGGAGTTACAGAGGCGCCTGCAGTACCTGGTCCCGCTCCCACGCCGTCACCGCTTGCAGGAGTGGATGGCCGGGCCCGGCCACCCACAAGGCTCCGCCTACAGTGAGGATTCCTCCCACGCCGGGGCCTAGAGGAAGCTGGTGTCGGCGGCACCCGACGTGGAGGGTCCCGGGAGGGGCTCCTAATACGGCGCTGAGCCCGAGGGGGGGGAAGTCGATGGAGAAAGGCGCGCCGGCGGCCTGGCCCGCCGCGGCCGTAACACAGGTGAGTGAAGCAAGACGGACACCTCACTCGGCCCCCCCAATTTATTGGTTGGTGCGAATTTTAGGCCTTTATTCAATAGATTTATTTGAGCTGATGTCAAAATTTTAGAACTTAGATTAACAATAGAACTTGATGTTTCGTCTATTGGTATTGATTCTTTTAATATCTTCTGTCGTCTCCTTCTCCGTAGTTTTTTTCTTTCTCTGTGTTGGTATGGGGAGTGATTCCTCCTTGGTGTTTGATAGTGTTGGGGCTGTGTCCTTGAATTTCTCATTCCTCGAGTGTTTTGATGTTGATCTGTGTTGTGATAAAGATCTGGATTGTGATGACGTTGTCTCAAATTGTATGGGGGATTGTGCCTTGGTGGTGTCTGTCGAGTTCGTATTTGTGTTTGTGGGATTGGTGATTGTCTCAATATTTGTCGTGTCCGTGTTCTGTGATGGGGAGGGGTATAGTCTAAAAAATGCTGTTCAGATAATGCTTGGTAACGATTATTAGTAGGTATTGTGATTTTTTTCCCGTGTTGGCTGGGAGTCATAATCTACATTTTTATTTCTATCAGTAGGTTCTAAAGGTTCTTCTCTTTCTTTAACTACTAAGGGATGTGTGATATTATTCATATTTCCAGTTTTTCCACTTGATTTAATGGACTGACGCAATAGGACTATAAAAGGCTCATTATATCTGGGGGGGCTCCGAACCACTGAGGAAGGAGACTGAGATCTCCGAAATGCGTATGGTGAGAGAAGACCCCCAGCCAGACGTCATACACTAGTCGGACTTCTATTTCTATTTTTTAAAGAGCGCTCTTTCTTTTTTCTGATGCGGTCTCTGACATTAACCGCAACTCCATAAACCCGGCTAGCATTTGGACTCTGCAATTACTCCCGAACACGAGGAGACGCCAGAACACACAGGTACCTCTGCAATCACGTGGGACGCCGCGGCTACAGACACCGACATTACCAGCCTGTTACGCATAGCAGTGTGAGGTCAATCAGCAGGTCGCTTCAAGTACAGTGATACCCATACTGTAATTTGTGGCACACATTCATCACAAAGAGGGAAAATATTTCCTGTGACTCTACCATATAAACTTCCTTACCAGGACAATAAAACCTGAAACAACCAACCGTGAGTAACCTGGATCTACTATATTGATCAAGCCAGCTAAAAGACCGCTCCATATATTGCCTTACATATTGCTACATACTACTGCAACATACTATTTCACCTGAAAGTGATATGTTGTTGCATAATTGGATACACATATAGCTATCTCTATCAATAGACGTTGCGGTTCTATTGTGGATAAACTATTTGCTGGATGTACCTTAATTCCTGGATTTTATTCCTACAGTCTATTGCGGTTTTTATCTGATACGATTTTACTGTGGATGTCCTATTACGGATGAATTGTTTATTGGATGTATTATAATCTTCATATTTCACTATTTTTTGTTATATTTTATCCAACTTACACACCTATTGCGGTCCTCAACTGTTGCACTATCTGTTGGATGAATTCTAATTTTTTGCACAATATTTTTATGTGTTTATGGATGCCAATGTCACTTATTAATTATATATAGGGGTATTTTTTTAATTTTTTTAAGTGAATCACCTATTTATTTTTGTACTTGTTTATTGGGATTGTAATATGAATTAACTGCTGGATGAATTGCAATATATACGGATGGATGCACATATCCTAAACATCAAGTGTTCCACGAAGAACATCTGGGATATCCATCATAGGGATCCAATTGCAATTTGGTCCCTATTGTTGAGTATCTGATATTCTCTGGACAACCATGTATATACATTGTATACCTACCTCATATATTGATATCTACGTGTATAATAAACCATTTAATACTATAGGAACCCTACGCACGAATGTGTTGGATGTATTTTTCCTAATGAGGTGTGCACAACCATTATATATTTTATATCTATTTTCTGCCTTATAGACTGGGTGAGTCTATATTGGTTGGGGCACCCATTCCATACACAAATACCAGGTGAGCCATCACAAATTGTATTTATCTTTTTTAGATGATGAAAGATGTTATTGACAAAGTGTTGAAAAACCGCTGGAGGGGTATTAAAGGCCGTCTTCCATTCGTCCCCCTCTTCGATCCTTACCAAATGATATGCCCCGCTCAGATCCAATTTAGAGAACACCTTGGCACCAAAAATTTGATGAAACAAATCCGGAATCAAAGCAAGGGAGTAAGGATCACGGACGGTAATACGGTTGAGCTCACGGAAGTCCAGACATGGTCTAAGGGTACCATCTTTTTTTTTACAAAGAAAAACCCAGCAGCCACTGGGGATTTGGATGGTCTGATATGACCCTTTTCCAAGCTCTCGGTCATATACTCTCGCATAGCCTTTCTTTCGGGCTCCGAAAGATTATACAACCGAGATTTGGGCAGTTTAGGTCCAGGAATAAGATTGACGGGACAATCATACTCCAGATGCGTGGGGTAACTCCTGGTTGCCACTCTCAGAAAACATATCAGAAAACTCAGAAATGAACGAGGATACAGTTTTAGAGGTGACCACAGAGAAAGACGTATTAAGACAGTTGTCCATGCAAAAATCACTCCAATCGAGAATCTGTCTCGCTTGCCAATCGATGGTAGGGTTATGTTTGCTTAACCATGGTAAGCCCAAAACCATCGGAGCAGGCAGACCCTCCAACACATAACATGAGATAGATTCCTGATGGAAATCACCCACTCTTAAATGGATGTCATTTACCACCTGCGATTTTTGGGTAAGAGGTGCAGAATCAATTGCAAAGACAGAAATGCTATTCTCTAGTGCACTAGTAATCAACCCATGAAAGCGAATGAACTGTCAATCAGGTTAACCCCTGCCCCACTATCGATAAATACCTCGATTTTCACCAATTTGGACTCTAGCACCATCTCGGCAGACAGGAGAAATCGGGTACTACCAGTAAATGACAAAAGTAAGTTTTCTTGCTCCCCACCCACACCACCAATAGTTAGTTGGGGATTAAACGTTTTTATTTTGTTTTCACCTTAACACTGAATGTACGGGCAAATATTTACAAAATGTCCCTTCTTTCCACAACAAAAACAGACTCCCTTCATATGACCAAAGCTCTTGCCAGCAGTCTCAGGAGTAGCTCCCCCTAAATGCACAGACACATCACAAGGCACAACCACAGGTGTCTCTTTACCATAAGTGTCAAAGGAAGCCACCACCTTATTTGACAGTACATCTTGAGGGTGAGGAACCCTAGATCTCTCCTTTAGGCGTCTATCAAGACGTATAGCAAGGGACATAGCTGCTTCCAATGACTCAGGATTTTCATGAAAGGACAACGCGTCCAGCAGCCTCTCAGATAGACCCTGACAGAATTGGCTGCGGAGAGCAGGATCATTCCACTCCATATCCGTAGCCCATCTCCTAAATTCAGAGCAATAGATCTCAGCGGAGCGCTCTCCCTGCCGTAAACCACGTAACTTGGTCTCGGCCTGAGAGATCCGATCCGGGTCATCGTAAATTAGACCCAAGGCTCTAAAAAATTCATCTACCGACTGGAGGGATGTTGACTCTCGTTCCCAGAAGAGTATGGACGCAGCTTAAAATATAGTTTATATGACTCCCTGAACTGGATGAAATTGTCACTACCTCCAGAAAATCCTTCCAGGAGAGCCAACTTCGGTTCAGGGCAGGCCTGGTACCCACCACCGGAACCAGCCACCTGTGGTTTCTGAATCTGTTAGACTGTCGCGCGGAGGTCTGCTACCTCCAAAGACAGCCCCTATATCTGTTCGACCAGTGCAGACATAGAATCCATAGCTGCACACCTGAAGAAAAAAATGGTGGTTAGGGTGGTAGATTATATCACGGAAGAGGTAAAGAAGTAAAACCACACTGACAACAAAGGGGGAAGGGAAAAGCCCCTAGGCCTCAATGCTACGGAGCGTAAAGGGTCACCAACTAAAGAACCCTACTCCTGGCCCTGACTCCTAACCGCATGGCCCCCCTTGAAGGTAAAATTGCCCATACACAGGAACCTGGAAGCCCTGGAGACCCTGAGGATCCCCAAAGATATTGGCAGGGCTGAGACAGCCCGTTCCTTCCCAGATTAAGGAACAAGCATCTCCCTGAGGCCTAGTAACAACAACCAAGGGGAAAAGACAAAATACAAACAAGTGAGACACTTAGCTTCTGTTGTGAAAGGATGAGGAGAAACTCAGGGAGAACCACACTCCATCTCTTTCCAAAACCAAATGAAGCAATCTACCGCATAGTCAGAAGGGTGGGGTCAGACTATAAAGGGTAGAAGTGATGACCACTGAGCAACAGCTGAGACAAGGGAAGTGGTAATTCACCCTATCAACACTGAATCAAGAGAAATCAAGGAGGCTGTTAGATTCCTCCACGCTCAGCCAGTCTCCTTGATTTTCTGACATCAGTCACCTGATGCACCATGACAGAATCCCAGCTTTTCCATGAACTATGTTCACTTCACAATTTTCAGAAGATGAGAACAACAGCTTACCATCCTCAAGGTAACGGACTTTGTGAGAAAATGAACTAAACCTTGATTGAAATGTTGAGAGCTGTACCACCTGCTAAAAGAACTGATTGGCCAACTGTACTACCTCAACTGATGTATCTTTACAACAATACCATCCATTGTTCTACTGGATACACCCCATATTACCTTATGTTTGGCCGTCAAGGCAGATTACCTGCAGATCTCACCTTGGATGTACAAGTTCCAGATTCCATCAATCCTTTACCACAAACAGATTGGGTGAGTGAACATAAAAAACGCCTAGCTGATGCCCAAGAGATCCTCCAGATCCGCATGGCGAATGCATGCCAAAAGCAACAGAAAGTCTACGATAAGTCTGAAAAAGCAGAACCCTTAAAAATTGGTAACCGTGTGGCTGAAAAATAAGCTGGATAGTAAGCTGGATAGTAAATGGGAAAGAGAACCATACACCATCACAGCTATTCCTAATCCTGAGAGTGATATCTATGAAATCACCAAAGAGAACAGAGTACCACAAATAGTGCATCGCAACTGTCTCAGGCTGTGTTTAAAAGAAATGGTCCAACAAGAAGCTCCAACCACAGAACAATCGTCTGAAAAGTCACCTGATCCAGTGCAACCAAGACCGTCTATTGGAAAACTATTATTAGACTCAGATTCACTACACTGGTTCCTTACACCGTGGCTTAACTTTCTTGTTCCCGCCAAGACTAATACAGCCCCACTTCAGTCAGAAGTACTACCTAGTGAAGGATCATCAGTAGCTCGAGATGAACCAAGTTTTACCTAGAGCCAAGGCCTGTAGAGTCAAAGCCACTTTGGAGATCCGACCGGACTACCAAGGGAAAACCACCTGCCCGGTACCAAGGTTAACAGTTACTGCATTCCCACATCATTTGGAGCTACAGAGCCAGGGTAAGAGACTCATTGCCTTGATTATTTGCCTTGCTCTAAGGGCTGTCTAAAGACTCCTTTGCTCTTGTTCTGCAACATTCAAGTCATGTATCTGGAGATGGACTTTGACGTACTAAAGACATCTGTGATGTTGTCCAACCAACATGCTTCATGCCCAGGGAACGGACTCATGCCCTGTAAGCCTCCTGAGAAAAATGATGGACTATACTGGAATTTACTGTCCGCTGTGCCAGGTCAGCGCCCCCAGATGACCATTTACAAGAGAAACTACGGCCCTTGTCACATACCCTGATGTATATGCCTAACCCAATTCTCTTGCAGCCAAAGGAGAGAAAACACAAGAATGGGTTAATGTTACTGAGTATATGCATGCATGCTCTTTTTATATTTTTCAGGTGATGCATCGTCGTGGCAAGAGTGCGCCGAGGATGACATATTAAAGTAGGGGGGAATACAAAGTCCTGAAACACACTGCTTAATATTGTGATTGTGTTTCATGAAAATGTGCTTGTGCCTCAGTTCCCATAAAGTTGCACAGGGAGGGGGAGGTTCTAACAAACCTCCCAGGGCTGAATCCGCCCTGCTCCCTGGGAGAGGAGAAGAAGAAGGAGGAGAGTGTGATGTCTGAGGAAAAAGCTGCAGCTCAGCAGCCATTTTGCAGAGTTATCAAAACTCCACAGTTAGTTCCATGTACCAGCCCACAGAAGGGAAAGATTACAGAAAATCCAGGCAACCCAGAGAGGGAGTGAGATTATTGGCAAAGGAAGGTAATTTTCGTTTATCAGGCTATAGTCTCCTTTGCATTAGGTGGAGAGATTCTAAGCTACCAGCTGTCCACCATAACCAGAGTCAGAAAGGCCTCCTGTCAGGAGATAGTATTCCTAGAGAGGATACAGCAGTATATGACTATACAGTACAGCAGAGATAGTACATCCCTCCAGCCTGGATAAACAAGGGATTGATTGTTATAGAGGAAAACTACCCCTTATGCAACTTTTGGGAACCAACCTGAACCATTGTAGAAGCTGCCTTGCTGTAAATGACTCTTGCGCACATTGATGATCTTTGGATCAGCTTCAGTAAAGTACTGGGAATTTGTTAAGAGTACTGGTCTCCTTATTGTGTGAACTTATCATCTATTTGCACCTTACGGTGCTGGCTTCACGAACACCAGGGACCCTGCCTCCACGGCACCTTAAACTCACACCACCAAGGGCACCTTAACCACCATCTGGCAGGAGTCCCTGGACAACAGAGTGTGCCCCGATGGAACTGGTGCTGTCCTTTTATTCACTGCACGCTGGCCCAGGGAGCGGTGCTAACCCTATCGGCCCACCATAACTCACACATATTGACCCTGCGGCACGGTCGCTGCATATGGGGGCCACGAAAGCTGGGCATTAAAAGGTTGTGTCAAGTCTAAATGTTATCCCCCATCCACATGATAGAAAATAACTAACTGATCAGTGAGTGACCAACCACTGCAAAAAGTTGAACATGGAGTCCTCAGAGTCCATGCAGATGTTGTCCTTGGTTGGATTCGAACCTAAGACCCCAGCGCTGCAAGGCACTAGTGCTAACCACTGAGCCACCGTGCTGCCCCTGTACATGCCCCAAGATGATATTGATTAGCCTTCCCATGGCTCTGTAGGTAGAAATCTAAAAAAAAGCTATGGGTGTCAGAACATGGCTAATAATTGATGGAATTTGATGCAAATTGTCCTGCAAAACAAAAGCCTTAATACAGCTTAAAACAGAAAAATAAAAGGTTATAGGTTTGAGAATGACGATGAAAGGGGTTAAAATGCCTAATCTTCCTGCACCCCTTTCGAAACAGCGCTGCCGCTCAGTACTCACCTTCCGTGTTACATTGGTGACATCCCATATATAATTTTAGCCTCAGCGTGGTCATTTGCAATACTGCACAGAGATCAGTGATTTTTGGTGAAAACTGTCATTGATTGAGTGGAATATTTCTACTGAGGGACAACTACTGGAGGCGGCACTGTGGGGAACATTACTACTGGAGGGACATTACTGGAGGGGCACTGTAAACACATTATTACTAGGGTGCAATGTGAGGGACATTACTAATGTTGGGCAGTGTGGGGGACATTACTTTTGGGGGAAATGTGTAAGACATTACTAGTGGGGGAGGCACTGTAGGGAACTTTATTCCTGGGGGAGACACTGTGAGGGACAATACTCTCAGCACTATATAGAGTGTTACTGGAGGCACTAAAGGAGAATTCTTATTACTTTGAATAGTATAATGGACATTACTAGAGGCGCTAGGAACATTTTAATACTGGGGCTCTAAAGGGGGATTTTTTGTACTGTGGACATTATTAATAAAGGGGGCATTATAATGGCATTTTTACTGGGGGTACAATAGGAGGTATAGCTGGAGGCACTGTAGGGGCATTTCAATTACTGGGGCATATTAGGGGATATTATTTCTGGGGACACTATACAGTCATTATTACTGGGAGCACAATGGGAGTATTAATATTACCGGGGGCATTTAGGAGGACATTATTACTATTGGGGGCATTATTATTTCTGCAGTGTATTATTTGTGGACATTGAGGAGCACATCGGGCACAGTATTGGGGGTCACCAGAGGATGACACTTTCGGATCACCATGTTGGGGAGTTTGTGTAAGTAAGGTGAGGAGAATGATAGAAAAGTGAGGAATCTAACATGTCTGTGTGCCAATCTCTGCAGAGACGAGAGGAGGCTGAAAGAATTTGTCATTTATATCAAGAAACCACGGCACTCTATAGCTGCTTTTAAGTTGCTTGTTTTATTACATTATATATCTTTTTTCATTTTTATATCCATCCAAAAAAATAAGCCACTGGCCAACGTTTCGGTCTAGTCTTAGACCTTGTTCACGGCCTTAGCCTGCATAGTCAGGAGTCTCTGGGATATATAATGTAATAAAACAAGCAACTTAAAAGCAGCTATAGAGTGCCGTGGTTTCTTGATATAAATTATATGCACCTTTACCACTGAGCACCGCCCACCATACAAAGGAGTGCCGCTCAACCACCTTCTCTCAATGAAAGAATTTGTCATGGCGGCCTGGGCAAAATGGAGAAGATGAGAAAAAAGAACGTCTACATCAGAGGAGACGTTACTGGATGGAAGAGGTATGTGGTGCTGTACTCTCCTGTATATCTTGCAGTGCAGTATGCTGTTGGTAGGGCTGGATTGCTGCTGTGACGCATGTCTCAACTTTTCAGCCCCCTCCTCTATATATATTAATTAGAGTCAACTGAAGGAGGAGGAGAGAACCACAGAAGGACGGCTTCTGGGGAGGTATTTTTTGCTGTATTTTATACTTGCGCAACCCGCAGAACCAAATACCACAATGCAGAACCAAACTCAGAAGAGCCAAACACCACAGTGCAACAAGTTGTTCTGCTGGGGACGTATATTGTGCTGCATTGTGCTATTTTCTTCTGCTGGGGCAGTAAATTGTGTTATACTATGGTATTTGCTTCTGCTGGGGCAGTATATCGTGTTGAACTATGATATTAGGTTTTGCTGGGGCAGTATTTTGTACTGTTCTGGAGTATTTGGTTCTGCAGGGGGAGTATATTGTGCTGTGCTGTGGTAGGCCTAGGGCGGCACCAGCTATAAATTCAGCCCTGCATGTTCTATCCATTTCAGAATAAACGTACAAATCCGGAAAGCATATGGATCATCCGTGTGCTTTCCCGATCTATATGTCCATTCTGTAAAAAAAAATATGTCCACAAAATGCAGCCCATGGGTCCATTAAAGTCCTTGGATCCCAAAAAAATGCATATGGCACACAGGCCGCATCTGTATTTTGTGCATCCGCAATTTGTGGACCACAAAAAGGATACAGTTGTGTGCATGAGGCAGCGTTTAATAGGAATACGAAGATAGAACCTTAGAACTTTGACAAGGCTCCCAGTTGTTGATAGCCCCATGAACAGTCAGGATAATAAAGAAACTATTCAGTCCTGTAAAATAATATGCATGCTTCCGGGAAAATAAGGTCAGAAGCAAATGAACGGAGCCATTTGTTGATCTCAGGTAATATACTAACCTGGCTGCAGTCCAGTGATGCCATGCAGGGGCGGACTTGACATTTCAGGGGCCCCAAGCTACATTATGCGAGCCAGAATCTCTATTTTCTGCAGCAGTAACTTGTTTGTCCTCAACTGTATCTGCATCCTTAGGACAAAGATACAGTTAAAAGTTGTGGCCAGGGTCTATTCTAGCTTTCTATTGCCTGAGGTGAAAATTGAAATGGTGTCCTCCCCAAGCTAAAGTCTCAATCCAACTCCTCCCCCATAGCCCTACTATTAAAGGTACATTTGAATTGGGAATTACATACAGTACTACATAACTCTGATGCAGAAGTTCACTGTCCTCATTTTCTCCATCCCATAGCATCCCATGACAAATTATTTTAGCCACGTCTCCTCCCTGCAGAGTTTGGCACAAAGACAATTTAGTTTCCTCACTTTTTCATTATCCCCCCTCCTGTTGCTCCAGCAGTGTCATTCTGCTGCTACCCCCAATACTGCACACACTGTGTTCCCCAATACCCCCAAATACTATACTTATGAAATAACAGTGCATACAGATATTCCCCAAAGTGCTCCCAAAAGTCCCACCAATAGTAATAATTCTCTTCCAGGATGCCCTCATTAGTTCTAGTTCCCCCTACAGTGATAATGCTCTTCAAAAGTGTTGCTATTAATATTAGTGCCCTCCATATTGTGCCCAATAATAATAATGCCCCCACAGAACCCACAATATTAATAAGGCAGTTACAATGCCCCCAGTATTTATAATTGCCCCATTTAGTGGCTACAGTATTATAATTATATCTGTACAGATGGTATAAGTTATATGTCATGTTGTATATAATGATATACTGTATACCATGCTGGTATAACTTCAGTATCTTGTGGTATATAATTATTTATATATACACACGCACACACACAGTGGGTAAACCTAAATATGTGTATTTGTGGGGATTCGCTCTGGTAGTTAGGATTAGTGGGTGCAGCAAAATTTAAATTTCTTGGTTCAAAACATCAGTGTTTATTCACACGTGAAAGCAAAACAAAAATGCACGATGCTTGGTGATCGTTCACACACATGAAAAGTTCATATATAAAACAGTCACCTTTTCTCCTGGGTTTTACTTCACACCATGTTGGAAGTTCTGCTTTGTCAAGTCCACAGGCAGGCGTTAGGCGGCCTGTTCGCACTCACAGGGGTCTGAGCCCTCCAGCCCAGCTCAAGCCTCGGATCCCAACACAGCCTTCAGATCACAGCACACAGACCTCCTGAGCTCCACTGTCAGGCGGAGGTAATCCTCTCCACCTGGCAGTGCTGGCTGGTTTTTATGCCTGGCAAAACCCGGCCTGGAAAATGGGGAGTAGTCACCCACCCAGCACTTTGACTACTCCCAGTAAGAGTCGTCCCGAATCAGCTATTACAGCCATACTAAGTATCAAGCTGTCAAACAGCAACTGCTGCTGACACATAAATACCGGCTCTTACTCCACCGAGGCCAGGAACCTCGGTGACACGTACCTATCATCCACGATGATTCCTTGTATCTTCTTACAGTACATACAGTATGTGTATATACATATATATATATATATATATATATATATACACACACACACACACACACAGTTTCTTATGTAAAGTGATAAGTGAGAAACTGACCCATTTTTTGTTAAATATAGTGACGTAGATCATGCTGTTATACTAGAGGCATCTTCTGAATCAGGGTATAACAGCATGATCCATGTCACCATATATATAAAAAAATTGTTCCATTTATCACTTTCCATAAGAAAATGTATATACCAGCTGTACATATATAAATATACATCAGAACTTATATATTTTACAGCTGGTATATACATTTTCTTATGGAAAGTGATAAATGGAACCATTTTCTTATATATGGTGATTTAGACTATTCTGGTATGTAAGATGTTTGCTCCTGGATGCTTCTGGTTACTTCAGGGATGCAGATGAGAGCTGGAGGCCAGCCAACTAAGAGAGATATAATTGACTTGGTCAGGTCAGAAACTATAGTGAAGAGTGTAAAGGAGGCTGCATCAGAATCTGTAACTCTAATTTTTAACACCAACCTCCATTCTCCCTCTGTGCGCCCAGAACCCGCACTGTAATGAAGCTCCTGTACTTTGCTCGAGTCCGGCCTTCTCCTCTGCAGAGACAGCACAAATAAAACATAACATCTGGACCATGACTTGTGACGAGATGTGCATGTTGTGTGGCTCTGCCCTGGTGGTGGTTAAAGGGACCACCACTGGGAATAGCAAATCACCTTAGCGAATCCTTAGGAGGCAGATGCAGTTGAAGGTTGTGGCATTTCTGACCTGTCTGTCAGGGGGCCCAAAGGAGCAGAGACCGTCCCTGTATTGAACCATCCATATTCTTCGCTGCCGATGGTAGCCAAACGGTCAGTGGTACTCAGGGACACTATGTCCACGTTGAAGGCCTTGAGAGAGTGGTTGGGATTGTCCATGCATCTTCATCTGTTACATGTTGCCGACTTTCCAGCTGTGAGGACCAGTAAGCTTTTTCATCTATGAAAATGGTTAGCAATTCTCTTAGGGCTCATGCACACAAACGTATTTTCTTTCCGTGTCTATTCCGTTTTTTTTTTGCGGACCGTATACGGAAGCATTCATTTCAATGGGTCCACAAAAAATGCGGACAGAACACTGTGTACTGTCCGTATGACTGTTCCGTAGCCTCGCAAAAAAAATAGAACATGTCCTATTCTTCTCCGTTTTAGGCATTGTTACAATGGATCCACACAAAAAAAAAACGGATGGCATACGTTTTTTTTTTTGCGGATCCGCAATTTGCTGACCTCAAAATACGGACCCCCTTTATCTCAGTATGGATATGTGGAATCACATTGAACTTAACCTCCTCAGGACCGCCGTACGCAGGATTGCGTCTTTGCGGCGGCCCTGCTCTTCTGGGTGGACGCGCCGGCGCGTCCTCTCGCGAGACGCGAGATTTCCTGTGAACGCGCGCACACAGGCGCGCGCGCTCACAGGAACGGAAGGTAAGAGAGTTGATCTCCAGCCTGCCAGCGGCGATCGTTCGCTGGCAGGCTGGAGATGTGTTTTTTTTAACCCCTAACAGGTATATTAGACGCTGTTTTGATAACAGCGTCTAATATACCTGCTACCTGGTCCTCTGGTGGTCCCCTTTGTTTGGATCGACCACCAGAGGACACAGGTAGCTCAGTAAAGTAGCACCAAGCACCACTACACTACACTACACCCCCCCCCCCCCCCCCGTCACTTATTAACCCCTTATTAGCCCCTGATCACCCCTGATCACCCCATATAGACTCCCTGATCACCCCCCTGTCATTGATTACCCCCCTGTCATTGATCAACCCCCTGTAAAGCTCCATTCACACGTCCGCATGATTTTTACGGATCCACTGATAGATGGATCGGATCCGCAAAACGCATCCGGACGTCTGAATGAAGCCTTACACGGGCGTGATCAATGACTGTGGTGATCACCCCATATAGACTCCCTGATCACCCCCCTGTCATTGATTACCCCCCTGTAAAGCTCCATTCAGACGTCCGCATGATTTTTACGGATCCACTGATAGATGGATCGGATCCGCAAAACGCATCCGGACGTCTGAATGAAGCCTTACAGGGGCGTGATCAATGACTGTGGTGATCACCCCATATAGACTCCCTGATCACCCCCCTGTCATTGATTACCCCCCTGTAAAGCTCCATTCAGATGTCCGCATGATTTTTACGGATGCACTGATAGATGGATCGGATCCGCAAAACGCATCCGGACGTCTGAATGAAGCCTTACAGGGGCATGATCAATGACTGTGGTTATCACCCCATATAGACTCCCTGATCACCCCCCTGTCATTGATTACCCCCCTGTAAAGCTCCATTCAGATGTCCGCATGATTTTTACGGATGCACTGATAGATGGATCGGATCCGCAAAACGCATCCGGACTTCTGAATGAAGCCTTACAGGGGCATGATCAATGACTGTGGTTATCACCCCATATAGACTCCCTGATCACCCCCCTGTAAAGCTCCATTCAGATGTCCGCATGATTTTTACGGATGCACTGATAGATGGATCGGATCCGCAAAACGCATCCGGACGTCTGAATGAAGCCTTACAGGGGCATGATCAATGACTGTGGTTATCACCCCATATAGACTCCCTGATCACCCCCCTGTCATTGATCACCCCCCTGTCATTGATCACTCCCCCTGTCATTGATCACTCCCCCTGTCATTGATCACTCCCCCTGTCATTGATCACTCCCCCTGTCATTGATCACCCCTCTGTACGGCTCCATTCAGACATTTTTTTGGCCCAAGTTAGCAGAATTATTTTTTTTTTTCTTACAAAGTCTCATATTCCACTAACTTGTGTCAAAAAATAAAATCTCACATGAACTCACCATACCCCTCACGGAATCCAAATGCGTAAAATTTTTTAGACATTTATATTCCAGACTTCTTCTCACGCTTTAGGGCCCCTAGAATGCCAGGGCAGTATAAATACCCCACATGTGACCCCATTTCGGAAAGAAGACACCCCCAGGTATTCCATGAGGGGCATATTGAGTCCATGAATGAAATTTTTGTCCCAATTTAGCGGAACGGGAGACTTTGTGAGAAAAAAATTAAAAATATCAATTTCCGCTAACTTGTGCCAAAAAAATAATATTTCTATGAACTCGCCATGCCCCTCATTGAATACCTTGGGGTGTCTTCTTTCCAAAATGGGGTCACATGTGGGGTATTTATACTGCCCTGGCATTCTAGGGGCCCCAAAGCGTGAGAAGAAGTCTGGTATCCAAATGTCTAAAAATGCCCTCCTAAAAGGAATTTGGGCACCTTTGCGCATCTAGGCTGCAAAAAAGTGTCACACATCTGGTATCGCCGTACTCAGGAGAAGTTGGGGAATGTGTTTTGGGGTGTCATTTTACATATACCCATGCTGGGTGAGATAAATATCTTGGTCAAATGCCAACTTTGTATAAAAAAATGGGAAAAGTTGTCTTTTGCCAAGATATTTCTCTCACCCAGCAAGGGTATATGTAAAATGACACCCCAAAACACATTCCCCACCTTCTCCTGAGTACGGAGATACCACATGTGTGACACTTTTTTGCAGCCTAGGTGGGCAAAGGGGCCCATATTCCAAAGAGCACCTTTAGGATTTCACAGGTCATTTACCTACTTACCACACATTAGGGCCCCTGGAAAATGCCAGGGCAGTATAACTACCCCACAAGTGACCCCATTTTGGAAAGTAGACACCCCAAGGTATTCCGTGAGGGGCATGGCGAGTTCCTAGAATTTTTTATTTTTTGTCACAAGTTAGTGGAAAATGCTGATTTTTTTTTTTTTTCATACAAAGTCTCATATTCCACTAACTTGTGACAAAAAATAAAAACTTCCATGAACTCACTATGCCCATCAGCGAATACCTTGGGGTCTCTTCTTTCCAAAATGGGGTCACCTGTGGGGTAGTTAAACTGCCCTGGCATTCTAGGGCCCCAAATGTGTAGTAAGGAGTTTGAAATCAAATTCTGTAAAAAATGACCTGTGAAATCCGAAAGGTGCTCTTTGGAATATGGGCCCCTTTGCCCACCTAGGCTGCAAAAAAGTGTCACACATCTGGTATCTCCATACTCAGGAGAAGTTGGGGAATGTGTTTTGGGGTGTCATTTTACATATACCCATGCTGGGTGAGAGAAATATCTTGGCAAAAGACAACTTTTCCCATTTTTTTATACAAAGTTGGCATTTGACCAAGATATTTATCTCACCCAGCATGGGTATATGTAAAAAGACACCCCAAAACACATTCCTCAACTTCTCCTGAATACAGAGATACCAGATGTGTGACACTTTTTTGCAGCCTAGGTGGGCAAAGGGGCCCATATTCCAAAGAGCACCTTTCGGATTTCACAGGTCATTTTTTACAGAATTTGATTTCAAACTCCTTACCACACATTTGGGCCCCTAGAATGCCAGGGCAGTATAACTACCCCACAAGTGACCCCATTTTGGAAAGAAGAGACCCCAAGGTATTCGCTGATGGGCATAGTGAGTTCATGGAAGTTTTTATTTTTTTGTCACAAGTTAGTGGAATATGAGACTTTGTATGAAAAAAAAAAATCAAAAAAAAAAATTATCATTTTCCACTAACTTGTGACAAAAAATAAAAAATTCTAGGAACTTGCCATGCCCCTCACAGAATACCTTGGGGTGTCTTCTTTCCAAAATGGGGTCACTTGTGGGGTAGTTATACTGCCCTGGCATTCTAGGGGCCCAAATGTGTGGTAAGGAGTTTGAAATCAAATTCTGTAAAAAATGACCTGTGAAATCCGAAAGGTGCTCTTTGGAATATGGGCCCCTTTGCCCACCTAGGCTGCAAAAAAGTGTCACACATCTGGTATCTCCGTACTCAGGAGAAGTTAGGGAATGTGTTTTGGGGTGTCATTTTACATATACCCATGCTGGGTGAGAGAAATATCTTGGCAAAAGACAACTTTTCCCATTTTTTTAAACAAAGTTGGCATTTGACCAAGATATTTATCTCACCCAGCATGGGTATATGTAAAAAGACACCCCAAAACACATTCCTCAACTTCTCCTGAATACAGAGATACCAGATGTGTGACACTTTTTTGCAGCCTAGGTGGGCAAAGGGGCCCATATTCTAAAGAGCACCTTTCGGATTTCACTCGTCATTTTTTACAGAATTTGATTTCAAACTCCTTACCACACATTTGGGCCCCTAGAATGCCAGGGCAGTATAACTACCCCACAAGTGACCCCATTTTGGAAAGAAGAGACCCCAAGGTATTCGCTGATGGGCATAGTGAGTTCATAGAACTTTTTATTTTTTGTCACAAGTTAGTGGAATATGAGACTTTGTAAGAAAAAAAAAAAAAATCATCATTTTCCGCTAACTTGTGACAAAAAATAAAAAGTTCTATGAACTCACTATGCCCATCAGCGAATACCTTAGGGTGTGTACTTTCCGAAATGGGGTCATTTGTGGGGTATTTGTACTGTCTGGGCATTGTAGAACCTCAGGAAACATGACAGGTGCTCAGAAAGTCAGAGCTGCTTCAAAAAGCGGAAATTCACATTTTTGTACCATAGTTTGTAAACGCTATAACTTTTACCCAAACCATTTTTTTTTTACCCAAACATTTTTTTTTTATCAAAGACATGTAGAACAATAAATTTAGAGCAAAATTTATATATGGATCTCGTTTTTTTTTGCAAAATTTTACAACTGAAAGTGAAAAATGTCATTTTTTTGCAAAAAAATCGTTAAATTTCGATTAATAACAAAAAAAGTAAAAATGTCAGCAGCAATGAAATACCACCAAATGAAAGCTCTATTAGTGAGAAGAAAAGGAGGTAAAATTCATTTGGGTGGTAAGTTGCATGACCGAGCAATAAACGGTGAAAGTAGTGTAGGTCAGAAGTGTAAAAAGTGGCCTGGTCTTTCAGGGTGTTTAAGCACTGGGGGCTGAGGTGGTTAAAAAGCAAAAAGTGGATTATTTTATATTTGAATCATCAGAGCTGCATAATACTGAGGCGAGATCGAATAATGAGCTGTTCAGGGAATTAGAACATTTGGTACTGAAACAGCTCAGGCAACATTGGGAGATAAAATCATTACGCCAGTATTTAGAACAGAATAAGATTCCAAAGGGCCTAAGATTAAATAAAATACCTGCACAAGATCTATATATCCATATACAGTCCCGTACCCTTATAGAACTCATCATCAAGAGACGAGTACAAATTTTGGGATCCCTAACAGAAAACATTAACCAAATGAGAATAAAAATAGACCAATAGCACTTATAATTTATGGCAAGAAAGAATATGCAAGAGTTTAGATAGAGCGAAATTAGAAATAATTTCTAAAAAAAGTAAGAGATATATTAACACAACAAAAATATACAATAGAAATGAGAACCATGTGAATAATGACGAGATATTGAACGAGACTCCAATAGAACATATAAGACCTAATATACCTATCAGAAACAGATTTGAAACACTTGCACAGCAACCTAGAGACAGGACTTCTCCACACCACTCACCAAGAGTCAAACACCGACAATCACGATCCCCGAATCACAACAGGAGAGCACTTACCCCACAACGTCACTCGTACAATTTAAGACACAACAATCAACAGACCAGACAAGATGCACACGAACGTCACTCCCCCACACGTACATGCCCTCCGAGACAGAGGGATTATCAGGTAACATCACCAGCACACAAATTGAGAGAGATTCAGAATACACCATATCACAATTATCAAACAAGAGGAAGAAGACAAGAAGGGGAAGAAAGAAGACGGAATTACTGACAACATCATCAGACACAGGACACGATCAAACTAACATCATTCATTTAGGTAACACACTTTTGACACAACCACAAATTTCCTTACTTAATAAAGGATTGAAGTTTTCCCCCAGTGCACAATTGGACAAATTTAATACTTATATAGGGATCCAAAAATGTATTAAAAACATATGCCTCAAAAAATATTTTATTAAAAATCTAATGATGATGAGTCCCCAAATGGAAGACGGTTTTAGACATACAGATTTAAAGAATAAGTCAAAAAATTTTCCAAGAAATGAGATAGGCCCTGAAATTGGCAACTTCCAAAAGAATGTGGAAGTAGACCTCAGGAAAATCAAAGAGAAAAAATATTATAAAAAGAATCTGTCCAATAAAGAGATAGTTGCCATAAAGGAGCTCCAAAAAAATGAAAATATAACCATCCGCCCTGCGGACAAAGGAGGGGCAATTGTAGTCTTGGAAACTGTAAAATACATAGAAGAGTGCTCAAGACAGCTTTCTGATGACTCAACATATAAAAGATTGAAAGGTGATCCGACCCAGAGGTTCCAGGAGGAATTACATGGTTATTGTCACAGAGGATCCCAGATAGGTATCCTGTCAAATCAGGAACTCAATTTTATTATGGGGACACCTGGGCGGCTCCCGGTTTTTTACTGCCTTCCTAAGGTACATAAGAACATGGAGAGCCCCCCAGGCCGCCCCATAGTATCAGGGATAGGATCTCTGACATCTAACCTTTCGAGATATGTAGATGTATGGCTGCAACCCCTGGTGAAAAAGACAATGTCCTATTTAAGAGATACAACCCAGATTATAGAGATATTAGAAGGATTAACCGTGGAACCAGACTGGATAATGGCAACATTAGACGTCCAGTCACTTTATACAGTGATAAACCACGAACAAGGGATAGATGCGATCAGAGCACAATTACAGAAGGATAGGACAATGAAGTTAGAACAAACTGAATTCATTTTAGAAGGCATTAGACATATTTTACAGCATAACTATTTTTATTTTGAAGATAATTTTTATCTACAAATCAGAGGGACTGCCATGGGCATCAGGTTCGCCCCCAGTTACGCAAATCTGTTCCTGGCTCCGTGGGAACAGACTGCCATTGATCCATACCGTGGGGACGACCTGGTGCTCTGGCTTCATTATATAGACGACGTGATTTTAATTTGGAAAGGAAGTGAGGATGTATTGCGTTCGTTTATTTCTACATTAAATAGAAATGATTTTAACCTTGTGTTTACTGCTAATATTGGTTCGGTGGAGACGGAGTTTCTTGATTTGTCAATAGCCAAAAGGGACAACAACTACATATGTAAAACATATCAGAAAACAACAGCAAAGAATGCGTTTATTCTGCATTCAAGTTGCCATCTACCTAGCTGGTTATTTAATGTCCCATTCGGACAGTTCCGGAGACTAAAACGGAACTGTACCGAAGATTCACAATTTGAAAAAGAAGCCTTTGCCATGAAAACTAATTTCATGGCAAAACAATATCCAAGCTTGATATTAGAGGATGCTTTGGAAAATGTGAAAAAAAATACCAAGGAATTCTCTTTTAACAGACAAATCTGTTCAGAAAACCCAACAGGATTTTCAATTTTGAATGGTGCTCCCCTTCACTACACAATATAGGGGAATTAAAGAAATAGTAAAAAGACACTGGCACCATTTATTACAAGATAAGACATTAGGTGCACTTATACCAGTAAGACCTCAGATCACCTTCACAAGGGCACCCAATTTGGGGATAAAAGTGGCCCCATCAGTTGGGAATAGACTGAAAAAAAAAACAGCAACCAGTAATTGGATGAGCCTGAAGGGCTTTTACAAGTGCGGCCAATGTGCCAGGTGTAAGGTTACAAAAGCCCCTAGAAATATCAAAAAGATAGATTCAACCCAAAATACCTTCTCATGGGAGATCAAACAATTCCTGACCTGTAATTCCGCTAGCGTAGTATATCTTGTCCAATGCCCCTGCTCTAGACAGTATATTGGGAGAACCAAGAGGGCTTTGAAGGTGAGGATTTCTGAACATGTGTCCAATATAAAAAAAAAGGATACCTGAAACACTCGCTTTCGAAGCACTTTAAAGAGGTCCACAACCAAGATCCTGGGGGACTGATATTTATGGCCTTGGAGAAGATAGATACACACTGGAGAGGGGGGAAACATGTGGAAAAAATGTCTAGAGCGGAATCCCGACGCATATGCGATTTTGGAAGTCTATTACCAGCAGGTTTGAATGCTGAACTTGAAATTTTTGGCTTTCTCTAGACTATGGTGGGTGTGCCCCCTATCTAATGGGGGATCATATGTCTGGCCGTGTATTGGCACTCTGATCCCCCTTGGAGGTGGGCCCACTCACCCATTTCTACAATAAAATCTGAAAGAATAGATTAAATTACGCAATATGTTTTGTCCCCTTGGCTGTGTGGGGCCCCGTCTCCACGTACAATCAATTATATGTAGTCATTTGTATTTTAATGAAAATTTTATATTCAAGTCCCTTCTGGAATTTTAAATCACACATTTTTAGACATTTTTTATATTACTGAAGTATAATTTTTACCGCAGGTTTATAAATTAGAATGTGGATCTAAAACGGTATATGGGCAATACAACCAGGCCTATTTATATTTTAAGAAAATATATAGCACATATTTTAATGAAATTTGTATATGTTTATATATTTATATATTTTAAAGTTTATCTTGAGAAAGCAGTACTGCAGAGATGTCTCCTTTAGTATACAACTTAATCGCAACTAGATGGAGACAATATGCAAAAAACGCATAGACATAGGAATAACCGCACCAAAAACGCATGGATGTCATGGAAAGTTAAAAAAGTTGATTCCGGTCCTGGTTTTTGACAATCCTAAGTGAACTATAAAAGTAAGTGACATTACAATGGGGGTTGAGCCACTGAGGAAGGGGAGAGAGGTCCCAGAAACGCGTCTGGCGTAGTTCACCCCCATAAAAAAAGATCCGGACTAACTGTAGAGGACCGACGATAATTTGATTTGTGGAGCGCTCTATAAAAAATTTTTGAATCAACATTCGTGTGAAAGACCGGACTAAACAGGCAAGTCCCGCGAGACAAACACCCCGTGACCCGGAAGTCTCGGACGAGGACGCCAAACGGGAGAAGAAGACGCTGGGACAAGGTGGTGAGTGGAAACCTAAGTGGCGTTCCCGATACAACAGGGGTAAGATATCAATCAACGCCTTACTCACCACTTTTATTCAATAATAATATCAACCGGAATATCAAGGTCCCGTTCTCCGGTTCTATTCACTGTCCGTATTGTCCCTACTCAAGGGAATACCTCTGAGTGAGCACAGTGACATTGAGAGAACTGACTTTCTCTCCAAATACAGTTCTATATCTGGATTTATTTTCCATGAACTATACGCGATTATATTACTATATCTAACCGAAGAACAAGACATATATATACCTCGACCTAGTTTTGCCAGTGTGCATTTATCCTGCGGTTTTACCTTATTTTATTTATCGATTCTATTATTTTTGTGTGAAATTGTATTTTATTGTATATTTTTAAACATGATTGTATAACAATTAATTGCTGTAATAAACTGCCACGTTCTATGTAATCCACATAATTGAGTGCCAGTCTCATACTATTCTTTTTTAATTGTTCAAAATACATATGGTCGTGTGCATGTAGCCTTAAAGACATCTTACATGGTTCAGAGCTTCGAATACAAACCCTACAGGAGCTAACTCAACAATATACCTTCCCTTGTTCCCAAGACTTCCAATATCTGCCACTCTCCTCCTTCTGCTACAAGCGATTTAGGTATTATTCTCAGGAAGTCATAGACAATTATTTTGATAAGAGGATGGGCAGTGTGGAGCTACGAAATTCCATTTCGGGTCTTTATAAATCCCTCTTAGCCAGGGACGTGAAACTTTCCCAGCTTTTGGAGTTTACTTACTGGGAGCAGGCTTGAAAGATATCAGACACTTATTGGAGGGTTGGCGTCTAGTCTGTAAACACATTATCAATTAAGTCTGGTGAGGAACACAGTTCAGGTTAATTCATGCAGCTATTTATGCTTCCAACTTTCCTATTTCGAGTACTCAGACGGATAGAAAAACGAAATGCCCAAAATGCCAACATGACAGGGCAATCTATATCATTGCATCTGGCAATGCCGCAGAGTGCAAACCTTTTGGAAGGGTGTATTGTCTCTTTGTAGGATGTTGTGGAATGAACCAATCCTGTTAGCACCCATGCCTCTTCTACTCCATTACACAGCCTCGCTGGATACGGCTACAAGGGAGGGGGCCAAATTTCCAGCGTTTATCCACATTCCCCTGATGGCAGCAGAAAGAGCACTACTACAACATTGGCTATCTCCTAGTGCCCCTTTGAAGTATTGATGCAGCTGAAACATTATATGTTTTTGGAAAGGCTGGAGACGGAGGGTCATAAGCATACTAGGACCAAGGGCTTCTTCCAACGATGGCGACAGTTCAATGTCACCATTTTATCTCCGGAGGAGATTTCTACTCTTATGTTACCTTTCTTACATACTAACTGGTATTACTCTGAAGATCTGGATGGGACCTTAGGACCTTTAAAAAAAAGACAGCGGAGCTAGAAGGGGGGATGGACATAGGAGGAGTTTGGCTGATATCTTATCTTTACTGAAGAATGATGACCATGATGCAGATGGAATATTCCTCAGGACGTGGTCACAGAAGGAACAGTGGACAGTTTTAAAAAGGGTTTAGATTAATTCTTAAAAGTAAACAACATTAATGCTTCCCCACCTATCCCTTGGTTGAACTTGATGGACTTATGTCTTTTTTTCAACCGTATTAACTATGTAGCTATGTAACTATTCTGGACTAATCTGGAGGTGGTGACAGCCGTAGAGGACAGAAATGAAGGCTAGTTCTCCTGTGTAAGAACTTGAAACAGATGAGAGAGCGTCAGGACTGCTGGGCAAGCAATAGAACTTGTGATGCTACTGCCCCAGGGTGGCACAGAGTTTTCCACTAATTTTGATGTAGTAATATGCATATTTCGGGGAAAAATTGCATAGAAACATGCGACCACCACAAGGAATCCTAGCATGCTTGCAATTTAGCTTCCCATAAGTAAACATTACATTTTCTGATTAACCCCTTCAGGACCCTGCCATTTGTCACCTTAAGGACCAGGCCTCTTTTTGCAAATCTGACGTGTCAATTTATGTAGTGATAACTTTAAAAAAAACTTTTACTTATCCAGGCCATTCTGAGATAGTTTTCTCGTCACATATTGTACTTCATGACTGTTGAGGAACGGTTGAGATGTATGCATATATATCCATGCATGCCTGCAAACACGTGCGGGCATGTATGGTATATATGTGCATACATGAGACATAGCATCATGGGACGATGTGCCCAGCATCTGTGCACGTCTGCCCATGGTGATCCCCAGGGGCTCATGCTGGCCCCTGTGGGAAATATGTGTCCCCTGATAATGTAGGGGCTTGTGTCCCCTGATAATGTAGGGGCTTGTGTCCCCTGATAATGTAGGGGCTTGTGTCCCCTGATAATGTAGGGGCTTGTGCCCCCTGATAATGTAGGGGCTTGTGCCCCCTTATAGTGTAGGGGCTTGTGCCCCCTTATCTGTGCCACCTTATATATCCCCTTATATAATCCCCCTTAGATATGATTAATGTATACATGTGTATGGATGTGCCCCAAGCATCAATACGCATGTATATTATATATATCCCCCCCCCTCCTACAACTGAAACCAGGTGCATCGGTGTGAATGTGCCCCAAACATTCACACCGATGCAATCTGGCTAATTACATCAGAATGACCAGACAAGGGTCCGGTCATCCTGATGGATACAAAGAGCTCAGATTCAACAGAATCTGAGCCCTTTGTTGTAATTATCCTCAGCGCTGCTGGAGATAATTACACATGATAGAAGAAGGGGAGAAGCCTCTCCTCCTTCTATTATGTGCATTCCGACAGTGCGATTACCATCGCACTGTCCGGAATGCGAGGTGCAGCAGGCGGGAGATCAAAGGCTTCTCCCGCCTGTCTGCAGCGCGTCCCCGATGTGCTGGCCGGCGCAGTGACGTCATATCACTGCGCCGGCCCACGTGGAGGATGGGGGCGCGCGCGCGCCCCCTGGTGGCGCGGCAGTGCGGGCCGCCGGGGGATAAATATCCGGCGGCCCCGGCACTCCAGAGTCTTGACCTGGGCCCCCACCTGGAAGAGGAGCGCGTCCTGCGCTCCGGGAGTCGGCCTCCCACGTGGCAGCCGACCGGATCGGGACCCCCCCCCCCTGGACGAACGAGCAGACCCCTGGACGAACGAGCAACCAAACCTTAAGTATCACCCCCTTATAACCCCCCCACTATCCCACCAACGTACCCCCACTCCATTAACCCCCCACGATCCCACCAACGAACCCCCCCTCCTCCCCATAACCCTATAACCCCTGGAACCCTCACCCCTGGTTCCTGATTAACCCTTCCCATACCCCTATCCCACCAACTATACCCTCTCCCATATATCATCCCCTGGTTCCCTGTGTGCCTGCTCTCCCCTGATTAACCCTTTCCCTGCCAGGCATTACCCCTGGTATCTCTCCCCTGGTCCCCCCCCCCCCCCGGACACTTTGTACCCCTGATGTCCGTGCCCTGTTCCCCTGTCCGGCCTGCATTAACCCCTTTACCCTGGTGGCCCTGATTAACCCCTGGTGGTTACCCTGGTCCTGTAGAGCATGCTTCTGCTCTGCAAACAATCCTTTTAACCCTTCGTCATACCCCGTAGGGACAGTGAATAGTCAGGTGGGGTGGGTTGTGTTAATACTTGTATGTGTGAACTGTATAGTTAGTTAATGGGTGGAATTGGGAATGTGTAGTGTAGTTTAGGATTGTATATTTAGTGCTGTATTGTTAGTATTGCGTGCGTAGTGTATTGTTAGTAATAAATACTGTGTTTGGTTTATAACTATCTGTGTGGCGTGTGGTTATTGGCGATAGTTAGTTTAGTAAGGCGCATGCAGTTAGCATAAGTGATCAGTGTAGAGCATAGCGAAGGTATTATTATTATATAAAGGCATAAATGGGCGGAGTTATCACTAGGTGGCTCCTCCCATTTATGAATATTAATTATCGATATTTGCATAAATATTGGTGATTAATATTCCCCCTTTACATTGGCGAGCCAGGCCCACTGCGTGGATTTTGCGCTTAATTTTTGGTCTTAAGGTTGAGGGTCGCTAGTACTGTGAATTAGCGGGCAGGAGAGACGCGGTCAGCGGAGTGTCTGAGCGTCTAGGACCCGATAATTCGTACAGGAGAAGCGATACTTCCCTTAGAGTACCAGAATTAAAACAAAATCTTTTGCAGAGAATCTATAATTGTTCTGTGAATTAATATTTTTATATTTGCTTTACACGGTCACCGTCGCTGGGGTAAGAAGACACGGAAAAGTACAGCACCAACAAGCATCGCTCAAGTGATTGCAAGGGAGAAGAGCACACGTCACTGGAGGAGATCCATCTTCGTGGGAGCGGCGTACAAGTCAGGCTGGTCGGGAAGAGGCGATCCGGGAAAATGGACTTCTTCCAAGCAGCTGCGAGGTACGGCGCCAAGGAGAAGATGGACACTCATCAAACGGTGAGTATGGACTTCCCCACACTGCAACACTTGAGCAAACACAGCACATTTAACCCCATCCTCCCCACTACATACAAGTCAGCAGAAATGCTGTGGTCCGATTTGTTAGCACAGGCTTGTAGTTACGACAAGCTTTGTGTTAACAAACGGACGGTTTTGAACAAGGCCACCAAACGGCTTCGGATGCTGGCCAAACTCGTTCATACGTTTGAGGCTAGCATCTGTAAGCCAAAGGAAGTTGCGCTGGTGTCTCGGTCAACGGAGACAATTCCTCCGGCCATTCACTGCCAGTGCTGTGCCAGTAATTTGGACCAGGTTTCGACATTGCAGGCGCAGCTGGCAGAGAATGTGCAGTCTACTGTTGACCGAGATGCGCAGGTGGCTAGGATAGAGTCACAGTTGGTAGAGCTGCAGAGGCAGAAGGAGGAAATTGAGGCTAAGTTGACTCAGTCTTATACTGAAGTCAAAGCCTTCAAGGAGCGGACTGCCTCTACTGACGTGACGGTAGCCAAATCGAAGGCGGAGGTTGCTGTAAGGTCCCAGCTAATGTCTGGCATGCAACAGGCTATCACCAAGTTGGTGCCGGCCCTTTCTTTTTCCATAAAGCCAGGGTCGGAATCTCCCAAAATGTTGCCCTGTGCAGGGCCACAAGGGGGGAGAGTAGTCTGTGACCGGTCTAATCATCAGGTCAAGCCGGTCCAGACTAACAGAGATTTTTCCCTGACTTTGGGAAAAAGAACTGTGGTGAAGAGTGCGTCCCTGAGGATGGAACAATTCAGGAGAAGGGAGCACGGCTGCAGTGTAGATGGACCTGGGCCATGCAGAGCAAACATCAGATGTTTTGCTTGTGGTGGCCTAGGTCACATAGCGAGACACTGCAAAACAGATAGGAACATAACACACAGGACAGGAAACCAAGTCACGTGTTTCAGGTGTGGGAACAAAGGACACATTGCAAGGAATTGCCCTGGTGCAAGTAATTGCAATGTGTCCAACAGTATCAGCCAGGTAACAAATTGGGCAGTGGGGTCTAGTCAGCTTGGCCATAAAGGGGTTACCTCTCGGCAGCATCACCAGCTGCTGAGGGGTCAGAGTGGCCAAGCTAGGCTAGGCAACATTTGACACCCCTGTACTATTTGTTACACCGTGTGTTCCCTGTGTATGTCCATGTTGTGTGTTTTTGTTATCTGTTTGTGAGTTTTTCTTGATGTTGATGGTGGTAGTCCTTGTCTACGAATGTGTTCCACCATGCTGATTTATGTAGTGGTGTAAGTCCCATCTGCTGTCTGTTTCATTCTGTGTCCCCTTGCAGTGGAACAGTGTTATACTGTGGATCGAGAACGTATAGGCTTGCGAGCAGATAATTTCACACGGGAAATCCTACACAAAGGATGATGTGATTTTATTCTGGGCAGCCAGGGTCTCGGATCGATACAGATAACGCTGTTGTGCTCCAGGTTTTCGGTAGGGCTGTGTTGCGCTGGGGACTGGGGCGGACAGACAACATTGGTGTAATGTTGTGTTGCGCACTTAATTCTAGTCCGGTCAGGTAGCACAGCTCTCATAGGGATTGGACGCAGAGTGTTGGGCAGCAGAGTGTGGACTGTGTTCTTGTGTTGTGGGGTCCTGGGGAGCCAGGGCATAACTATGCCATTGGTTCTGCGGGCCCCCACAGGATGGGATCACAGGGGGAGGTCAGCCTGGGTGCACATGAGTGGACAGGGATGCGGTACCATCAATAACAAGATGGTGCTTTGTCCACAGAACTCCAGTTATCCCAACCTAGTAGGGTGGCCATCCTTATCTGTTGGTGCAGAGGGATGTGCAGCAGAGGACGCTATCCTCTGAAGGTAGGGTGTTCAGACACCAGTGTTGGGATAACGAGGGGTCCTGTGAGATAAAGGGCAGCCCAATACCTTTCTCTACCCATGGGTCAAAGGTATTGGTGCTGGGAATTTTCACATTAATTGCACTGTTAGGGGAGAAATTCCCCTGGGAGCGCCTGGTGTTTTCTTCTGCCATAGGTGTGATTTTATATGGAGCGGAAGAAAAACCTAGGAGATGCCACAGAAGAGGCCAGCTATTCCCCCTGACACTGTTGTGAAGCTCCAGAGGATCCCACTGGATTTTGGCAACAAAGCGACCTCTGCCTAGAGGTGTTATAGCAATGAAGACTGTGCCACAATCCAGCGGGAGCATTATTTAGGCTCTGGAGGAAGACTTGGGAGACGTTCGGGTGGAAGAACTTATCACTTGTTTCACCCAGTGAAACTTCTTCTGGTTCTGGTCATCGTAATCGGAGGGTCAAGGGACTTACTGACCAAATTCACCAGAACCAGACAGAACTTTACAGAACTATCCGGAGGAGGAGGCTCAGGACGTAACTCAAACATTGTTCCTGTAGCCAAATATTGTATGGACACACTTTGTTTCCTATTAGGGTTCGGGACGTATAACTTGTACTACCCTGAAACCCCATAGCACATTGTATTGTACATGTATTGATTTTGTTTGTCGGTTGATTGCGTACCCATAGACACTCTAGGTACAAATGTGTGACAGCCTATATTCGGCTGTACACATTTGCATCCTATAGTAGTTTCCCATTGACACAGGGGTCTGCGACCTACCTGTGTCTTTGGAGGTGTAGAGATATGCCAGGTTGCATTAGTCTCTATGGGTACACACATTTAATGGAATTTGGTGGTGTTGGGAGGGATGTGTATTTTGTGTGAATGGGGATAAGGTTAGGTCACGATAGGGACAGGCATAATTCATTTGCCACCTTGAACCCTGGAACGGTGAGGTTCTTAAGGGAAGGGCTGGAGGTGTAGTGTGGCGGAGGTGTTCTCCGCAGTAGAATTTAGGTACCATGACATCACCGCTTAAGAGTTTGACCTGCCTTGTAAAGACCCATTAATCTGTCCACGGGAGAACCACACCCATCAAGATGGAAAACAAGAAAGTTGGGCAAAGACTGTAAGGGTGAACCCGCTCCAGAATTGGGGGGGGCGAAGATACCTGAAGATCGGCAGAATGACCGAGAGACTGTGGGGGTGTGGCCACTCCAAAGTGGGGGTGGCCAACACCAAGAGACTGTTATAGAAAGGTAAAGACTGTAAGGGTGAACCCGCTCCAGAATTGGGGGGGGGACGAAGATACCTGAAGATCGGCAGAATTACCGAGAGACTGTGGGGGTGTGGTCACTCCAAAGTGGGGGTGGCCGACACCAAGAGACTGTTATAGAAAGGCCAGTTAAAGACTGTAAGGGTGAACCCACTCCAGAATTGGGGGGGGGGGGCGAAGATACCTGAAGATCGGCAGAATAACCGAGAGACTGTGGGTGTGTGGTACGGTGTATCCGGTGGACGGAGGAGGAGGTTAAGGTGAAGGGCAGGTCGGAGGAAGCTGGATGAGGGATGTCTAAGTACCTAAAGATCAGTGTGCACTACAGTTCTTCCTGAACTTCCACCAAAGATGGGGTTGAAGGGGGGCAAATATATCTCAACCCGTTCCCCCATTATATTGTCGTATTATATTCCGACAACAGGGGGATTGTTGAGGAACGGTTGAGATGTATGCATATATATCCATGCATGCCTGCAAACACGTGCGGGCATGTATGGTATATATGTGCATACATGAGACATAGCATCATGGGACGATGTGCACAGATGTGCCCAGCATCTGTGCACGTCTGCCCATGGTGATCCCCAGGGGCTCATGCTGGCCCCTGTGGGAAATATGTGTCCCCTGATAATGTAGGGGCTTGTGTCCCCTGATAATGTAGGGGCTTGTGTCCCCTGATAATGTAGGGGCTTGTGTCCCCTGATAATGTAGGGGCTTGTGCCCCCTGATAATGTAGGGGCTTGTGCCCCCTTATAGTGTAGGGGCTTGTGCCCCCTTATCTGTGCCACCTTATATATCCCCTTATATAATCCCCCTTAGATATG
Source organism: Bufo bufo (assembly GCF_905171765.1). Taxonomy (NCBI): domain Eukaryota; kingdom Metazoa; phylum Chordata; class Amphibia; order Anura; family Bufonidae; genus Bufo; species Bufo bufo. The sequence goes on from NC_053397.1 coordinate 53,316,644, forward strand.
ATTAATGTATACATGTGTATGGATGTGCCCCAAGCATCAATACGCATGTATATTATATATATCCCCCCCCCTCCTACAACTGAAACCAGGTGCATCGGTGTGAATGTGCCCCAAGCATTCACACCGATGCAATCTGGCTAATTACATCAGAATGACCAGACAAGGGTCCGGTCATCCTGATGGATACAAAGAGCTCAGATTCAACAGAATCTGAGCCCTTTGTTGTAATTATCCTCAGCGCTGCTGGAGATAATTACACATGATAGAAGAAGGGGAGAAGCCTCTCCTCCTTCTATTATGTGCATTCCGACAGTGCGATTACCATCGCACTGTCCGGAATGCGAGGTGCAGCAGGCGGGAGATCAAAGGCTTCTCCCGCCTGTCTGCAGCGCGTCCCCGATGTGCTGGCCGGCGCAGTGACGTCATATCACTGCGCCGGCCCACGTGGAGGATGGGGGCGCGCGCGCGCCCCCTGGTGGCGCGGGAGTGCGGGCCGCCGGGGGATAAATATCCGGCGGCCCCGGCACTCCAGAGTCTTGACCTGGGCCCCCACCTGGAAGAGGAGCGCGTCCTGCGCTCCGGGAGTCGGCCTCCCACGTGGCAGCCGACCGGATCGGGACCCCCCCCCCTGGACGAACGAGCAGACCCCTGGACGAACGAGCAACCAAACCTTAAGTATCACCCCCTTATAACCCCCCCACTATCCCACCAACGTACCCCCACTCCATTAACCCCCCACGATCCCACCAACGAACCCCCCCTCCTCCCCATAACCCTATAACCCCTGGAACCCTCACCCCTGGTTCCTGATTAACCCTTCCCATACCCCTATCCCACCAACTATACCCTCTCCCATATATCATCCCCTGGTTCCCTGTGTGCCTGCTCTCCCCTGATTAACCCTTTCCCTGCCAGGCATTACCCCTGGTATCTCTCCCCTGGTCCCCCCCCCCCCCCCGGACACTTTGTACCCCTGATGTCCGTGCCCTGTTCCCCTGTCCGGCCTGCATTAACCCCTTTACCCTGGTGGCCCTGATTAACCCCTGGTGGTTACCCTGGTCCTGTAGAGCATGCTTCTGCTCTGCAAACAATCCTTTTAACCCTTCGTCATACCCCGTAGGGACAGTGAATAGTCAGGTGGGGTGGGTTGTGTTAATACTTGTATGTGTGAACTGTATAGTTAGTTAATGGGTGGAATTGGGAATGTGTAGTGTAGTTTAGGATTGTATATTTAGTGCTGTATTGTTAGTATTGCGTGCGTAGTGTATTGTTAGTAATAAATACTGTGTTTGGTTTATAACTATCTGTGTGGCGTGTGGTTATTGGCGATAGTTAGTTTAGTAAGGCGCATGCAGTTAGCATAAGTGATCAGTGTAGAGCATAGCGAAGGTATTATTATTATATAAAGGCATAAATGGGCGAAGTTATCACTAGGTGGCTCCTCCCATTTATGAATATTAATTATCGATATTTGCATAAATATTGGTGATTAATATTCCCCCTTTACAATGACAGTGGTAAAATTGAGTCAAAAATGTATATTTTTATTTATAAAAAAATTCCAAATTTACCAAAATTTTTTAAAAATTAGCAAATTTCCAAATTTCTATTTCTCTACTTTTATAATAGATAGTAATACCTCTAAAAATAGTTATTACTTTACATTCCCCATATGTCTACTTCATGTTTGGATCATTTTGTGAATGCCATTTTATTTTTTGGGGACTTAGAAGTTTAGAAGCAAATCTTGAAATTTTTCTGAAAATTTCTAAAACCCACTTTTTCAGGACCAGTTCAGGTCTGAAGTCACTTAGTGAGGCTTACATAATAGAAACCACCCAAAAATGGCCCATTTTACAAACTACACCCCTCAAGGTATTCAAAACTGATTTTAGAAACTTTGTTAACCCTTTAGGTGTTCCACAAGAATTAATGGAAAATAAAGATGGAATTTCATAATTTCACTTTTTTGGCAGATTTTCCATTTGAATCCATTTTTCCAGTTACAAAGCAAGGGTTAACAGCCAAACAAAACTCAATATTTATGCCTCTGATTCCGTAGTTTACAGAAACACCCCATATGTGATCATAAACCGCTGTACGGACACACGGCACTGTGCAGAAGGAAAAGAACGCCTTATGGTTTTTTTAAGGCAGATTTTGCTGGACTGGTTTTTTGACACCATGTCCCATTTGCAGCCCCCCTGATGCACCCCTAGAGTAAAAACTCCAAAAAAGTGACCCCATTTTAGAAACTACACCCCTTAAGGTATACAAAACTGATTTTTACAAACTTTGCTAACCCTTTAGGTGTTCCACAAGAACTAATGGAAAATAGAGATGAAATTTTCGAATTTCACTTTTTTGGCAGATTTTCCATTTTAATAAATTTTTTCCAGTTACAAAGCAAGGGTTAACAGCCAAACAAAACTCAATATTTATGGCGCTGATTCTGTAGTTTACAGAAACACCCCATATGTGGTCGTAAACTGCTGTACGTGCACGCGGCATTGCGCAGAAGGAAAGGAATGCCATACGGTTTTTGGAAGGCAGATTTTGCTGGACTGGTTTTTTGACACCATGTCCCATTTGAAGCCCCCCAGATGCACCCCTAGAGTAGAAACTCGAAAAAAGTGACCCCATTTTGGAAACTACGGGATAAGGTGTCCGTTTTTTTGGTACTATTTTAGGGTACATAGGATTTTTGGTTGCTCTATATTACACTTTTTGTGAGGCAAGGTAACAAGAAATAGCTGTTTTGGCACCATTTAAATTTTTTGTTATTTACAACATTCATCTGACAGGTTAAATCATGTGGTATTTTTATAGAGCAGGTTGTTACAGACGCGACAATACCAAATATGAATACTTTTTGTTGTGGTTGGTTGTTTCAGTTTTACATAACAAAGCACAATGAAATTAAAAAAAATGGCTTTTTTTTTTACACAGTTTTTATTAAAGAAAATTTATGGTGTTCATCTGAGGGATTAGGTCATGTTATATTTTTATAGATCAGGTTCTTCCAGACGCGGCAATACTTTTCTTTTTTTCCCTATTTTTTTCAACTTTTGGGGGTCTGATCCCCTTTACAATGCATTCCAATACTTCTGTATTGAAATGCATTGGCTGTATGTGTAATACAGTGTGTATTACACATACAGTTTCCTGCCTGTGAGATCCAGGGGGCTGGATCTCACAGGCTCTCCCCCGGAATGCAGCCCCGATGCCTAAGGAAGGCATCGCGCTGCCTTCCATGCCATCGGGTCCCCGTCACAGCAGCACAGCGACGTGATGGCAGCTCCGATCCTTGCCCGACATTGCACGTGCTGCGGTCAGCGCTGACCGTGGCACATCAAGGGTTAATGCGCCGGCATCTGTGATTTCACTGATGCTGGTGCATGCAGCAGGGATCCGGCTATCAGTGACTGCCAGACCCCTGCCGCAGCTCCTGCACCCGCCCAATCACCATGAAGTAAGTCCCAGACAGAAATTACGTACATGTATGTCACAGGTCCTTAAGGGGTTAATTGTAAAATTGTGCGATTTTAGCTCAGTGTCACATTGGAAAACTAGCCTCAGGATATGTCCACTCTTCACATTTTAGCCAGAAATTAGAAAAAAGGGCAGTGAAAACATTGGGGCACATTTATTAAGACATGCATTTTAGACGCCGTTCTTAAAAAAGCCCTAAGCTTCCGGTGGTTCCGCTGAAGTTATAAAGAGGCACCGGCCTCTCTATAACTTTGACGCTTCCAGCGCCAGTTCTAAATGTAAGACAGCTTCCTGCCGGCCTGCCTGGTGTGAGCAGGGCGGAGTCACAGATAGCGGTGCAACTAACCGTTGCGCCACCATCTGCGTCTGAAATGTGCTTAATTTAGCACTGCAGTGGGGAAGCGTCAACAGGCCGTGCTTAAGCTGATCTGCTTAGGTGACAAACAGCACACTGCCGCAGAGCTGTGGCAGGCAGGGGCGTAACTAGAGGTGACTGGGCCCCACAGCAAATTTTTGTATAGGCCCCCCCCCCCCCCCCCCCGTGTAAACCCCGCTCCTTTGGCACGATCTAGACCAGACCAGGCTGCCACGCCATCCTTTTCCTACTATATATATATTATATACATACACACACACTCTATCTGTCATCTAGTGTCATTCTATCATACTGTTGTGGGGGCCGTGTCAAAGTCTTAGGCCCCTTTGACACGGGCGACTTTTCCGCATGGGTGCAATGCGTGATGTGAACGTATTGCACCTGCACTGAATCCGGACACATTCACTTCAATGGGGCTGTGTACATGATCAGTGATTTTCATGCATCAGTTGTGCGTTGCGTAAAAATCGCAGCATGCTCTATATTCACGTAGCGCAGGCCCCACAGAAGTGAATGGGGCTGCTTGAAAATCGCATTGCATCCGCAAGCATTGCGGATGCAATGCGATTTTCACGGATGGTTGCTAGGAGATGATGGGGACCCGAACTTTATTATTTTCCCTTATAACATGGTTATAAGGGAAAATAATAGCATTCTTAATACAGAATGCTAAGTAACATGTGGCTTGAGGGGTTAAAAAATAATAAAATATTTAATTATTCACCTCATCCACTTGATCGCGCAGCCCGGCTCGTCTTCTTTCAGGACCTGGCAGGAAAAGTTGTGAGCGCGGTGACGTCGGAGCAGGTTCTGCTGAATGAAGATAGAAATCTTCTATCTTCATTCAGCAGGACCTGCGCTGACGTCACCACGCTCACCACCTGGTTTCTAGGAGATGTTGTTTGTAAACTTTTAGTTTTTTATCACGTGCATGAAAAACGCATCAAAACGCATTGCACCTCCGCAGAAAAAACTGAACGCAATCGTAGACAAAACTGACTGAACTTGCTTGAAAAAAGGTGCGAGTTTCACTGAATGCACCCTGAACGCATCTGGAGCCAACCCATATCGTTTGTGTGAAAGGGGCCAGCCATTCCCGTATTGCGGACCGCATATGCGGATCAGCAATAAATGGGCACCCTTCCGTGTGCATTCCGCATCACGGATGTGGACCCATTCACTTCAATGGGTCCGCAAATCCGGAGATGCGGAAGGGTGCGAAACTGAATCACGGAACGGAACACTACATAAGCACTACGCAGTGCTTCCGTGGGGTTCCATTCCGCACTTCCGTTCCACCAAAAGATAGAACATGTCCTTTTTGCAGAATTGTGCTTTCCTGGGTAATATACTTGGAGAGGTGAACATGACATCACACTATACTGTATGTACAGCACAGTATGACCCCTGCTGTAGGATAGGCGCCCATTCTATGTATTGCTGCAGGGCTGACACCGACTGTAGTCTGTCCCCATGGTCTGAGCCCCTGGTAACCAGTGGAGTACAAAAACGAAATAGGCATGCACTTCACGTCGGAAGTGTATAATCAAGGTCTTGCCTTTTTTGATTTATACATCACCCTGAGGAATGGCGCAATTACCACAAAAACCTATAGGAAACCAACAGCAACAAATAATCTGTTAAGGTGGGAGAGCCATCACCCAGAAAACCTAAAATGCGGTATTCCAAAGGGTCAGTATCTGCGAGTACGCAGAAACTGTACTACACAAAAGGATTTCTTTAGCCAGTCTAAAGACCTCAAAACTAGGTTTAACCAAAGAGGTTATCCTGATTATCCTTACAAAGGGCTTTCAGGTCGGCCTTGAACACAAATAGAATGGATTATCACCTAAGCCAAAGAAGACAGAAACGGACTCCATCTTTCGTATAATTGGAACATATGAAACCTGCAACAGAGAGGTTAGAAATATCTTCCAAAAATACTGGGATATGCTTTTATTGGACCCAGATATTCGCGATATCCTTCCATCTAAACCTGCCATAACATACAGAAGAGGTAGATCACTAGGTGACAGATTTGTTCACAGTCATTACACAGCAGTCAAAAAACCCGACACCTGGTTAGATAGAAAACCTCTGGGCACCTTCAAATGCGGTTCCTGCATAGCTTGTCCTTATATAACTTTCACCAGTAATACCACTAATAAAACATATAATATTAGGGACTTTGCAAATTGCAAAACTACTGGGGTGGTATACCTGTGTGTCGTCGCAAAATCTACGACACAACTTCTTCTTTTGTGTGGCTCCAAATCAGTTAGAATTATAAGTATGAGCTCATACAGCTTTCCCTAATGAGACCAATGCAGGCTGGTATCATGGAAAATATCTCATCCTTTATTACAGTTACATACACTTATATAGGCAACATGAGGTAGACAAATGGGTGGTCCTAGATGCAAGTTTATTGGCTCTGTGACAAAAAGGGAGTAGTTTACTAACTTTATTCCTGAGTTGATTGGCACATTTGAAAAATAGCAACTTAACTCCTCCTTTCTTTCACTAATTGATCTTAGAACAAAGAGAATGTACATGAGGCTCCTAATTGACATTTGCCATCTAGTGGAGACAAATGTGTACTACAGGAGAAGTTAAAATCTTGACTCTCACAAATCCCTCCTTTTTGCTGTAAATAGATACAAGATGAATAAGCAATGTGAGGTACTCTCCCAATGCCCTAAACGGCGAAGAGCTGGACTTTCCTTATTGCTTCACCAGGTCCCCCCAACTCCCTTTCGGGTTTGCCTTCATCTGGTTCTATTTATTCCGCAACTATCAACAAGATTTCATTTGTTTTAGGACGGAATCGCGTTCCTCAAAGAGGTTCTCCAAATAATCTTTAGGTCTGTCAGTTTCACAATGTATGTACATGGTTGTTGCAGGTGTGGTTGAGTTGAACATTTTAAAAACAATTTTTCTAAAACAAGGAATCACACAACACCCTATTAATGCCACTACCACAAGTACTACCACCAGTGTAATTAACATATTGGCTAACACATTAGACCAGTTCCCAAACCACTGTTCTAGCCATGAAGTAATGGGGTTGTTGATTCCAGAGTTTTCCTCTAGTTCATTCGATAAAGAAGTCAGTCCATTCAAAGCCTTTGTGATGCTTCCGTCAGGGGCAGTGTTGTTCGGAATGAAGGTGCAGCAGGTACTTCCGATCATCTTGCAGACGCCTCCTTTTTCCGCTAGGATCATGTCGAGGGCCAGTCGATTCTGTAACGCCATCACCGATGAAGAGCTCAGTTGTTCCGATATTCCTTTTACTGCATCTCGGGTATAATTTACGAATCTCTGTTGATTATAATACAAATAGTTAATCCATCCTACATTTTTATTTACGCCAATTATTGGAAGTATTGATTCGAAACCAGCAGCTATCTGGTTTCTAGCCTTGAATTCATCAGGAACTCCTCTAGGGACTCCTATAGCATCTATGTATACATGAGAATCAAAAGCTGTAGGGAGTGACCTCCTTTGCCGTGACCGGACATTGGCTTGCGTACTGACTTGCTCCCACTCAAGAGTCGAAAATAGAACAAATGGCATCAGCACCTTAATCAAGGTACATTGGCCAATCCATTCCATTCGTATCCTGGGTCGGAGCTTCAGGTCTCCACACAACCACCAGATATCCGCATGTTGATAACCTTGGTGGACAAACCATTTGTCAGGGTAAGCATCAGAGTCACTACTTGTCTCATTTAGATAGATGTTATAGGAACAATATCCTGGAGGGAAAACACCAATGTCTTTGCCTGTACCGTTACGATTGAAACAGGTATAATTTCCAGGGTATGGAGTTATACCGAAACCCATATGATCTTTATCATGAACAATAGGATAGAGTAATTCTAATGTCCTGCAGCGGGAGGTGTCATTACTGGGAATGGTTTCAGTGTACATCTTAAGGATGCACTTGAAACCCTCAGGATCGGTAACCTCACTCAAAGGGAAAGGTACCGTACCCAAATGAGGTCGAGCTGCAGCACATGCTATGCAGTTGGATCGCTTCTGGGAAAGAACCGTATAGCGGATCCATTCTAGCCATACATTTGTGTCTGAAAACCCTGTCTCTAAGGCCATTTTGTCAATCATGGGTGAAGCTGTAGGAGATGTAATTGTATTCTGATTCCCTTGTATTAATAATGTTCTAAATATGGAATTTTGGATTTGATCTGACTGTGCATTTTCCCCTGTACAATATAAAATGAACAGTAAGACATGAAAAGATATTACGGCCCTTGCAGTCATTCCAGCACTTGAGGTTCTGGTACTTTTTTTGCAGTGTGATGCGTGGACCCAATTAGGCTTTCCTTCCAACTTGACAGCAGTGGCGGTGGTTAACAGTACTTGATGTGGACCCTCAAATCGTGGTTCTAGAACTTTCCGCACGTGTCGTTTCACCACTACCCAATCTCCTGGTTGTAGAGAATGAGTTGCCTCTATGCTGTCTGGATCTGGAAGAGAAGCAAAAACTTGGGAATACACATTAGACAGTCTGTTTGTAAGACAGATAACGTACTTTGAAAGACTATTATGCTGCATCTGGAGTTGTTGTGGAAAATAGAGTCCTAGTCTAGGGGCATTCCCAAAGAGTACTTCATATGGACTCAGGCCTGTCTTCCGGTTAGGTGTATACCGGATGGAGAAGAGTGCCAAGGGTAGACACTCTGTCCATGGCTTATTCAGTTCAGCCATGGCCTTCTGTATTTTTGATTTAATTGTCCCGTTGAGTCGCTCTACTCTACCGCTGCTTTGTGGGTGATACGCAGTATGGAAGGCTTGTTCAATACCCAGGGCTCCCATAATTTCACGCATGACCTCCCCTGTAAAGTGAGAACCTCGGTCACTCTCAATTGTCTCTGGGACCCCATACCGGCAAACTATCTCATTCAGAAGTTTCTTGGCTGTGTTTTGTGCAGTGGCTTTGGCCACAGGATAGGCCTCTGGCCACCCTGAAAACAGATCTACACATACCAAGACGTATTCTAGGGTCCCCACTTTGGGTAGTTGGATGTAATCTATTTGCAGTCTTTGGAAGGGAAAATCGGGCCTGGGAGTGTGCCTCAAAGGTGTTTTTACTGTCCTTCCTATGTTGTGATGTGCACAAATCATACAAGCCTGAGTGAATTTGGCTGCAGTTACACTGAATCCTGGGGCATACCAGTGACTATTAACAAGAGCAGTCATGGCAGTTTTGGACAGGTGAGTATTCCCATGAGTGGCCTGGGCTGTGACTGGGAACAAAGCACGGGGCAAACACAGCTTTCCTCTAAGTTGCCATGTTCCTTTTGGGGTCATCACAGCTCCTTTCTCTATCCATACTGCCTTTTCCTCTTTGGTTGCTTGAGACTGTAAGGTTTTTAATGTTTCATAGTTGACTGGCAGGGAGATTTGCTCTTGTACTGCTGCTATCCCTACAGGATCATCTCTGGGTTTCTGTGCAGCAGCTTTTGCTGCCAGATCAGCTCGATGATTTCCCCGAGCTTCAAGGGTTTTTCCTGACGAATGGCCTTTAATTTTCATAATGGCCACCCTCGTTGGCAACAGCAGAGCGTCCATTAGGGCTTTCACCCCTTTGCCATTTTTAATTGGCTTGCCATTTGCTGTAAGGAAGTCTCTAGCCTTCCAAATTGGACCATAATCATGGGTGATCCCAAAAGCATACCTGGAATCTGTATAGATGTTTGCAATTTTACCCTCCGCATACCTGCAGGCCTCTTCCAAAGCCTTAAGTTCAGCTTCCTGTGCAGACATGTGAGAGGGCAGTGATTCCGCTTTTATTGTATCGTGCTGAGTGACAACTGCATACCCAGTATAAAACTTCCCCTGGACACCATACCGCGATCCATCCACAAAGAGCTCTAAATCTGGGTTTTCTAAGGGAGTATCTACCACGTGATCAAACCCTGCTGTCTCTTGGGACATTAATTGGAGACAGTCGTGTTTATCTTCCAGGTCAGGAAGATATTCAGCTAGATGACTCATACTACTACTCCCTCCCCCCTCCAGAGGCAGCAGAGTAGCTGGATTCAAAGTTGTGCACCTTCTGATGGTGACATTTGGTGGCATAAGTAGTGCACATTCTAGTCTAAGGTGTCTGGCAGTGGACAGGTGTTTAGGCTGTACTTGTGTGAGAATGGCTGAGATGTCATGAGGGACAAAAACAGTGATTGGATAATTGAGCACAATCTCAGAGCTTTTGTCAAGCATGAGTTGTACAGCCACTACCGCACGGACACAAGATGGCGCTCCTCTAGCCACTGGATCGAGTCTGGCAGAGTAATACGCCACTGGACGCTGTTGGCCAGCCCTAGCTTGTGTGAGAACAGCTGAAGCATGGCCAAGACATTCAGTGCAATAAAGTCTGAAATCTTTATTGTAGTCCGGTAGACCCAATGCTGGTGTGGAACTGATGACTAGGTTTAATGTATGGAAGTTCTCCACGGCCTTATCTGTCAATGAAAACGGAAGAGAGGTGAGACAATCATACAAGGGTTGCAAAAGAGCAGAGGCATTTCTGATCCAAGGCCTACAGTATGAGACTAAACCCAAATAAATTCTCAGAGCCCCCACTGTAGTCGGCAGAGGAATTTGTTGGACTGCAGTTATACGGTCTGGGGTGAGATGTCTAATCCCAGCAGATATACAGTGCCCTAGAAAGGTGACAGTGGTACAACAGAATTGAAGCTTCTTGCGGGAAGCTTTACAGCCATTTGCAGCCAGGAAGGTGAGAAGAGACAACGAAGTTTGTTTACACACCTCCTCTCCCGGGCAGCAAAGAAGTAAGTCATCTATATATTGGAGTAAGACAACTCCTTCAGATGGAATGGGCCAATCTGCTAAAACCTGGGCTAAGGCAGTACTGTACATACTGGGGGAATTATGGGCACCTTGTGCTAAGACCGTCCAGGTGTATTGCTTCCTGTCATGTGTGAAAGCAAAAAGATATCTGCAATCTGGATGTAATGGAACTGAGAAAAATGCATTTGCAAGATCCACCACAGTGAAATGGGTGGCGCTGTGGGGAATCTGTGCCAACAATGTATGTGGGTTTGGTACCACAGGGGTATTAAAAACTGTAGCCTCATTAACAGCCCTAAGATCATGTACCATTCTATACTGCACTGGCTGACCTTTTTCCCCCCTTTTCTTAATGGGGTACAAGGGAGTGTTACATGGAGAGGTGGTTTCAATTAGTACCCCATTATTGACAAAATCACGTACTATTTTGGTGATGGCATCCGTTTGTTGTATACTGAGGGGATATTGTGCCTTCCGAGGTAAAGGAGCATCAGGTTTACGTTCTATCATCATTGGAGGGACAGATAAACGGCCAACATCTGTAGGTCCGGAGGCCCACAGATGTGCAGGTAATTGTTGCAGCAGAAGGGACACGCCCTCTTCAGAGAGTGTAGACACGTACATGTGGAATGGATTATAATCACAGGCTGCTAGGAGACCTATATCCTCTTCTCCTAGTTTGCCTTGTAACTTCACAGTACAATCAGGAAGATATGTTATCTGCGCATATATTCTCTGCAACACATCTGCTCCTAGCAAATTAACAGGGGCGGTGTCACTGACTAAGAGGCGACTTAGCATTTGTTGGTTTGGGGCAAATGCAATTTGTATTGGCTTTGTTAGAGGAGTAGGAACCTCATTACCATCTACTCCTACACATGGAATACTATCCTCAGACATGAGGGATCTTTTTACGTGTTTGCTGCGAATAACAGTTTTGGCTGCTCCAGTGTCAATCAAAAAGGGGATGGGCTCCCCCCCATTGATTGCCAAGGAGACAACTGGGGCAGGCCCTAAGGTTTGAATTTTTAGTAGGGGCACAGCATTTGACTCTGGATTGCCAACTCCCTATGGGCGTCGCATTTGAGGGGGCTGAGCTCTCTCCTCCTCTTCCTCCTCCCATGGATTAGGAGTTTGGCAATCCCGCATAAAGTGCCCCACCTTGCCACAGTTAAAACATCTTAAGCGATACTTTGCGTTCCTTCCCCCTTTTTGGGGAAAGTGCTGGTATGCGGCCACACCTGCCTTCGGTCTTTTGTTGAATTCAGACTCTACCCCCTTTGCTACTTGTAACAAAATGGAGGGCTGTATAGTTCTCCATTCAGGCCTAGCTGATACCAGACCCTTGCGAATGCTTTCCCTAAGACCATCCACAAAAGCAGCACTCAAAATTCTCTCATGCATGTCTGAAGTATACTCAAAGCCCAAATCCACCCATCTTTGCTGGAGTCTAGTGTAGAATTTCTCCACACTTTCCGTTTTATCCTGATGCATATCCGACAACGTAACAGACTGATCACCTAATCGCTTTCTCCCCCATTCCGTGAGTCTTACTATGTATCGCTCACCGGACAACAAAGTAGTATCATCTCCCTCATAACATCCCACTGCAGAGGCTATAATCTGAGAGAAGGAGTCACCAGCTTTACACTGGACTAAATCTTCTAAATCCCTCCAGCAACATGAGAAAGCTTTCCGTATCTTCGCTAACTCTCTACAGAACGGCATGGGTAAGTCCTCTGGATTGGGGATTCTACTCATCATGGCCAGCATCTCACTAGGGGACCAAGGGCGATACACAGGCTCATCAGGGATGTCATTTGGACCCCTGAGAGGAGCAGCTCCAGGGTTAAGGTACCTGGGCGTACGATAGGATAGATTAGGTCGAGGTGGATTTGGCGTAGATGATATAACAGGGGAAACTGGGTGCATCAGGTTTCGCATATCCAAAAATGATGCTGGATACCCTATACTTTCCTGTGATAGAAATCCACTCAAGTCTGAAATCGGACTTATGGGTGCATTCCTAGATTGAGTAGACTGGTCTGGAATATTTCTAGTAGGCATCATAGGGGCAATCACTGCAGGTACATTTTTAACTGATGGGACATACAATTGGGAAGGGTTATTGGCAGACATCACTGGATATAATCCAGTGTTAGGAATTATGTCCTGTCTTTGAAATCCACAGACAACACATATGCTATTTGTCTCAGCATTCCTGTGATTGCACACACACATCCATCCCCCATAAGGAGGCGGTTGCTGCTCTATGGAAAGAGTTTTAGGGGGTTGGGAAAGGCTTGAGGGAGCAGAAGGCACAGTGTGTGGTGCTGATAAGCACATTCCAGCACCTGGTGTAGAGGAGGAACTAACACAAGAAGCAATAGCATTGTTTGTTGGACCACAAGACCCAGGATTACTTACAACAGAGGTGGCGGGGGAAGGGATGCCGCATGGCAAACTGTTCTGTTCTTTGTTACTTACCACACCCAAATCCTCCATCTTACTATACCAATATTGACCATTCTTCTCAATTTCTTTCAATTTTCCATCAGTCACATCTGCAGACAACTTCCACCATAACTCTGCTTGCACCAGCCTATTATCTCTCAGCCACCCTTTCTTTTCTTGTAATATATTTTTCCATAAGCTTTCATTTAATCTTCCAGTTTCATGCATACCAATTGCCTGCATGAACGATTTTAACTTAGTTACTGAAACTTTTCCTTCTCTTTCTCTCATCAACTGAGCCGCTGTTAACCTTTTTTCACTCTGTCCTGCTACATTCGAATTTCCCATTATTGTAGTTGCACAAAGCTCTAACAATTGCTACTTATCAAACCCGCAAACTTAAGCGTAGTTGCACAAAGCTCAAACGGAATCCAATTACTATAAGTAATCGCCACCGAACCCACAAACTTAAGCGCAGTTGCACACAGCTCAAATGAAATAATAGTATTGACCCCACAATCTCTCAAAGTGAAGACCCCTCGTCAATTCACCGGGATACAAAATCTTAATAACTTCCAATTGCCTATGAGACAATTGGTATTAATCCTTTTCCCAAGGTTCTCGTCAGAACCTTGACTGGGAATTAAATCTACGTCACAGGATATCCGGCTCAGCTGTGTAACAACTTCAGTTTAGTTTCAGCATGTTCCACCACACAAAGAAGGAATATTTCAACAGGTTCTTTTTAACGGACAGATCAGCTATAATTTGAACCCTTATATCGCAATAACACCAATTCAACTCTTGAGAAAACACTTGGGCAAAAGACTCAGAGGAGGTTGTAAGAATAAAAGCTTCTTACCTTACTGCAGTTTATGCCTCGTCTGATGGTTTTACGCAAGTCCTCTCCTGGCGTTTGAATCGGAAGTTATGCAAGCCGTCGGTCCCTGTTCGGGCGCCAATTTTGTCGTCGCAAAATCTACGACACAACTTCTTCTTTTGTGTGGCTCCAAATCAGTTAGAATTATAAGTATGAGCTCATACAGCTTTCCCTAATGAGACCAATGCAGGCTGGTATCATGGAAAATATCTCATCCTTTATTACAGTTACATACACTTATATAGGCAACATGAGGTAGACAAATGGGTGGTCCTAGATGCAAGTTTATTGGCTCTGTGACAAAAAGGGAGTAGTTTACTAACTTTATTCCTGAGTTGATTGGCACATTTGAAAAATAGCAACTTAACTCCTCCTTTCTTTCACTAATTGATCTTAGAACAAAGAGAATGTACATGAGGCTCCTAATTGACATTTGACATCTAGTGGAGACAAATGTGTACTACAGGAGAAGTTAAAATCTTGACTCTCACACATGCTTGTGTCAACTTCTGTACGTCGGTAAGACGAAGCGAGAATTTAGAAGAAGAATTGGAGACCATCTAGGAGACATTAAACATAAGAGAGACACCACCCTCTCTAGACATATTCATGATCTCCATGATGGTAACCCCAAATGTCTAAAATTCTGTGTCATCGAGGTGATTCGCCCATCCCCAAGAGGAGGCGACCTCAATAAGAACATCTTACAAAAAAAGTCAGAGTGGACCTACCGATTGAAAACGGTGAGCCCACTAGGGCTGAATGAAATTTTGTCTTTTGGTTGTTTCATTCAAATGTGTTCGACTATATGGTAGTTTGTTTTGTCTGGTTTATCCAGTTATCCAGTGTTAACGACACATTACCTAATAGGGTTTACCCCCCCCCCCCCCCCCCTTATGATTATCTTGTTAATTTACTGGACCTTTTTGGACATATATATATCTCAGGAAAACCTGTTGCCTCTAATCTAAATGATTAAATTCGGACCAAGCAAATGATAATATTAGACCGGGATAGGTCTTTTATTCCAGTATCTATACTCAAGTGGTACTAGTATCAGTTGGTAGGACAAATCATTAGTTTTAGTATAAACAATAGAATGTCCCCCTTTTTTGTCTCCACTTGTTCGTCCCTACTTTTAATCCAACCTTTAAAATCCTCTGTACTTGCCCTATTATAATAGACAGATTAACTATATCTGATCTTTACTAGTAACAATCTTAAGGTATAATGATATGCCTATGGATGACTTTGGTAATGCCCTCGCATGTATATTGTAATATTATTATTATTATGCGCTCTACAGTATTACTCAAAAATTTTACCAAGTTTGGCGCATCTCTACCATTGGACCGCTGTGGAACGCACATTTCATGCGTTCCAGTGTTCATTTACGTCACTTCCGGCGCATCATGCCGACTTCCGGTTTTCAATGCGTACCATCCTGTATCAAGGGGATTCGGCTTGCGTTCCACCAACAGCCAATGATAGCGGTCGGCGCCTATACTAATGACGCACTTCCGGTTTCGATATTGGCGGTGGTGGAACGCACGCCGCATACCTTCAACCATGAGGTATTTAACTTTAAACCTATTATAATAATTGGAATGGGTATATATAGGGGAGCAGTTCCAGACACCACTCTGGACTGCATTATTCAGTTGGACACCATCCACAGAGAGCTATCGAGCTAACGGTGACTGTGCCATTGATCCATCTGTGTATCTCTACTTTGACATCCCCTGATGAATCCGGTGATATTTATATTTTTTATCTGAGGAAACGCGTTGGGATAACATACTTACTCTCTTTTGGCTGTGCTGACACTGGGAGAATATTTTTCAGGGCCAGGATAACAGGGATAGCCATCGATAAGTGGGGTCGCTCCCTTGGGGGTGATTCTCCCGCATATAGGCGGGAGACCTCTCTGCTTTTAGGCAGGGCCTCACTAGTTGGCTAGGGACATCAGTTCTCCCAGCTACCTACCTGTCCTGCATAAGGAGAGCCGGTGACTACATCACTTTTCTATGACATCTGCAGTGAATATCCACCATTTTGTTCCTGTGGACCCTTCTACCACAAACACGTATACTCTGCTGTGGCACGGTACATCTCCACAACAGAAAATTCATCAAACCGTGAGTGGGGACTATCTAGTCCAAAATCGTACTCCTTATGTTTATATATACCCTATGTCTAATTGTGCATAAGCCTATCTTATCTTATATATGCAGCTATCTAAACACTTTATTTGTGGGACTTATTTTAATTGTTAATGATATAAAAGTTAAGTTTTAGTAGGATAATTATTCAGTGATATATAACCAGCGGAGTAGCTAGAAATGACTGGGCCCCACAGCAAATTTTTAGACGGGCAAGCAGGCGTCATACAGTGGCATTTGATTCTTTAACATACATGTGTTTTTACTGGACTATGACGTACACGATACAAAAATGCAGTACTCCACGTTCTTGTATCCTGCACAATCCGGTAAAAAAAATGGATACTTTTTTTTTTTTTGCAATGAAACTCTATGGTGAACGGATGTCACTGTCATGGCATCAGTATGAGGCATCCGGATACATTTTTTGTATATATTAAACGGATGGGAAAAACGTGATGTGAACCCAGCCTTAAATGTGGGACAAAAATGTGATGTGAACTAGCGGTGCATTGTACAGTTGTTGAAAAAACCATACTCGCCTGCTCTCCCCGCCGCTCCGTGATCTTCCAGTCCCCATTCTGGCCTCATACTGGTTTCCCCAAGCTGCACATGGGGCTCAGAGGAGTGTGGCATCAGATGGATAGGGGGCCTCGAGGGCAGGGCATCAGATAAGTAGGGGGCCCAGGACTGGGGGGGGGGGGGCTTCTGAAAGGACAGCAGATGAATGCAGCTGGGGGGGCAAAGGACAGCAGATGAATGCAGCTGGGGGGGGGGGGGCAAAGGACAGCAGATGAATGCAGCTGGGGGGGGGGGGCTACATGAGATACAGGACAGCTAGGGTTGGCAGGGATAAGCCTGGAATGTATGGGCTCCTGATAGTGACAGGCACAGGCTCTTCTTTCTGCAGCAGCACTTCCTGTCTCCCCTCTCCCTCCTGTTACTGCCGACTACAGAGCAGTCTCTGTAGCAGAAGCTGGGCTGTACTAATAGTTAGGAGAGGGAGGGGAGACAGGATCTCCCTGTAGCACACTGTACTGAGCCCTGGCTGCACTATTAAGCAGCCAGGCTCCTCTATTAATGGTCCGTGCTGATGGGCGGGGCTTAGCTCCCTGCTCTGCCCTGAGGACGTTCTAAAGAAGCAGTGAAGTGAGTGTAGAGGGGGGTGTGGCCAGTCTGACTGTTTACTACTGCTCCGGGCCCCTTGTCAGCCCGGGCCCCGAAGCAGCTGCTTCCCCTGCTTCCCTGGTAGTTACGCCACTGGTGGCAGGGAATAAGAGACCAGACTGAGCTGTGGCTCTCGCCACTCAACCTAGAACCAGGCATGGTTGCGTCTGATAATGTCCGTAACTTGGTGGCGGCTTTGGAGTTTGGCAAGCTTACACACATCCCATGCCTAGCCCACGTCTTCAACTTAGTGGTTCAGCGGTTTATTAAGACATTACACAGAGTGATAGCCAGACCACCCTCCGTTCGTCTTCTCAACGCAAATTGAATGATGATGATGAGGAGGAGGAGGAGAAGGAGACGGTTGCCTCCGCTGCAAAGGGTAGTACCCATGGAAGTTTAATCCCATCTGTTCAGTGTGGATGGGCAGAAGAGGAGGAAGAGGATGAGGAGATTGAGAGTCATCCCCCTGATGACGACAGCAAAGTCTTGCCTGTTGGGACTCTGGCACACATGGCTGACTTTATGTTAGGCTGCCTTTCCCGTGACCCACGCGTTTTACGCATTTTGGACAACACCGATTACTGGTTGTTCACCCTTTTTGACCCCCGATACAAAGAGAACTTCTCATCTCTCATTCCTGTGGTGGAGAGGATGAGCAAAATGGTGAAATACCAGAAGGTTCTTGTGGAAAAATTGCTCCAAAAATTTCCAGCTGAAAATGCTGCCGGCAGAGTACGTAGTTCTTTGGGCAACCGAGGAGGGGAGGGGAGGGGAACACACAGCAGTTCCAACAGAGGCAGGACAACACTCTCCAAAGCCTGGGACAGTTTCCAGCACCCTCACCCTGATGCGCGGCCTAGTGTCACAAGGATGGAAAAATTTTGGAAGATGGAGAAGGAGTACGTAGCAGACTGTGTCAGCGTCCTTAATGATCCCTCTGTGCCTTACAACTACTGGGTGTCCAAGCTGGACACGTGGCACGAACTGGTGCTCTACGCCTTGCTGGTGCTGGTCTTAGTGTTAGTAGTTAGTGCTGCTGGGGGCATAATAACTGCTAAGCGCATCCGCCTGTCAACTGAAAATGCTGACAGGTTGACTCTTAAAAAAATGAACAAGGCCTGGATTGCCCCTGACTTCTCTACTCCACCAGAGGAAAGCGGCTTGACATAAAGGCACTTTAAATGTATTTTTTATAATGTACTGAATACACTGTATTCCCATGCACCCCTTCCACCACAAAAAAGGGTATATGATTCAATCTTCCTTTTCTCGTCCTCCTCCTCTTCAATCATATCAACATGCTTATTAGTCTGCCCTCGCTCCTAATGTTGTAGAGGGTCAGCTCACCTGCAAGACCTTGCATATAATGTTTTAGAGGGTCAGCTCACCAGCAGACCCTCACCTACAATCTTTTTGAGGGATAGCTCACCTGCAGGCCCTCACATGTAATGTTTTAGAGGGTCAGCTTAACAGCAGGCCCTCACCTACAATCTTTTAGACGGTCAGCTCACCTGCAGGCCCTCACATATAATGTTTTACAGGGTCAGCTCACCAGCAGGCCTTCACCTACAATATTTTAGAGTGTCAGTTCACCATCAGGCCCTCGCATACAATGTTTTTGAGGGTCAGCTCACCAGCAGGCACTCGCCCATAATTTTTTCAATGGTCAGCTCAGCAGCAGGCACACGCCCATAATTATTTTGATGCTCAGATCAGCAGCAGGCACTCGCCCCTAATGTTTTAGAGAGTCAGCTCTGCAGCAGACCCTCACCCCTAATGTTTTAGATGGTCAGCTCAGCAGCAGGCTCTCGCCCGTAATGTTTTAGAGGGTCACCAGCAGGCCCTTGCTGCTAATGTTTTTGAGGGTCACCAGCAGACCATCAATCATCATTTTTCAAGGGTGTATGATGCCCTCCTTTATGTGTAATAAAGGGTGTATTTGAGTGCCGGTTCCTTGTAATTTTTGGAAGCCCTTTCACTTAGTGCATAGGCTTTATGAGTGTAGGAGTCCCACTACCTGAACAATTGTACCACAATGTGAATGAGGCCCTCCACTATGTGATATACAGGTAGTATCAGAGTGCCTCTTCCTTTTTTGGCTGCACTTGCACTTTATATACAAGTAAATATACAGGAAAGAATGTTTCCCAACAATTTTTCCTCTAAAATCAATTTTATCTTCGGTTTTGTGCGTATTATTGTCAGTCTGTAAAAGTGGCGTATTACTCGGACAACATCATTCCCAGCAGCGACCTGGGAGTCCAAGATGCATCCAGACATCCCCCCCATGGTGTTCCCCAACCATCTAGGTAGTGTTTCCATCAATTTCTGACCATTTCCTATGAACCAGACACCCTCCCCTCTTCAGAGCAGGGGGTGCCTGGTTTAATGCTCGGGTTCTCCCATTGATTTCCATTGTGCTCAGGTTCTCGGTAGAGCACCCGAGCATCCCGAGGTGTTTGACCCGAGCACCCGAACACCCGAGCACATTGGTGCTCGATCAACCACATGCCACAAATCAGCATCTCCCGCCTAGACTCCTGTAACATCATTCTTTCCAGGGGCAGATACATCGCCTGTGCAGCCGGTTCAGCTGCACAGGGGCCCGGCGTGTAAGGGGGCCCATTCATACTAGTGAGCGCTCCTGGACACGCTCACTAGTATCAAAATAGTGAACACATCCAGAAGCGCTCACTAGTATGAATGGGCCCCCTCTAGTATGCAAGAGAGAGGCGGTGGCGGTGGAGAGAAGCACTTATTTACCCCTCCGGCTCCACTTCCTCCCTGGTCTCCTCCAGCCTGACTGCGTACAGCGCGCACTATGACCTGACGCTGTACGCAGTCAGGTCATGTGACTGTGCAGCGCGGGCTGTTGAAGACCAGCAGGGCAGGCACTCACATCAGGACACCCTGGCGGACATGGAGAACAGCGGAGCAGGAGAGGTAAGTTTTAATTATTTATTTTTAGTCTGATCTAAAGTCTGATGGGGGGGTCTGTCAAATCGATATGGGGGGGATGATAATATGGGGGTGCCTGAATAAATAATTAACAACTGATATTAGGGGGGTCCTCTTGACTCTGGGGGTTCTGAGTAAGTGACATATGGGGGTGGCCTGAGCAATTTACATATGGGGGTCCTGCCTATTTTATATACTGGCAGACATGGGGGGGCACTATGGAGGGGGAAGAGCACTATGGGGAGTCCTATCTTGTATACTGGCACACATGAGGGGCACTATGGAGGGGGAGGAGCAATATGGGGGCCCTATCTTATATACTGGCACACATGGGGGCACTATGGGGAGGGGGGAAGGGAGCACTATGGGGGCATCTTCTGGGGCCCTATTGCAGCACGCCAGACCTGCAGGGTATAGCGAAGTGAGGTCACGGTTATGAGCAATCGAGGGTTGCTCACTGTATTGGAGAACCCTGGGCAGGCATGCGGCAGTGAAGGAGAGGTAGACACAGTTCCTCTGGGGCACACTCTGTTTGTAGGGACCAGGCCTGATGGTGGATGAGGTGCCCTGGATGTTACAGGTATTTTGAGTGCCTGGGGCAAGGTCCCTTTTGGATTTGTGACGCCAGTGCCTGTAACGGTGGCACACCGATTTGTAGTAGGAATAATTGAGGTACACAGATGGTATAGTGAACCAAACGTTTCTTTACTGAACAGTCCAACTTTGTACAGTAAGGTAGTTATACAGTCCCTTTAGATCACAGCTTTACAAGCAGGCTTATTCCACAAGATGGCAGGTATTAATTATGCAAGATACTCAGAGGGTAAATCCACAATGTACTCAGAATCAGGTTGTACCTTTCCTCAGAAATAGCGTACACTGTTCCTTTCTAGAACTCCTGTCTGGTTACAATCCCAAGGCCCGGATGCCTAAATGGTGGCTTAAATCCTTGGTATATATATATCTTCCTCTCGTATTAAATCCTTGCTTTTCTTTCTAAAGCATCTGCCCATCAGTGTTACTTATCTTTGCTTGGATGAGGAAGGACTGTAGGTTTCTCCCAGGAGGTGCTGTCCTGCAACTGGGGTGTCTCTACTGAGCTAATCCTAGCCTCAGGAGCTTCAGGTGGACGAAGTAACTCCTCTAGTCCCCTGGAATGAACTAACTTCCCCTGTCTGGGCCTTCCTATTTATATCTAGGGCTCTCTAGCTCCCTCTAACGTCTGGGAGGCTAAACTACACCCTGACAGGCCTGACACCAGCTAACACAGGGAAATACATACACATAACATTAAATGTAATAAAGACACATTAACCCCTTTTGTGTAGTGCCCACCTTTACCTAGTGGGACACTACACTATCTTATATACTGGCAGACATGGGGGGCACTATGGAGGGGACTGTAGGTTTCTCCCAGGAGGTGCTGTCCTGCAACTGGGGTGTCTCTACTGAGCTAATCCTAGCCTCAGGATTAGTGGCCCTCAAGATAGGGCCACTTTAGGGGCCCTATCTTATATACTAGAACACATGGGGGGCACTATGGAGAAGGGGGGAGAGGAGCACTATTGGGGTCATTATATAGGGGAATTATACTGGCACACATTATGGCGGCATTTTATACTGGCACATTGTCAGGCACCATGGGGATAAGGGGAGACACACTATTGGGGCACGATATAGGAGTATTTTATACTGGTGCAAATTATAGGGCACTATGGGGACCTTGTCTCAACTGGGGGCACTAAGAGTTTTTTTTGGGCACACAGTAGGGGGCATTGGCACACATTATGAGGGCACTATGGGGACATTGTCTCTACAGGGGGCACTAAGAGGAGGTATTTTTTTATACTGCCACACAACATGGCATTTTTATTTTTACTGTAACAACTTATAAAGAGAATTATACCGTGGGCATTATGGTGGGCTTTATTACACTTGAGGGACTATGAGGAACATGAATACTAGTATTAGCACCATGGGAGCATTATTACTTCTGGGACACAGTGGGAAATTATTACTGTAGGGGCACTATTACTACTGCGTGTTGTCTGGTAGATAATTATTTCTATTGTTGGGTCTTTGGGGAGCAGTATTACTGTGGGGGGCACCCTGGCACAGTATCAGCTTAGCACAATTATTTTTGGGGAACATTATGTTTACACTATTATTCTGGGCACAGTTATTTTTTAGGACACTGTGTGCCAATAATTATTGAAGGGGAACTATCTGAGTGTAACTTGTATAGGGAGCACAGCGGGCACAGTATTGGGGTGGCAGGATGGGGTGTTCAGAAGCTGGGAGGATGATGGAAAAGTAGGAAACTAAGATGTCTGTCAAACTCTGCAGAGAGAAGAGATGGCTGAAAGAAATCATCATGGCGGTCTGGTCTGAAAGTAGAAGATGAGGACAGAGAACATCTACATCAAAGGAGACGTCACTGGATGGAAGAGGTATGTGGCGCTGTATTAGGCTACTTTCACATCTGCGTTAGTGATTCTGGCAGGCTGTTCCAGCAGAGAACAGCCTGCTGGAATTCACTGGATCCAGCATTGCTGGATGCAGACAGAATGCCCGTTGGCCCCATTGACTATAATGGGGTACGGCAGAGATCCAGCCACAATCTGGCAAAAATGCAGAGATTCACCGTGACACAAACTGCTGCATGCTGCGGTTTGTGTCCGGCTGATTCCTTGCATTTTCTGCCGGATCAGGTGGCCGGAGCGTAGTGCCGCAGGTGTGAAAGTAGCCTTACCCTGTATGTTTTGTATTGCTATAAGTAGGGATGAGCGAACCCGAACTGTATAGTTTGGGTTCGTACCGAATTTTGGGGTGTTCGTGACATGGACCCGAAACCGAACATTTACATAAAAGTCCGGGTTCGGGTTCGGTGTTCAGCGCTTTCTTGGCGCTTTTTAAAAGGCGGCAAAGCAGCCAATCAACAAGAGTCATACTACTTGCCCCAAGAGGCCATCACAGCCATGCCTACTATTGGCATGGCTGTGATTGGCCAGTGCAGCATGTGACCCAGCCTCTATTTAAGCTGGAGTCACGTAGCGCCGCACGTCACTCTGCTCTGATCAGTGTAGGGAGAGGATGCAGCTGCTGCTGTTAGGGCGAGATTAGGCAGGGATTTACACATCAAAAACACTTAATGAAGTGATCGATCTACAGCTGTGTATCATTCAACTTCTGCTAGTTAATTGATCATTGTTTTTAGGCTGCCCAGAGCGTTTTTCTGTTACTTTTTTCTGGGGTGATCGGCGGCCATTTTGTGTCTTGTGGTGCGCCAGCACAAGCTGCCACCAAGTCCATTTAATCATCAATAGTGTGTTTGTTTTTTGCTATATCCTACATCAGGGGCTTAGCTGTGCTTGCTATTTTATTGAGGGGTGAAATACAATTGCCAAAATAGCAGTACCCTAAATCTGGTGTTTCAGCTGTGGCTAGCCAATTGTAATACTGTCTGCTGTCTGGCAAAGGATATATTTTGTACTGGGTTGAAATTCAATTGCTAAATTAGCAATTCCATAAATCAGTGGTTTCTGCTGTAGCAGGCCAAGTTTAAATCTATCCATAAAAGGGTATATTACATTGAAGGTGCTGATAGGGTCATCCTCAATAACTTCACATGCTACCGTGCATTTCCAAGTCTAATTCTGTCCGTAAAAGGGATACCTGTCATCCAGGGCCTAAATACTAGGCCTACAATTTATATTCAGCTAAATCTGTGGTTACTGCTGTGCCTGTATTAGTGTAATACGGTACCTAAATAGATAGCCAGATAGTGTTAGGTGCCTGTAAAAAAAGGCCTGAATTTGAATTCAATACATTGGGCCAAATAATTTTTTTCTTATTGTGGTGAACGGTAACAATGAGGAAAACATCTAGTAATGGACGCGGACATGGTCGAGGTGGTGTTAGTGGACCCTCTGGTGCTGGGAGAGGACGTGGCCGTTCTGCCACAGCCACACGTCCTAGTGAACCAACTACCTCAGGTCCCAGTAGCCGCCAGAATTTACAGCGATATTTGGTGGGGCCTAATGCCGTTCTAAGGATGGTAAGGCCTGAGCAGGTACAGGCATTAGTCAATTGGGTGGCCGACAGTGGATCCAGCATGTTCACATTATCTCCCACCCAGTCTTCTGCAGAAAGCGCACAGATGGCGCCTGAAAACCAAGCCCATCAGTCTGTCACATCACCCCCATGCATATCAGGGAAACTGTCTGAGCCTCAAGTTATGCAGCAGTCTCTTATGCTGTTTGAAGACTCTGCTGGCAGGGTTTCCCAAGGGCATCCACCTAGCCCTTCCCCAGCGGTGGAAGACATAGAATGCACTGACGCACAACCACTTATGTTTCCTGATAATGAGGACATGGGAATACCACCTCAGCACGTCTCTGATGATGACGAAACACAGGTGCCAACTGCTGCGTCTTTCTGCAGTGTGCAGACTGAACAGGAGGTCAGGGAGGAAGACGATGCAGGGGGCGATGAGGTCATAGACCCCACATAGAATGAAGGTCGTGCCACTGACTTTCAGAAGAGGAAGTGGTGAGACCGAGCCAACAGCGTAGCAAAAGAGGGAGCAGGGGGGAAAAGCAGAACACCTGCCGCCTAGAGAGTTCGCCTGCTTCTGGCAACCGACACCTGGGACCGAGCACCCCAAAGGCAGCTTCAAGGAGTTCCCTGGCATGGCAGTTCTTCAAACAATGTGCTGACGACAAGACCCGAGTGGTTTGCACGCTGTGCCATCAGAGCCTGAAGCGAGACATTAACGTTCTGAACCTTAGCACAACCTGCATGACCAGGCATCTGCATGCAAAGCATGAACTGCAGTGGAGTAAACACCTTAAAAACAAGGAACTCACTCAGGCTCCCCCTGCTACCTCTTCTGCTGCTGCCGCCTCGGCCTCTTCCTCCGCCTTGGGAGGAACGTTGGCACCTGCCGCCCAGCAAACATGGGATGTACCACCAACACCACCACCTGCGTCACCAAGCATCTCAACCATGTCACACGGCAGCGTTCAGCTCTCCATCTCACAAACATTTGAGAGAAAGCGTAAATTCACACCTAGCCACCCTCGATCCCTGGCCCTGAATGCCAGCATTTCTAAACTACTGGCCTATGAAATGCTGTCATTCAGGCTGGTGGACACAGACAGCTTCAAACAGCTCATGTCGCTTGCTGTCCCACAGTATGTTGTTCCCAGCCGCCACCACTTCTCCAAGAGAGCCGTGCCTTCCCTGCACAACCAAGTATCCGATAAAATCAAGTGTGCACTGCGCAACGCCATCTGTGGCAAGGTCCACCTAACCACAGATACGTGGACCAGTAAGCACGGCCAGGGACACTATATCTCCCTAACTGCACACTGGGTAAATGTAGTGGCGGCTAGGCCCCAGGCGGAGAGCTCTTTGGCGCATGTCCTTCCGCCGCCAAGGATCGCAGGGCAACATTCTTTGCCTCCTATAGCCTCCTCCTCCTACTCGGCTTCCTCCTCCTCTTCTTCCACCTGCTCATCCAGTCAGCCACACACCTTCACCACCAACTTCAGCACAGCCCGGGGTAAACATCAGCAGGCCATTCTGAAACTCATATGTTTGGGGGACAGGCCCCACACCGCGCAGGAGTGGTGGCGGGGTATTGAACAACAGACCGATGAGTGGTTGTTGCCGGTGAGCCTCAAGCCTGGTGGTGTGCGATAATGGGCGAAATCTCGTTGCAGCTCTGGGACTAGCCGGTTTGACGCACATCCCTTGCCTGGCGCATGTGCTGAATTTGGTGGTGCAGAAGTTCATTCGCAACTACCCCGACATGTCAGAGCTGCTGCATAAAGTGTGGGCCGTCTGTTCGCGCTTCCGGCGTTCACACCCTGCTGCTGCTCGCCTGTCTGGGCTACAGCATAACTTCGGCCTTCCTGCTCACCGCCTCATATGCGACGTGCCCACCAGGTGGAACTCCACCTTGCACATGCTGGACAGACTGCGCGAGCAGCAGCAGGTCATAGTGGAGTTTCAGCTGCCACACTGCAGGGGGGCGCTGTCCGCTGCAACAACAAAATCTTAAATGGCTGATGCTGTGTTTTTTCTTCACACAGCACAGCAGAGCAGAGTGAGGAGGCGGGGCGCAGTACGATCACACTGATAGGCTCCGCCCACCTACCAGGCAGGAAAGACAGTGCGGAGCCAGGAGCCAGAGCAAGAAGATAGAAGCAGAAGATGGCTGCCGCACTGTCCCTGCTTCACAGGTCAGAGAGTCTATCCAGAGTCCAGACAGGCAGCCTGAAAGCGACCCTGACAGAGGACGTGACACTGCAGTCAGTGTCATTCCCAGTCCCACCCTGAGTGAATTAGGTCAGTCACAGTGTGTATGTTGGCATGGGCTGAGGGGTAATATATGAGTGAACTAGTGAAGTGCCACTGTGCCAGTGCCATGAGAGCCAGGCCAAGGCTGCCAAGTAGATGGCATCATGGCAGTCAGGGTGCTGGTGAAGGATGACCAGCCCAGGGACACTGACTGAGAGACAGTATGCCTCTCTGGGATGCCATCTGCAGTTTCTGCACATATACCAGGCCTACCCTGGTATATGGAGTGGACAGCAGAGATGGGCAGATGGCATCCTGACTGCCATGGTCCTGCTTGGACTGGCTCTCATGGCACTTCAGCTTCCTCTTGGTCTTTTATATCCTGCTTTGGAATCAGCTTTTGAGCTGGGTCCCTGTAAGCTTCAGGGCTGCAGCCAGGTCTGCCCTCCTCTCAGTCTCAGGTCCAGACAAGTATCTCTGCAGAGTCCAGACAGTCACTGACCAAGTTTACCTAAGGGTCCATTCACACGTCCGCAACGGATCCGCAAAACATGGACAGCGTCAATGTGCGTTCCGCATTTTGCGGACCGCACATTGCCGGCACTAATAGAATATGCCTGTTCTTGTCCGCAATTGCGGACAAGAATAGGGCATGTTCTTAACGGAATTGCGGACCCGGAAGTATGGGTCCGCAATTCCGTATCTGGGCAGCACATTGTCGGATCCGTCCTGCCACTAGTGTGAAAGTAGCCTTAGACTCTGAGCTGAGGCCGAATTTTATAAACTAAACAGTGCCTGGCCTGCTGCACCACTCAGATCAGTCAGTAGAGAGCAGCAGTAGTTGTATTTCTTCAGTTTAACGATTGCTTGCTGCCCAGAGAGGTCATTTTTGTGGGGAAAATGTGTCTCAGCCCAGGCTCAGGAGGAGTCATACTGGACAGTATTAATAATGGAGGATTATTATTGTGGGGGCCTAGGTGGAATATGCACAGTGAGTAGTACTAGTAATATTCTTTCCCATAGGCCTATTGTGCAGCAGATTCCACAGTAATAATCCTTTGTATTCATCTATTGTTAGTCCTCATTAGGCCCCATGCCCCAGCCAGGCCTCACTGAGAATCTCAGAGGGCAATTTACTTTAATAATACATTAACAACAAAGAGGGGGCAAATACATTAATAATACATTAATAATAAAGAGGGGGCCATTATTTAAATAATACAGAGAGGGCCATTATATACAGGGGGAATAATATTATGGGGAATGGGGGACTATCTGTCTGGCTCTAGCCCAGTATTGGGGGGCAGCAGGAGGAGTTGTTGAGACACCAGGAAGGAGAGGATGATAGTAAAGTGAGGAACCTAAAAAAATTCGGTGAAACTCTGCAGAGACGAGAAGCGGCTGAAAGAAGGTATCATGGAGGTCTTATCTCTGAATGAAGACGTTGTGGAAAGTCTACATCACAGGAGAGGTCACTGGATGTAACAGGTATGGGGCGGTATTCTACTGTAATAATAATGTCCATCCACATATCTGTTTTACAGTAGGGTTGGGGGAGCAGATTGAGAATATGGCCCACCCTGCCACATTCTGAACCCAGACTTCAGGTCACACTGTGCATGGTCTGAATTCTGGGGCCTCACACCCCTCTACTACATTATCTGTACACGGAGAGTTATCACTGTGTTATCTGAGGTGTTACATAGGACTGCAGTTGAATCTACTACATTATCTGTACACGGAGAGTTATCACTGTGTTATCTGAGGTATTACATAGGGCTGCAGTTGAATCTACTACATTATCTGTACACGGAGAGTTATCACTGTGTTATCTGAGGTGTTACATAGGACTGCAGTTGAATCTACTACATTATCTGTACTCAGAGAGTTATCACTGTGTTATCTGAGGTGTTACATAGGACTGCAGTTGAATCTGCTACATTATCTGTTAAAAGGGGTGTGCCCACGGGCTGGGGTGGGGGTGGGGCGCAATTTTTGGCTTGCCCCGGGTGCTGGCAACCCACGCTACGCCACTGCCTCCATGCGAGACCTGTGTGCCCTGTTGCGCTGTTTCGAGTACTCCACCAACATGGCCAGTGGCGATGACGCCGTTATCAGCGTTACAATACCACTTCTATGTCTCCTTGAGAAAACACTTAGGGCGATGATGGAAGAGGAGGTGGCCCAGGAGGAGGAAGAGGGGTCATTTTTAGCACTTTCAGGCCAGTCTCTTAGAAGTGATTTAGAGGGAGGTTTTTTGCAACAGCAGAGGCCAGGTACAAATGTGGCAGGGCCCACTACTGGAGGACGAGGAGGAGGAGGATGAGGAGGAGGTGGAGGAGGAGGATGAAGCATGTTCACAGCGGGTTAGCACCCAACACAGCTCGGGCCCATCACTGGTGCGTGGCTGGGGGGAAACGCAGGACGATGACGATACGCCTCCCACAGAGGACAGCTTGTCCTTAGCTCTGGGCAGCCTGGCACACATGAGCGACTACATGCTGCAGTGCCTGCGCAACGACAGCAGAGCTGCCCACATTTTAACGTGTGCGGACTACTGGGTTGCCACCCTGCTGGATCCCCGGTACAAAGACAATGTGCCCACCTTACTTCCTGCACTGGAGCGTGATAGGAAGATGCGCGAGTACAAGCGCACGCTGGTAGACGCGCTACTGAGAGCATTCCCAAATGTCACAGGGGAACAAGTGGAAGCCCAAGGCGAAGGCAGAGGAGGAGCAAGAGGTCGCCAATGCAGCTGTGTCACGGCCAGCTCCTCTGAGGGCAGGGTTAGCATGGCAGAGATGTGGAAAAGTTTTGTCACTACGCCACAGCTAACTGCACCACAACCTGATACGAAACGTGTTAGCAGGAGGCAACATTTCACTAACATGGTGGAACAGTACGTGTGCAAACCCCTCCACGTACTGACTGATGGTTCGGCCCCATTCAACTTCTGGGTCTCCAAATTGTCCACGTGGCCAGAGCTAGCCTTTTATGCCTTGGAGGTGCTGGCCTGCCCGGCGGCCAGCGTTTTGTCTGAACGTGTATTCAGCACGGCAGGGGGCGTCATTACAGACAAACGCAGCCGCCTGTCTACAGCCAATGTGGACAAGCTGACGTTCATAAAAATGAACCAGGCATGGATCCCACAGGACCTGTCCATCCCTTGTGCAGATTAGACATTTATAACTACCTCCCCTTAACCATATATTCTTGTACTCCAGGGCACTTCCTCATTCAATCCTCTTTTTTTTTTCATTTTACCATTATATTGCAGGGCAACCCAAAGTTGAATGAACCTCTCCTCTGTCTGGGTTCTGGGGCCTAAAAATATCTGACAGTGGCCTGTTCCAGTGTTGGGTGACATGAAGCCTGATTCTCTGCTATGACATGAAGCCTGATTCTCTGCTATGGGACCTCTCTGCTCTGTCTGGGTGCCGGGGCCTAAAAATATCTGACAGTGGCCTGTTCCAGTGTTGGGTGACATGAAGCCTGATTCTCTGCTATGACATGAAGCCTGAATCTCTGCTATGGGACCTCTCTCCTCTGTCTGGGTGCCAGGGCCTAAAAATATCTGACAGTGGCCTGTTCCAGTGGTGGGTGACATGAAGCCTGATTCTCTGCTATGACATGAAGCCTGATTCTCTGCTATGGGACCTCCCTCCTCTGTCTGGGTGCCGGGGCCTAAAAATATCTGACAGTGGCCTGTTCCAGTGCTGGGTGACATGAAGCCTGATTCTCTGCTATGGGACCTCTCTCCTCTGTCTGGGTGCCGGGGCCTAAATATCTCACAGTGGCCTGTTCCAGTGGTGGGTGACATGAAGCCTGATTCTCTGCTATGACATAAAGCCTTCATCTCTGCTATGTGACCTCTCTCCTCTGTCTGGGTGCCGGGGCATAAATATCTGACAATGGCCTGTTCCAGTGGTGGGTGACATGAAGCCTGATTCTCTGCTATGACATGAAGCCTGATTCTCTGCTATGGGACCTCTCTCCTCTGTCTGGGTGCCGGGGCCTAAAAATATCTGACAGTGGCCTGTTCCAGTGGTGGGTGACATGAAGCCTGATTCTCTGCTATGAGACCTGTCTCCTCTGTCTGGGTGCCGGGGCCTAAATATCTCACAGTGGCCTGTTCCAGTGGTGGGTGACATGAAGCCTGATTCTCTGCTATGACATAAAGCCTTCATCTCTGCTATGGGACCTCTCTCCTCTGTCTGGGTGCCGGGGCCTAAATATCTCACAGAGGCCTGTTCCAGTGGTGGGTGACATGAAGCCTGATTCTCTGCTATGGGACCTCTCTCCAATTGATATTGGTTAATTATTATATTTTTTTTTTATTCATTTCCCTATCCACATTTGTTTGCAGGGGATTTACCTACATTTTGCTGCCTTTTGCAGCCCTCTGGCCCTTTCCTGGGCTATTTTACAGCCATTTTAGTGCCGAAAAGTTCGGGTCCGCATTGACTTCAATGGGGTTCGGGTTCGGGGCGAAGTTCGGGTCGAGTTCGGATCCCGAACCCGAACATTTTCGGGAAGTTCGGCCGAACTTCTCGAACCCGAACATCCAGGTGTTCGCTCAACTCTAGCTATAAGTCATGTTAGGACGGAATAGGTTAGGTTGCGAATTTGTCTTGGGGGGGGGCAGGCACATTCTTTGCATAGGAGCCCTCTGCTGTCTGTGTCCGCCCCTGCTTCTTTCATACCCCTCCAATCTATCCTCAACTTTGCTCCCTGACTAATCCACCTCTCCTTCCGTTACTCTCCTGTCACTTGTCTCTGCCAATCCCTTCAGTGGCTCCTCGTTGCCCAGAGAATCCAGTCCAAAACAGTAACTATGCCAAACAAGGCTTCCCACAAGCTGTCCCATCCATATATCTGTGACCCAATACCTTCCCACATGCAATCTCCAATACTCACAAGACTTCCTTTTCTACTGTCCTCTTATGTCATATTCCCACAATCAGGTTCAAGATTTCACCTGGGCATTCCCCTTTAGACTCTTAACTACAGTGGAAGACTGAAAACCCACCTCTTCAGAAACACGCAGTAATCATCTACTGTATCCTCCCCCTTATCCCTAGTGGTTTTGTGGTTCCTTCCAGAAAGAACAAATTTGTTATATCAGGGTCCTCTTTTACATCCAGAAATGCAGAAACTACATCTGACAGCATGGATCTGGAAAGCCAGTTTCTGAAATCCAAGGGTCTTTCAGATCAGGTGATCTCCAACTTTCAGACACGTAGGAAAATCGCTACGTTGGACATTTATATTAGAGTTTGGAGAACCTTTTTAAGTTTTGTGGATGGGGAAATAGAAATCTCATTTCCCCCCGATATTCTATTAAGCCTTTAATGACCGGGCCATTTTTTACCTTCGTGACCAGGCAAATTTTTTTAAAATCTGACATGTATTATTTTATGTGGTAATAACTTTGGAACACTTTTACTTATCCAAGCCATTCTGACACAGTTTTTTCGTGACACATTGTACTTCATGATAGTCATAAATTTGAGTCAATATATTTCACCTTTAATTATTAAAAAAATCCTAAATTTACCCAAAATTTTAAAAAATTAAAATTAGCAATTTTCTAAATTTCAATTTCTCTGCTTTTAAAACAGAAAGTGATACCTTGTAAAATATTTATTACTTAACATTCCCCATATGTCCACTTTATGTTGGCATCATTTTGTAAATGTCATTTTATTTTTTTAGGACGTTAGAAAGCTTAGAATTTTAGAAGCAATTTTTGAGACAATTTCCAAAACCCCCTTTTTAAGGACCACTTCAGGTCTGAAGTCACTTTGTGGGGCTTACATAGTAGAAACCCTCCATAAATGACCCCATTGTAAAAAATATACGTTTTACAAACGTTAATGTAATGACCGGCGTCACGCAAAGGGAGGGAAATGGGAAGGCCCTGTCCAAGGGAGAGGGAAAGATGGTGACCCCTGACTCACCTTGCGGCTGGCACCTGACTGCCCTGACGTCCCTAGACGGGTTCCTCACCCGTACGCCGATCACGTGCCTAAACCCTGGCTTTCCCTAAGATGAGCCCTATGTAGTGAATGGGGCGGTGGGATCACTAGTCCGCACCACTGACACTAAGAGGAAAACACCAAGGAGAGGACAGACAATACAGACAAACATATAATCCCAGGTGGGCGACAACAGCAGACCACCAAGGCCCAACAGGGATCCGGAGGGTAACGTTCTGGAACAACAACCAGGGAACACAGCTACACAGCTCCAGTGGGTCAGTATAGAAGTCCAGGCAGGAAGCTCTATATCTGGCAACCAGAGAAGTGAGAGATGGGAATATAAGGAGGTTGGGATTGCTGGACAAGAAACAGCTGAGGAGGAGAAGCTACGGATCCCTGAGTGAGCCAAAAAGGATTGCAAGGCAAACCCAGAAAGCTACCATTAATAAACAGTACTGTCTTTAGACATAGAGCACACAGCCACCCGCTGTGACTTCCTGACCCCGGGTATAACGGAGTCAGGCGTGGCTCTTGACACCCTCGTGACAGTTGCTTACTCTTTTGGTATTCCACAACAATTAAAGGAAAAAGGAGAGGAAATTTCTAAATTTTACTTTTTTGGCCGATTTTCCATTTTAATCCATTTTTGGATTAACACTTGAGGGTTAACAGCCAAACAAAGATCAATATTTATTACTCTGATTCTGCAGTTTACAGAAACACCCAACATGTGGTGGTAAAGTGCTGTATTGGCGCATGGCAAGACGCAGAAAAAAAAGAGCGCCGTATGGTTTTTGGAAGGCAGATTTTGCTGGACTGGTTTTTAGACACTATGTCCCATTTGAAGCCCCCCAATCGCTTCAGGATTTGGTGGGAACAATAACTGTTATAGGGGGTTTATACCCCCAATTGCCCTTTTCTCCGTTTCTTAATAGGGAGAGCCGAGTGTGGGGAGTGTGGGAGGGATGGTCATAGGAGAGAAATCTACTACAATACGTGGTGGATTACCTGTACAGGGGGGTGGGGTCTGGGGTGGGAGATGGGCTGTGGTGCGTCTAAATTATTATTATTTTTTTTTGTTTTGTTTTGTCCCACCTAACCGCTCTTGATGATGTCGATTAGAATTCTTGCCTGGAATGTACGCGGTTTGGGGGATAGAGGAAAAAGACAAGCGGTTTTTATTTGACACAGGTCCACCTACCAGCGATAGTATGTTTGTTAGAAACCCATCTTACTGAAGAGACCTCCAGGGTGGTCGGCAGGGGATGGGCTGCGCATACGTATCATTCTACTTTTTCCAGCCACTCTAGAGGTGTTACTGTCTTGATACATAGACAGATTGATTTCGTCTGTGAGGCATCCTCTGTCGACCATCAGGGGAGATTTATCTTCCTATATTGTAGGTTAAGGGGGAAGACATGTATCTTGGCTTTTGTCTATATTCCACCGCCATTTTCCTTTTTGGTTCTTAATTCTTTGTTATTATTTATTGATAAATGGCCAGAGTGCCCAACAATGATTATTGGTGATTGCAACTGTGTCATTGATCCTCTACGTGATAGGGTCTCTACGAGTGCCAAGGGAGATAGTCCGGTTCAGGGGTCTCCCCTGGCACGGTTTTGCTTGGAGGCTGGTTTTGAAGATGTCTGGGGATATTTAGGACAGGGGAAAAGGGCTTTTTCATGCTTTAGTAAAGCCGGTAAATCTATGTCTAGAATAGATCTTGCATTGATAAGTAGTAAATATGTGAAACTCGTAAAATGAATGAAATAGGAAAGAAGGTCAATTTCGGACCATTCGCCGTTACTCCTTGAACTCTGCTTAACCCAGGAAAGACACATACAAAAAAAACCTTTTAGATTAAACCCCTATTGGTTATCAGTAATAAAGACACATGAAACAATCCACAATGATTTTGGGATAACAACTATGGCTCAGCAAAAATTCAAGTGGTATGGGACACCTTTAAGGCGTATATGAGGGGAATGATGGTCAGTAATATTGCGAACCTCAGAAAGAAGTATGGGAAAAAACAGAAAAATCTAGAAAAACTTGCATCACTGGCGACACAATCCTTCTATACGAATAAGACGGAGGAGAATAGGGAAAATATGCAAACGGCTACACAAGTATACTCTAACTTTTTATTGGACAAGGCTCAACAGAGCCTTTTTTTTAAGGGGCAAAAATATTTTACTGAGTCAGGGCGACCTGGTAAACTTTTGTCCAGAGTGATCTCAAGTCAACAATCCAAAAAATATATAGACAACATTCGACTGGTTAACGGTAGGATGGTTAGTGGACAGGGTCCTGTAGAGAAGGCCTTTGTGGACTATTTCTTGGATTTGTATAAGGCTGAATCTAAGATCACAGATGATTAGATGGATGCCTATCTTGATGGCATTGCTTTTCCAACTATTACTGAGGCGCAAAAGAAAGCACTTGAATTGGATGTTTCAATCCAGGAACTTGAGGGAGCTATTAAATTATGTTCGGCCAATTCCACCCCTGGTTCAGATGGACTCCCATATGAATTCTATAGTAAATATGGGGACTTTATTTTCCCCAGACTGTTGGAGATCTTTTCTGAATCAGTGGAGGATGGGAAATTACCAGACTCAATGATGGAAGCCGTAATAACATTAATTCCAAAAAAAGGCAAAGATCCCGTAGATCTAGAATCATATAGACCAATCTCACTGCTTAATGCAGATGTAAAGCTTCTTGCGAGGATTTTGGCCACAAGGCTTTCTAGGGTTATTTCCTCCATTGTCCATCCGGATCAGAATGGCTTTATTCAAAACAAGGGCACGCATCATAATCTGCATCGGCTCTTTGCCAATATACAGGCCCCTGGGGGGACCGCTCGCTCCATCCTGTCACTGGATGCCTCTAAGGCCTTTGACAGGGTGGAGTGGCGCTACCTCTGGAAGGTTCTGGTAAGGATGGGCTTTGGCGAAAGATTTATAGGTATTCTCAAGTTATTGTATAGATCTCCCAAGGCAAAACTGAGTCTTAATGGGATCCTGACTACTAGTTTTGATTTAAATAGAGGGACGCGTCAGGGCTGGCCACTATCCCCATTGTTATTTGATATTTATATTGAACCTCTTGCGATGGCCATTAGGCAGGATGATCAAGTTAAAGGATTTGGTACACTAGGAGTGCAAGACCGTATTTCCCTATACGCGGATGATGTTCTTTTTTTTATAGACCATACGGAAACAACTCTCCCCAGAATTATTCAAATGGTTAAATCATTTGGTGAGGTGTCCGGTCTTCTTATAAACTGGTCTAAGACCAGTCTGATGCCAATAGATCCCCTACCACAGAAAGAGGTTCTTTTGACACAGTTGGACATCGTTGACTCTTTTCACTATTTGCCTTTGATTATATCACCTCGGGTTGAAAATTTTGTACAACTTAATTTGATCCCCATAATAGCAAAGATTAGAGCTAAAATAGGGATCTGGTTGAGACTTCCCCTATCTAGAGCTGACCGAGTTTCATTGGTCAAAATGGTGATAT
The DNA here is from genome assembly GCF_905171765.1 of Bufo bufo. Lineage (NCBI taxonomy): Eukaryota > Metazoa > Chordata > Amphibia > Anura > Bufonidae > Bufo > Bufo bufo. The sequence goes on from NC_053397.1 coordinate 53,352,785, forward strand.
TACCACAATTGCTTTATGTGCTTAGGAATTCACCTATATGGATACAAGATAAATACTTTAAACTTATGGAAAGAATAATTAATGATTTAATATGGGGAAAAAAACGAGTTCGAATAAAGTTAGAATATTTGTATAAATCACTGGAGTGCGGGGGTTTAAATCTCCCTTACTTTAAAGGGTATTTTATTGCTACTCAGCTATTGATGTGCTATGAATCAGAAAACAGTGCACTCTTAGGGAAATTAGTGGGCAGCCACGCTCATAATAATACATTTATTCTTTTGGAATCCGGGCTATTGAGGAGCTACGAGCGGGGCTACAGAGAGACTATAAAACTACTCCTGAAAGTGTGGGCTACTACTAGGACATAGTTGAAGATAAAGGGTTCCCTTACATTCACGCCTCTTTGGCATAATCTGCACCTACAAAGGTTAGATGATATTGCACTTGACACATTTTGGCAAAATAATCAAATTTTGTATATTTCACAGGTAGTTAAGGATAGAGAGATTAAGCCATTTATAGAGATAACACATAATATAGAAAGCTTTTCATGGTTTAGATACTTTCAATTGCGTTCAGCATTATCTAGTCTGGACGATAAACTGGTGTTGGATATAGATAGCTCATCTTTCTTGAATGACTGGGTAGGGGGGACACCGTCTAGAATGAAGATTTCAAATATATATAAGTTATTACTTAAGGCACGGTTTAGTGATATACAGTCACCAGGACAAAGAGCGTGGGAGATGGACTGTCCGAATATACAAGTAGAAGGGTGGGAGAATATTTTTGGGAATCTAGGTTCACTATCCCAGAACTTTAACCATGTTCTAGTACATTTTAATATTTGTCACAGATTATATGTCACCCCTTTATGGATGAATAAATGTGGGCAAAGAGATACCTCTAATTGCCCTAAATGCGACACCCCTCGTGCGGACTATCTCCATATGACCTGGACCTGCAGAGAACTTATAAAATACTGGAATAGCATTAATAACTTTATCACCTACAAATTAAAAATACGAATTCCTTTCGAACCACAAGTGTTTTTGCTTAATGATCTTTCCAAAATAAATAGCCATAAGTATCAAAAGATCTTCCTAGGTAGGATACTGATGTTGGCCAGAGTTTTGGTCAGTCGGACCTGGTTTGCTCGATATACTCCAGAGATAAATACATGGATAAACCTCATTAACAAGGTAAAAAATTATGAGAAAACCATGTATAAACAGAGGGAAGCTGAGGAGAAGTGGACTAAGATATGGGGCGGTTGGAGGACTTGAATAGTTGGGATAATTTTTTTATTTTTTTTGACGCACCACAGGTATGGGGAGGGGGGTGGGTATAGGGAATGGGGATAAGGGGAAAGGAAAATGAAGAATTCATTTTGTACTGTAATTTGTTTTTTATACATCAATTAATAAAGATAATTAATTCAAAAAAAAAAAGCCCCCCAGATGCACCCTACAGTAAAACAGTCAAAAAGTGACCCCATTTTGGAAACTGCGGGATAAGGTGACAGTTTTATTGGTACTATTTTGGGGTACATTAGGGTGTTTCATTTTGTAATGGAAAAAATAAAATGTAAATTTTTTGCAGACTTTGCTTACGCCCCGAGTCTAAGTGATGTAAAAGATATATATGCCAGAAGATTCAAGAACATTGGATAATATTTAGAGGTTGCACATAGTTTTGTAAAAGTAGGCAAAAATTATGATTTTTCAATGTTAATTACTTTTATTGGGAAAACTAGAGATCACAAACTTAAAATAATATTAAAACTAGAAACTAAGATTGATAGTATGATAGGCAAAACATGCATTATATTAATCAACTTTGAACGATGCAATCCCTTCTTTTGTTACCTTTGTTTTCTGTGATGCTCGACTATCCTCAACAAGAATTGTTTTTATTGTTTGTCCCTGACCGATTCGTTAAACTTTTTTATTAGAGCAAATCCTCTTTCTGCGGTATCATTGACCACCTTAAGAGCATTCACATGGCTTCTTAGAGAATCACTGTATTATTCTGTCACGTCGTGAATCCCAAACAATTCAAAGAACATCTTTGTTTTATTAGTAACGAAATGGCTCAGGTCTTTTCCTTCAAAAACTAGGTTTTTACCCTCTGTGGCGAAACCAACCTCGCCACTGGGTTTTGGAGAGGACTGGCTGCTGGCCTCTTGTCCCTGGATTATGGGCCATATACTAACTTTTAAACCCCTGAACCTATTCAAGTGAATTTTGGATAGGTTTGTCCCCACGTTATACTGTTTGAATTAATGTAAGTTATATGTATGGCCAATGTAAACTCACAAAGTTGTAACAATTTATAATAAGTATAACTTGTCAGCTTGGGAGGAATATGCGGGTGTGTTTCTATGGTGCCATTGTCCCATTGTGTGTTTAAAATGGTGATGTCTGTTCTGTTGTCCTCACATGTGTATTGGCGATCTCCCTTTTGTCCTGAGAGATAATTGGATTACGCCTCGGGTGTCTCGAGGGCAGAGAGGAGGAAACCATGATGCATTGTGGGCATGTGTTGTGTCTGTGTGTCCTAAGTGCTGTTTATCTGTCCTATGTCACAGTCTTCATTCTGGTCCCCTAGGGGCGTGTACACCAGATGGGCTGTACTTACATTGTATGTGTTGTAAATTACTGATTGGTTGCATTTCAAACCCCTGTGGGCAGTACTATGTTTGTGGTTTATGAATAAAAGAGGCTGTACGTGAAGTACAGTCAGACCACTGTTTGACCCTCAACACGGAGCCTTGTCTCGTTATTGGGGGGATTCACTGTATGCTGTTAGAGGACCGATTGCCAGACGTGTAAGCTGATCCCTGTTCGTCTGCTAGCAGCTATTCGTGAGGTTCCAGTTTGGAGTGCTATTTTGTATCCAGTTCGGGAGTTTGGTGTATCCTGCAGTAGCTGTGCCTGTCTCTCAGAAAGGGGCTTATCGCCTAAACGGATTTTAACCCCTTGTCTGCTGAAACGGTCCGTTACACCCTCTAATCGTTTCATTTCCTTTTTCTTTGCCGGTTTGGTTTCTAAATTTTTTGTCATATTTTCCTTAACAGCCTGAGTAATAAGTTTGTCCAAAAATGCCAATCCTACGATTATTTCTGACAGATACCAAAGGCGTCTCTTAGCAACTGTGAGAGCACTTTTTTTATGTCTGCTTTAGGGTAAGCGCTCAGAACCTGTAGCATATCCAAATCATTCTTTGGAGGCCATCGACTTACAATTGCCTCGTGCAAAAAGCGAACATATATGAGGCTGACAAAATGTGCGACCCGTTTCATTCCTTTTAATTCTCATTGCGGAATATTCAACTGTTTAGTGAAGAGGACAATTTTAAGTGCCTATATATTGCCTTTGCCATTCACCTTACTTGATGCAGAGCCCCTGGGATCCTGAAACTGAAGTTGTTTTTAGACCAACCTCCTAGGTACAGGAGTGAGAGTAGTAATATAAGTGAAATTTGGCATATATATCTTTTATATCACTGAGACTCGGGGCGTAAGCAAAGTCATATGAAAATTACATCTTTGGAAAAATGAAACACATAGGGTACATATGATTTTAAATCGCTCTATATTATGTTTTTTTTGTGAGGCAAGGTAACCAACGAATGGATGTTTTGGAATCGTTTTTTGCAACATTCATCTGACAGGTTAGATCATGTGCTATTTTAATAGAGCAGGTTGTTACAGATGCGATGATATCAAATATGTCTACTTTGTTTGTTTCAGTTTTACATAATAAAGCATTTTTGAAAAAAAAATTATGTTTTCGTGTCTCCATTTTCTGAATGCCATATATATTATTTTTTTTTTTGCAGATTGTCTTGTGCAAAGGCTCGTTCTTTGCAGGAAGAGTTGAGGTTTTTATTGGTACCATTCTTGGGTACATATGATTTTTTGATAATTCATTAGTACAGTTTTTTGGGCAAATTGACCAAAAAATTGGTAATTTTGACACAGTTTTTATCTATTTATTTTTATGGCATTCACCTGAGGGGTTAGATCACCTTCTATTGATGTCCTCAATTGGAGGAGCCAGAACAGAAGAACTCTACAGCCAGCACTAGTGCAGGGAAATGTGAGTCTTTACTAAAGATAAGTATATGTGTGTATATGTGTAGCAGTGCTGTATGTGTGTATATGTGTGTAGCAGCGCTGTATATGTGTACCAGAACTGTATGTGTGTTTCAGGACTGTGTGTGTAGCAGAACTGTATGGGTGTACATTACCTGCTATGTGACAACACTTTGTAACAAGGATGTGCCACCATTTCTGCTAAGTCTTTTTAGTAAGTACTTATATTTCTTATAAAATAGCAAGAGTGTCTTTTCATAACTGTGTTGTCCCTCAGTTATTACTCTTAAAAATGTATATATTGACAATTGCGTGTCACCAGTTTGAGTTGTGTGGCATTATTATGATTGATAATGCCGTGTGTCTCTGTGTGATCTTTCTGTAACATAATCATACTGACATAAAGATGTCAGTATGATTCCATTACTGAAAGGTCAGGCAGAGGCACACAGTATTATCAATCATGCTCTTACCAAGTCCAGAATGCACAATCCCTCTCTCACACTAAGTGAGATTCCCACAAGGGATGCGCTTGTGTGAAAAATCCCTAATACATCTATACAAAGGTGCAGAATACACAAAATACGGGGGGCGGAGCCTGACCGTGTTTGATGGCGGCTGCTTGAGAGAAGCGCTCCCGCTGCCAACCTGCCTTTCAGCGCCTAAAGAACTCTATCCCCGTGAGATGGTCAAAATACAGCCGAAGCCTGGAACAGGCGACACAGCCAGTGCATCATCGGCTCCCACGTCCAGCAGAAAGATGGACAAATACCTCAACAAGCGTTCTCCCCAGCTCCCTGCATGTGTGGACAAGATGGCGCCGGCTGAGAAGGGACATCACCGCAAGCAAGATGATGAGTCAGAGGACGACTCCATAAGCGCTGACTCTGATCCCCGAAACATCCAGCGGGTAAGCGAAAATTGTCCCCTATCAAAGGATTACTTTGACTCTGCCCTCCATAGGGCACTGGCCCCGATCGCTGCGGATCTGTCCTCCATAAAGATCGACATCCGCCAGATAGGTAACAGGGTGGAAGCCCTTGAGCAATCGCAGGACTTGCTACACTCATATGCGGCAACCACAGCCAGTAGTCTGGATTCGCATAGGGCTGCCCTTAACACTGCTCTCCTAATGATTGAAGACCAGGAGAATCGGAGCCGTAAAAACATACGGATTCGCAGCCTTCCGGAAGCGCAAGACAAAGAAAACCTATTTGCCACCATGCATGATCTGTTTGCTTACTTATGGGGGTTAGATAGAGCCAAATCCATAGTGGTGGAACGGGTTCATAGAGCTCTGCGCCCCAAACCTCCTCCTACAGAAGGTCCGAGAGATATCATCTGTGGCCTCCTGAGCTTCCGTGACACAGAGGCCATTCTAGATAAAGCCAGGAGCTTACCAGAAGTGAAGATAGCGGATATCATTGTCCAACTGTTTCAAGACGTGGCTCCCTCCACCCTCCAGAAGCAGCGGATCCTAAAACCCCTAACAGAAGCGCTTAGATCTGCTAGGATCCCTTATAGGTGGCTATATCCGTTCGGCATTCTGGTCACTTCAGGGAACAGAAGACTCACCATCCGTACCCCAGAGGACTTGCAGGAACTATGGGGTGTACTCCGGATTCCTCCTATGGACATCCTGTCATGGCTCCCGGTCCAACAAGATGGCGACCCTCCTCCGCTTCCCATTCCATGGTCCACCGTCCGGAAGCAAAGATCCGGCAAACGCAAACCCTTGAGGATGGACACTAATGACTGAAGGCTGTAAATAATTAGTGCACAGAGTGGGAGTCATACTCCTTCTTCGTATTTTGCATTTTCATAGTTATCTCTAATTATGGCAGGCCTGCCTGATGTTGCCTTCACAGGCGTCTCTTTACATAGCAATGACTAGGCTGTCACTCTACTGCTGCATATTACTCTCTCCCTCCCCTTGTACCTATCATTAATTTACCTGAAGTGCCTTATCTTAATCCTTCATTTTTCCCCTCCGTCCCCCCCCCTCCTTCCTTTTCTCTTTCCTTCCTCCCATCCATACCTGTCTTTGCAGTCAAATGGGGTTAGATCAATAGAATGTTGATTGATTCTTAACTCTTTTGGGGCAGCTTGGGCAGATAAGGCTATGTGGTTGTTGAGACCCACCTCCACCTATTCTGCCCTACGGAGCGTTTACATACTACATAATATGTTAATTTATCGAAGTATTTTATTTATGTTTTGTTCACAGTTCTTTTCACATTTCTTCTTTATGAGGACATTGGGCTTCTTTATGATGACATGTAGCAGGTTACGGCTATCTTTTTACTATTTGTTACAATGGCTGACTTAACGATTAACATTGCTTCGTTTAATGTAAATGGGTGTAATAACCCCGTTAAGAGAAGCCGTATGTTTCAAATATTAAACAGAGGGAAAGCTGACATAGTGATGTTGCAGGAGACTCACTTCCGTAGGGGTCATGTCCCAAATATGATGCGCTCCAACTTCACCAAATGGTTTCATTCCTGCCATACAAGCTCCTCTAGAGGAGTTAGTATTGGGATTCACAAAAATGTTCCCTTCTCCTCCACCTCCATTGTTGAAGATCCAGAGGGTAGATTTCTATTCCTCTCTGGTAGATTGGGTAACATGGAGGTCACATTATGCAACCTATACGCTCCTAATAATCGGACAGTGGCCTGGCTCAGGAAAATCTTCAAAGATATATCAGCGGTTGCCAATGGTCTACTGGTAGTAGGTGGAGACCTCAACCTTGTTTTAAATCCTAGGCTAGATGCTTCTACCGGGAAGTCGGCTATTTCCCATAAGGCATTGGGGGGGCTTCACAGTTGCTTGAGAGGTCTTTACCTTAATGATGTCTGGCGATCCTTGCATGCTGATTCTAAAGATTATACTTTTTATTCTACCCCGCATAGGTCGTACCAGAGGCTTGACTATCTGTTCCTACAAGACAGATGCTTACATCAGGTACGGAAGGTTGACATACACAGCATAACGATCTCTGATCATGCTCCACTCTTTATGTCACTATCTATTCCTGGGGTTATTTCAAGGGAATGGACGTGGCGACTCAATCCTATGCTCATAAACACCCCCTCTCAGCTTGCTTCCCTGACAAAAACTTTAAGGGAATACTTTGAGTTAAATGCTTCATCTGATACCAATCCTGCTTCTATTTGGGAAGTACATAAATCTGTTATTCGAGGAGAACTTATCTCCCTGGGCTCATATGTAAAAAAGAAGAGGTTAGCGGACATCAAATCCCTGCTATCAAAAATCGCGGTTATAGAATGTTCTCACAAAAAGTCTGCTACTCAGGAAGAGCATAAGCTCCTCACATCCCTAAGAAATGATTTAAAAACGCTCCTTAACGCTAAAGCAGCGAATGCTCTTTTCAAGCTTCGCCACAAACCATATGCACACGGGGATAAGGGGAATAAAATTATGTCTGCCTTGTTCAAAAAAAGGGCAGAACAATCCCACATAAACCAGATTAGGTCGTCCGGGGGCCTTATGGTGAATAATACTGCGGAAATTGCGGAGGCATTTACGGCATATTACCGATCCTTATATAACATACGTCCGCTTGAAACTCCAGTGACGGTATCCGAAAGACTCCTTAGGATATCTGATTTCCTTACGCCTCTTAAATTACCTACCATTAACAAACAAGACCAGGACTCGCTAATTCCCCCAATCACTCTAGAAGAAGTTCGAAAGGTCCTCTCCTCTGTTCCCCAAGGTAAGAGCCCGGGCCCTGATGGGTTCACAATATCTTATTATAAAAAATTCCTTCCCGTACTAGGCCCCCAGCTAGTCTCGTACTTTAATGCCCTGCTTCTTGGTGCTCCCATGAAAGAACAATCCTTGGAGGCGCACATAGTGGTACTTCCCAAGGAAGGTAAAGATCACTCCCAACCATCTAGCTATCGTCCCATTTCCTTACTAAATGCCGACACAAAACTTTGGGCTAAAATTCTTGCATACAGAATAAGTCCCCTCCTCCAAAAAATAATATCTCCAGAACAAGCTGGTTTTGTGGGTGGAAGGGAGTGCAGGGACGGTTCTTTTAGGGTACAGCAGGCCATTGAATATACATGGAGAACTGGCTCGCAACTCACCCTACTCAGCACTGATGCTGAGAAGGCGTTCGACCGGGTTCATTGGAAATTTATGGAATCGGCGCTGTACAAATTTGGTTTTCCGCCCCAGTTCGTAAGTGCGGTGCTGTCCCTGTACTCCTCGCCATATGCGCGTATTAGGGTTAATGGCGTCCTCTCCCCTTCATTTCATATAACCAATGGTACAAGGCAGGGGTGCCCCTTGTCTCCTTCCCTATTTATCCTCTGCTTGGAGACGCTGTTGCAGGCGATCAGGCAGGATGATACCATTAAAGGCCTGCAAGTAGGTTCATGCACACATAAAGTGGCTGCCTTCGCGGATGATATGTTGCTATTTCTGGCTGACCCTGTGGTAGCGTTTCCAAGCATTTTGTTGCTTTTTGACTCATTTGGCTACCTCTGAAATTTTAAAATAAACCTTTCTAAGTGTACGGCTTTAGGGATTAGGGTCCCAACACATGTGATCTCCGAACTGAAGCGGACATCCCCCTTTAAATGGGAAACTTCTCATATAAAGTATTTAGGTGTTAACATTCCTGCTTGCACTGATAAGACTTTTAAGCTAAATCATCTTCAGCTACTCTCTGAGATTAGACAACAACTAAAAGATTTGGACATACCATACGTGTCCTGGTTTGGCAGGAAAAACATTCTGAAAACCTATATCCTTCCTAAGTTTCTATTTCTTTTTCAAACTCTGCCCATATATATACCAGATTCCTACTTTTTAACTATTTGTAAGATCTTTTCGGGGTTCATTTGGAAGCAGGCGAAGCCTAGACTGGCCTATTCCTTGCTCATACTCCCTAAAAACAAAGGGGGATTCGGCTTACCCAACTTAAAAACGTACTACAAGTCTACTCAACTGACCCTCCTCATTGAATTAAATAATCCCAACGTCACTAAATTAGGCTGCCAAATTGCCCGACATATTCTTACACCATCTGAACAGGCCCAACTTTGGATCAAAAAACCTGGTCTTACTAGGGGCATAGATTTTCCTCCCTCACTCAAAGGAGTGTTATGCACATGGCAAGCTGTGGCCCTTTCATTCAACTTTCCGTCTACCCCATCTCCCCTCCTGCCTCTGCGTCTTCTACCTTACTTTTTTTATTTTAATTATTCAGACGTTCTGGGTGTGTGGTCGGCCTTTGATGCTTCCTTAACGGGTGATATGTTGAAACTTCAAGAACCCCCTTCTTTGCAGGATCTCCAGACTTCATATCAAGCTACTAAATGGTCATCCATACATTACTCTCACTTCTCCCTAATATGCCAGAAATATAAACAAGTTTCGCCTAGGAACTATACCCCTTCTTGGTTAGATATTTTAGCTGTCTCAGAAAAACCGGTTAAGAAGATTCTATCCTTTCTTTATCTCAAGCTACTTTGCCTTGGGGCCTCCAATAGACCAGCTTTCATACAAAAATGGGAGAAGGATCTGGGCTTAACGCTGTCTGATGAAACGGTATCCATCCGTCTCAAAAACTCGGGTTTTCTAGGTGCATAAGAGTGCAGGAGAACTCTTTTAAGCTGTTGACTAGGTGGTATCGATCTCCAGATATCATCCAGAGAATGGATCCATCATCATCTGGGTTGTGTTGGAAATGTCAGGAGGAGAGGGGAACATTGCTTCACATATGGTGGTCTTGTAAGGAAATAATCCCATTCTGGTCCGTTATCTCTGACGCCATTCTACACATATGCCCTCTTTCAATGCCTATTAATCCCTCTTCAGTGCTTTTGAACATCCCTACTAGTGGTTTTCCTTTACACAAGCACTCCCTCTTAGCTCATCTGGTTTCAGCGGCGAAGCTAATAATTCCTCTGCACTGGTTGTTACAGCAAGCCCCTTCTATTGAAGAATGGGTACAGAAGGTACATGAAATTTATAGATTCAAAGAACTTTCCAGCTGGGAGACATTCTCCCATGATAAATTTGTGGTTATGTGGAAACCATGGCTGGATTGGTACAGCACTAACTGGATCTAATTATGGCACTAACTAGTGCTCTATTGATCTGTGTCTTACCTTCTCTACCTGTGCGATTATTAGCTCTGCCATTTCTGTCAGTATAGCTCTCCATTAGGAGAATTTTTTGTATGCCTCTTGCTGATCCGCATTATTATTATTATTGTGCTTATGTCTATGCCATACACTTGTCTTCTCCTGTTACGTAATATTAATGTAACTCATTTATTACTTCTGCTCAATTTGTCCTCATGACTGTTCTAGGGCGTGTTGCCCTACTTTGTTTGCACTTGATAAACTTTGCTTGCAATAAACAAAGATTTGAAAGAAAGAATACACAAAATACATTGTTACAGGGTTTAAAAGAAGTTTAGTTTAATTGAACTAAAACCCTAAAATTTACAGGTACAAGCTCTGCATTGTAACTGTATGGAACTACAAGGTCAAGCTTGTCTACTAGATGTTGGGATTTATTTTTCCACAAATTCCCCGGTGGTCCATTTTTCTAATCTACAGTCCACATTACAGTTGATCTAAGTTCTTCCAGTCTTAGTTTTTTTAGCTGTCCAGTCTTGATTTTCTTCAATCTAAGACAACATCACAAAGTGGCGGTATGATGAATTCGAGGAGGTTAGTTACTGGTGAATTACACATGCCTATGGAGCGCAGATGTTCACTTATACTTGCTGCCGACAGTCTAGGTCTTCAAGGATTTTACTAGCTGGAGTCATTGGTGTTTTTTTGTCTTCATTGTCAAGCATGCCTTCATTCTTGAAGATCTTGTTTTACTTTAGTCCAGTGCCAATCATAGGTGTTGCAGGTGTTCTTAGGTGTTATTTTGAAAAGATCTGACCTCTTCCACCCCTTTCTGCGCCTATTTACTCTCACCTAGGACAGTACTGTCATGGACAACATTAAATATTATTACTGGTAATGTTAAACAAATACTATGTACAGAGTATGACTTTGTACATAGTGACTGACATTTAAAATGATCTCAGGCATGTGGTTAAAAAAAAAAACAACCACCTCCACCCTTTAATAGCGGGCCATTCTTGACTTTCTCCAATCCAAGATAGCATCACAAGGTGTCACTGTCATGAATTTGAGGAGGTCAGTTATCAGTGAATTTAACATGCCTGTGATTAGAAAGGAGAAAAGATGTTATGTTGCTTATACTTACTTATGGATGTGCTGGTCTTCTGGTTTCTACTTGCTGGATTCATTGGTGTCGTCTGTTGACAGGTGTTAGTCTGAAAAAATAATAATAATACGATTCGGCCTTCTCCACCCCTTAATAGTCAGTCATTCCACACCTATTTCCCCTCACCTAGGACAGCAATGTCATGGACAAGAGGAAATCCTATTACCAGTAATTGAACAAAAAATTACTATATACAGAGTATAACACTGTCTATAGTGGGTCATATTTAAAATGATCACAGGCATGTGGTTAAAAAAAAACAAAAAACAACCACCTCCACCCTTTAATAGCGGGCCATTCTTTACTTTCTCCAATCCAAGATAGCATCACAATGTGACGCTGTCGTGAATTTGAGGAGATTGGTTACTGGTGAATTCAACATGCCTGTGAATAGAAAGGAGAAAAGATGTTATGTTTCTTATACTTACTTATGGATGTTCTTGTCTTCTGCTTTCTACTTGTTGGGTTCATTGGTGTCCTCTGTTGACAGGTGTTAGTCTGAAAAAAAAAAAAAAAAAGATCCGGCCTCCTCCACCCCTTAATAGCCGGCCATTACGCGCCTATTTCCCCTCACCTAGGACAATGCTGTCATGGACAAGAGGAAATCTTATTACCGGTAACTTAAAAAAATGACTATATACAGAGTATAACTCTGTATATAGTGGGTAATATTTAAAATGATCACAGGCATGTGGTTAAAAAATTCCAACCACCTCCACCCTTTAATAGCGGGCCATTCTTGACTTTCTCCAATCCAAGATAGCATCACAATGTGACGCTGTCGTGAATTTGAGGAGATCGGCTACCGGTGAATTCAACATGCCTGTGAATAAAAAGGAGAAAAGATATTATGTTGCATATACTTACTTATGGATGTTCTGGTCTTCTGCTTTCTACTTGCTGGGTTCATTGGTGTCCTCTGTTGACAGGTGTTAGTCTGAAAAAAAAAAAAGATTAGGCCTTCTCCACCCCTTAATAGCCAGCCATTCCCCGCCTATTTCCCCTCACCTAGGACAGCAATGTCATGGACAAGAGGAAATCTTATTACCGGTAATTGAACAGAAAATTCCTATATACAGAGTATAACTCTGTATATAGTGGGTCATATTTAAAATGATCACAGGCATGTGGTTAAAAAATTCCAACCACCTCCACCCTTTAATAGCGGGCCATTCTTGACTTTCTCCAATCCAAGATAGCGTCACAATGTGACGCTGTCGTGAATTTGAGGAGATCGTTTACCGGTGAATTCAACATGCCTGTGAATAGAAAGGAGAAAAGATATTATGTTGCATATACTTACTTATGGATGTTCTGGTCTTCTGCTTTCTACTTGCTGGGTTCATTGGTGTCCTCTGTTGACAGGTGTTAGTCTGAAAAAAAAAAAAAAAAAAGATTAGGCCTTCTCCACCCCTCAATAGCCAGCCATTCCCCGCCTATTTCCCCTCACCTAGGACAATGCTGTCATGGACAAGAGGAAATCTTATTACCGGTAACTTTAAAAAAATTCCTATATACAGAGCATAACTCTGTATATAGTGGGTCATATTTAAAATGATCACAGGCATGTGGTTAAAAAAATCCAACCAATCAACCCTTTAATAGTGGGCCATTCTTGACTTTCTCCAATCCAAGATAGCATACAATGTGACGCTGTCGTGAATTTGAGGAGATCGGTTACCGGTGAATTCAACATGCCTGTGAATAGAAAGGAGAAAAGATGTTATGTTGCTTATACTTACTTATGGATGTTCTTGTCTTCTGCTTTCTACTTGCTGGGTTCATTGGTGTCCTCTGTTGACAGGTGTTAGTCTGAAAAAAAAAAAAAAGATCCGGCCTCCTCCACCCCTTAATAGCCGGCCATTCCGCGCCTATTTCCCCTCACCTAGGACAATGCTGTCATGGACAAGAGGAAATCTTAATACCGGTAACTTTAAAAAAATGACTACATACAGAGAATAACTCTATATATAGTGGGTCAAACGTAAAATAATCGTAGGCATGTGGTTAAAAAAAAATAAAAATCCGGCCTCCTCCACCCCTTAATAGCCGGGTTGTCTTGATATTCTCCAACCCAAGACAGCATCACAAGGTGGCGCTATCATGAATTTGAGAAGATCAGTTGCCGGTGAATTACAAATACCTACGATTAGAAATGAGCGCAGATGTTCTTGCGCTCATACTTACGGCCAACTGTGCAGGTTTCAAGGCATCCATCGGTGTTCGTTGTCTTCAGTAGTCCAGGAGGACATCTTGCTCTGGTGACATTAGAGCTGGTGGAGGGTTTACCAGGTGACAAATGAAAACCCTCTGAAAATGGCCTGATGTTTCAGTGGTAAACGTCGCTTTTTGGCCTCTACTGCCTCCATTTTGTTCAGGTTGAAACATGTTGCACTGTTTTGAGGTATAGATGGCTATAAGAAAAAGCAATAAACAAAAATGAGAAAACAGTCATTACAGGTGATCACAAACCTGATAGGAATCTCAGACAAAGTTGTCATCTTTGGACAACCGCTTTTTAAGTGCTCCAAAAAGAACATTTGAAAATCATTAAAGGGGTTGTCTCACTTGGCACAATGATAGTTATATTCAATATAAGCCCATAATAAACAACTTACTAATATACTTCATATTTCAAAGCTGGGTCCTCTCCTAGATAATCCTCATCTTGCTTTAGAGCATGCCCGTTGTCAGGGGTTACGGCCACCTCTGCAATGTAGCAGCCGTAGCTGCCTCTGCTCATTAGAAAGTACAGCGCTGGATTGTATGGTGGCAGGGATCAGGGGACCGAGCTCTCATACCTGCACATGCGCACTAGCTCCCTCCTGCCCCGGCCACCTCCTATGTACTGTGTTGAACAGCTCCCACCAATGTCAGAAGCCTTGGAGCTGTTCAACAGTGGAGTCACCATCCCCCCCCCCCAAGCATCCACTTTTTGTTGTGGTAAAACTGGAAAGGTCATTGTATATATATTTTTCTTTTGATTGGGTCACTAAAATAATAGATAACAGAGGTGCAGTAGACATTTCTTATCTAGATTTTAGTAAGGCTTCTGACACTGTCCACATAGAAGACTTATCAATAAACTGCAGTCTTTGCACTTGGACTCCCAAATTGTTGAGTGGATTAGGCAGTGGCTGAGGGACAGACAACAGAGGGTTGTGGTCAATGGGGTATATTCAGAGCAAGGTCTTTACCAGTGGGGTAGCTCAGTGATCTGTACTGGGACCTATTCTGGCGGGGTTGTTGCTGGTGGATGATGGGGGTGCTACTGCTGTAGGGGGGCATCCATTAGCTCAGCAGACTCCCCCAAAGCTTAGAGCCACAGCACCCCCTTTCCCCCCTGCCAGCAGAAGCTCACCTAGGTCAGGTGCACCCAACTTTCGCTGGCTGGCTGACCGAGACACCAAATGCTGTTCAATTTCTTCTGGTGACCGTTTCTTTGTGTGGTCATCGTGTTCTGACCTGTGCGGACGAGTCACGTAGAGGATGTCCATCAAGCTCCGCCCTACTGCAGCGGCGCCGCTGACGTCCTTTCACGTCCTTTACTGAGCCTGCCGACCGACCCAAGCACTAACGGGGGTTTGGATAGTAAACAGACCGCTGACGTGGGGGGGTCTAAGCAGACAGCTCGCCGACGGGGTGGGGGCGTCTAGGGGTTGGGGGTGCTAGCAGACAGATCGCCTACGGGGGGGTGCTAGCAGCCAGATCGCTTACCGGGGGGAGGTGTTAGTGGTGTTGGGTCCGGTGGGTGACGGCACTCACCTTATCAGATTGGTGTCACCCACACCCCCTCGCAACGCCACTGCTTTTCAACACAAGAAAAAGCAGCTCCAGGCACGGGGGGACGAACCTATTATATGTGCAGGATCTAGGCTGTCATCTGGTGCTAGAAGACAGCTGTTCAGGGCAGTTCGACCTGCTTTTAACTTAGTAATATAGTGTGCCCTTTCATTCGCAGCCAGGGGAGCGAGCAGGGCACAGACAAGCTGTGGTCGTGATTACAGCGCTGCCTATGCCATCAATCAAGTAAAGTGTGACCATCCCCAGAATGAACTGAAAGTGCACAGCTAAAGATCCACGCTGTGCTCAAATTGCAAGGTGAGAAAACCCCTTTAAGGATATATGTGACAGGACAGGACCTTGAGCACTGCCGAGAACCTGACATATTAATTTAGTAGTGTTTGGCCATCCATTATACCCTCAGTAGTCATATGTAGTTTAGTTTGTAGTGCTCTTGCCCACTAAATCCTATGTCTATGCCTCCTCCTCAGCACCTGCCCACATGTCCCCTTATTCAGCCTCTGATACTAAGATTAATATATAGTATATAAAGTGTATTTATAGCAGGGTAGACTTTCTGTTCATGTACTTACTACAGGGATGTGTGGTGGAGTCATCCGAAGGGCTTCCACTGAGACCCAGTCAATATGCTGGAAGAAATGATGGCCTCGGATGTTACCATGGACTCCTAAGCGGTTGGCAGGATCTCTCTGGAGGAGCTGAAAATGGAAATGTAATTATAAATGACCACAGTTTCCTCTGACCACAATGACCAGACAGATCCCAGAACTACTTTTTCAGGGACTAGTTAAATTAAATCAGTAATCTGGTTTCTATGGGAAACATCTCCACTCTTCTTTTCTGATAATTTTGAGAAATGTGCCCCAATGTTTATTCTATCTGAATGTTGGACTTATGCTGTAGTGTCAGCAATGGGAGATTTTAGAAATCTATGGCTGCTTCTTGCATAAATTCAGAGGGGGTGCACAAGGGGCTTATTTATTAAGATAGGCAATTTACCCGCCGGTCTAAGGCTACTTTCACACTTGCGGCAGTGTGATCCGGCAAGCAGTTCCGTCTTCGGAACCGCCTGCCGGATCCGCCGATCTGGATGTGACTGAAAGCATTTTGCCGGAAAAGAAAAACGCTAGTGTGAAAGTACCCTTAATTGTGTCTTCAGTGCTGTGGAAGTGCAGGCATCTACATAACTTTGGCACTTCCTCCAGCAGGACGTGCGACAATCTTAAATCTACACCAGCTCCCTTCCTGGCATAGATTTAAGTAATTTTGTGTGTGTACAAAATGATGAATGAAATGGGCCTGCTACCCCCTTTTTTAGACCTGTCAGCAAAGTAGCGCAAGTGGGGTCACAGATTTTGTCTCAAAATGCCTTGCACCAAAATCTGCAAGAGTGAGGTTTCCTCTGTCACTACAAAAGTGTCATATATCAGCTAATAAATGAGCCCCTAGGTATGTATAGTAAATGTGTCCTCAGTACATTCACTACCTGACTCTCATTCAAATTATCCATTATGTCAGTTTTTCTTAAATATTCTACGATGGGAGAACCACTATAATGTTCCCCTTCTTGCTTATAAAAGTGGTAGTTCGTGCTGCTATTTAACCAGGCTCCGGGGCAAGTTAGACATTTTGTTACTGCTGAGACTGGCTCTGGTCAGGTTGTGGCTCCAGGGGTGACTACTCAGCATGTCCTCTTGTGGAGACCAATATTGTAGCCTTGAATACTACATCAGCACTCGTTGTGCTACCAGCACCTCCGAGGGGCAACCTAAGTTCTAAACACTACAATGGCAAGTACCATATTTTTCGCCCTATAAGACGCACCTGCCCATAAGACGCACCCAGGTTTTTGAGGAGGAAACCAAGAAAAAAAATATTTTTAACCAAAAGGTGTGCTTTAGGTGGGTTTTGAACTAATGGTGGTCTGTGGATGACACTATTATGGGGGATCTGTGGATGACGCACTGTTATTGCGGATCTGTGGATGGCACTGTTATGAGGGATCTGTGGATGGCACTGTTATGGGAGATCTGTGGATGGCACTGTTATGAGGGATCTGTGGATGGCACTGTTATGAGGGATCTGTGGATGGCACTGTTATGGGGGCATCTGTGGATGATACTGTTATGGGGGCATCTGTGGATGACACTGTTATGGGGGCATCTGTGGATGACACTGTTATGGGGGTGGATCTGTGGATGACACTGCTATGGGGGGATCTGTGGATGACACTGCTATGGGGGGATCTGTGGATGACACATATATAGCATCTTATGCTATATATGTGTCATCCACAGATCCCCCCCATAACACTGTCCCTGTGTAGTGACCTCCCAATACAGGGGGTGGGGGCCAACAACTGGTGTTGAAATCGCGGCGGGGCCTCTGGGATCTGTAGGCAATCCATATGTAAAGTGTAGAAATACTCTGCGTAGGGCAATCCACCTAGTACTCACTATGAAACTTGTACTAGCAGGCTGGCTAGCCGGTCACTCACTTCGCCATGCACATGCTCCTCCCCCTTGAAGCAGGGGGAGAATGCGCCTGACGAAGTCAGTGATTGGCCAGCCTGCCTGCTAGTACGGGAGTTTCATAGTGAGTACTAGGTGGATTGCCCTACCGCAGAGGATTTTTACACTTTACATATGGATTGCCTACACTTTATATATGAATACTGCTGTGTGCGGGGTCCGGTGTAATCGAGTACAGTGACTGCACCGGGCCCCGCCGTGATTCCAGCAGTTGGCGGCCTCCAGCCCCCTCCTCGCTGATACATCGCAGTTCGTGCTGTGCAGCATTACAGCCCGCGATGTATCAGTGTCAGCAGAGTAAAAATGGCAGCATTCGCCCCATAAGATGCACTGCCGTTTCCCCCCCACTTTTGCGTCTTATGGGGCGAAAAATACGATATTTGTAAAGTAGTTTATGGTGCACTAGGGGGTATTGTAAGGGAGATGTCTTCCTATCACAGTTTGTCATATAACATTATATAAAATACAGTTGTGTCATGCAGTAACATACTGACCTCTTTAATAATGTCTGCAGCGCTGGAGCGTGTTGTATCAAATAGTGTAGGATCGTAAGTACACTCACTGGTAATCATTTGATTTAAGATGACACCAAATGAATACCAGTCCACTCCAACGCCATACTCCTCCTTAGCCAACATCTGCCAGAAAGGAGAGAAGAGTTATTACACAGCTCATACTGTGAAACCCACATTGTAATCGCTGAGGCTTTGGCCATTGCCAACATAGTGTATAATGAGTAGCACAAGGTGTTTAGCTGAATGATGTTCTTCGTCCACCCAGCTGCAGATAAACTGCAACCACAAAGTCATCTGCTGCTGTAGGGACAGACATTGCCTTAGGCTCCATTCACATGTCCACAAATGGGTCCGCATCCATTCCGCAATATCGGGAACGGGTAATTACCCATTCATTCTCTATGGGGCCGGAAGAGATGTGGAGAGCACACTATGTGCTCTCCGCATCCGCATTTCCGGAGCGCGGCCCCGAACTTCTGGGCTTCGGCCCCCAACTTCCAGGCCGCGGCTCCGCAAAAAATAGAACATGTCCTATTCTTGTCCGCAATTGCGGACAAGAATAGGCAGTTCTATGGGGGTGCTGGCTGGGTGTATTGCGGATCCGCAATACACTACGGACGTGTGAATGGACCCTAACAGTGCTAATTTTTCTGATAAACGTCTCGTCAAGTGATAGCGACAGAAGGAACCTAACTCTTGTAGGCTCAGTGTGACCAAGTGTTACATGGTGGCTCATTCATTTGAAGGGGCACATTAAAATATGATGTTTCCCCATCAGCACCCAGTGTGGTGGCAGTGGTAACAGGTGATCTCTAATAGATAGAAATGCCATACCCACTGTGTCCTGTTGACTATTGGGGTGGCTTCAATCTAAAATGAGGTGGTCCAGATGGGACAGCCCCTCTAGGTATACTGAGTAAATATCCAATCACAAGAACTGGAAGATCACTTAGCCCTTATACATATGTCTGTAAGTAAAGAAAGTTTCTTGTCCTGGAAAGCAGCCTGTTTCACCCTGTATTGACCTTAATTCTTTACAATAACTAGAGCTACTTGATGAACACTTGCCGCTGCTCCTAAGAGGGGGCCTTCAACTTTACAGAATGGACAGGAAATAAATAATGAATGGTATGACTTTAGAACTAGTCTTAAACAAATTACTTTGCAGACAGTAATTCTGATTTTCATGTCTCTTGAATTTGTATTGTCTACATTCCTAAACTTTGCCAGTGCATGGTCCAAAACCATTAAAGAAGTTTTCCTCGTTTAAAATATTGATTATCTTTCATCAGAATAGGCGATCAATATGATATCTGTGGGACATCCCCACTGGTCAAGTGTTTGTGGAGCTACTGTACTACCTGGGATATTGCAGGTTATTGCAGCTTTTTACCATTCACGTCAAAGGGAAGAAGCCACAATACGATGCAGATGGCTTTGAAGAGGTTGTAGCCATCAAAGAATCACTGTGACACCTTCAAACAGCTAATCGGTGATGTTGCCAGTAGTTAGACTCCTGCCAATGCACTCCCACCAGGTATATTGATACCTAGAAAACCCCTTTGATACAACTGGATCAGTGAAAATGAGGAACATTCTCCTTTTCTCACCTCAGGAGCCACATAGCCTTCTGTTCCAGCATATTCGGTGGCTGTGCGGTCTCCAAACATGTTCTCAAGTGCGAGACCAAAATCTGTGATCTTAATATGACCACTATCAGCCACCAGGATGTTCTCTGGCTTGAGGTCTCGGTGGATGATGCCCTTAGAATGTAGAAATTGGATGCCACACACGAGTTCGGCGGCATAGAATCTGGCAGAAAAGGAAATAAGTGACTATAATATGGGGATAACACAAGAGACTCACAAATAACAGGTAACATGTTCTTCTTATCACTAACACCTGATGGGACATGTCTGGAGCTGAATGATGGCTCAAAATCACACACAAAATCACATATTAACACTAATATCACAACACATTGAGGAGATCTGGTTTCCAGTTTTTCATTTAAAGGGATCGTCCCATCTGGACATTTATGGTATGTCAATAGGATCCGCCATAAATGTCCAGTAGGTGTGGATTCTCCTTCTAGCATTGGCTCCTTTTTCAATAATGGGGCCCTGTTATGAAGGAAGAGTACACTGCTCCATTCACGGCTATGGGACTTTCAAAAATTGTCAAGGGAGAGCGCTCATCTATGTTTGGAAGTCTCATAGCAGGGATAGAGGTGGGACTTGCACCTATTGAACATTAATGGCTTATTCTATCGATATGTAATAAATGCTCAAATGTGAATATCCCTTTAATATCAGGAATATCATGGCAGGGCACATGGGAGAGCAGGTCTCATGAGCGTGATGTGGATAAGGCCAGACACTGTATCTAATATTTCATGTCATTTTCTGACTGTTTGGCTGAGGTTTTTATTTAGCCTTACCTTGCACTGGGGATGTCAAGCTGCCCCTTCACCTCTAGGAATTGATCAAAGTCCCCGCAGCTCATGTATTCCAGCCCAAGTAGAACAAGCATCTGTGACAAAGAAGACACCATTACCAAACCATCTACACATATACTATACAGAATACAGCAGTGGCTTCTCTCATCCTTAAAGGGATCTTCCAGTTTCAATAAGTAAAGGTTATTCTTTATACTATATTTAGGGTTACCTGTTGGGTCATTTGATAAAAGTATTCTATACTGTACCTTGGTCTGAAATGCAAAGGGTGCGTGGACGAGGAAGGGGCTCCCAGATGCCAGCCGTAACACTCGGTGCTCCACCAACACATCCGCCTCATCACAGTCGGCAAGCATGGCTTTCTTCCTGATGACTTTGACAGCATACTTCTGATGGTTAGAAGTATCCTCTGCCAAGACGACTTTACCATAACTGCCCTGCCCGAGCACATGTTGGAATATTAATCTCTTCCTGATGTTATGGGAGAGTGTGCTTCTAGAGCAGGTTGGCCGAACACCACTGTCCTCAACTAGGGCGAAAAATAATAGAAAGACATGAGAAGACATTTAAAGGGGTATTTTTCCATCTAAGGCGTTTATAGCATATGTATTTTCTTGTTTCTTTCTGTAACTCCCATAGACTTCAGTAGAGAGGGCTACATACAAGCACAGCTTCCTTTCAGTAGAAGTGTATAGAGAATGCGGCAGCAGGCCAGGCAGCAGTCAGAGGTGGCACCCGCAGATGTATGGCATTTATGACATTTTCTGTGAATGGGAATATGTTTAACATCTACTTAAACGGATTAACCACTGGAAACATCACACGCATGATATTAGTGATAAATAGTATCAAACCATTAGCACCAATGTCCGATGGTTTAATAGGAATCATTCATGTGTACAGGCAGGTCCGCAAACCTGTCTACCAGTGACGGCCACTAATGGAGGGTTTCGTCCGTCAGCGGCCTCAATTCATTTACACTGGAGGATGGAGGATGTTGATGGATGGAATACTCCATCAGCGGCCATTTGCAGAGCACAGCTCCGGCAGGGGGTATAACGGACCTGGGTGTAAACATGAATTATTCTTAGTAAACCATTGGACATTGCTGCTGATAGGTTAATAATGATTATAATTAGTGGCATGCGTGTGCTGTTCCCACCATGAGCAGAGCATTATATATAGCGGTCAACTTGTTAAAGAGGCTTTTCTGTTTCATGATATTGATGATCTCTCCTCAGGAAACGTCATCAATATTTGATCGGCGAGGGTGCAACTCCTGTCACCCCCAATCACCAGGCGTTGACCGGCATGTCATCTACATTGTAGCAGTGATGCAGGGTAATTACAGCATCTTGTCCCATTCATTAGGAGGGAGATGTACCCCGTAACACTGAGAAAATACTGAACAAGTGATTACATTTTCATAGTGATCTTACTGTCACCGATCACTCTTGTAGTAAGTTACTTCTGCTTTGCCACCACTGACTGACTGAAGTATAGTGCTCCCCCACTTTATAAAAAGTTCTTCAGCAGCAACAGCAGGTACGGGGCTGTAGTAATACATTGGTGGGCCCAGTGCAAAGTTTCCTGAGTGGGCATCCCCCCAACTCTCCATCTGTCTGGCCTGTATACTTCAGTTTTCTTTAGGAGTGTGGAACAGCGCAGTAGACGACCCTATCCCATACAACAGAATCCAGCACATCTAAATAAATACAGACTCAGACCAGATCCCAAAATAAATACAGACCCCACACCAGGTGCCTTAAAGGGTGTCCCACCATTACATGTCACACTCATTTTATAGATGACAAAGTGAAGCCTATGTGCCATTACCATGCTGCTTATCCACTGAAGTTATGACATTTGCTTATACAGAGATCACTCAAATTACAGTATTAGGGCTCGTTCACACGAACGTATTTTGCATTCCGCATACGGTCCGAATACGGAACGCTTCATTTCAATGGGTCTGACAAAAGATGCGGACAGCACTCTGTGTGCTGTCCGCATCCGTTGCTCTGTCCCGTTGCCCCGCAAAAATCCATTTTGCGGATAAGAATAGGCATTTCTATAATAGGCCTTCTGTTCCGTTCTGCAAATTGCGGAAGGCACACGGAAGGCTTTTTTTTTTTGCGGATCCGCAATTTGCGGACCGCAAAAAACGGCATGGTCGTGTGAATAAGCCCTTAATCGGTTCTGGGACGACCATTGTATGTTGAGTCTATAACTCTATGGAAAACCAGCAATTGGTTACAAAGCCCAAAAATGTATTTTATGTGCTCCTAACACCTCTCACAATGCATATATATGCCCCAATACCTGTTTTTCATGTCTGTGCTTTCTTTCCCCCTGTCTGGGTATCAGAGTATCCTGGCAGGTCTGTTTACATTCAGTGCTTCCTGTTTTCTTCACTACCTAGCTTTATTTATAAACAAGCCTGGCTGCTCTGCAGAGTGATGAGTCGCAGGCTGACCCCACCCCCACACTGGTCCGTCTGCAGGAGGTACGACCACTGCACCTCCTGTGACCATCTTTCTACACCCATACATGAATCCTGCTAGTTTCTTGCTTGTCTCTTGCTATATCACATCACTAACAGTCCATAGGCTTCTTCCTCACCATCTAGAAGTGCAATAACAGCAAGCACATAAAAATTGTTCTGTATGTAATCCTATCATGTACAATACAGCCTGCTATGACTGTAACATTATCTGTTGTGTGATACTGCCTGTTGTGCTGTGTATCTAATCCCATCTTGTAGGATACTGTCTGGTGTGGTGTGTATCTAAGCCTATCATGTCCAATGCTGTTCATTGTGCCTATGTCTCTAAGGCTTATTGCACACGAACGTGTGCGCTCCATGGTTGTATTGCGGACCGCATTTGCGGATCCGCAATACACGGGCACCGTTCCATGTGCATTCTGCATCATGGATGCGGACCCATTCACTTCCATGGGTCCACAAATCCGGAGATGCGGAATGGTGCGGAACGGAAGCACGGAACGGAACCCTACGGAAGCACTACAGAGTGCTTCCGTGGGGTTTTGTCCCGTACTTCCGTTCCGCAAAAAGATAGAACATGTCCTATCGTTTTGCGGAACGTCTGGATCGCGGACCCATTAAGTGCATGGGTCCGCGTTCCGCTGCGGCTGCCCAATGGTGGGTGTTCGGGACCGTAGCACAGTTCGTGTGCAATAGGCCTAAGGGTACTTTCACACTTGCGTTGCTGGATTCCTGCAATCTGTATGCAAACGGATACCATTTGTGGACGGATCGGGATGCGGATCCGTCTCACAAATGCATTGCAATACTAGATCCGTCTCTCCGTTTGTCATCCAGAAAAACGGATCCGGTATTTATCTTTTTCACATCTTTAAAGGTCTGCGCATGCGCAGACCGCAAAACCGGATCCGTTTTTCCAGAACACTTGGGCATTAATGCAGTTCAATGTAAAATAATGCTGTATCTGGCAAGTGTTCCGGAATTTTGGATGGAGAAAATACCGCAGCATGCTGCAGTATTTTCTCCGTCCAAAAACCGTACAGTGACTGAACTGAAGGCATCCTGATGCATACTGAACAGATTGCTCTCCATTTAGAATGCATTAGGATAAAACTGATCAGTTTTTTTCCGGTATTGAGCCCCTAGGACGGAACTCAATACCGGAAAAGTTTAATGCAAGTGTGAAAGTACCCTAAGTCTGTCATCTCCCCTGCAGTCTACTGTTCCGTATCAAAGATTTGTATATGTGGTTCTGTCTGCTGAGCTGTGTATCTAAGGCCTCATACACATGAGTGTATCCATTTGATGGTGTGCAAATCACGGATGTGCAAAACAAGGATACCATCATTGACTTCAATAAGTTTGTAGTTCGCATTTTGAGGACCAGAATACGACATCCCTTGTGGAAAAGACATGCGGATGTTGAAAGCACACAGATGGTGCAGATCCGTGTTTTCAAGCCCCCAAAAAATACAGTCATGTGCATGAGCCCTATTAGGGGCCATTAACATAGCGGGTTTTACCTCTGAATTTTGGTGTGGACAGCCTCACCGAAATTTCGCCACCCTATCCTTTCTACCTTTCATTCATTTCAATGGGAGGCAGCATTGAGGATCACAGAGCAGCAGCTCTGAAAAGTCACAGGATCCTCACCGCTGCCCCCCATTGACATGAATAGGAGGCAGAAAGGATGCAGAAACTGGCTGTAAATTCCGCTGTAAAATCCAACATGTGAACGTAATACTGCCCTCCCATAACAGTGACATCCACAGTGCAATCCATAGAGCGCCCCACAGTGCCATCCATAGTGACCCACAGTGCCATCCACAGTGTGCCCCACAGAGTGCTCCAAAGTGCCATCCAGAGAGCCCCACAGTATCATCTTCAGTGCTATCCAGAGTGCCTTACAGTGCCATCTTCAGTGCCATCCACAGTGCCATCCAACATGTGCCCTACAATGCCATCCACAGTGTCATCCACAGTGTGCCCTACAGTGCCATCCATAGTGCCCCACAATGTCATCCAGAGTGCTCCCCCCACAGTGCCATCCACTGTGCTCCCCAACAGTGCCATCAACAGTATGTCCCACAGTGCCATCCAAAGTGTTTCCCTTATTGCCTTCTAGAGTTCCCCACAGTGCCATCTATAGTGCCCCACAGTGCCATACACTGTGTCCCCCACAGTGCCTTCCACAATTTGCCCCACAGTGCCATCTATAGTGCCCCACAGTGCCATCCACTGTGTCCCCCACAGTGCCTTCCACAATTTGCCCCACAGTGCCATCTATAGTGCCCCACAGTGCCATCCACTGTGTCTCCCACAGTGCCTTCCACAATTTGCCCCACAGTTTAATCCACAATTCCATTCACAGTATTCCCCACAGTGCCATCCAAAGAGTAACCCACAGTGCCACCCCACAGTGTCCCCCTAAATGACATCCACAGTGCCATCCACAGTGTGTCCCACAGTGCTATCCACAGTGTGTCCCACAGTGCCCCCATTTCCATCCACAGTGCCCTCCACAATGT
This sequence comes from Bufo bufo, assembly GCF_905171765.1. Lineage (NCBI taxonomy): Eukaryota > Metazoa > Chordata > Amphibia > Anura > Bufonidae > Bufo > Bufo bufo. The sequence continues at coordinate 53,378,525 of NC_053397.1, forward strand.
CATTCAGAGTGCCCCACAGTGCCATCCACCATGCCCCCCACAGTGCCTGTCCACAGTGCCATCAACAATGAGCCCCACATTGCCATCCACAGTGCCCCCCCTGCATTGCCATCCATTGTGTGCCCCACAGTGCTATCCAGAGTGCCCCACAGCACAGTGACAGCACAGAGGCTGATCACTATGTGTTGACTTTCAGTTTGGACCCGCCTACAATATGGGGCTTCTTTTAGTTTTTTCCAGGACCACTGTTAGTTCCCAGTCCGCCCTTGTGTGCATGAGTGAGAAAAGTATAGGCGTCACATATCAGCGTGTGCGCCGACAAGACTGCTGGCTTCCCCGGCACATGCGCAATAGTGTACAGGGGTCGGGAATAAAGAAGGCCGGCAGGAGGAGGTGACGTCAGTGATGACGCGCTGTCTCCTCTTTCACAGAGGAAGAGAAGAAGACGGGCTATCCTTCCTTCCACAGGCAATTTTTAAGAAAGATTTCTAACTTGGGGCTGGAAACCCCTTTAAGGAAAACAGACAGGAATAGATGCTGGAAGCTGTAAATCACTCTCTATGGTGAGGACATGAGCTTCTTCAGGGTCTTGCATAGTACATAGATGTACCAGACAAGGGGGCAGTACAGAACTTAGTAGTACTGCAGAGGAGCTACTAGACAACCGATAAAGGGGTTTTACCAGAGAAATAGCCATACTAATTGTTTGGATCTGAGTCTGAGGCATTGTATGTTGAGTCTGGTTTCAACTTACAATGGCCAAGAAAAGACCATTGTATGTGGAAAATACTGTATCCTGAGGCCATTGTATCTTGAGGGATCATTGTATAGTATGGCGCCACCTGGTGCTTAAATCAGCACTTTCATGTACTGAGCTGAGTGCTGCACGTCCTTCACTGTGATCACGGCAGAGGAGCTAATAAAAAATGGCTTCTTTCATGCAGAAGGTTGTATCTAATTGACTGCTCTGCAGGGAACAGAGGATCATTATGCAGAGCAGAGACCTGGCTGTGGCAGAGTGACTGAGCATGTGTGACCAGCAGCACTCAGCTCAGCAGATGGATGTGCACATTGCTATATAATTTGAACACCAGGTGGCACCATACTTTCTAAGTAAATGGCATAACTCTTAACTGAATCGTTTATTTGTCTGGTTGTTTCATTTTGGTGACCTATTCTGGAGATAGGTCATCCATTTTAAAATCTAAGAAAAATTCCTATTTACCATGTAAAATATGTAAACAATAATAAAATAAACATAATTGTTTTATTTCACACAGTGAACATGAAAAAAAAGCTGCCAGAATTGCTGGTTTTTGGTTACTCACCTCCCAAAAATGATTAAGAGGTGATCAAAAAATCATACTTACCCCAGAATGGAACCAATAAAAACTAGCACGCAGACTGGAAAAATAGCAGGTCCTTCCACAGCTCCATGGATGGTGAAGTAACAAAGTTATGGGTCTTAGAATACAGTGACAAAGGTTTTTTTAAAGCTTTTTATTTAATAAAACATATTAAAACTCCACATTTGGTATCACTGGAATTGGACTGGTGACAGAATACAGATAACATCCGGGGCGCATCTATAATTAGGGAAAGTGAGGCGGTGTGCCAGGACAGCAGGGGCGGTAATTTAGCCTCCAGCCCTGCATCCCTGCACAGCCCTGCAGACATCTGTGTCTTTGGGGATTATTGTACATCACGGTTCAAACCGCAAAACAAAACCGCCATGTACAATGACCCCCTAGGCATTGTGTAGAGACCACAGTATGAAGGACGTGCGGAATGGAAAGTCAGAAACTCCACAGAGAGAAGATGATGGAAACCTTTGTATTTCTTCTGTATGTTGGCTCTATTCGGATTTGACTTACAAATACTAAACTAAATACACAAGTGTGAAAGTGACTCTTCAAAAAGAAGTTCTGCAGCAGCTGAAGTGAGTATCATAAAGAATAATGTTCTTAAATCCACAATGCCGCACCTTTTCCGCTGTGTTTTTTGTACGCAGCTTGCGGAGGAGAATTCAGAATTTCTCATTCACTTTGCTGGTTCTGTACCATGTTGTGGATTTGTCACACGAAAATCTGCGAGATCAAATCTGCAGCTAATCAGTCACGTGTGACTGCAGCCTCGGGGCCTTGGAGGAAATCTTTACATAGATGAATATTAGAACATTTTGGACATCCTATTCCCTTAAGAAACAAATGTAATCAGTAAAAGCAGAGCCCCTTTAACTGTCCGGGTATCTGACAGGTGAATAGCGGTGTATTGAGGAGCAGAACATGTCCAGTATTACTGCCTGCAGCAGATGCCCCATGTCTGCAGGGTCTGACCAGAAGCAGATTTCTATGTGGGTTTTTTTTTTTTCCAGTAAACTTTATTAACAACATGACAACTTCACCTAAAGACAAGCATCCATATGAATACACATAGTGATGTAGTAACTGTAATATCCAGATAAAATGGTTATTCTACCACTAGTCTTATGTACTGATCACCTGGATGTGTCCTGTGCTCTGACCCAGCACACGTATGTCATGTAACACTGCTGCTTACTGAATGGTGTGACTGATACCAGGAATACATTACACAGGGCTGCTACATGGGCCATACCATTCTACTGCATATAGGGGTCAACCGCCTGATATTAGAAAGGTATGTAGACATGTGCTTGGTGTGCGGCCTTGTATGTTGATATGGACATGATGGGGGACATTTATCAAACTGGTGTAAAGTAGAACTGGCCTTGTTGCCCATAGCAACCAATCAGATTCCACCTTCGATTTTCCAAAAGAGTTGTCAAAAATAAAAGGTGGAATCTGATTGGTTGCTATGGGCAACTAAGCCAGTTCAACTTTACACCAGTTTGATAAATCTCCCCCGATGACTTCTAATCACTTACAATAGGGGGCACATTGTCCCATGTATCAGAATCACTCCCGTGCATGCAGGGTTGTTACTGTGTTGTACTATACACAATACAGGCTGCTGTTTGTGACAGCCTGAATTCTCTCCATGCACAGGCTCTGCTGACAACTCATACAGGACACTTTAATAACATTAAAGGAAATAATTACTGAACATGGAACTGTATAAGGTCCAATTCACACCTCCCTGCCCTAGACCAGTATCTAAATACCCTGACCAAGGCAGAAAGACTTGTTGGCGCTCCCAGGATACATACCCGCTAGCACCCCTCCCCTGCCCCTAGTAACTCCCCGGCTATAAATGTGGAATCCCCTTCTTCTGCTTGTCTCAGGTCTTAGCTCTACAGAACAGATTAATGTGAAGTTAGGGCTCAATCAGACGGCCGTATCCTATCCACAAAAATGCGGATCCGTTTTTTGTGGATTAGATGCTAACCCATTCACTTCTATGGGGCCCTTTTCTATTCCACGGTTCCGCAAAACAAATGAAACGTCCTATACTTGTCCGTGAAAATCAGGACATGGCCCCATTGAAGTCTATGTGTCCGCAAAAATACTGAATGCTATCCAATTTTTTTGCAAAAAAACGGATAGCATTCAGTATTTTTGCGGACAGCATACGGCCGTCTGAATGAGCCCTTATAGCAATGTGTTCAGGATGTGTAGCTTCTGTATTCCTCTATGTGTGCATCTACCTGAGACTCTCTGGTCCTCCGGCTTGTCTTCTGCCTTCAGGACGTCGTCATCTTTCTTGATCAGTGACTTCTTTGCCTTGTTTGAAGAGGTCAGGTTGAGTTTCCTCTTCTTGGCACATTTTGGCTTCGTAGTCAGATCTTCTTCCTCTGGAACGATCTGTTGTTTAGGAGACATCTTCTCAGAGGAGCTGGGGGTTTTCTTCTTCCTCTTCTTGCTCCTCTTGGGTGTCTCCTTTTCTTCATCTGGTGAGGTCAGGATGGTACGTTGCTTCTTCCATCGTTTCCTCCCAATGATCCTCTCCTCTTCTTCCTCCATCACGTTCTGCTCATCAGCCGATGAGTCAGAAATCTGTCTCCTCTTCTTTCTTCCTCTCTTCCTCGCAATCTTCTCTTTCTCCATTTTTGCGCTTTCCTCGGGGTAAGCAGAAATGTCCACCGTCGCCAGTCAACTCCAACTGCCACTTCCAACTGCCACCTATCATTAGACACGCAGTTGCCGTGGCGACACACTTGTGATGTGCCCAGTAACTGACCAATAGCGTTCAGCCTTATGTGCCAGCTTTTTTTTTTTAATACTTTGTATGAAAATACATTTCTTATATGAATTATAATGGATTTAATTTTCCATTTTTACTTTGATCTCTATGAAACACATTAAAGACTTTTATCAAATAAAATGTGCCACAAAGGTGTAGTAATAATTTTCATTATAAAAATGGCAGGAGAAACAAGCACCATATTTATGGAAGAGCTCTGTTTTTATGATAAATCTCTGCATCTTCTACTATTCCTCCTTCCTCCTAGAGATTTATGAATAGATTGGCAGCTGGGTCTTACCATTAGGCTGGTTTCACACGGGCGTTGCGGATTGGGGCCGGATGCGTTCAGAGTGCGTTCAGTGAAACTTGCACTATTTTGCAAGCAAGTTCAGTCAGTTTTGTCTGCGGTTACGTTTAGTTGTTCAGTTTTTTCCGTGCGGGTGCAATGCGTTTTGATGCGTTTTTCACGCGCGTGATAAAAAACTGAATGTTTACAAACAACATCTCTTAGCAACCATCAGTGAAAAACGCATCGCACCCGCACTTGCTTGCGGATGCAATGCGTTTTTCACGCAGCCCCATTCACTTCTATGGGGCCAGGGCTGCGTGAAAAACGTAGAATATAGAACATGCTGCGATTTTCACGCAACGCAGAACTGATGCGTGAAAAACAACGCTCATGTACACAGACCCATTGAAATGAATGGGTCAAGATTCAGTGCGGGCGCTATGCGTTCACGTCACGCATTGCACCCGCGCGGAAAACTCACTCGTGTGAAAGGGACCTTACTCTTGTCAAAGGGCTGTGTCCCTACATAACCTGATCCTATGGACAAGGGGAATGGTAACAAGACTTGTCAGTTAGGGTTGAGCTGCACAGAAACTTTTGGTAGCACTATTGATTGAGTTTATCACATTTTATCTGCAGTCCACAAGATTTCATACAATGCAATGTATTTCTTCAGACTGTCGCCAAAGTGTGATAGATAAAATCAATTAGATGCATGACAAAAATTCTCCATGTTGTGCTGCCTTATTCTTACATGTCCTGGAGTAATAGCATCAGAACACAAGGACAGACCTGTTGGTTGCTTTATTTTACGGCAGAATTTTGCACCAAAATGTGCAATTTTTTGCATAATTTGTTACATCTTGGAATGCACCCCATTTCCTTTTACGTCTTATCCCTTCCTTGATAAGTCACTCCCCATTAGCAAGCTTGCTATAGAGGATTTTTATAAAACTCAGTGCTGCAAAAATGAGATGATGTGCACATTGTACAAGTATGGGCCTAATCAGTAATTATACTCCAAGTTCTAAGTAAAGATTGTCAGGGGCGGGCTGGGCCGGGGGGCAGGGAGGCAATTGCCCACCAGGCCGCCCTAAAAAAACGGCTGCTGGGTCTTTAACAAATAATTTTTTTATTTAATTTTTTTTAATTCCTCAGGGCCGCACCGCCGATCACCACAGGCGGCGCGGCCCTGGATGTAATCTACAACAAAGGTGACATCACTGGATGTAAGAGGTAGGGGGCGCTATGTAGGAGAGGAGATGCTCCGGCTCCTCCCCCTGCCATTTGCAGAAGGAGGATTCAGAGCTAGATGAGGACGGCAAAGGGGGATAGTAGGCCACGGGGGCGGGTGGCAGATGGTGGGGGGAACCACAGGCAATGAGCAGGATCTGGGGAGGGAGGAGAGCGGAGGAGGAGAGCTCCCTGGCTGTAGCCGGCTGTTTATTGTATAATGTGAAGCAGGCAGTGCAGGCAGTGCAGCCAGGACAGACGCTCCCCTCTCCGTATGATGTGTAGAGACAGGCCTCAACAACAGAATGTCAGCTGTACAGTGTTTGTTGGGAGTGGCCTATTATATGTAGGAGGGGCTTTTAATAATGGGCGGGGTTAAAATGGGCCACTTGACTAGATTTGCCCCCCAGGACTAAGGCTGCCAGCCCTCCCCTGAAGATTGTTATCTCACAGAAAATGCAGGTATTTCCTATAACAGACAGGGATGGCAGGAGAGATGACAGCTCCTCTATAAGTCCAGTGACTCACCGGTGATATCTTCTAATAGTAGAGGCTCTTTTTCCTTTTCTTCTGCATCCAGCCCACACCACTATGACATCTGCTCTTGATCTGCAGCCATGCCCAGCCTCCATAGTAACACTATTTAAACCCCAGATCAGTCCCCTAAATACAGTATACATAGTGTCCAGACTCATAGTTTAATTCAGAACCAAGATCGGGTTCCTTAATTACAGACTATAGACTAGGCCTGTGATAGCTAACCTCTGGCACTCCAGCTAAGGTAAAACTACAACTCCCAAAATATACACTTGCTTGGCTGTTCTCAGAACTCCATAGAAATGAATGCAAAGCAACTTCAGATGCTACAGCCGAAGTCGCTTTGCTAAAAAATTTGTTATAGTACTGTACGGTGATTCGTCTCCGCACAGTATTAGAATGTATGGACTCCGATGAGCTGAAGTAAGTTATTCACGAAGTCGTGCGCAACTTCATAAAATAACTTCGGTAATTATTACAGTGAAACACCCTGGAACCCAACTTGGCATCGGTTCCAAGGTACCACTCGGAAACTAAGCCGAGTTCGGTTCCAAGTTTTGAATTTTTTTTTTACAGTAATAATCAGATATCGAAGTTATTCAACGAAGTCACGCACAACTTCATGAATAACTTACTTCGGCTCATCAGAGCCCATACATTCTATTAATGTACAGAGACGAATCTCCGTACAGTATTATAATACATTTTTTTTGCGAAGTGGCTTCAGATGTAGCATCCGAAGTTCACTTCGCTCATCTCTAGTAACACCATTCAAATCCCAGATCAGTTCCCTAAATATATATGATGACCGGATTCCGATATTAATTCAGGCTCCTTAATTAGAGACCATAGACTAGTCTATAACCCCACACACACACACACACACATACATTTAGACACCTCAGACTATAGTAAAAAAAAATGTCAGCTGTAACATCTACCCTCCACAGTCTGTGGGCTGATTGTCTGCCAGATCATCGCTAATAAGCATTCATAGTAACACTTGTTAGCAATGATCTGGAAGTGTAATACTGCCGCCGATAACCTGATGAACGAGCAAACGCTTACTTCTCTGGTGCACAGACTGACAGAACCTGCACCAAATGTACAGTTGGAACCCAAAAAATTTGAATATCGTGCAAAGTTCATTTATTTCAGTAATGCAACTTAAAAGTTCAAACTAACACATGAGACTCATTACATGCAAAGCGAGATATTTCAAGCCTTTATTTGTTATAATTTGGATGATTATGGCTTACAGCTTATGAAACCCCAAAGTCACAATTTTGAGGTCCCCTTTGCTCAGGGGGGTATGGATTAATTAGCTGACTAGAGTGGGACACTTTGAGCCTAGAATATTGAACCTTTTCACAAAATTCTAATTTTAAGTTGCATTACTGAAATAAATGGACTTTTGCACGATATTCTAATTTTTCGAGTTTCCTCTGTATGTTGCTCCAGCACATTTCTGTCATACTCATGCTGTTTTTGATGTTTTTTTGGGCAAAAAATACCAGTTACAGATGTAGAGTGATGGAATTCTATGGGAGATATTACATACTGGACAGGTTTTTTTTATACTCTTTTTGAGTCAATGGCATTTCTTCAAATAGTATCATGCTCTAGGTCTGTGTTTTTTGCAATCGTTACACGCAGTTTTTTCCCCATATATTTGCATAGTTTTTTTCTCTGCCTTACGTTTTTGCAAGTGTTCCTTATTTTAAGGGGTCTTCATATCTTTTGATGCAATGACACATCACTTGGATATGCCATAACACTGTGATCCTTGGGGATCCAAACCATGGGACCCTCCTCTATCATGAGAACAAAGGACCTTTGGCACATTCCCGACACAACAGCAGGTCTCTCGGCCGTCTGCAGCAATTTAGCGCTATTCAGGTGAACAGGTTGTGTTGTAGTTTGCTGCACAGCAAGTGGCTATGAGCATTCCTGTGAGGGGAAATACGCTGAAGTAGCAGCAGCGCTTAAGCAGGGGAGATCTATGGGGGCCACGAAAGCTGGGCATTAAAAGGTTGTGTCAAGTCTAAATGTTATCCCCCAGCCACATGATAGAAAATAACTAACTGATCAGTGAGTGTCCAACCACTGGGATCCCCATCAATCATGAGAACAGGGGTCGTGTTTCCCTGTCTGAGTGGAGCAAAAAGTCGAACATGGAGTCCTCAGGATAGGTCATAAAGATCAGGTCGGCGAGGGTCTGACTTCCACACCCCAACCAATCAGCTGTATGAAGAGAATGCCGGGCTTGTACGAGTGCTGTGTTCTCTTCACTTTTTACCTGTTGGCCATCACAAAAGGTGTAATTACAACTACACCATCTCAGTCGCTTCAATGATATAAGTAATCCTATGATTTCATAAAGTCCATTTGGGGTGATAAACTAAAGTAAAAAAATAAATAAATTTAAGAAATCAAATATTTATACATGCCCCAAGATGATATTGATTAGCCTTCCCATGGCTCTGTAGTTAGAAATAAAAAAAAAAAGCTATGGGTGTCAGAACATGGCTAATAATTGATGTTATTAAATGTCCTGCAAAACAAAAGCCTTAATACAGCTTAAAACAGAAAAATAAAAGGTTATAGGTTTGGGAATGACGGTGATGAAAGGGGTTAAAATACCTAATCTTCCTGCACCCCTTTCGATACAGCGCTGCCGCTCAGTACTCACCTTCCGCGTTACATTGGTGACATCCCATATATCATTTTAGCCTCAGCGTGGTCATTTGCAATACTGCACAGAGATCAGTGATTATTTGCGAAAACTGATACAGAGAGTGCCCAGCCCTTTCTTTGAAATATTTGCGAAAACTGTCATTGATTGAGTGGAATATTTCGACTGGGGGACAACTACTGGAGGGGGGCACTGTGGGGAACCTTACTACTGGAGGGACATTACTGGAGGGGCACTGTGGGGACATTACTACTGGAGGGATGTTACTGGAGGGGCACTGTGAGGACATTACTACTGGAGGGATGTTACTGGAGGGGCACTGTGGGGACATTACTATTGTGGGGAAATGTGTGGGACATTACCATGGGGGGGCAATGCGGGGGACGTTATGACGGGGGGGCACTGTGGGGGACGTTATTCCTGGGGGAGACACTGTGAGGGACAATACTGGCAGCATAGGAGAATTTTTATTACTTCAGACAGTTATAAGTGACACTACTAGAGGCACTAATAACATTTTAATACTGGGGCACTATACTGGGATATTTTTTGTACTGGGGACATTATTACTTGGGGCACTATAGGGGACAGTATTGCTACTGGTAGCACTATTATTTCTGCAGTATAGTATTTGTGGACATTGAGGAGCACAATGGGAACAGTATTTGAGGTAGCAGCAGGATGACACTGTTGGGTCACCATATTGGGGAGTTTGTGTTAGGAAGGTGGCACTTACAGCCATAACACTGCCCCTGGGCACTTACAGCCATAACACCGCCCCTGGGCACTTACAGCCATAACACCGCCCCTGGGCACTTACTTACAGCCATAACACCGCCCCTGGGCACTTACAGCCATAACACCGCCCCTGGGCACTTACAGCCATAACACTGCCCCAGGGCACTTACAGCCATAACACCGCTCCTGGGCACTTACAGCCATAACACCGCCCCAGGGCACTTACAGCCATAACACCGCCCCTGGGCACTTACAGCCATAACACCGCCCCTGGGCACTTACAGCCATAACACCGCCCCTGGGCACTTACAGCCATAACACCGCCCCTGGGCACTTACAGCCATAACACCGCCCCTGGGCACTTACAGCCATGACACCGCCCCTGGGCACTTACAGCCATGACACTGCCCCTGGGCACTCACAGCCATGACACTGCCCCTGGGCACTTACAGCCATAACACCGCCCCTGGGCACTTACAGCCATAACACCACCCCTGGGCACTTACAGCCATAACACCGCCCCTGGGCACTTGCCAGACCTAATTTGCACATGCAGCTTCTCTACATGGGACAAATGCATCAAAGGTACTGTTTTATTCATGGGTATGTGCGCAATAACGCTATGTGAGCAGTTTAAAACATGAAAACGTGGTGACAGACTCCCTTTAAATCACCTCGACATGCTAACCACTCACTTTTTAACACTTAAATGAGTGATGTAAAAATCAAAGGGCTTGATAAAGCACAGGTCACTGCAGCACTGTTTCCATTCACTTAAATTGGAGCAGCATTGCAGTAACCAGTGCAGTACCCTAGACCTAGGGGTATCAGCAAATTGCTTGTTATATTTTGTATTAGTGTCATATTATGCTTTATATATCGGCCGCATGTAGGAGCAATGATAAGGTATGGTTGGCATTAAGAATGGAACTTACCATTCCATTTCTCCCCTCTTGGTAGGAGTAGGCTAGTTCTAAAGATATTGCCCGTCTGTGAGGACCAATATTCCAGGGAGACTGTGGGGTCCCAGGCCACCAAAAGATCTGCCAGGTGCAGCATTCACAGTCAAAACACCTAAAGTAACAAAATAACACCTTGCAAAAATATAGAAAAACACATCTTTAATAGTATATTTAACAGATAAAATTACAATAAATATGTTGTAGCAGACATCCACCCACATAGACAGAAGAGGGCACCATTGTCAGTCGGTAACAAGATATCAAAACTGCTATAACCAGAACATCATCTACTAAAGTGCACAAACCCGAATAATTTTACCAACTGTCATGATGAAAATGTATCGGAATACAGTTAAATAAAGTACTGGAATAAAGAAAGATAATGAAAGGTACAATAATATACCGACTAACTGAGGGACACCCTCCTCCCAACACGGTTTCACCCAAAGGCTTCTTCCGGGGGTTCAGCAGAATGATCAACACTACAGCTATACAGACTATGCTGCAGGTGAGGGGATAACCAGTTAAGACACCCAACAGCACAGTTCAGGACAGGTACACTCAAAAGCCTGCATTTCACAAAAGGACACCAATAGCCACAAGTGCTAGCTTATTGCTGTTAGTGAAGTGAAATCAGGATAGAGAAGGACTACTATAGAGTGCTTTGTCTGCTGTCTTGGCTGCCACCATACCTCATTGTCTGAGCATAGAGACATTTCATTTTGTAAAGACAACAGCTGGATGGACGCAGCTGTGTAGTTCTGGTGCCAGAGCTACTGCAGAACAGTTGATTGGGGGGGGGGGGGGGTACAGGACTTGGATCCCACCAAGTTGATATTGGCCATCAATCTAAAAGTTCTGGAGAATGCCTTCAAACTCCCAAATATGCAGATTATGTGGTAGTCCACACACAATTGCCAAATTATGACTTCTTATTTGGCCAAGGGTGGGCCCAAGCCACTGTGTTCCTCCAATTTTCTCTGCTGGCCCCTCCCTCTCTTACTTGAGAGATAGGGCCAGGGTCTTGCATTGTCATGTTGCTATGTCAATCAAGAATGAGAGACAGAAGCTGGCAAAGGAAGCAGGAGCAGCGAGGCTGAAGAAATGTGGCTTGGGGCCACCCTTGTTGCACTTTAATGCTCATTTGCATATGGATAAGTACTTTTTCTCCAGAATGGAGCAATGGATCACTAAGTGAAAGCTAGCTCTACAAGCCCCTGTCCCTGGCTTCAAAAAAAGTGGCGGTGGGGCTAAAAGGAAGGGAAAAATCTTCTTGACCTCAGTATTCCCTGAATGTCACAGGGAGGCAGAGGCACGGATAAAGCAGCTTTCCAGTATGAGAACTTCCCCAATATCTTATATAGCTTCCCAGTCGTCTGCAAGTATGACATTGGGGAGTGGGATATTGGGGTTACCTGCTGTCACATATAAAAATTTAAAGTTTTGAGTGGAGTAAGGGCCATTTACATAGCAAGATTATCAGGCCTTATGTAATAGGGTTGTGCTGCCGAGGAGCAATAAAACCGGAGGGCCGCTATATGCGGATGCAGGACTGATTCCCTTGAATGGGGTCTGCAATCCGCATCCGATGGTCCGCACCACAAAAAAATTGGGAAAGCAGTCCTTTTTTTATGGTGCGGAGGCACAGACCTATAAGGGCTCATGAACACGACCATTGGATTGAACAGATTCGGACTAAGGGTACTTTCACACTTGCGGCAGAGGATTCCGGCAGGCAGTTCCGTCGCCGGAACTGCCTGCCGGGTCCGACAAAATGTATGCAAACTGATGGCATTTGTCAGATGGATCCGGATGCGGATCCATCTGACAAATGCATTGAAATGCCGGATCCGTCTCTCCAGTGTCATTCAGAAAAACGGATCCGGTATTTAAAAAATTATCATTTTTTCCGGAATGCCAGGTCCGTTTTGCCGGTACACTCAATGACAGATCCGGCACTAATAGACTTCAATGTAAATTAATGCCGGACTCTGCATTCCGCATGCTGCGGTATTTTCTCTGTCCTGAAAAGGCAAAAAGACTGAACTGAAGACATCCTGATGCATCCTGAACGGAATGCTCTCCATTCAGAATACATTAGGATAAAACTGATCAGTTCTTTTCCGGTATTGAGCCGCTAGGACGGAACTCAATGCCGGAAAAGAATAACGCTAATGTGAAAGTACCCTAAACTGATGAATTTTAGTATGTCCTTTAATAGTTAATGTATTGGCCTCTCTGAACTTGGAGATTTTTTCACCGCACAAACTCAATCTTTTCCAAGCAACTGTCTATTGTTACATCGGATTACAGGCGGATATGCCAGGTAATTGTATTTCCTTCCATGAGAGCGGGGGAGTCTGTAAGGGGCTAATTGCTTTTGAATTTAATATGTTATAGATGTTTCTGAAGCACACGTGATTAATGACCAGATAAACCTGATTATGAGTCGACTGTGCGATTGTTATAGGAAAAACTACCAGGAAATTATGTGCTGGCATTTATGACCAATCTTATTTTAATTAAAGGGGTTATCCCATGAATAATATCAAAATGAAAATCAGACATCATATAGTACATGACAATCTGTTTATAACAAAGCTAGAACCAGCCCTGTACCTCCCATGGATCCAGAGACCTCCACATTCATTGCTCTGCTAGATTTATACCAAGCTGACAGCTCAGGGGGAGTGTCTGTTCTGCTGCAGCTCAGGGGGCGTGTCCATTCTCTCCCTATCACAGCTCAGGGGGGGTGTCCATGCTCTCCCTATCACAACGCAGGAGGCAGGTAAAATATGAAACTGAGCAATATGAAAATGAGCATGATACTCATTGGAATTTGGGCCCCTTTGCCCACCTAGGCTGCAAAAAAGTGTCACACATCTGGTATCGCCGTACTCAGAAGAAGTAGGGCAATGTGTTTTGGGGTGTCTTTTTACATATACCCATGCTGGGTGAGAGAAATATCTCTCTAAAATGACAACTTTGTATAAGAAAATGGGAAAAGTTGACTTTTACAGAGATATTTCTCTCACCTAGCATGGGTATATGTAAAAATACACCCCAAAACACATTGCCCTACTTCTCCTGAGTACGGCGATACCACATGTGTGACACTTTTTTGCAGCCTAGGTACGCAAAGGGGCCCAAATTCCAAAGAGTATCTTTACGATTTCACAGGGCATTTTTTACGCATTTGGATTCCAGACTTCTTCTCACGCTTTAGGGCCCCTAAAATGCCAGGGCAGTATAAATACCCCACAAGTGACCCCATTTTGGAAAGAAGACACCCCAAGGTGATCCGTGAGGGGTATGGTGAGTTCATGTAAAATTTTATTTTTTGTCACAAGTTAGTGGAATATGAGACTTTGTAAGAAAAAATAAATAAAGAAAATCATCATTTTCCGATAACTTGTGACAAAAAATAAAAACTTCTATGAACTCACTATGCCCATCATCGAATACCTTAGGGTGTCTACTTTCCGAAATGGGGTCATTTGTGTGGTGTTTTTACTGTCTGGGCATTGTAGAACCTCAGGAAACATGACAGGTGCTCAGAAAGTCAGAGCTGCTTCAAAATGCGGAAATTCACATTTTTGTACCATAGTTTGTAAACGCTATAACTTTTGCGCAAACCAATAAATATACATTTATTGCATTTTTTTATCAAAGACATGTAGAACAATAAATTTATAGAAAAATGTATATAGAAATGTAGTTTTTTTTTAAAGATTTTACAACTGAAAGTGAAAAATTAAATTTTTTTGCAAAAAATTCGGTCAATTTCGATTAATAACAAAAAAAGTAAAAATGTCAGCAGCAATGAAATAGTGAGAAGAAAAGGAGGTAAAATTAATTTGGGTGGTAAGGTGTATGACCAAGCAATAAACCGTGAAAGTAGTGTAGTGCAGAATTGTAAAAAGTGGTCTGGTCATTAAGGGGGTTTAAGCTAGGGGGGCTGAAGTGGTTAATGAGACGGTCAAAGAAATTAGAAATTAAGTGGCACTATACAGATATATTTTATTGAATAACTCAGTGGCTATATAAAATTTTTAATTACATGCAATTACAAAAGTATTCAGATCCAGGTGCTGGTTTGAAAACTGTAGAATATTTTTCGTGGGACAACCCCTTTAAGGCCCACTTACATGGGTGTATGATTGGGAACAAACACATATAACAGTAACTGACTCATATAAATGTGCCAAAGCTCAGCTGATGTTCACTTGTTCATTTCATAATTTATGCAGCACAATAAATATTGTTTTTCGCTACCATAGTGCCCTGTGTACACAGGGACACGCTGCCTACAAATGTACTACTGACATTTAAAGGGATGTTCCAGGTCATTAATATCTCAGTGAGGATCTGACACCCCGCACCTCTACTGATCAGTTGTTCCCTACAGCCTTCAGCGCTGAAACTAGTCCTCTGCAATGGAATAGGAAGCACAGCTCTGTTCAAAGTGTAGTGGTCATTCCTGGTTACTGCGGTTTGGTTCCCATTCACTTCAATGTGAGCTGAGCTGCAGTAACACAGTACGGCCACTACACTTTGAACAGAGCTGTGCTTCCTGTTTCATTCACAGGTCTAGTTTCAGCCAGGGGCGAAGCTATAAGGGGTGCAAAGGTAGCAGTCGCTACCGGGCCCAGGAGCCTGAGGTGGCCCAAAGACCCTTATGCCACATAAGAAGACACTGGTATTATAGAATGTGCATGCTGGTCAAGTTACACCTCTGGCTGGAGGGGAACGGGTTAGGTCAAGAATTTGGCATGAGGGAGTGGAGGGGATGTTGTTTCAATTTTTGCCTCAGGCGGCACAAAGGCAATGTGCTTCCCTGGCCACGAAGCACTGAGGAAGGGGGGCCCCCAAGCTGAACTTTTGCACCAGGGCCCATGAACCCCTGATTCCAGCACTGCAGGCTGCTGGTAGCAGCTGTTCAATTAGGGTCTGGGGTGTCGGACCTTTACCAATCAGATAATAACCGCTTCATTACCAGATGATTTTATGTTTTTTTGTTTTCGTGTCTCAGGGAGCCTTTCTCTTCCATAACTTTTTTCTTTAAAAATGGCCATATGAAAGCTTATTTTTTTGCAGGATAAGTCGCATTTTCTAATGGCAACATTTAAAGAGGACCTTTCACCTCTCCTGACATGCCTGCCTGTTTAAATAGCTTCATGCATTCCCCATGTAATAACAATTCTGGAACATCTATTCTTATGGCTCTATGTTGTACCATTCCTTTATTATTCCGACTAGAAGTTATGAATCATTTTATAGCAGTCTGCAGTAAGGGTACAGAGGGGAGGTAACCAGTTGGGGGGGTGTACCTGCACAGTCTGTTCTATCCAATCATTGCTGCCATTTTCGGACTGTGCAGGGACACCCCCCAACTTGTTACCACCCCTCTGTACCCAGGGGTGGGATTCAGTTTTTTAACAACAGGTTCCCTACTCAACGGCGGACATGCGGCATCACAACACATGTTTTATCATGTACATACACCATATATATGCAACATAAATATACATGATACACTTACATAAATACACCATATATACACTATACACACACCACCCAACTTTTAAAAAGCCTAAAGGAGCTAAACTATAGAATGAAAGCGCTCATCTCCAGCTGCTGCTGTAATTTTAGCAACTGGATCTGGAGAACCTGATGGAACTGGCTGAATCCCATGCCTGTCTGTACCCTTACTGCAGACTGCTAGCAATTTATTCATAACATCTAGTAGAAATAATAAAGGAATGGCACAACATAGAGCCATAAGAATAGATGCATGAAAACTATTAAAACAGTGGTGAAAGGTCATCTTTAATATCACATACATTGTAGAGGAAAAAAAATTCAAATATGGTAAAATTGGGATTTTTTTTTTGGAAAACAATTATACCACAGTTTTAAGGGTTTAATTCATATGGCGCCCCCTATGTGATAACACTGACCTCTTCCCTTCATTCTCTAGGTCAATACAATTATAGCAATACTTTTTACCTTTTTTAAGTCTCCTCAGACGTTGTCTGCTGTTTAAAACAGCACCATCTTTATAGACTCTACCACCGACATACACTCACCTAAAGAATTATTAGGAACACCGGTTCTATTTCTCATTAATGCAATTATCTAGTCAACCAATCACATGGCAGTTGCTTCAATGCATTTAGGGGTGTTGTCCTGGTCAAGACAATCTCCTGAACTCCAAACTGAATGTCAGAATGGGAAAGAAAGGTGATTTAAGCAATTTTGAGCGTGGCATGGTTGTTGGTGCCAGACGGGCCGGTCTGAGTATTTCACAATCTGCTCAGTTACTGGGATTTTCACGCACAACCATTTCTAGGGTTTACAAAGAATGGTGTGAAAAGGGAAAAACATCCAGTATGCGGCAGTCCTGTGGGCGAAAATGCCTTGTGGATGCTAGAGGTCAGAGGAGAATGGGCCGACTGATTCAAGCTGATAGAAGAGCAACGTTGACTGAAATAACCACTCGTTACAACCGAGGTATGCAGCAAAGCATTTGTGAAGCCACAACACGCACAACCTTGAGGCGGATGGGCTACAACAGCAGAAGACCCCACCGGGTACCACTCATCTCCACTACAAATAGGAAAAAGAGGCTACAATTTGCACGAGTTCACCAAAATTGGACTGTTGAAGACTGGAAAAATGTTGCCTGGTCTGATGAGTCTCGATTTCTGTTGAGACATTCAAATGGTAGAGTCCGAATTTGGTGTAAACAAAATGAGAACATGTATCCATCATGCCTTGTTACCACTGTGCAGGCTGGTGGTGTAGGTGTAATGGTGTGGGGGATGTTTTCTGGGCACACTTTAGGCCCCTTAGTGACAATTGGGCATCGTTTAAATGCCACGGGCTACCTGAGCATTATTTCTGACCATGTCCATCCCTTCATGACCACCATGTACCCATCCTCTGATGGCTACTTCCAGCAGGATAATGCACCATGTCACAAAGCTCAAATCATTTCAAATTGGTTTCTTGAACATGACAATGAGTTCACTGTACTAAAATGGCCCCCACAGTCACCAGATCTCAACCCAATAGGGCATCTTTGGGATGTGGTGGAACGGGAGCTTCGTGCCCTGGATGTGCATCCCTCAAATCTCCATCAACTGCAAGATGCTATCCTATCAATATGGGCCAACATTTCTAAAGAATGCTATCAGCACCTTGTTGAATCAATGCCACGTAGAATTAAGGCAGTTCTGAAGGCAAAAGGGGGTCCAACACCGTATTAGTATGGTGTTCCTAATAATTCTTTAGGTGAGTGTATAGTAGTGGCCAAAAGTTTTGAGAATGAAACAAAGTTTGCTGCTAAACTGCTTTTAGATCTTTGTTTCAGTTGTTTCTGTGATGTAGTGAAATATAATTACACGCACTTCATACGTTTCAAAGGCTTTTATCGACAATTACATGACATTTATGCAAAGAGTCAGTATTTGCAGTGTTGGCTCTTCTTTTTCAGGACCTCTGTAATTCGACTGGGCATGCTCTCAATCAACTTCTGGGCCAATTCCTGACTGATAGCAACCCATTCTTTCATAATCACTTCTTGGAGTTTGTCAGAATTAGTGGGTTTTTGTTTTTCCACCCGCCTCTTGAGGATTGACCACAAGATCTCAATGGGATTAAGATCTGGGGAGTTTCCAGGCAATGGACCAAAAATGTCAGCGTTTTGGTCCCCGATCCACTTAGTTATCACTTTTTCCTTATGGCACGGTGCTCCATCGTGCTAGAAAATGCATTGTTCTTCACCAAACTGTTGTTGGATTGTTGGAAGAAGTTGCTGTTGGAGGGTGTTTTGGTACCATTCTTTATTCATGGCTGTGTTTTTGGGCAAAATTGTGAGTGAGCCCACTCCCTTGGATGAGAAGCAACCCCACACATGAATGGTCTCAGGATGCTTTACTGTTGGCATGACACAGGACTGATGGTAGCGCTCACCTTTTCTTCTCCGGACAAGCCTTTTTCCAGATGCCCCAAACAATCGGAAAGAGGCTTCATCGAAGAATGTGACTTTGCCCCAGTCTTCAGCAGTCCATTCACCATACTTTCTGCAGAAGATCAATCTGTCCCTGATTTTTTTTTTGGAGAGAAGTGGCTTCTTTGCTGCCCTTCTTGACACCAGGCCATCTTCCAAAAGTCTTCACCTCACTGTGCGTGCAGATGCACTCACACCTGCCTGCTGCCATTCCTGAGCAAGCTCTGCACTGGTGGCACTCCGATCCCGCAGCTGAATCCTCTTTAGGAGACGATCCTGGCGCTTGCTGGACTTTCTTGGACGCCCTGAAGCCTTCTTAACAATAATTGAACCTCTTTCCTTGAAGTTCTTGATGATCCTATAAATTGTTGATTGATGTGCAATCTTAGTAGCCACAATATCCTTGCCTGTGAAGCCATTTTTATGCAACGCAATGATGGCTGCACGCGTTTCTTTGCAGGTCACCATGGTTAACAATGGAAGAACAATGATTTCAAGCATCACCCTCCTTTTAACATGTCAAGTCTGCCATTTTAACCCAATCAGCCTGACATAATGATCTCCAGCCTTGTGCTCGTCAACATTCTCACCTGAGTTAACAAGACGATTACTGAAATGATCTCAGCAGGTCCTTTAATGACAGCAATGAAATGCAGTGGAAAGGTTTTTTTGGGATTAAGTTAATTTTCATGGCAAAGAAGGACTATGCAATTTATCTCATCACTCTTCATAACATTCTGGAGTATATGCAAATTGCTATTGTAAAAACTTAAGCAGCAACTTTTACAATATTTATGTAATTCTCAAAACTTTTGGCCATGACTGTATATAGTCATATGGCTATCCTGATCATTTCCCAGTATACACTGCGTGCAGAATTATTAGGCAAATGAGTATTTTGACCACATCATCCTCTTTATGCATGTTGTCTTACTCCAAGCTGTATAGGCTCGAAAGCCTACTACCAATTAAGCATATTAGGTGATGTGCATCTCTGTAATGAGAAGGGGTGTGGTCTAATGACATCAACACCCTATATTAGGTGTGCATAATTATTAGGCAACTTCCTTTCCTTTGGCAAAATGGGTCAAAAGAAGGACTTGACAGGCTCAGAAAAGTCAAAAATAGTGAGATATCTTGCAGAGGGATGCAGCACTCTTAAAATTGCAAAGCTTCTGAAGCGTGATCATCGAACAATCAAGCGTTTCATTCAAAATAGTCAACAGGGTCGCAAGAAGCGTGTGGAAAAACCAAGGCGCAAAATAACTGCCCATGAACTGAGAAAAGTCAAGCGTGCAGCTGCCAAGATGCCACTTGCCACCAGTTTGGCCATATTTCAGAGCTGCAACATCACTGGAGTGCCCAAAAGCACAAGGTGTGCAATACTCAGAGACATGGCCAAGGTAAGAAAGGCTGAAAGACGACCACCACTGAACAAGACACACAAGCTGAAACGTCAAGACTGGGCCAAGAAATATCTCAAGACTGATTTTTCTAAGGTTTTATGGACTGATGAAATGAGAGTGAGTCTTGGTGGGCCAGATGGATGGGCCCGTGGCTGGATTGGTAAAGGGCAGAGAGCTCCAGTCCGACTCAGATGCCAGGAAGGTGGAGGTGGAGTACTGGTTTGGGCTGGTATCATCAAAGATGAGCTTGTGGGGCCTTTTCGGGTTGAGGATGGAGTCAAGCTCAACTCCCAGTCCTACTGCCAGTTTCTGGAAGACACCTTCTTCAAGCAGTGGTACAGGAAGAAGTCTGCATCCTTCAAGAAAAACATGATTTTCATGCAGGACAATGCTCCATCACACGCGTCCAAGTACTCCACAGCGTGGCTGGCAAGAAAGGGTATAAAAGAAGAAAATCTAATGACATGGCCTCCTTGTTCACCTGATCTGAACCCCATTGAGAACCTGTGGTCCATCATCAAATGTGAGATTTTCAAGGAGGGAAAACAGTACACCTCTCTGAACAGTGTCTGGGAGGCTGTGGTTGCTGCTGCACGCAATGTTGATGGTGAACAGATCAAAACACTGACAGAATCCATGGATGGCAGGCTTTTGAGTGTCCTTGCAAAGAAAGGTGGCTATATTGGTCACTGATTTGTTTTTGTTTTGTTTTTGAATGTCAGAAATGTATATTTGTGAATGTTGAGATGTTATATTGGTTTCACTGGTAAAAATAAATAATTGAAATGGGTATATATTTGTTTTTTGTTAAGTTGCCTAATAATTATGCACAGTAATAGTCACCTGCACACACAGATATCCCCCTAAAATAGCTAAAACTAAAAACAAACTAAAAACTACTTCCAAAAATATTCAGCTTTGATATTAATGAGTTTTTTGGGTTCATTGAGAACATGGTTGTTGTTCAATAATAAAATTAATCCTCAAAAATACAACTTGCCTAATAATTCTGCACTCCCTGTATTGGCCCCAGTGTTAACATAAAGAATTAGGATTTTTTTTACCTAATGGACACTTGGAACATCTGTTCACAGACAGCATATTTATTTCAATGATTTATCCAGTGGTGGTGCTGGAGGGTCGCTGAAAACTTTCTACTGGGTTCCCCTATACAGGGAGTGCAGAATTATTAGGCAAGTTGTATTTTTGAGGATTAATTTTATTATTGAACAACAACCATGTTCTCAATGAACCCAAAAAACTCATTAATATCAAAGCTGAATATATTTGGAAGTAGTTTTTAGTTTGTTTTCAGTTTTAGCTATTTTAGGGGGATATCTGTGTGTGCAGGTGACTATTACTGTGCATAATTATTAGGCAACTTAACAAAAAACAAATATATACCCATTTCAATTATTTATTTTTACCAGTGAAACCAATATAACATCTCAACATTCACAAATATACATTTCTGACATTCAAAAACAAAACAAAAACAAATCAGTGACCAATATAGCCACCTTTCTTTGCAAGGACACTCAAAAGCCTGCCATCCATGGATTCTGTCAGTGTTTTGATCTGTTCACCATCAACATTGCGTGCAGCAGCAACCACAGCCTCCCAGACACTGTTCAGAGAGGTGTACTGTTTTCCCTCCTTGTAAATCTCACATTTGATGATGGACCACAGGTTCTCAATGGGGTTCAGATCAGGTGAACAAGGAGGCCATGTCATTAGATTTTCTTCTTTTATACCCTTTCTTGCCAGCCACGCTGTGGAGTACTTGGACGCGTGTGATGGAGCATTGTCCTGCATGAAAATCATGTTTTTCTTGAAGGATGCAGACTTCTTCCTGTACCACTGCTTGAAGAAGGTGTCTTCCAGAAACTGGCAGTAGGACTGGGAGTTGAGCTTGACTCCATCCTCAACCCGAAAAGGCCCCACAAGCTCATCTTTGATGATACCAGCCCAAACTAGTACTCCACCTCCACCTTGCTGGCGTCTGAGTCGGACTGGAGCTCTCTGCCCTTTACCAATCCAGCCACGGGCCCATCCATCTGGCCCATCAAGACTCACTCTCATTTCATCAGTCCATAAAACCTTAGAAAAATCAGTCTTGAGATATTTCTTGGCCCAGTCTTGACGTTTCAGCTTGTGTGTCTTGTTCAGTGGTGGTCGTCTTTCAGCCTTTCTTACCTTGGCAATGTCTCTGAGTATTGCACACCTTGTGCTTTTGGGCACTCCAGTGATGTTGCAGCTCTGAAATATGGCCAAACTGGTGGCAAGTGGCATCTTGGCAGCTGCACGCTTTACTTTTCTCAGTTCATGGGCAGTTATTTTGCGCCTTGGTTTTTCCACACGCTTCTTGCGACCCTGTTGACTATTTTGAATGAAATGCTTGATTGTTCGATGATCACGCTTCAGAAGCTTTGCAATTTTAAGAGTGCTGCATCCCTCTGCAAGATATCTCACTATTTTTGACTTTTCTGAGCCTGTCAAGTCCTTCTTTTGACCCATTTTGCCAAAGGAAAGGAAGTTGCCTAATAATTATGCACACCTAATATAGGGTGTTGATGGCATTAGACCACATCCCTTCTTATTACAGAGATGCACATCACCTAATATGCTTAATTGGTAGTAGGCTTTCGAGCCTATACAGCTTGGAGTAAGACAACATGCATAAAGAGGATGATGTGGTCAAAATACTCATTTGCCTAATAATTCTGCACGCAGTGTACCTGTGATGGCTAACCTCCAGCACTCCAGGTGTGGTGAAACTACAACTCCCAGCATTCTCCATTCATTTCAATAGAGTTCTGAGAACATCCAAGCAAGTAGAGTGCTGGAGGTTAGCTATACATTGTAGGTGATAATGGACAGTTCCAGCAGCGTTACAACCTGTGTGATCATATTATTTTCTCATTTACTTCTCATACAGAAGTGAATTTCCATTATTTTAATGTCTTTTTCATATTTTCTGAGTAATATATTGTACATTGTGTGGGGACTCGCTCTGGTAGACAGGATTAGTGGACGCAGTATAGAGGCAACAAGTTCTTTGGATCAAACAGTTGAGGGTTTTATTCACACTTTAGGCAAGTGACAAAACAAGCAGTGATTATCAAACAAAAAATCACCTTGCGGTGTTGGTGGTAATTCACACAATGCAGCATTTCTGCCTCAAAGAGTCCTTGCTGATAGCAGTACCAACCTGTTTTCACGCCAAACAGGTAGCAAGCCTTGATCCAGACACAAGGCTCCCAGATCCCAGAACACAGACTTGACTTCTGAGCCCAACTGCTTATTTAAGGACAGCCAGGTGCTGCCAAAATCCGGAGCGGCACTTAAAATCTGGTCCGGTATTTGACCTCACCTGGCTGTAAATCAGCACAGCAGCACATGCTGGGAGGAAAATATCTGTTTTCCCAGACCAAAGCTCTCACTGTGTCACAATTGTTACTATACAGTGTATATTTTATATTCTGTATATTGTTACTATGTTTATGGAAATATTCGAATGATACGTTACGAATTTGTTAAAAAAATATGACTAGTATGCAACATGCGTCCTGAATATGGGTCCTGTCATGACCTGTAAGGAATTTCTGTAGGCAAAAAGATATTCATAGCCTGTACTCAGTGCTTGAATATAGGTCCATACTGTATCTTCTGAGAGATTTTCCCAGGGGCTTTTCCTCAGCTTGCCATGGTCTAAGTCACCGCGTTATCCCAGCCGTACCTAAAAAACAGTACGGACCTTTACAATTCATTTGAAAACAGCACCAATTTCTAGAAAAACTGCAAGAAAGCATGATTTCTGGATGCGTTGCAGCTTTAGGGTTCATGCACACGAACGTGTACTGGCCGGGCCCGTATTGCGGCCTGCAAACAGCACACTTGAAAGGGTCCACAATCCAGTGTGGTGCGGAACAGAGTGCTTCCATGCGTTTTATGTCCGTGCCTGCGCACCGCAAAAAAAATAGAACTTGTTCTATTCTTTTGCGGTGCAGATGGATCACGGGTCTGCATCTGTCTGCGGCAGCCACATGGACGGCACCTCTGCATTGCGGTCCCCAATACGCAGAATGGATGGCACACTGCCTTTACTGTGATCACTACTTTTTGTATCATTTTTGAAGGCATTTTAGTGGCATTTGTAATGGTGCTTTTATATTACAGGGCTGAGATTCAGCCCTGTTTTGATATTTATATTAGACACATGGTTGAGTGAGTAAAATCACTTTGCCATGTGGTTCCATAGTCATGACCCCGCCCCTTCCTGTGCTTACATCACAGGTACAATGAATTGGGGGTGGGCAGGTGTTAATATAGAGTCAATATACCTAGCCACGGGGGCTTTCCTCAGCCAGACCAGCTTCCTGTGAGGTCTTAGATGGAGAAAGTGGGACCACCATACAGTTGAAACCAGAAGTTTACATACACTATATAAAAAGGCATATGTGCATGTTTTTCTCAATATATGACATGAAATCAGAATAAACCTTTCCTGTTTTTGGTCAATTAGGATTACCATAATTATTATTATTTGCCAAATGCCAGAATAATGAGAGAGATAATGTTTTAAGGCATTTTTATTACTTTCTGCAAAGTCAAAAGTTTACATACATTTCATTAATATTTGGTACCATTGCCCCTAAACTGTATGACTTGGTTCAAATGTTTTGGATATCCTCCCACAAGCTTCTCACAATAGTTGGTCGGAATTTGGGCCCATTCCTCCTGACAAAACTGGTGGACCTGAGCCATGTTTGTTGGTCGCCTTGCTCGCACCTGCCTTTTCAGCTTTGCCCATACATTTTCAAAAGGGATTGAGATCAGGGCTTTGTGATGGCCGCTCCAAAACATTGACTTTGCTATCCTAAAGCCACTTTGTAACCAGTTCTGCAGTATGCTTCGGGTCATTGTCCATTTGGAAGACCCATTTCCGCCCAAGCTTTAACTTCCTGGCTGATGTCTTGAGATATTGCTTCATTATTT
This sequence comes from Bufo bufo, assembly GCF_905171765.1. NCBI lineage: Eukaryota > Metazoa > Chordata > Amphibia > Anura > Bufonidae > Bufo > Bufo bufo. Next base: position 53,403,561 of record NC_053397.1, read on the forward strand.
CCACATAATCTTCTTTCCTCGTGATGCCGTCTATTTTGTGAAGTGCACCAGTCCCTCCTGCAGCAAAACAACCCCACAACATGATGCTCCACCCCCGTGTTTCACAGTTGGGATGGTGTTCTTAGGCTTCCAAGTTTCTTCCTTTTTCCTCCAAACGTAACGATGGTCATTATGGCCAAAAAGTTAAATTTTACTTTCGTCAGACCACAGGACATGTCTCCAAAAATGTAGGTCTTTGTTCCTGTGTGCATTTGCAAACATTAATTTGGCTTTTTTATGTTTCTTTTGAAGTAATGGCTTCTTCCTGGCAAAGTAATTATGGTAATCCTAATTGACCAAAAACAGGAAAGGTTTATTCTGATTTCTTGTCAGACATTGAGAAAAGCATGCATATGTGTATTTTTATATAGTGTATGTAAACTTCTGATTTCAACTGTATATTCTAAGGCTAAGTATCTTTTGTCTATATTATTAGACTATAGGCCAGTTACATGGTGTATGTATACTGATATGACCATGATATTGAATGTTAATAGACATTGTAGTTAAGTAAAGGTGTCTTTTATGTTATACTGGCAGAAGGACCCGTCTTCGCACGGGTATATTTCATCTATTTCATTTAATGCTTGTGTGTGTCATTAAAAGATATCGACAGTATCCCCCATAACAGTGACATCTACAGTACCCCGTCCCCTTAACAGTGACCTCTACAGCAGCCTGTCCCTTTAACAGTGAGTTCCACAGCACCCCACCCCCTTGACAGTGATCTCCACAGGGGCCCGCCCCCTTAACAGTGAACTCTACAGCAGCCTGTCCCTTTAACAGTGAGTTCCACAGCACCCCACCCCCTTGACAGTGACCTCCACAGGGGCCCGCCCCCTTAACAGTGAACTCTACAGCGGTCTGTCCCTTTAACAGTGAGTTCCACAGCACCCCACCCCCTTGACAGTGACCTCCACAGGGGCCCGCCCCCTTAACAGTGAACTCTACAGCGGTCTGTCCCTTTAACAGTGAGTTCCACAGCACCCCACCCCCTTGACAGTGACCTCCACAGGGGCCCGCCCCCTTAACAGTGAACTCTACAGCATCCGATCCACACCCGTTCCACATTTTGCGGAATAGATGCGGATCCATTCATACCTATGAGTGAATAAAATGTGCCGATAACATTCAGTATGTTGTCCGCATCCGTGTTTCCGCATTTCTCGTCCGCTAAAATATGAAGCTTGTACTACCATTGTCCACATAGATCGGTCTGCAGCCCCATTCAATTCAATAAATCCGCAAATTGCGGAAGACATACGGAAACCATTCGTTTTCTGCGGATCTGTTTCTGTGTAATTAAAGTCCCTGCTCCCTGACCTTGGTGCAAAACATTCTGAGGCAACATATTGTAGCTGAGGTATAGACTGAGAACAATCCCACAAGGAAAAGGGGAATATTGACCATTGTCATCTGATAATTGGTAATATTCTGCCCTTTACACCACCAACCCCAGATATTGCTAGTGATAACAATTATTGATATTAAAGGGTTTCTATCACTTCGTATGACATATTTAGGTGTCAGACACTAGCGATCCGATAGGTGTCAGACACAACTTATATCTATATGCTAATGAGCCTCTAGGTGCTATGGGGGCGTCATTAGCACCTAGAGGCTCCGTCTACCTTCATAAACTGCCGCCGCCCAGCGCGTCCCTCCAGCCCGCCCATCTCTGCTGAATGCGATCCTCCCCGTGCGCGTCTCTGTTCTGCGCATGCGCAATGAATGTCTGACGGCTTCCCTGCTCAGACATCTCCACTGCGCCTGTTCCTCGGAGCACTATGATGTCATCGGCGCAGGCGCAGTGGAGATGTCTGAGCAGGGAAGCGGTCAGACATTCATTGCGCATGCGCAGAACAGAGACGCGCCCGGAGAGGATCGCATTCAGCAGGAGATGGGCGGGCTGGAGGGACGCGCTGGGCGGCGACAGTTTATGAAGGTAGACGGAGCCTCTAGGTGCTAATGACGCCCCCATAGCACCTAGAGGCTCATTAGCATATAGATATAAGTTGTTATTTTAGCAAAACGGCTGCCCCAAAACCTATCATATTAGGATGGTTTGTTAGAGCAGACACTAGCGGATCGCTAGTGTCTGACACCTAAATATGTCATACGAAGTGATAGAAACCCTTTAATAAGCAATATCCATCCTCTAACAACCACTTTTTGTATCATTTTTTAAGGCATTTTAGTGGTGTTTGTAATGGTGCTTTTTATATATTTTTTTTTTATAATTTTTTTTTGATAAAGTGTGTGTTCCCTGTAATGTCACTGCAGAGCAAACAAATTGCACTTTTTTTTTAAGCTGAAACAAAAAAAAAACTGTGGAGGACTATGGGAAGAAACTGTGTTGTAGGGACTGAAATAGTTAAAAATATATGTGGAAACCTACAACCAAATTCCATTAATATCAACCGAGAGTGTGAATACTGGATTTCTGCACTCCTATACTCACTATATACGGTAAGCACTCTAAAACGCATGTACATTATTTTGCCACTAGGGGGCCCCAGCAACCATTATTTTGAAAATAGATCACTATGCAATAAAAAACACATTCTAAATACAGTATTATTGTAATATACATGCAATAAATTGGTGTTTATTTTTTAATGCACATTTCATTACCCTCTCTGGTAACAAACCCCCCCAGCTGTGTCCACTTCCTGCATTCAGTGGTGGACTAATATGTTCAGTAACTTCCTTGCTCCCTCCTTCCTATGCAGAACCCCTGCTGCTGGGTAGACTTCCTTCTATGCCATTGGCATTTAAGGCCCCTTTCACACAAGCGAGTTTTCCACGCGGGTGCAATGCGTGATGTGAACGCATAGGACCTGCACTGAATCCTGACCCATTCATTTCAAAGGGTCTGGGTACATGAGCGTTTTTTTTTTCACGCATCAGTTCTGCGTTGCATGAAAAGCGCAGCATGTTCTATATTCTGCATTTTTCATGCAGCCCTGGCCCCATAGAAGTGGATAGGGCTTCAGTGAAAAACGCATTGCATCCGAAAGCAAGTGCAGATGCAATGCGTTTTTCACTGATGGTTGCTAAGAGATGTTAGAGTGGGTTCACATCTGCGTTCTGGATTCCGTTATGGCTTTCTGTTATAACATGGTTATAACGGAAAATAACGGAATCCATATTACGAAACTTGTATTATGACGGAATGAAAAATGGAAGCCTTTAAGAGGCATTCCGTCTTAATAGAAGTCTATGGGAATCATAACGGATCTGTCCCGTTTCCATTATGCAGAACAGAGAAAAAAGTCCTGTCGACAGGACTTTTTGGTCCGTTCTGCATAACGGGAACCAGACGGATCCATTATTATTCCCATAGACTTCTATTAAGACAGAATGCCTCTTAAATGCTTCCGCTTTGACTTCCGTCTTATGGATTCCGTTATTTTCCGTTATAACCATGTTATAATGGAAAGCCATAACGGAATCCAGAACGCAGATGTGAACCCACCCTTATTTGTAAGCCTTCAGTTTTTTATCACGCGCGTGAAAAACGCATCAAAGCGCATTGCACCCGCGCAGAAAAAACTGAACACAATCGCAGACAAAACTGACTGAACTTGCGTGCAAAATAGTGCAAATTTCCCTAAACGCATCTGGATCTAATCCGTCACGCTCGTGTGAAAGTGGCCTAAGGGGCACTGCAGGTTACAGATTTTCTTTGTGGCCAGTGAGTGATATACGTTTGTCTTTCCACAAGAATGGCGGAGGGAATCGGACAGATACAGTAATACAATTTTTACGGAACTCACGTAGAGCAACAACCGTGACGGCTCCAAGAGTCCATGGGGGAGATTTAACAAGACTGGCGTTCCCATACACATGTCTTGGTCCCTTGTGTGCTGGAGTAAGATGGACCTAATTTATTAAGAAGAAGATGTTTCTGAATATTTTAGGCGCATCTCTGCCGTGCACCAGAAACTGAAGTCTACACAAGCGAGGAACTGTCTGAGACTTCAGCTATAACTTATGCCAGTCTCTGGCATAAATTATAGCAATTATTTATGCCATATTTATAGTAATTATATCATGGTGGCCTACCCAACACCTGGCACCCCTATCAAACACCTGTTTTGGGCAGTGGATGGTGCTGTAGCTCTTGGAGCTGCAGTACATCGTTGTCACGATAGGTAGGTAAGCGGGGAAATAACTAAACACGGGAAAACAAACAGAACAAACGACTAGGCCCAAAAGCTAGGGAGAAAAGGGTCACCTCCTAACAATCCCTAAAAGCTTTCCCTAAACTGCTGTGCCCATGTGCATACCCTTAGGGTGGATAAGCACATGCCCTCGTGCCTAAACCTTAGCACCCTGGGCAAACCCTAAGCAGCAGGGAAAAGGGAAGAGGCAACCTGCTTCTTCAAACCAGGAGGAAGAAAGCATCTCCCTAGAGGCCTAGATAAAACACACAAAGGGAAATGAAGGACAGGACTTATCTTGAGCAGAGCTGGAGCAGACGATCCACCACAAATCAAGAGCTTCCAGGAAAGAACTATAACCCGCACAGGCCACTGGGGGGAGGAGGGATAAATAGCCTCACTAACAATGAAACCCAGTACACCTGAACTGAGGGAAGGTGGATCCAGCTCAAACCCAAATCAGAACAATCAAAAAAGTCAGACATGTGCAGCCAGTCTGACAGATCTCCGCACATTCACAGGGCAAGGCGCGACAACCATTGACGGTAAGTACAGATAGTAGGGCATCTACGCAATAAAATTAGGGGTATATTTTATCAATACACCCTTGCCCTCCCATCTAGTTCCCATTGGCTGGTCATCCCCGTTGAGGGGTCCTCAAGGTTACACAACTACTGTATATCAGTTATGGTTTGGACCAATTGTTCTATATTTGGTGAATTTAATTGATGTATCAATAAAAGTTACGTTGTAAACCACAGCTCGTTTCGACAATATGTATGGTCACAACTGAGTCTTTCCATTCAGTGGAAGGTATGTATTTGTGTCAGTACATACTCAGTGAATGTGTCTATGTAGGTGTTTACATGTAATTAGTTTTCTCCTGATATGTGTATGTAGCAAGTAGGTATGTCTGCTCATATACACTATGGGCCAGATTTATCATTACTCTGACAGCTCACTCCACTTTCACATATGGCTAAAGTCAGTTTTAGCCAAGTCAGATTTATGATCGGCCCTTTAAGACTGTAATAAATGTGGTTAGGCGGTAGCAGTTTATCCGTCAGTAAGCGGCTTTACAAAAGTCGCACGTCTTTTTACGAAAAAGTCGCATGTTCTTTTAAAAAGTCGCATAAGATAAGCATGTTCCTCACTGGAGTGATTTAGAGAATTTTTTTGACTTTTTCGCGACTTTTTAAATTGTTGCAATAGTAAATCTGTCTAGAGATTCAATTACATAAGAAAACACGCCAACTTTCATAAAACTGGCGAGCATAGTGCAGAGCCAATAAAAGTCGCAAATTTTTGCGCAGTTTAAGTGATTGCGCAAAAATTTGCAACTTTTTCACTCCATTTTTCTGACTTGAGCTAACGATAAATCTGGCCCTTAGTGTGCATGTAACTGTAAGTAGTAAATATGCATGTATTTTGCACACCTATGTGAATGTATTTATTGGTTTTAAAGGGGTTGGCCACTTTCTGGTCACTGTTGACCAATGTGTTCATAAGATGATTATACGTCACTTACTAATATGGCCTTTGTTGAAATTCTGCACAATTTCCAATATTTCATAAGGTATGCCCCCTTGTTTAGGCTGCTTTCACATCTGCGCTTTCCCTTTCCGCTATTGAGATCCGTCATAGGGTCTCAATAGCAGAGGAAAACGCTTCCGTTTTGTCCCCATTCATTGTCAATGGGGACAAAGCTGAACAGAACGGAACAGAGTGCACCAGAATGCATTCCCCTCCATTTCATTGCATTCCCATGACGCAAACAAAAACGCTGTGAGCAGCGCTTTTGAGTGCGTCCTGGGATGCGCAGCAAGACGGATCCGTCATGACTCACAATGTAAGTCAATGGTGACGGATCCGTTTTCTCTGACACAAAAGAAAACGGATCCGACCCCCGTTGACTTACAATAGCTTTAGTGACGGATACGTCATGGCTATTTTAGAGATAATACAACCGGATATGTTCAGAACGGATGCAGACAGTTGCATTATTATGACAGAAGCGTTTTTGCTGATCCGTGATGGATCCAGCAAAAACGCTAGTGTGAAAGTAGCCTTAGGCCTCTTTCACACGGGCGTTGCTGAAAAATGCGCGGGTGCGTTGCGGGAACACCCGCGATTTTTCCGCGCGAGTGCAATACATTGTAATGCGTTTTGCACTCGCGTGAGAAAAATCGTGCGTGTTTGGTACCCAAACCCGAACTTCTTCACAGAAGTTCGGGCTTGGGATCGGTGTTCTGTGGATTGTATTATTTTCCCTTATAACATGGTTATAAGGGAAAATAATAGCATTCTGAATACAGAATGAAAAGTAAAATAGCACTGGAGGGGTTAAAAAAAAAAAATAAATTTTAACTCACCTTAATCCACTTGATAGCGCAGCCGGCATCTGCTTCTGTATTCTTTTCTTTAGGACCTGGCTAAAGGACCTTCGATGACGTCACTCCGGTCATCACATGGTACGTCACATGATCTTTTACCATGGTGAATCACCATGGTAAAAGATCATGTGACGTACCATGTGATGACCGGAGTGACGTCATCCCAGGTCCTTAAACTATAGTTAATGCTCTCCACAGGTCCTATACAGTAAAAGAGTCAGACGGAGATGCCGGGCATCGCGAGCAAGTGGATTAAGGTGAGTTAAATGATTTTTATTTTTTTTTAACCCCTCCAGCCTTGTTTTACTTAGCATTCTGTATTCAGAATGCTATTATTTTCCCTTATAACCATGTTATAAGGGAAAATAATAAGGTTCGGGTCTCCATCCCGATCGTCTCCTAGCAACCGTGCGTGAAAATCGCACCGCATCCGCACTTGCTTGCGGATGCTTGCGATTTTCACGCAACCCCATTCATTTCTATGGGGCCTGCGTTACGTGAAAAACGCACAAAGAGGAGCATGCTGCGATTTTCACGCAACGCAAAAGTGATGCGTGAAAATCACCGCTCGTGTGCACAGCCCCATAGAAATGAATGGGTCGGTATTCAGTGCGGGTGCAATGCGTTCACCTCCCGCATCGCATCCGCGCGGAATACTCGCTCGTGTGAAAGGGGCCTTACAAAGTCTTTTGTGCTGTCCACACAGAGGTCCTGTCCATAAGATGGCCGCTGATGGAGGGTCATGTGACCAGACAAATCACCTCCACTTGATGTCTCCTCCATTCAAACACACTACAGTAGTGTATTTGAATGGAGGAGACATCAAGTGGAGGTGATTTGCCTGGTTACATGACCCTCCATCAGCGGCCATCTTATGGACAGGACCTCTGTGTGGACAGCACAAAAGACTTTATAAACAAGGGGGCATATTTTATAAAATATAGAAAATGGTGCAGAATTTCAACAAAGGCCATATTAGTAAGTGACGTATAATCATCTCATAAACACATTGGTGAACAATAACCAGAAAGTGGCAAACCCCTTTAACCTCTTAACCACCTCAGCCCCCAGTGCTTAAACACCCTGAAAGACCAGGCCACTTTTTACACTTCTGACCTACACTACTTTCACCGTTTATTGCTCGGTCATGCAACTTACCACCCAAATGAATTTTACCTCCTTTTCTTCTCACTAATAGAGCTTTCATTTGGTGGTATTTCATTGCTGCTGACATTTTTACTTTTTTTGTTATTAATCGAAATTTAACGATTTTTTTTGCAAAAAAATGACATTTTTCACTTTCAGTTGTAAAATTTTGCAAAAAAAACGACATCCATATAGAAATTTTGCTCTAAATTTATAGTTCTACATGTCTTTGATAAAAAAAAAATGTTTGGGTAAAAAAAAAATGGTTTGGGTAAAAGTTATAGCGTTTACAAACTATGGTACAAAAATGTGAATTTCCGCTTTTTGAAGCAGCTCTGACTTTCTGAGCACCTGTCATGTTTCCTGAGGTTCTACAATGCCCAGACAGTACAAACACCCCACAAATGACCCCATTTCTGAAAGTACACACCCTAAGGTATTCGCTGATGGGCATAGTGAGTTCATAGAACTTTTTATTTTTTGTCACAAGTTAGCGGAAAATGATGATTTTTTTTTTTTTTTTTTTTTCCTTACAAAGTCTCATATTCCACTAACTTGTGACAAAAAATAAAAAGTTCTATGAACTCACTATGCCCATCAGCGAATACCTTGGGGTCTCTTCTTTCCAAAATGGGGTCACTTGTGGGGTAGTTATACTGCCCTGGCATTCTAGGGGCCCAAATGTGTGGTAAGTAGGTAAATGACCTGTGAAATCCGAAAGGTGCTCTTTGGAATGTGGGCCCCTTTGCCCACCTAGGCTGCAAAAAAGTGTCACACATCTGGTATCTCTGTATTCAGGAGAAGTTGAGGAATGTGTTTTGGGGTGTCTTTTTACATATACCCATGCTGGGTGAGATAAATATCTTGGTCAAATGCCAACTTTGTATAAAAAAATGGGAAAAGTTGTCTTTTGCCAAGATATTTCTCTCACCCAGCATGGGTATATGTAAAATGACACCCCAAAACACATTCCCCAACTTCTCCCGATTACGGAGATACCAGATGTGTGACACTTTTTTGCAGCCGAGGTGGGCAAAGGGGCCCATATTCAAAAGAGCACCTTTCGGATTTCACAGGTCATTTTTTACAGAATTTGATTTCAAACTCCTTACCACACATTTGGGCCCCTAGAATGCCAGGGCAGTATAACTACCCCACAAGTGACCCCATTTTGGAAAGAAGAGACCCCAAGGTATTCGCTGATGGGCAAAGTGAGTTCATGGAAGTTTTTATTTTTTGTCACAAGTTAGTGGAATATGAGACTTTGTATGAAAAAAAAAAAAAAAAAAAAATAAGCATTTTCCACTAACTTGTGACAAAAAATAAAAAATTCTAGGAACTCGCCATGCCCCTCACGGAATACCTTGGGGTGTCTTCTTTCCAAAATGGGGTCACTTGTGGGGTAGTTATACTGCCCTGGCATTTTCCAGGGGCCCTAATGTGTGGTAAGTAGGTAAATGACCTGTGAAATCCTAAAGGTGCTCTTTGGAATATGGGCCCCTTTGCCCACCTAGGCTGCAAAAAAGTGTCACACATCTGGTATCTCCGTACTCAGGAGAAGGTGGGGAATGTGTTTTGGGGTGTCATTTTATATATACCCATGCTGGGTGAGAGAAATATCTTGGCAAAAGACAACTTTTCCCATTTTTTTATACAAAGTTGTCATTTGACCAAGATATTTATCTCACCCAGCATGGGTATATGTAAAAAGACACCCCAAAACACATTCCCCAACTTCTCCTGAGTACGGCGATACCAGATGTGTGACACTTTTTTGCAGCCTAGATGCGCAAAGGTGCCCAAATTCCTTTTAGGAGGGCATTTTTAGACATTTGGATACCAGACTTCTTCTCACGCTTTGGGGCCCCTAGAATGCCAGGGCAGTATAAATACCCCACATGTGACCCCATTTTGGAAAGAAGACACCCCAAGGTATTCAATGAGGGGCATGGCGAGTTCATAGAAATTTTTTTTTTTTGGCACAAGTTAGCGGAAATTGATATTTTTAATTTTTTTCTCACAAAGTCTCCCGTTCCGCTAACTTGGGACAAAAATTTCAATCTTTCATGGACTCAATATGCCCCTCACGGAATACCTGGGGGTGTCTTCTTTCCGAAATGGGGTCACATGTGGGGTATTTATACTGCCCTGGCATTCTAGGGGCCCTAAAGCGTGAGAAGAAGTCTGGAATATAAATGTCTAAAAAATTTTACGCATTTGGATTCCGTGAGGGGTATGGTGAGTTCATGTGAGATTTTATTTTTTGACACAAGTTAGTGGAATATGAGACTTTGTAAGAAAAAAAAAAAAAAATTCCGCTAACTTGGGCCAAAAAAATATCTGAATGGAGCCTTACAGAGGGGTGATAAATGACAGGGGGGTGATCAATGACAGGGGGGTGATCAATGACAGGGGGGTGATCAATGACAGGGGGGTGATCAATGACAGGGGGGTGATCAGGGAGTCTATATGGGGTGATCACCACAGTCATTGATCATGCCCCTGTAAGGCTTCATTCAGACGTCCGGATGCGTTTTGCGGATCCGATCCATCTATCAGTGCATCCGTAAAAATCATGCGGACATCTGAATGGAGCTTTACAGGGGGGTAATCAATGACAGGGGGGTGATCAATGACAGGGGGGTGATCAGGGAGTCTATATGGGGTGATCACCACAGTCATTGATCATGCCCCTGTAAGGCTTCATTCAGACGTCCGGATGCGTTTTGCGGATCGGATCCATCTATCAGTGCATCCGTAAAAATCATGCGGACATCTGAATGGAGCTTTACAGGGGGGTAATCAATGACAGGGGGGTGATCAATGACAGGGGGGTGATCAGGGAGTCTATATGGGGTGATCACCACAGTCATTGATCATGCCCCTGTAAGGCTTCATTCAGACGTCCGGATGCGTTTTGCGGATCCGATCCATCTATCAGTGCATCCGTAAAAATCATGCGGACATCTGAATGGAGCTTTACAGGGGGGTAATCAATGACAGGGGGGTGATCAATGACAGGGGGGTGATCAGGGAGTCTATATGGGGTGATCACCACAGTCATTGATCATGCCCCTGTAAGGCTTCATTCAGACGTCCGGATGCGTTTTGCGGATCGGATCCATCTATCAGTGCATCCGTAAAAATCATGCGGACATCTGAATGGAGCTTTACAGGGGGGTAATCAATGACAGGGGGGTGATCACCACAGTCATTGATCATGCCCCTGTAAGGCTTCATTCAGACGACCGGATGCGTTTTGCGGATCCGATCCATGTATCAGTGCATCCGTAAAAATCATGCGGACATCTGAATTGAGCTTTACAGGGGGGTGATCAGGGAGTCTATATGGGGTGATCACCACAGTCATTGATCATGCCCCTGTAAGGCTTCATTCAGACGTCCAGATGCGTTTTGCGGATCCGATCCATCTATCAGTGCATCCGTAAAAATCATGCGGACATCTGAATGGAGCTTTACAGGGGGGTAATCAATGACAGGGGGGTAATCAATGACAGGGGGGTGATCAGGGAGTCTATATGGGGTGATCACCACAGTCATTGATCATGCCCCTGTAAGGCTTCATTCAGACGTCCGGATGCGTTTTGCGGATCCGATCCATCTATCAGTGGATCCGTAAAAATCATGTGGACGTCTGAATGGAGCTTTACAGGGGGTTGATCAATGACAGGGGGGTAATCAATGACAGGGGGGTGATCAGGGAGTCTATATGGGGTGATCAGGGGTGATTAGGGGTGATCAGGGGCTAATAAGGGGTTAATAAGTGACGGGGGGGGGGGTGTAGTGTAGTGTAGTGGTGCTTGGTGCTACTTTACTGAGCTACCTGTGTCCTCTGGTGGTCGATCCAAACAAAGGGGACCACCAGAGGACCAGGTAGCAGGTATATTAGACGCTGTTATCAAAACAGCGTCTAATATACCTGTTAGGGGTTAAAAAAAACACATCTCCAGCCTGCCAGCGAACGATCGCCGCTGGCAGGCTGGAGATCAACTCTCTTACCTTCCGTTCCTGTGAGCGCGCGCGCCTGTGTGCGCGCGTTCACAGGAAATCTCGCGTCTCGCGAGATGACGCGTATATGCGTGACTGTGCGCAGCGCTGCCACCTCCGGAACGCGATCCTGCGTTAGGCGGTCCGGAGGTGGTTAAGGACACATGACGTACCAGTGCGTCATGATGTCCTGGTACTTAAGGACACATGACGTACCGGTACGTCATGTGTTGTTCCGATCACTGCCGCCCGGCCGGCGGTGATCGGAACAAGGTGCCTGCTCAAATCATTGAGCAGGCACCTAGGCTAAATGCGCGGGGGGGGTACCATGACCCCCCCATGTCCGCGATCGCAACAAACCGCAGGTCAATTCAGACCTGCGGTTTGATGCGCTTTTTGCAGTTTCTGATCCCCGCGGTCCCTGACCGCGGGGATCAGAAACTTTATAATGCCCAAAATATATATGTTTCACCCCCCCTGCACCCCTGAATGATTTTAGGGCGGTGGGAGGTGCAGGGGGAGGGTGGTGCGGCAGGCGGGATCGCGATCCCCCGCCCGCCTCTCCTTGAATAATCGTTGGTGGTAAGTGGGTATACCAGGGTGTCAGCACATTGCTGACACCCTGGTATAAACGGCTATAATCGGTGATGTGATGTCAGCCGTTTAACCCTTTCCATACCGCGATCCGTAAGGACCGCTGTATGAAAAAGGTTAATTGCTCAGGGAGCTCCCTCCCTCTCCCATCGGGGGGCTTCTGTGCCTTTGCAGCCCTCCGATGGGAGAGGAAGAGAGCTCCCAGACAGCCCCCGACAGCCCCGTCCTTACCCTTCCCCGTCTGCGCAGTTGTGGCCACAACTGAGCAGACGGGGAAGGTTCCCATGGCAACAGGACGCCTTCTCAGGCATCCTGCTGTCCATGGTGCTGAACAGATCTGTGCTGAAGGCATAGATCTGTTCAGACAAAGTGTAAGTAAAATACAGTACAATACCCTATATAGTGTATTGTACTGTATTATACAGACATCAGACCCACTGGATCTTCAAGAACCAAGTGGGTCTGGGTAAAAAAAAAAGTGAAACAAAAGTAAAAATCAAAAAACACATTTATCACTGATTAAAAATGAAAAAAAAAATAATCCCTACACATGTTTGGTATCGCCGCGTCCGTAACGACCTGATCTATAAAACGGTCATGTTACTTTACCCGAACAGTGAACGCCATAAAAATAAAAAACTATGATGAAATTGAAATTTTGCCCACCTTACTTCTCAAAAAAGGTAATAAAAGTGACAAAAAAGTTGCATGTACGCCAAAATTGTAACAATCAAACCGTCATCTCATCCCGCAAAAATCATACCCTACCCAAGATAATCGCCCCAAAACTGAAAAAACTATGGCTCTTAGACTATGGAAACACTAAAACATGATTTTTTTTGTTTCAAAAATGAAATCATTGTGTAAAACTTACATAAATTAAAAAAAAGTATACATATTAGGTATCACCGCGTCCTTATCGACCGGCTCTATAACAATATCACATGATCTAACCCCTCAGGTGACCACCGTAAAAAAATAAAATAAAAACGGTGTAAAAAAAGCAATTTTTTGTCATCTTACGTCACAAAAAGTGTAATAGCAAGCGATCAAAAAGTCATATGCACCCCAAATAAGTGCCAATCAAATCGTCATCTCATCCCGCAAAAAATGAGACCCTACTTAAGATAATCGCCCAAAAACTGAAAAAACTATGGCTCTTAGACTATGGAGACACTAAAACATTTTTTTTGTTTTCAAAATGAAATCATTGTGTAAAACTTACATAAATAAAAAAAAAAGCATACATATTAGGTATCGCTGCGTCCGTGACAACCTGCTCTATAAAATTACCACATGATCTAACCTGTCAGATGAATGTTGTAAATAACAAAAAAAAAACGGTGCCAAAAAAGCTATTTTTTTGTTACCTTGCCTCACAAAAAGTGTAATATAGAGCAACCAAAAATCATATGTACCCTAAACTAGTACCAACAAAACTGCCACCCTATCCCGTAGTTTCTAAAATGGGGTCACTTTTCTGGAGTTTCTACTCTAGGGGTGCATCAGGGGGGCTGCAAATGGGACATTGTGTCAAAAAAAACTGTCCAGCAAAATCTGCCTTCCAAAAACCGTATGGCATTCCTTTCCTTCTGCGCCCTGCCGTGTGCCCGTACAGCAGTTAACGACCACATATGGGGTGTTTCTGTAAACGACAGAATCAGGGCCATAAATAATTCGTTTTGTTTGGCTGTTAACCCTTGCTTTGTAACTGAAAAAAAAAATTAAAATGGAAAATCTGCCAAAAAAGTGAAATTTTGAAATTGTATCTCTATTTTCCATTAAATCTTGTGCAACACCTAAAGGGTTAACAAAGTTTGTAAAATCAGTTTTGAATACCTTGAGGGGTGTAGTTTCTTAGATGGGGTCACTTTTATGGAGTTTCTACTCTAGGGGTGCATCAGGGGGGCTTCAAATGGGACATTGTGTCAAAAAAACTAGTCCAGCAAAATCTGCCTTCCAAAAACCGTATGGCATTCCTTTCCTTTAGCGCCCTGCCGTGTGCCCATACAGCAGTTTACGACCACATATGGGGTGTTTCTGTAAACTACAGAATCAGGGCCATAAATAATTCGTTTTGTTTGGCTGTTAACCCTTGCTTTGTAACTGGAAAAAAAATATAAAAATGGAAAATCTGCCAAAAAAGTGAAATTTTGAAATTATATCTCTATTTTCCATTAAATCTTGTGCAACACCTAAAGGGTTAACAAAGTTTGTAAAATCAGTTTTGAATACCTTGAGGGGTGTAGTTTCTTAGATGGGGTCACTTTTATGAAGTTTCTACTCTAGGGGTGCATCAGGGGGGCTTCAAATGGGACATGGTGTAAATAAACCAGTCCAGCAAAATCTGTCTTCCAAAAACCAAACGGCGCATCTTTCACTCTACGCCCTACTGTGTGCCCGTACAGTAGTTTACGGCCACATATGGGGTGTTTCTGTAAACGGCAGAGTCAGGGCAATAAAGATACAGTCTTGTTTGGCTGTTAACCCTTGCTTTGTTAGTGGAAAAAATGGGTTAAAATGGAAAATTAGGCAAAAAATTGAAATTCTCAAATTTCATCCCCATTTGCCAATAACTCTTGTGCAACACCTAAAGGGTTAACGAAGTTTGTAAAATCAGTTTTGAATACCTTGAGGGGTGTAGTTTATAGAATGGGGTCATTTTTGGGTGGTTTCTATTATGTAAGCCTTGCAAAGTGACTTCAGACCTGTAGTGGTCCCTAAAAATTGGATTTCTGAAAAATTTCAAGATTTGCTTCTAAACTTCTAAGCCTTGTAACATCCCCAAAAAATAAAATATCATTCCCAAAATAATTCAAACATGAAGTAGACATATGGGGAATGTAAAGTCATCACAATTTTTGGGGGTATTACTATGTATTACAGAAGTAGAGAAACTGAAACTTTGAAATTTGCTAATTTTTCCAAATTTTTGCTAAATTAGGTATTTTTTTATGCAAAAAAAAATATTTTTTACTTCATTTTTCAAGTGTCATGAAGTACAATATGTGACGAAAAAACTATCTCAGAACGGCCCGGATAAGTCAAAGCGTTTTAAAGTTATCACCACTTAAAGTGACACTGGTCAGATTTGCAAAAAATGGCCTGGTCCTTAAGGTGAAATAAGGCTGTGTCCGTAAGGGGTTAAAGGGAACCTGTCAGCGGCAAAAACCACCCCAAACTGCCAGCAGTACCTTCAAGTAGCCGGCAGTGAGTTTCTAATGATGATTTTATTCGTGCAGTCAGATGTGTTAAAAGCAGGAAAAAACGTTCTTTTATCCTCCGTCCGCGCTATTTTCGAGTCACTCTTGAAGTCAAGCGGGCAGTGGCCTCCTTGCTTCAAGTCAAGGTAACTGCGCCCCCTTCCCTGCCCCTTCTCCTGTGACTGTCGGGCATAAGCGTTGTCAGTCACAGCAAAGGGGCAGGGAAGGGGGCGCGATTACCTTGACTTGACAGGGCGCTGCGATCCGCGGCAGTTAACCCCTCAGATGCCGCACCTGAGGGGTTAACTGCTGCGGATCGCAGTGCCCTGTCATAGAGGTCAAGTGCCAGCTATGTGATTCTGCGCACCCGCCTCCTATATTTGTATTAAAAGGTTACTTATCTTTATTGGTGGCGCAGTGCATCCCCCCCCCCCAGTATTATAATCATTGGTGGCAGTGGCCACAGGGTCCGCTCCTCCTCATTGGTGGTGCAGTGGCAGCTTCTGATCGGAGCCCCAGCAGTGTAATCGCGGGGATCCGATCAGTTACCATGGCAGCCAGGACGCTACTGAAGCCCTGGCTGCCATGGTCAGCTCCCTGCTGCTGTGAGCGCTATGCACAGGGCAGCAGGAAGAGTGTGAAGTCCTATTCACCCTAATAGAGATCTATTAAGGTGAATAGGACAAGGGATGAAAAGATCCCAGGTTCTAGCCCCTAATAGTTATTAAGTAAAAAAAAATGTAGAAAAAACCCCCACCAAATTACATAAAGTATAAATCATCCCCCTTTCCCAATTTTACATATAAAATATATAAACAATAAGTAAACATATTACATATCGCCACATCTGAAAAAGTGTGAACTATTAAAATATAAAAAAATCTCCTATGCGGTGAACGCCGTAACATAAAAAAATAAATAAAAACCGTGCGATTCGCCACTTGTTAGTCACCTTGTCCCCCCCAAAAATAGGATCGGACTGCTCGATTATGGGCCGGATGTTCCATAAAATGTGGAATGCACGCTGCTTCTTTGGTATTTTATTTTTTTCGCATGGTATCGAATGGTATCGAGTATCACAATACTTTTTTATGGTATCGAAATCGAGTCAAAATTTTGGTATCGTGACAACCCTAAGTAAAACGTAACCTTTATACACCATAAAAGTCCATTAACAATTGGGTTGTCTCCGGGTAGGTCTTCAATATCAGATTGCATATACGAAGCAGAAGGCTACGTACAATGTGTAGTTTCCAGGGCTGGCATACTGAAGCTCAGCTCCTATCCACTTGAATGGGTGATGAGCTGCAGTACCTCAGCCCGGCCACTACACAGTGTATGGCGCTCTCTGCTTCTTCTTTGTACAATGTGTAATTTCCAGCACCACAGCTGCCCAAAACAGTTGATCTGCGGGGGTGTCAGGAGTCAGGCTCCCTACCAAACTGATACTGATGATCTATGTGGAGGACTGGTCATCTATAGCTGTAGCCCAGAGAACCAGCAATATATTGGGTTTCATAGCACCCTGTCAATATTTTTTACTGGCTTTAGCATATAGTTGGGTTCACAGACCCTCACTGTGAACAGGGCTCTGATTTGTACAGGCAGACAATCAGTATGACAGGAAATCTTCCTGCACGCCGCTCCAGCCCCACATACTACATACCTCCCAACCATCCCAGATCCGGCGGGACAGTCCTGGATTTCAGTGGATGTCCCAAGGTCCCGGTATGGGGGAGGTACGTCCCGCTCTCAGGCAGCTGTTGATGCTTCAGCAGAGACAGCTGCCTGTAATGATGAAGCACAGAGTGGTGGGCTCCCTGCTCCATCATTCCTCCACACTGCTGGTCTGTGCATGGGGCGGGGCTGGCAGTCAGCCTCTGCTCCTCCTCCTCCTCCTAGATCAGAGCAGCCGATCTGGATCCTGCTGCTAAAGGAGGTGAGTATGTAAAGTATTTCTTTACTTTCTGTGGAGGGGCACAGTCCTGGGCATATTTCTGAGGGGGCAAAGTCCTGGGAATATTTCTGTGAGGGGGCACATAACTGGGGATATTACTGTGAGGGGGCACATAACTGGGCATATTACTATGAGGGGCACCAAACTGGGCATATTACTGTGAGGGGGCACATAACTGGGCATATTACTGTGAGTGGGCACATAACTGGGCATATTACTGTGAGTGGGCACATAACTGGACATGTTACTGTGAGGGGGCACAGTCCTGGGCACATTTCAGAGGGGGCACAGTCCTGGGCATATTTCTGAGGGGGCACAGTCCTGGGCATATTTCTGAGGGGGCAAAGTCCTGGGAATATTTCTGTGAGGGGACACATAACTGGGGATATTACTGTGAGGGGGCACATAACTGGGGATATTACTGTGAGGGGGCACATAACTGGGCATATTACTATGAGGGGCACCAAACTGGGCATATTACTGTGAGGGGGCACATAACTGGGCATATTACTGTGAGTGGGCACATAACTGGGCACATTACTGTGAGTGGGCACATAACTGGGCATCTCACTGTGAGGGGGCACAATCCTGGGCATATTTCTGAGGGGGCACAGTCCTGGGCATATTTCTGAGGGGGCACAGTCCTGGGCATATTTCTGAGGGGGCACAGTCCTGGGCATATTTCTGAGGGGGCAAAGTCCTGGGAATATTTCTGTGAGGGGGCACATAACTGGGGATATTACTGTGAGGGGGCACATAACTGGGCATATTACTATGAGGGGCACCAAACTGGGCATATTACTGTGAGGGGGCACATAACTGGGCATATTACTGTGAGTGGGCACATAACTGGGCATATTACTGTGAGTGGGCACATAACTGGGCATGTTACTGTGAGGGGGCACATATCTGGGCATATTACTGTGAGTGCGCACATAACTGGGCATGTTACTGTGAGGGGGCACATAACTGGGCATATTACTATGAGGGGCACCAAACTGGGCATATTACTGTGAGGGGGCACATAACTGGGCATATTACTGTGAGTGGGCACATAACTGGGCATATTACTGTGAGTGGGCACATAACTGGGCATGTTACTGTGAGGGGGCACAGTCCTGGGCATATTTCTGAGGGGGCAAAGTCCTGGGCATATTTCTGAGGTGGCACAGTCCTGGGCATATTTCTGAGGTGGCACAGTCCTGCACATATTTCTGAGGGGAGCACAGCTGGGCATATTTCTGTGAGGGGGCACAGTCCTGGGCATATTTCTGTGAGGGGGCACAGTCCTGGGCATATTTCTGTGAGGGGGCACAGTCCTGGGCATATTTCTGAGGGGGCACAGATGGGCATATTTCTGTGAGGGGGCACAGTCCTTGGCATATTTCTGAGCGGGCACAGTCCTGGGCATTATATTGAGGGGGTACAGCTGGGCATATTTCTGAGAGGGGCACAGCTGGGTATATTTCTGAGGGGGCACAGTCCTGGGCATATTTCTGTGAGGGGGCACACTGGGAATATTACTGTGAGGGGGCACAAAACTGGGAATATTACTGTGAAGGGACACAAAACTGGGCATATTATTGTGAGGGGGCTCATGACTGGGCATATTACTGTGAGGGACCTGATTACTGGGCATATTACTGTGAGGGGGCACATAACTGGGCATATTACTGTGAAGGGGCACATAACTTGGCATATTACTGTGAAGGGGCACATAACTGGGCAAATTACTATGAAGGGGCACATACCTGGGCATATTACTGTGAGGAATAATTACTATGTGGGGGCAGTTATGGGACAGGGTGGGATTAGGTGTTTAGTTATGTTTTGGGCGGAGTTAGAGGCGTGGCCTAGGGTCCCTTTTTCTTCTTTTTAAATATGGGAGGTATGATACTACACCCTCCACCCAGAGTTCTCCTCCTGGGCACAGAGGCCTACTCCTCCTAACCATCCCTCATGGCCATCGCTTTCTAATCAAAGTGTCTATCCTTACACACATTTCACTTAGTGCTTCTCCGTCTCTTCTCAGCAAAATGCACATCAGGACAAACACCCAAGGCAAGGGGTCTTGCCATAGGTGCTGGTCTCAGAGGTGGTAACCACATAGGTTAGAGCCCTAGGACCCCAATTTCGGAGACCCTGTTGATCCTGAGTATGAACGGGTTGTGGCCCCTTGACAGTTTTTCCTGCACAGCAACACTGTGATAGGGCGACAGAACTAAAGCCAGCATAGCAGCCCCTTCCTTCTAAGGATCCTAGTGATACCGTATTGGCTTACCGCCAAAAGAGGCAGATTAGGCAGCCACTATGGGTTCTGTGAGGTTAGGGGGGCCAGTTGACCTGCCTGGCTGCCTCTGAGGGGGGCGACATTTTATGGTGGGACACAGAAGCCTATGGCTCCCGTCCCCGCTGTTCAGCCTCATAGGCCTCCGGCCACTGGGCCTGAAGCCTATGAGGTAGTAGAACAGCGCAAGAGATTGCAATGCTATCATGGCAAGCTTCTGCTCCGGGATGTGAGAACCTAGGCTGCATTGCAGAAGGTGACAGAGAGCGGAACACAGGGGTGTATTTTTTTTAAATGTATGTATGCTGGTAGTACTGAGTGGGGCTGGGTAGAGCATTTAATATTTTACAATGGGGGCCATTTTATATTATACTGTACACTACCTCTTTATTGGTAGTGTGTATGTATACATATATATATATATATATATATACCCCTAGGTATATACACACTACCAATTAAGAGGGGCCTTTATATACCTGGCCACTACGGGGGTCATTATAACTACAGAGGACACTGCAGAGAAAGGTTAGAAACGGCCCTGACATTACTAAACAATTTTGGTTTTATATATACAGTGGATATAAAAAGTCTACACACCCCTGTTAAAATGTCAGGTTTCTGTGGTTGCATAAGTGTGCACACCCTCCTATAACTGGGGATGTAGCTGTGTTCAGAATTAAGTAATCACATTCAAAATCCTGTTAAATAGGAGTCAGCATACACCTGCCATCATTTAAAGCGAACCTTTCACCTGGATTTCACTTACTAAACTATCAAAAGTACCTTATAGATCATCCTCATTGTGTTAGCACACGGCCTTGTCCCGCTTTTCTGTCAGGTATATGCATGGAAAAATCGCTTTATAAAGTACTCTTCTCCAGCTCCACAAGTCACGCTAGAAGTCAAGGGGGTAGCCCTTCCCTCACTCCAGGCTGTAACTCCCCTGCCCTAAGCCCGCCTCTCTGCAGTCTAACTGACACCCGGCTCAGTCGCCGGGACCGCGCTTGTACAGGGCCGTCGGACTCAAGCGAGATCCTGTAACTGAATCGCGCATGCGCCGTCCCCGGTGCCTGCCTGTCTTCTCTTCCTCACGCGCGATTCAGTTACAGGATCGCGCTTGAGTCCGACGGCGCATGCGCCGCCTGTACAAGCGTGGTCCCGGCGACTGAGCCGGGTGTCAATTAGACTGCATAGAGGCGGGGTTAGGGCAGGGGAGTTACAGCCTGGAGTGAGGGAAGGGCTACCCCCTTGACTTCTACCGTGACTTGTGGAGCTGGAGAAGAGTACTTTATAAAGCGATTTTTCCATGCATATACATGCCAGAAAAGCGGGACAAGACCGTGTGCTAACACAATGAGGATGATCTATAAGGTACTTTTGATAGTTTAGTAAGTGAAATCCAGGTGAAAGGTTCGCTTTAAAGTGCCTCTGATTAACCCCAAATAAAGTTCAGCTGCTCTAGTTGGTCTTTCCTGAAGTTTTCTTAGTCGCATCCCACAGCAGAAGCCATGGTCCACAGAGAGCTTCCAAAGCATCAGAGGGATCTCATTGTTAAAAGGTATCAGTCAGGAGAAGGGTACAAAAGAATTTCCAAGGCATTAGATATACCATGGAACACAGTGAAGACCGTCATCATCAAGTGGAGAAAATATGGCACAATAGTGACATTACCAAGAACTCGACGTCCCTCCAAAATTGATGAAAAGACGAGAAGAAAACTGGTCTGGGAGGCTAACAAGAGGCCTACAGCAACATTAAAGGAGCTGCAGGAATATCTGGCAAGTACTGGCTGTGTGGTACATGTGACAACAATCTCCCATATTCTTCCTATGTCTGGGCTATGGGGTAGAGTGGCAAGACGAAAGCCTTTTCTTACGAAGAAAAACATCCAAGCCAGGCTACATTTTGCAAAAACACATCTGAAGTCTCCCAAAAGCATGTGAGAAAAGGTGTTATGGTCTGATGAAACCAAGGTTGAACGTTTTGGCCATAATTCCAAAAGATATGTTTGGCCCAAAAACAACACTGCACATCACCAAAAGAACACCATACCCACAGTGAAGCATGGTGGTGGCAGCATCATGCCAAGGGGCTGTTTTTCTTCAGCAGGAACTGGGGCCTTAGTTAAGCTAGAGGGAATTATGAACAGTTACAAATACCAGTCAATATTGGCACAAAACCTTCAGGCTTCTGTTAGAAAGCTGAACATGAAGAGGAACTTCATCTTTCAGCATGACAACGACCCAAAGCATACATTCAAATCAACAAAGGAATGGCTTCACCAGAAGAAGATTAAAGTTTTGGAATGGTCCAGCCAGAGCCCAGACCTGAATCCAATTGAAAATGTGTGGGGTGGTGATCTGAAGAGGGCTGTGCACAGAAGATGCCCTCGCAATCTGACAGATTTGGAGTGTTTTTGCAAAGAAGAGTGGGTAAATCTTGCCAAGTCAAAATGTGCCATGCTGATAGACTCATACCCAAAAAGACTGAGTGCTGTAATAAAATCAAAAGGTGCTTCAACAAAGTATTAGTTTAAGGGTGTGCACACTTGTGCAACCATATTATTTTATTTTTATATTTTTTTCTTCCCTCTACCTAAAAGATTTCAGTTTGTTTTTCAATTGAGTGGTACAGTTTATAAGTCACATTAAAGGTGGAAAAAGTTCAGAAATGATTTATCTTTGTCTCATTTTTTTACAGCACAGAAACCTGACATTTTAACATGGGTGTGTAGACTTTTTATATACACTGTGTATATATATACACAGTCAGGTCCATAAATATTGGGACATCGACACAATTCTAACATTTTTGGCTCTATACACCACCACAATGGATTTGAAATGAAACGAACAAGATGTGCTTTAACTGCAGACTGTCAGCTTTAATTTGAGGGTATTTACATCCAAATCAGGTGAACGGTGTAGGAATTACAACAATTTTCATATGTGCCTCCCACTTGTTAAGGGGCCAAAATTAATGGGACAGAATAATAATCATAAATCAAACTTTCACTTTTTAATACTTGGTTGCAAATCATTTGCAGTCAATTACAGCCTGAAGTCTGGAACGCATAGACATCACCAGACGCTGGGTTTCATCCCTGGTGATGCTCTGCCAGGCCTCTACTGCAACTTTCTTCAGTTCCTGCTTGTTCTTGGGGCATTTTCCCTTCAGTTTTGTCTTCAGCAAGTGAAATGCATGCTCAATCGGATTCAGGTCAGGTGATTGACTTGGCCATTGCATAACATTCCACTTCTTTCCCTTAAAAAACTCTTTGGTTGCTTTTGCAGTATGCTTTGGGTCATTGTCCATCTGCATTGTGAAGCGCCATCCAATGAGTTCTGAAGCATTTGGCTGAATATGAGCAGATAATATTGCCCGAAACACTTCAGAATTCATCCTGCTGCTTTTGTCAGCAGTCATATCATCAATAAATACAAAAGAACCAGTTCCATTGGCAGCAATACATGCCCACGCCATGACACTACCACCACCATGCTTCACTGATGAGGTGGTATGCTTAGGATCATGAGCAGTTCCTTTCCTTCTCCATTCTCTTCTCTTCCCATCACTCTGGTACAAGTTAATCTTTGTTTCATCTGTCCATAGGATGTTGTTCCAGAACTGTGAAGGCTTTTTTAGATGTCGTTTGGCAAACTCTAATCTGGTCTTCCTGTTTTTGAGGCTCACCAATGGTTTCCATCTTGTGTTGAACCCTCTGTATTCACTCTGGTGAAGTCTTCTCCTGATTGTTGACTTTGACACACATGCACCTACCTCCTGGAGAGTGTTCTTGATCTGGCCAACTGTTGTGAAGGGTGTTTTATTCACCAGGGAAAGAATTCTTTGGTCATCCACCACCGTTGTTCCGTGGTCTTCCGGGTCTTTTGGTGTTGCTGAGCTCACCGGTGCGTTCCTTCTACAAACCGGATTCCAAAAAAGTTGGGACACTATACAAATCGTGAATAAAAACTGAATGCAATGATGTGGAGGTGCCAACTTCTAATATTTTATTCAGCATAGAACATAAATCACGGAACAAAAGTTTAAACTGAGAAAATGTACCATTTTAAGGGAAAAATATGTTGAATCAGAATTTCATGGTGTCAACAAATCCCCAAAAAGTTGGGACAAGGCCATTTTCACCACTGTGTGGCATCTCCCCTTCTTCTTACAACACTCAACAGACGTCTGGGGACCGAGGAGACCAGTTTCTCAAGTTTAGAAATAGGAATGCTCTCCCATTCTTGTCTAATACAGGCCTCTAACTGTTCAATCGTCTTGGGCCTTCTTTGTTGCACCTTCCTCTTTATGATGCGCCAAATGTTCTCTATAGGTGAAAGATCTGGACTGCAGACTGGCCATTTCAGTACCCGGATCCTTCTCCTACGCAGCCATGATGTTGTGATTGATGCAGAATGTGGTCTGGCATAAAATGCAGGGTCTTCCCTGAAAGAGATGACGTCTGGATGGGAGCATATGTTGTTCTAGAACCTGAATATATTTTTCTGCATTGATGGTGCCTTTCCAGACATGCAAGCTGCCCATGCCACACGCACTCATGCAACCCCATACCATCAGAGATGCAGGCTTCTGAACTGAGCGTTGATAACAACTTGGGTTGTCCTTGTCCTCTTTGGTCCGGATGACATGGCGTCCCAGATTTCCAAAAAGAACTTCGAATCGTGACTCGTCTGACCACAGAACAGTCTTCCATTTTGCCACACTCCATTTTAAATGATCCCTGGCCCAGTGAAAATGCCTGAGCTTGTGGATCTTGCTTAGAAATGGCTTCTTCTTTGCACTGTAGAGTTTCAGCTGGCAACGGCGGATGGCACGGTGGATTGTGTTCACTGACAATGGTTTCTGGAAGCATTCCTGAGCCCATTCTGTGATTTCCTTTACAGTAGCATTCCTGTTTGTGGTGCAGTGTCGTTTGAGGGCCCGGAGATCACGGGCATCCAGTATGGTTTTATAGCCTTGACCCTTACGCACAGAGATTGTTCCAGATTCTCTGAATCTTCGGATGATGTTATGCACAGTTGATGATGATAGATGCGAAGTCTTTGCAATTTTTCGCTGGGTAACACCTTTCTGATATTGCTCCACTATCTTTCTGCGCAACATTGTGGGAATTGGTGATCCTCTACCCATCTTGGCTTCTGAGAGACACTGCCACTCTGAGAAGCTCTTTTTATACCCAATCATGTTGCCAATTGACCTAATTAGTGTTAATTGGTCTTCCAGCTCTTCGTTATGCTCAAATTTACTTTTTCCAGCCTCTTATTGCTACTTGTCCCAACTTTTTTGGGATTTGTTGACACCGTGAAATTTTGAATCAACTTATTTTTCCTTTAAAATGATACATTTACTCGGATTAAACGTTTGATCTGTCATCTACGTTCTATTACAAATAAAATATTGACATTTGCCATCTCCACATCATTGCATTCAGTTTTTATTCACAATTTGTTTAGTGTCCCAACTTTTTTGGAATCCGGTTTGTATTTAAGAATGTTCCAAACAGTTGTTTTGGCCACGCCTAATGTTTTTGCTATCTCTCTGATGGGTTTGTTTTGTTTTTTCAGCCTAATGATGGCTTGCTTCACTGATAGTGACAGCTCTTTGGATCTCATCTTGAGAGTTGACAGCAACAGATTCCAAATACAAATAGCACACTTGAAATGAACTCTGGACCTTTTATCTGCTCATGGTAATTGGGATAATGAGGGAATAACACACACCTGGCAATGGAACAGCTGAGAAGCCAATTGTCCCATTACTTTTGGTCCCTTAACAAGTGGGAGGCACATATGCAAACTGTTGTAATTCCTACACCGTTCACCTGATTTGGATGTAAATACCCTCAAATTAAAGCTGACAGTCTGCAGGTAAAGAACATCTTGTTCGTTTCATTTCAAATCCATTGTGGTGGTGTATAGAGCCAAAAATGTTAGAATTGTGTCGATGTCCCAATATTTATGGACCGGACTATATATATACATATATATAATGGGTCTTACTGCCGTATTGCTATTAGGGAGGGCAAGGCAATTGTACTTTATATTTGGGGGAGGGGGGCAATTCTGGGTCTTGCTATGGGGCCCTATGATTTCTATGTACGCCCCTGGCAATACGCTACCACTTTCTATGATGGCAAAATCCCTTTAAGAGAATAATAGAAAATGAATAGAAAGTATTCTCTAATGATATGTATTTTTTAACAGGGGGAATGCCATAAAAATATGAAATGTGAACACTTTCCTTAGATTCCTGCTGGTAAGACTTTAATCACTACTTTCAATATGATAAAGCACTGAGTTAATAAGTCTCTGCCTTCATGTCCTAAAGTTAATCGCCAACAGAGCTCTGTTAACATTCTGCTTACATGGCAATGTCAGGCCGTGCGCTTGAACGTCAGTCTGGTGAGGAAACAGGAAGTGTCCAAAATCACGCTGACGGAGTAAAAAAGTCCCTGTGTAATAACAAAAAAATACAATTATTTATCTTTCTTCTCTTTTTCTGTAGTTATTGGAAAAACCAAAAATACCTCTGTTAACAAGCCAGGAATATTTCTTATTTCTGGGTAATATTGCTTATAGCTTTGGGTAAAGGGTTTATTCAGTGTGAGTAATATATTTTGGAATTACCATTGTATATCAAATTGACCTAAATATGTACCCATAAATTTGTATGCCATGTTTATAGCCTCATGCACACAGTCGTATTAAAGGGGTTGCCTTATCTGAAACAACGGGGACATATCGCTAGGATATGCCCCCACTGTCTGATAGATGCAAGTCCCACCTCTGGGACCCTCACCTATCTCCTAAAAGGACCCCCGAAAGTGGTGGTGCACAGCCGACCTCCATTAATTTCTATAGGGGTGCCGAAAATAGCCAAGTGCTAGAGGTTTATGGGAGCGGTGGCCTATGGGGAGAGCGCTTTGTGGTGGCCAGACCGGAGTCCTCCAGCCACCACTTTGCAGGGCTCCATTTAGGAGATAGCCACTGCTGGGATACACACCTATAAGACAATGGGGGCATATCCTAGCGATATGCCCCCATTGTCTGAGATATGAATACCCCTTTAAGGGTCCATTCACACGTCAGTATTTTGTAATCCGCATCCGTTCCGCAAAATGCGGACCCATTCATTTCAATGGCCCTGCAAAAAGTGCGGACAGCACTCAGTGTGCTGTCCGCATCTGTTGCCCCGTTCTGTTATGCGGATCCGCAAAAAAAATAGAGCTTGTCCTACTATTCTCCGCAGAATACGGTCCATGGTCCCATTGTAGTCAATGGGTCTGCAAAAATGCAGATGACATGCGAAATGCAGATGCACAGTTGGTAAAAATGGTAGGTTTTTGCAGAAACACGGATCCACAAAAAACGGAACGAAAATCTGGAAAAGAAAAATACTGACGTGAATGGACCCTTAGGCTCCATTTTGTTAGGGGCAGACATAGAGGTATATGAGGTGTCTACTCTACCTAGATGCACCTTCAGTCTCAGAAAGTGGAGGCGTCTGGAGGTTAGTTTTCTTTGGAAGGAGCTGTGATAAATGAAAGGTGGAATCTGATTGGTTGCTATGGGCAACTAAGCCAGTTCTACTTTACACCAGTTTGATAAATCTCTCCCATAGTTTTTCCTTAAGGCCTCTTGCACACGACCGTATGTTTTTTTCAGTATTTTGCGGTCTGCAAAAAAACGAATCCGCAAAAAATACAGATGGCGTCCATGTGCATTCATTTTTTTTGCGGAACAGTACTATCCTTGTCTGTTATGCGGACAATAATAGGACATGTTCTATCTTTGAACGGAACGGAAATACGGAAATGGAAGGCATACGGAGTACCTTCAGTTTTTTTTGCGGATACATTGAAATGAATGGTTCCGTATATGGTCCGTATACGGAACGCAAAAAACGGAATGTAAATGGGAAAAAGTTTGTGTGCAAGAGGCCTAAACCTAATTTTTACAATGTCTATGTGACATCTCCTAAAGGGAACCTGTCTGTTATGGTAGGGAGCAGTGAACACTATCCATCCCACTGTCCCTAACTACTTGCACAATCCACCCTAGGCAGTGGGCCACAACTGGACGAAAGTATCTTCCTAAATAAGTGCAGGGGCCTTAATAGAAATAAAACCTATAGACAGATCAACGATCACGATAGAAAAAATTGGCAGTACAAACTAGCCGGGTCAAACCAGGAGAGATTAATATAAGCCGAATCAGAACCATTGAGACAGAGTAAAAAAATCGGATGCAGGAATCAAAATCAGAATAGCAATTAGAGCAAACCAGAATCAGAACCGTTACCAAGCCAGAAGTAAGAACCAGAAGGTCGCGTCAAGATCCAAATCGTCAGCCAAGAATCAGAGGTCACAATCCAAGCAGGGTCAGAATACCAGGAGAGTCAGAATAAGATGAGCCAAGGAACACTAGTTAGGAATCCAGAAGACATCAATCCAATCACAGGCAACCTGTGCCTGTTTAAATATGTTGCAATTCCTTGTTACAGTATGTGACATGTCCGGCGTCACATGACTGATGACGTCAGTGTTGCTGAACGCATCAACGGCACATCTGATTGATTGGCGCTTCCTGGACCAAGAAGCCCTGCCCCATCTTCATCAGAGCCGAACACCAGTGGTGCTGCGTACTGAGGAGAGCTAAGCGTAGGCCGTGACACCAGCTCAGTCTTCCTGAAAATAAAACGCCAGCGGTGCTGCATGCTGAGGAGGACGACCACCAGCCGTGACACTGTCACCATAAAATTCACTGATAAACCAGTCACAATGTCTTGAAGGGCTGAATGTAATGATACCTTTTACTCAGAGTGCAGGACCTTCGTTCTGGAGAAAAAAAAATATTTGTAATCCGTATGCAAATGAGCAGCTAGGTGCACCGAGGGTGGGCCTAAGCCACTCTGTGCACCCTTGCTCTTCCTGTTTTCTTTGCCAGCCCCTCCCTCTCCTTCTTAATTGCAGGAACCTGGCCCTGTCAATCAAAAAGGCGAGGGAGGGACTGGCAGAGGAAGCAGGAAGAGCAAGGGTGCACAGAGTGGCCTAGGCCTGCCCTCAGTGCACTTAAAGGCCCAAAGGGGGGAAAACAACTGGGTCAGTTCTGGTAACCTTGCCTGAACAAGGGGCTTCTGTGCTCCAAAAATATGTAGTGATATTTTTTTCTGATTAACCAATATAGGGATGAGTCTGATAATAAAGGTCTTCTTTTAGGTATAAGTATTCAGTATCACCTACACTATGCAGTGTTATCAGGTCACTCTGCCTCGGCTTATGTGAACACAACCTCCCAGGAGGTTAGGAACAACTGTTTTCATCCCTTTGAAGAGGGAAAGCTGGAATGGCATACGGGAGGGGGTTGCACAAGGGTGTTACGTCTTCCCTCACTTATTTCAATTGCACTTATTGATTTGTCCTGAAAAGTCATTGAAGACTACAGCAGCATCAATAAACTAAGAAGGAGAAGATAAGGATAGTTTAAAAAAAAAAAAAAAGACCAGGGAAGATGGCTGGAACAGATAAGAAAAGGAATGGAAAATCTTTAGCCTGCAGCTAGGAAGGTATGTGATAATCCCCAAAACAAATACTAGCCAAGCAGGTAAGTACAGCCTGGGGTGGAAACTGTCCCATAATTTGTTTCGGAACAAGGAATCAATGCAAAAGGATGTGTTTTACCTAGAAATCATCTGCAATATACACTCCTCAACACCGAAATTGCAAGAAGAATAAATTGTGGAATTATGGAAATCACAGGATTGATATAAAGATATGCAAAAATGAACAGTGCTGACATCTCGGCCTAAGAGCATAGCGATCTGCCGGAGTGATAAACGAAGGTCTCTCAGTTCAAGGATTCTGTCCCTCTCTGTCTGTGACGAGTGGTGATAACTGGCATGTCGATGAACAGGAGGCATTGCACAATCATCCCACACAACTTGATCAGATTTTTTAGGTTTCAGTGGGCTAAAAAACATTGCTTTCAATCTGGCTTTTATGCCCCTCTTACATGCCACCGATTGGAGCTATGTGCTTGAAAATTGGATCATCTGCAGATCTTAGCGACACCTGCTACTTCCCTCAATTTGCATAACCTTATGGCTTGTCCTTCTTGGTGCTGCAATTTCATTGTTGAGAAGCGTGGATGTCTGAAAATTAGTGCCATTCTTGGGATCACAAGCCTTAGAAGTCCAACGACAAAAACCCTAACAATCAAATCATGTGTCCATACTTTTTTAGCAACTGAAGAAAGATCCCACCCACGCCCAACTATTAACACCCATTGCAAACTGCTAGTAATTCATTCATAATTTCTATGAGGAATAATAATGGAATGGCACAACCTGGAGTTATAAGAATAGATGCTCTGAAATTATTACACGGGAAACGCAAGTAGTTACTAAAACAGACATGTCAGGAGAGTGGACAGGTCCTCTTTCAGCATAAATTCTTGGGTGGATCACACCAAGCTTGCATCTCAAGTCCATATCAGCATTGCTTCACAAAGAATTCTGAGTTCAATTCTTAAAAGACACCTTATCAATTGATTATCTATAGTCTCTTCAGACTTCTGTTACTTCCAGGTTCTTACACAGTCCAAAAATAGCTGGCTTGCTAACTGAGTGAATGACTTCCAAATAAAACGGTACATGAGGCTTGTAATGTATGTCAGCCTCTTGAAGAAAATTAGATTGTAGACTTCACCGAGACAGGACTGAAAACAAAGGCTTAAATCAGTATAATGAGCGATGATGAGAGGGACTCTGACCAAGTAGCAAAAAATTAAGAGGAATGTGGCATAAGAATAGGAGTGAGGTCAAGGACAGTCAATGGGAAAATGGTGTTGGCCTTTATGGCTTGTGGAGCCAACATGGTTAAGGAGGTGAAGCAATGTTCCACCTGAAAAGGTGTGAATTACTGGTGGTGAGGTGGAAACAATGAAGGAAGCATGTTGGTGGATTACACAATTGGTGGGGCGCAACTGGAAGTGATTAAGACGACTTGAGGTTATTAGCTATTGTAATTCAGAGAAGAACCCACCTAACTGTTTGTAGCAGAGGCAGACACAGACAGCAGAGGGCCCCTGTGCAAAGAATGTACCTAGGACCCCCCCCCACCCCAAACCACACTTACAGATATAAACATATATGTGCAAATAAAAAACATCTTGTTAATATGGGCCATTCTAGGTCACACCTCTAACTGCCCCAAAGCATAACTATACACACCCAGTCACCTTAATGCCCCCACATAGTAATTATTCCCCCTTTGCACCAGCACATAGTAGTAATGCCCACACTGTGCCCCTTCACAGCAGATGCCCAGATCTAAAGGGCTGTTTTGGTTACATTTTTACACTGCTAGGCGGAGACTTCCGCCTAGCAGTGTTCCTGGTGACATCACCAGCTCTGATGGGTGGCTTTACAGGCTAGGGCAGCGCTAAAGCCCGTCCATTAGTGCTGGTGACGATACTGGGCTCACTTCTAGGTGGAAGCCCCCCCCCCCCATAGTACCCCCAGTGGTAATAAGGCTCTCTATAGTGCCCTCAGTAATAAGGCACTACTAATAGAAATAAGACCAATCTATAAGGCACTTCTATAGAGCCCTCAGTAGTAGTAATGCCCGCCACCACTGCCCGCAGTATTTATAATGTTCTTTGCAGTGCCACCTGTAATTATAATACCCTCTGCAGTGCACCCTGGAATTATAATCTTCTCTGTAGTGCCCCCATAAATTATAATGCTATCCTCTCCCTACAGTCTTCTATACAATACAGTCCCATGTAAATAATATCACTCCTCTACCTCCAGTCTTCTATACCAAACAGTCCCATGTAAATAACACCAGTCCTATTTCCTCCAGTCCCATGTAAAAAAAACATCTCTTCCTTACAGTTTTCTATAACATACAGTCCCATTTAAATAACTTCACTTCTCTCCCTCCAGTCTTCTATACCATGCAGTCCCATGTAAATAACACCAGTCCTCTCCCTCCAGTCCCATGTAAATAACTTCTCTTCTTTACAGTCTTCTATAACATACAGTCCCATGTAAATAACTTAAATCCACTCCTTCAGCCCCCTCCAACACATAGTCCCATGTAAATAACATCACCTCTTACCTTCCAGTCTTCTATAATATCCAGTCCCATGTAAATAACACCAGTCATCTCCCCTCAATGTTTTATAACATATACTCCACTCCCATGTAACTAACACCCCTCCCCTCCCTTCAGCCCTTCTAACATACAGTTGCAGTTAAATTACATATTTCCCTCCCACTAAGCAGGGAGGAGGTTTAATAGGGGAGAACCACATCTCCCAGTATTTCTCTGGCTCTCACATTCATTCCATGGCATCACAGCTCTTTTCCGACTCCTCTCCACTGCTGTACTACACTGATCACATGATGGTGACCTCATCACAGGTCCTACAACCACTTCCCCTTTGAAAAGATTACATGACTATGATGTAATCGCAAGTCCACAGTAAGTCCTAATCAGGCCCCCCCAAGCCCTCCACCCCCAACCTGGTTACCCTGTTGGCAAAGGAAGGGAGTAAAAAAAATTAAAATAAAAAAAACTCCTCTGCTGGCACTGGAAAGGGTCCCCTCTCTCGCTGGGCCCTTGTGCCCTTGTTAATGGCACATGATTGGGGGGCAATTGGGGGGCACATGATTGGGGGGGCATGTATGGGGGCACTTGTTACTGGCACATAATTGGGGGGCATCTACGGGGGGACTTTTTACTGGCACATGATAGGAAGGCATCTATGGGGGCACTTGTTAATGGCACATGATTGGGGGGCATCTATGGGGGTACCTGTTACTGGCACATGATTGGGGGGCATCTATGGGGGCACTTGTTACTGGCACATGATTGAGGGGCATCTATGGGGGTACTTTGGAATGGAAAGGGTCCCCTCTCTCGCTGGGCCCTTGTGCCCTTGTTAATGGCACATGATTGGTGGGCAATTGGGGGGCACATGATTGGGGGTGCATGTATGGGGGCACTTGTTACTGGCACATAATTGGGGGGCATCTATGGGGGAACTTTTTACTGGCACATGATAGGAAGGCATCTATGGGGGCACTTGTTGGCACATGATTGGGGGGCATCTGTGGAATCCATCTGCGGATGTTGCCTGTGCATTGGGGACCGCAAATTGCAGTCCCCAACGCACGGAACGGCCGTGTACATGAGACCTTACTCACTGACTATGTGCATTATACATTGGTACTATATAAATAAAACTGTCTATGAACATAATGGGGCAGATATGTCAATGTCACTGCACCTGGAAAGTGTCTGGATTTGCACCAGAATTTGTGGTGCACCAAATTTTTGTCTAGTCCTATTTTGGGTCTTCGACAGTTTTTAGCATGTTTTGCATAAAAAACTTCACCAGCTCCAAAGTGGTATAAAAAGTAGTGTAACATTCTGATAGCTTAAAGCCCTATGGGGAGGGGTTTCATATGAAAAGCGACGAGGGGCCTGGGCACCGTCTGCTTGAACGCCGCCCCTGGGCACCTTCAGACCTAATTTGCATATTGAATAAAAGTGTTTTTTGAAGAAAATAAGCGACGGACAGCTAAACAGTAAGTAGCATTCCAATATGGGGACTATAATGCTGATAATGGTGTTAGTGTTCTATAATGGTCAGTATAGGTGAAAGACTCCCTTTAAAAAAAACAGCACAGATATAGACACATTTAACAATCTAAATCATAAACTTGGTGCAAATTGTGGTACAGACACAAGATTCTTACAATTTTTGGAGACTTTTTTTTTGGAGACTTTTAAAAAAACATTTTCCATGTCCAAAATCTTAAAATCATTTGCTTTTTACACTGGCCACTAGGCCTTAAATATGTCAGCACTTCCTGTTCTTTGAGAGCAGCTACATGGACTATAGACACAATCACCAGGAGATTACCCCATTGACCCTTACGGCATGCTTTGTGTCCTGTGGAAAGGTCAGTGCAATACCCCAGAGGACTACTGCAAAGTGTTAATTATTGCTAAAAGAGTTCATGCCTTCTGTTATGTTTTAAATGTGATCCCAAGAGCTGTCTGTAGTTGGCGCAGCTTAGTTATTGCGCCCTATTCAGAAGGAGGAAAGGCCCATTTTAGTCCTGTAAGATGTATACATTGCACAGAACAGATACATGGGCTATACCATTTAATGTATATCACAAAATTTTATGATTTCCTATTACATTATAAAGTAATACATAAAAAAACAAAATAATGGAATACCCCTTTAAAAGAGAGACTGTAGGATTTTCAATATGGATAGTGACATGGAAAATTAAAACAAAAGTCACCATAAAAATCTAAAATAAATCTTTAGTATAAAATATGATGTTCACAATTTACTTTACTGTATCTGCCCCATACTAAGTGGTTGATGAAAATAGACAGTTTTCTCTTCTGATTCAAATCAATACAATTTATCTTATATAAAGTATTAATACACATGCCAAAATCCTCTCTAAAACTAGGCACGTGTTTTCATCTTTATTTCAGAAATTGTCCTTCTCTTCAGTGACCACTCCCTTGTTATGTAAGTAATGTATGTTGTTCTGCAGAAAGTACAGCGGGTACCATAGTCTCAGGTTTCTGCTGTTTTAAACCGCAGACACCCAGGGTTAATGTCTATGATTGGCGATAACGTCAACTACAGACATTTAACACCTCCGCAGATTGGACGTTATCCGTATTTTTCAGATCTGCAATTTGCGGACTGTAAAATAATATGGTTGTGTGCATGAGGTCTTAAAAGCACAGGAACACATACACAACCTAAGGGCTGTTTCACACAAGCGGATGCCGTGCATGTCATCTGCAGAGTGAATGACAGCCAAGCCCCGCTCTGGACAGCAGAGACACGGATTGATCATGCTCTTTGCCTCTCTGTGATCTTTTTACTACAAAATCACAGTGAGATAAAGTTGTCACTGTGATTTTGTAGTAAAAAGATCACAGAGAGGCACGGAGCATTATCAGTCATGTTACTGCTCCGGGTCTCTGCTGTCCAGAGTGCGGCTTGGCTCTCTTTCATGCTGCGGATGACACGCACAGGATCTGCTCGTGTGAAACAGCCCTAAGACTATCGGGAGGGGCTTCTCTTCACACCTTACAACCCTATCACCATCAGCCCTCATTTAGGCTGGTTTCACACGGTGACAGAATATGCTAATTACCTTGCTACCAGCAAGTAGGGCGGCTACTTGCTGGTAGCAGCCGCATCCTCCGATGGTAATGACGCCCCCTCGGCATGCTGATTGACAGGGCCAGGGAAGGGAATCGTTCTCT
This sequence comes from Bufo bufo, assembly GCF_905171765.1. Taxonomy (NCBI): domain Eukaryota; kingdom Metazoa; phylum Chordata; class Amphibia; order Anura; family Bufonidae; genus Bufo; species Bufo bufo. The sequence goes on from NC_053397.1 coordinate 53,438,700, forward strand.
GCTGGCGCTGTTAGAATTTGAAATCTCGCGCCTGCGCCGTACCTGTCTTCAATCGGCGCAGGCGCACTGAGAGGCGGCCGCTCGCTCGACCGCTCCATCTTCAATGCGCCTGCGTCGATGACGTCATCAAGTACACCCGGAAGAGATTTATTATTAATAATCGTTGGTGGTATAGTGTTAATAACTGTCATTTTTATAAAATTATTTATTCCCATTTCGTTGGTGGTTTTTGTGGCAGCATGCTTATTATGTACATACTTACCTGATTCGAGCATCCAGCGACGTCACCAGACTCTCCGCCTCCTTCCAGCGATGCCGGCGTCTTCTCTTCCGGGTGTACTTGATGACGTCATCGACGCAGGTGCATTGAGGATGGAGCGGTCGAGCGAGCGGCCGCCTCTCAGTGCGCCTGCGCCGATTGAAGACCGGTACGGCGCAGGCGCGAGATTTCAAATTCTAACAGCGCCAGCAGAGAACGATTCCCTTCCCTGGCCCTGTCAATCAGCATGCCGAGGGGGCGTCATTACCATCGGAGGATGCGGCTGCTACCAGCAAGTAGCCGCCCTACTTGCTGGTAGCAAGGTAATTAGCATATTTTAAAAATCGAGCTAATTCTACTGAACCAAAATGATTAATTTGCTTATGTATCATGAGATTGCACTATAGGGATTATTAGTAAAGAAAAAAAAAAAAAACGGTTTAATGGGGTGACAGAAACCCTTTAATTACAGTAACAGGACCTTTGATGACATCACTCCGGTCATCACATGATCCATCACCATGGTAAAAGATCATGTGACGTACCATGTGATGACCGGAGTGACGTCATCAAAGGTCCTGTTCCTGTAATTAATGCTCACCACAGGTCCTGTTCAGCAAAGGAGACCCAAGGAGATGCCGGGCTACGCGATCAAGTGGACTAAGGTGAGTTAATTTTTTTTAATTTTTTTTTTAACCCCTCCAGCCCTATTTTACTTTGCATTCTGTATTCAGAATGCTATTATTTTCCCTTATAACCATGTTATAAGGGAAAATAATAATGATCGGGTCTCCATCCCGATCGTCTCCTAGCAACCGTGCGTGAAAATCGCACCGCATCCGCACTTGCTTGCGGATGCTTGCGATTTTCACGCAACCCCATTCACTTCTATGGGGCCTGCGTTGTGTGAAAAACACAGAATATAGAGCATGCTGCGATTTTCACGCAACGCATAAGTGATGCGTGAAAATCACTGATCATCTGAACAGTCCCATAGAAATGAATGGGTGCAATGCGTTCAACTCACGCATCGCATCCGCGCGGAATACTCGCCCGTGTGAAAGGGGCCTTACTATTATGGCTTCACCTGCATTCCAACATGCTGTGCACTAAAATATGATTCATTTTTGGCAAAAACTGTTACACCGTCATTTTATACCTAGTAATAAAATGAATGCACCAAAAAGAATTGGTCCGGTGCAACACTTTTTTTTTTACCCACAAAAGTTGCCTGGACTATCCTCGTACACACAACCGTATCATAGGCCTGCGCAGCCTATTGCATTAGGGTGTGCACCCTAAAGCACAAACACACACACCGTGCGCGTATATATATATATATATATATATATATATACACTGCTCAAAAAAATAAAGGGAACACAAAAATAACACATCCTAGATTCTTTACATAGTTGAATGTGCTGACAACAAAATCACACAAAAATAAAAAAATGGAAATCAAATTTTTCAACCCATGGAGGTCTGGATTTGGAATCACACTCAAAATTAAAGTGGAAAAACACACTACAGGCTGATCCAACTTTGATGTAATGTCCTTAAAACAAGTCAAAATGAGGCTCAGTAGTGTGTGTGGCCTCCACGTGCCTGTATGACTTCCCTACAACGCCTGTGCATGCTCCTGATGAGGTGGCGGACGGTCTCCTGAGGGATCTCCTCCCAGACCTGGACTAAAGCATCTGCCAACTCCTGGACAGTCTGTGGAGCGAGACATGATGTCCCAGATGTGCTCAATTGGATTCAGGTCTGGGGAACGGGCGGGCCAGTCCATAGCATCAATCCCTTCATCTTGCAGGAACTGCTGACACACTCCAGCCACATGAGGTCTAGCATTGTCTTGCATTAGGAGGAACCCAGGGCCAACGGCACCAGCATATGGTCTCACAAGGGGTCTGAGGATCTCATCTCGGTACCTAATGACAGTCAGGCTACCTCTGGCGAGCACATGGAGGGCTGTGTGGCCCTCCAAAGAAATGCCACCCCACACCATTACTCAATGCCAAACCGGTCATAATGGAGGATGTTGCAGGCAGCAGAACGTTCTCCACGGCGTCTCCAGACTCTGTCACGTCTGTCACATGTGCTCAGTATGTACTTGCTTTCATCTGTGAAGAGCACAGGGCGCCAGTGGCGAATTTGCCAATCTTGGTGTTCTCTGGCAAATGCCAAACGTCCTGCACGGTGTTGGGCTGTTAGCACAACCCCCACCTGTGGACGTCGGGCCCTCATATCACCCTCATGGAGTCTGTTTCTGACCGTTTGAGCAGACACATGCACATTTGTGGCCTGCTGGAGGTCATTTTGCAGGGCTCTGTCAGTGCTCCTCCTGTTCCTCCTTGCACAAAGGCGGAGGTAGCGGTCCTGCTGCTGGGTTGTTGCCCTCCTACGGCCTCCTCCACGTCTCCTGATGTACTGGCCTGTCTCCTGGTAGCGCCTCCATGCTCTGGACACTACGCTGACAGACACAGCAAACCTTCTTGCCACAGCTTGCATTGATGTGCCATCCTGGATAAGCTGCACTACCTGAGCCACTTGTGTGGGTTGTAGACTCCGTCTCATGCTACCACTAGAGTGAAAGCACCGCCAGCATTCAAAAGTGACCAAAACATCAGCCAGGAAGCATAGGAACTGAGAAGTGGTCTGTGGTCACCACCTGCAGAACCACTCCTTTATTGGGGGTGTCTTGCAAATTGCCTATAATTTCCACCTGTTGTCTATCCTATTTGCACAACAGCATGTGAAATTGATTGTCACTCAGTGTTGCTTCCTAAGTGGACAGTTTGATTTCACAGAAGTGTGATTGACTTGGAGTTACATTGTGTTGTTTAAGTGTTCCCTTTATTTTTTTGAGCAGTGTGTATATATATATATATATATATATATATATATATATAGCCTTTATGCCAATAGCCCCCATTATCAGCCCTTATGCCTCTCATTAGCCCCCATTATGCCTCTCATTAGCCCCCATTATGCCTCATTAGCCCCCATTATGCCACTCATTAGCCCCCATTATGCCTCATTAGCCCCCCATCATCAGCCATTATGCCTCTCATTAGCCCCCATTATGCCTCCTTATCCCCATTATGCCTCACATTAGCCCCCATAATGCCTCATTAGCCTCCATTATGCCTCTCATTAGACCCCATTATGCCTCTCATTAGCCTCTATTATTCCTGATTAGCCCCCATATGCCTCATTAGCCCCCATTATCAGCCATTATGCCTCTCATTAGCCCCCATTATGCCTCTCATTAGCCCTCATTATGTCTCTCATTAGCCCCCATATGCCTCATTAGCCCCCATATGCCTCATTAGCCCGCATATGCCCCATATGCCTTATTAGCCCCCACATGCCTCATTAGCCCCCATTATGCCTCTCATTAGACTCCATTATACCCCCAGAAGCCTCATTTTTTTTATAAAATAAAAAAACACTTACCTCTCTGCTTCTGGACGCCGCCGCTCCTCGCAGCCCGCGATCCTCTACCTCCTGCTGTCGGCTATGCTCTGAACTGGCACGCACAGCGTGACGTCACAAAGCGCCTCACGCTGTGCGCAGCCCTGCACAGCCGACAGCTGAGGACCAGGAAGCGGTAAGTAGATAGCGTTTACCGCTTCCTGGTCCTCCGGTACTAATTAGCGCTTCCAAAATGGAAGCGCTTCATTAGTATTCGCCGGCCAGCAGGCTTTATAAGGGTGTGCCCAGGCACACCCGGCACACCCCATGCGCACGTCTATGAACCATATATGTTTTGCAGTTCACAAACTGCAGATTCACAAAATATCGATATCTTCCGTGTGCAATCCGCATCTTTCTCAGCGCTATTCATAGAAACAGACAAGAATGGGACATGTTCTATAAGTTTGTGGGATGGACATACAGATGCAGCCGGAATTTTTTTTTGAGGACCCATAGAATTGAATAGGTCCATGTCCGATCCACAAAAAAATTATTTCCATCAGTGATTGTGAGTCGATTCGTTCAAATACGTAGTTTTTAATGCTGTTTCCATACAGCATTAAAATGTATTGGCTCCGTGGAGCCAAACTTCGTCTCCCCCGAAGTCGCGCGAGACTTCGGTGAATTCCTACCTACTTATTTAAAGACAATTTAAAATAGGAATCTGAAGTGGGCTTTGGTACCGAGGTACCAGCCAGTACCAAAGCCTACTAAGGATTGCTATTTTAAACCGTTTTTTAATACGCAGATAGGAATACAATAGGAATTTAAATCTTGCGCGACTTCGGGGGAGACGAAGTTTGGCTCCATGGAGCTAATACATTTTAAGGGTCCATTCACACGTCCGTAAGTGTTTTGTGGATCCGCAAAACACAGACACCTGCAATGTGCGATCCGCAATTTGCGGACCGCACATCACAGACACTATAATAGAAAATGCCTTTTCTGGTCCGCAATTGCAGACAAGAATAGGACATGTTCTATTTTTTTCAGGAACGGAATTGCGGATCCCGAAAAAGCGGATCCCGAAAAAACGGATGCGGGTCCCGAAAATGCGGATGCGGATCCCGGAAATTATTGACAGTGAATGGGTCCGCAAATTGCGGAACGAACGCAGACCCAAATTAAGGACGTGTGAATGGACCCTAATGCTTTACAAAAACAGCATTAAAAATGAAGTATCTAAACGAATCGACTTCGAAACTATGATCTGAAGGTCGATTCGCTCAAGTCCAAGGGCTCATTCACATGACTGAATGTATGTTGCAGTCCACAAAACATACGGACGACATCCATGTGACATCCATATTGCATCCCTTTTTTTTTTTTGCGGATCCATTTTAACACTGTCTTTCCTTGTCTGCAAAAGGACAATATCCTTTTTGCGGAAAGGCCATGCGTATATACGGAAACAGAATCTACACTGTGTTATTTCTTTTGCGGAACCCATTGAAGTGAATGGTTCCGCATACAGGCACAAAAAATGGAATGGACACGGGGAAAAAATACGTTACTGTCCATGAGCCCTAATTGTGAGCCAAAACCAGGAGAGATAAGGTATAATAAAAAGATTTTCTCTTGCTCTGTGTTTTAGTCCTGCAGTTGGTTTTGGCTCACAATCACTGATCAAACACTGACCAAACACTGACTGTCTGCACGATCAAGTGGATGAGGTGAGTAGATTTTGTTTTATTTTTTAACCCTCAAAGGACATTTTACTTAGCATTCTGTATTAAAGAATGGTATTATTTTCCATTATAACCATGTTATAATCGAAAATAATAAAGTGAATGGACCTCATCCCTATTTATTATCATCTCCTTAGCAACCATCCGTGAAAATCGCATTGCATCCGCACTTGCGGATGCAATGCGATTTTCACGCAGGCCCATTCATTTCTATGGGGCATACGTTGTGTGAAAAACACAGAATATAGAACATGCTGCGATTTTCACGTAACGCACAAGTTATGTGTGAAAAACATCGCTCATGTACACATCCCCATTGAAATTAATGGGTCCGGATTCAGTGTGGGTGCAATGCGTTCATGTCACGCATTGCACACGCGCGGAAAACTCGCCTGTGTGAAAGGGGCCTTAGGCCCCTTGCAGACGAGCGTTCCTTCCTCAGCGAGTCTGCAACGTAGCTCCTGGCCTGACCTCCCAGCGCTGCAGGGGGTCACATAGCATTATATTGATTTATGATGCTATGTAACCCTTAGGCCTCTTTCACACGGGCGTTGCGGGAAAATGTGCGGGTGCGTTACGGGAACACCCGCGATTTTTCCGCGCGAGTGCAAAACATTGTAATGCATTTTGCACTCGCGTGAGAAAAATCGCTCATGTTTGGTACCCAAACCCGAACTTCTTCACAGAAGTTCGGGCTTGGGTTAGGTGTTCTGTAGATTGTATTATTTCCCCTTATAACATGGTTATAAGGGAAAATAATAGTATTCTGAATACAGAATGCATAGTACAATAGGGCTGGAGGGGTTAAAAAAAATAAAAAAATAATTTAACTCACCTTAGTCCACTTGATCGCGATGCCGGCATCTCCTACTGTCTCCTTTACTGAACAGGACCTGTGGTGAGCATTCATTACAGGTCAAGGACCTGTGGTGACGTCACTCCGGTCATCACATGATCCATCACCATGGTGATGGATCATGTGATGACCGGAGTGACGTCACCACAGGTCCTTGACCTGTAATGAATGCTCACCACAGGTCCTGTTCAGTAAAGGAGACAGAAGGAGATGCCGGCATCGCGATAAAGTAGACTAAGGTGAGTTAAATGATTTTATATATTTTTTTAACCCCTCCAGCGCTATTTTACTATGCATTCTGTATTCAGAATGCTATTATTTTCCCTTATAACCATGTTATAAGGGAAAATAATAATGATCGGGTCTCCATCCCGATCGTCTCCTAGCAACCGTGCGTGAAAATCACACCGCATCCGCACTTGTTTGCGGATGCTTGCGATTTTCACGCAACCCCATTCACTTCTATGGGGCCTGCGTTGCATGAAAAACGCACAATATAGAGCTTGCTGCGATTTTCACGCAACGCACAAGTGATGCATGAAAATCACGGCTCATGTGAACAGCCCCATAGAAATGAATGGGTCGGGATTCAGTGCGGGTGGAATGCGTTCAACTCACGCATCGCATTCGCGCGGAATACTCGCCCGTGTGAAAGGGGCCTTACAGTTCTGGAATGTATTGGATAACACTGACATAATGATGAGGCCTAAGGCCCCTTTTACACGGGCGAGATTTCCGCGCGGGTGCAATGCGTGAGGTGAACGCATTGCACCTGCACTGAATCCGGACCCATTCACTTCAATGGGGCTGTGCAGATGAGCGGTGATTTTCACGCCTCACTTGTGCGTTGCGTGAAAATTACAGCACGTTCTATACAGTATTGTGCGTTTTCCACGCAACGCAGGCCCCATAGAAGTGAATGGGGTTGCGTGAAAATCGCAAGCATCCGCAAGCAAGTGCGGATGCGGTGCGATTTTCACGCACGGTTGCTAGGAGACGATCGGGATGGAGAGCCGATCATTATTATTTTCCCTTATAACATGGTTATAAGGGAAAATAATAGCTTTCTGAATACAGAATGCATAGTACAATAAGGCTGGAGGGGTTAAAAAAATAAATTAAAATCATTTAACTCACCTTAATCTACTTGTTCGTGCAGCCTGGCTTCTCTTCTGTCTTCATCTTTGCTGTGCACAGGAAAAAGATCTTTGATGACGTCACTGTGCTCATCACATGGTCCATCACATGATCCATCACCATGGTAAAAGATCATGTGATGGACCATGTGATGAGCGCAGTGACATCATCAAAGGTCCTATTCCTCAAAGAAGAAGACAGAAGAGAAGCCGGGCTGCGCGAACAAGTGGATTAAGGTGAGTTAAATTATTATTATTATTATTATTTTTTTAACCCCTCCAGCCCTATTGTACTAAGCATTCTGTATTCAGAATGCTATTATTTTCCCTTATAACCAATAATACAATCTACACAACACCTAACCCAAACCTGAACTTTTGTGAAGAAGTCCGGGTTCGGGTCTGGGTACCAAACATGCCGATTTTTCTCACGCGCGTGCAAAACGCATTACAATATTTTGCACTCGCGCGGAAAAATCACGCATGTTCCCGCTACGCACCCGCATCTTTTTCCGCAACGCCCGTGTGAAACCAGCCTTAGTCTGTGCACATTTTTCACTGATCATCTTTGCGTTCAGGACAAATCCCAGCATGTTCTATAGGCCTCCTGCACACGACCGTTTTTTTTTAACCACCTCAGCCCCTATAGCTTAAACACCCTTAAAGACCAGGCCACTTTTTACACTTCTGACCTACCCTACTTTCACCGTTTATTGCTCGGTCATGCAACTTACCACCCAAATGAATTTTACCTCCTTTTCTTCTCACTAATAGAGCTTTCATTTGGTGGTATTTCATTGCTGCTGGCATTTTTACTTTTTTTGTTATTAATCGAAATTTAACGATTTTTTTTGCAAAAAAATGACATTTTTTCACTTTCAGTTGTAAAATTTTGCAAAAAAAACGACATCCATATATAAATTTTGCTCTAAATTTATTGTTCTACATGTCTTTGATAAAAAAAAATGTTTGGGTAAAAAAAAATGGTTTGGGTAAAAGTTATAGCGTTTACAAACTATGGTACAAAAATGTGAATTTCCGCCTTTTGAAGCAGCTCTGACTTTCTGAGCACCTGTCATGTTTCCTGAGGTTCTACAATGCCCAGACAGTAGAAAACCCCCACAAATGACCCCATTTCTGAAAGTAGACACCCTAAGGTATTCGCTGATGGGCATAGTGAGTTCATAGAACTTTTTATTTTTTGTCACAAGTTAGTGGAAAATGATGATTTTTTTTTTTGATTTTTTTTCTTACAAAGTCTCATATTCCACTAACTTGTGACAAAAAATAAAAACTTCTATGAACTCACTATGCCCATCAGCGAATACCTTGGGGTGTCTTCTTTCCAAAATGGGGTCACTTGTGGGGTAGTTATACTGCCCTAGCATTCTAGGGGCCCAAATGTGTGGTAAGTAGTTTGAAATCAAAATGTGTAAAAAATGACGGGTGAAATCCGAAAGGTGCTCTTTGGAATGTGGGCCCCTTTGCCCACCTAGTCTGCAAAAAAGTGCCACACATGTGGTATCGCCGTACTCAGGAGAAGTTGGGGAATGTGTTTTGGGGTGTCATTTTACATATACCCATGCTGGGTGAGATAAATATCTTGGTCAAATGCCAACTTTGTATAAAAAAATGGGAAAAGTTGTCTTTTGCCAAGATATTTCTCTCACCCAGCATGGGTATATGTAAAATGACACCCCAAAACACATTGCCCAACTTCTCCTGAGTACAGCGATACCACATGTGTGACACTTTTTTGCAGGTTAGGTGCGCAAAGGGGCCCACATTCCAAAGAGCACCTTTCGGATTTCACCGGCCATTTTTTACAGATTTTGATTTCAAACCACTTCTCACGCATTCGGCCCCTAAAATGCCAGGGCAGTATAACTACCCCACAAGTGACCCCATTTTGGAAAGAAGACACCCCAAGGTATTTCGTGATGGGCATAGTGAGTTCATGGAAGTTTTTATTTTTTGTCACAAGTTAGTGGAATATGAGACTTTGTAAGGAAAAAAATAAAATAATAATAAATCATCATTTTCCGCTAACTTGTGACAAAAAATATAAAATTCTAGGAATTCGCCATGCCCCTCACGGAATACCTTGGGGTGTCTTCTTTCCAAAATGGGGTCACTTGTGGGGTAGTTATACTGCCCTGGCATTTTCCAGGGGCCCTAATGTGTGGTAAGTAGGTAAATGACCTGTGAAATCCTAAAGGTGCTCTTTGGAATGTGGGCCCCTTTGCCCACCTAGGCTGCAAAAAAGTGTCACACATGTGGTATCGCCGTATTCAAGAGAAGTTGGGCAATGTGTTTTGGGGTGTCTTTTTACATATGCTGGGTGAGAGAAATATCTCGGCAAAAGACAACTTTTCCCATTTTTTTATACAAAGTTGGCATTTGACCAAGATATTTATCTCACCCAGCATGGGTATATGTAAAATGACACCCCAAAACACATTGCCCAACTTCTCCTGAGTACGGCGATACCAGATGTGTGACACTTTTTTGCAGCCAAGATGCGCAAAGGGGTCCACATTCCTTTTATGAGGGCATTTTTAGACATTTGGATCCCAGACTTCTTCTCACGCTTTAGGGCCCCTAAAATGCCAGGGCAGTATAAATACCCCACATGTGACCCCATTTTGGAAAGAAGACACCCCAAGGTATTCAATGAGGGGCATGGCGAGTTCAAAGAATTTTTTTTTTTTTGGCACAAGTTAGCGGAATTTGATTTTATTTATTTTTTTCTCACAAAGTCTCCCTTTCCGCTAACTTGGGACAAAAATTTCAATCTTTCATGGACTCAATATGCCCCTCACGGAATACCTGGGGGGTGTCTTCTTTCCAAAATGGGGTCACATGTGGGGTATTTATACTGCCCTGGCATTCTAGGGGCCCTAAAGCGTGAGAAGAAGTCTGGAATATAAATGTCTAAAACATTTTACGCATTTGGATTCCATGAGGGGTATGGTGAGTTCATGTGAGATATAATTTTTTGACACAAGTTAGTGGAATATGAGACTTTGTAAGAAAAAAATAATAATTTCCGCTAACTTGGGCCAAAAAAATGTCTGAATGGAGCCTTACAGGGGGGTGATCAATGACAGGGAAGGGATCAATGACAGGGGGGTGATCAATGACAGGGGGTGATCAGGGAATCTATATGGGGTGATCACCCCCCTGTCATTGATCACCCCCCTATAAGGCTCCATTCAGATGTCCGTATGTGTTTTGCGGATCCGATCCATGTATCCGTGGATCCGTAAAAATCATACGGACATCTGAATGCAGCCTGACAGGGGGGGTGATCAATGACAGGGGGGGTGATCAATGACAGGGGGGTGATCAGGGAGTCTATATGGGGTGATCACCCCCCCTGGAAGGCTCCAGGGAGACGCCTGCATGTGTTTTGCGGATCCGATCCATCTATCAGTGGATCCGTAAAAATCATGCGGACGTCTGAATGGAACTTTACAGGGGGGTGATCAATGACAGGGGGGTGATCAGGGAGTCTATATGGGGTGATCACCACAGTCATTGATCACGCCCCTGTAAGGCTCCATTCAGACGTCCGTATGCGTTTTGCGGATCCGATCCATCTATCAGTGGATCCGTAAAAATCATGCGGACGTCTGAATGGAGCTTTACAGGGGGGTAATCAATGACAGAGGGGTGATCAGGGAGTCTATATGGGGTGATCACCAGAGTCATTGATCACTCCCCTGTCGATGATCACTCCCCTGTAAGGCTCCATTCAGACGTCCGTATGCGTTTTGCGGATCCGATCCATCAGTGGATCCGTAAAAATCATGCAGACGTCTGAATGGAGCTTTACAGGGGGGTGATCAATGACAGGGGGGTAATCAATGACAGGGGGGTAATCAGGGAGTCTATATGGGGTGATCACCACAGTCATTGATCACGCCCCTGTAAGGCTCCATTCAGACGTCCGTATGCGTTTTGCGGATCCGATCCACCTATCAGTGGATCCGTAAAAATCATGCGGACGTCTGAATGGAGCTTTACAGGGGGGTGATCAATGACAGGGGGGTAATCAATGACAGGGGGTGATCAGGGAGTCTATATGGGGTGATCACCACAGTCATTGATCATGCCCCTGTAAGGCTCCATTCAGACGTCCGTATGCGTTTTGCGGATCCGATCCATCTATCAGTGAATCCGTAAAAATCATGCGGACGTCTGAATGGAGCTTTACAGGGGGGTGATCAATGACAGGGGGGTAATCAATGACAGGGGGGTGATCAGGGAGTCTATATGGGGTGATCAGGGGCTAATAAGGGGTTAATAAGTGACAGGGGGGGTGTAGTGTAGTGTGGTGCTTGGTGCTACATATTGCTGAGCTATCTGTGTCCTCTGGTGGTCGATCCAAACAAAAGGGACCACCAGAGGACCAGGTAGCAGGTATATTAGACGCTGTTATCAAAACAGCGTCTAATATACCTGTTAGGGGTTAAAAAAAATCACATCTCCAGCCTGCCAGCGAACGATCGCCGCTGGCAGGCTGGAGATCCACTCGCTTACCTTCCGATCCTGTGAACGCGCGCGCCTGTGTGCGCGCGTTCACAGGAAATCTCGCGTCTCGCGAGAGGACGCATCGGCGCGTCCACCCAGAAGAGCAGGGCTGCCGCAAAGACGCAATCCTGCGTACGGCGGTCCTGAGGAGGTTAAGGTCCGCAAAAACGGGGTCCGTAGGTCCGTGATCCGTGACCGTTTTTTCGTCCGTGGGTCTTCCTTTATTTTTGGAGGATCCACGGACATGAAAAAAAAGTCGTTTTGGTGTCCGCCTGGCCGTGCGGAGCCAAACGGATCCGTCCTGACTTACAATGCAAGTCAATGGGGACGGATCTGTTTGACGTTGACACAATATGGTGCAATTGCAAACGGATCCGTCCCCATTGACTTTCAATGTAAATTCAGGAGTCCCTATACCATCGGATCTGAGTTTTCTCCAATCCGATGGTATATTTTAACTTGAAGCGTCCCCATCACCATGGTAACGCCTCTATGTTAGAATATACCATCGGATATGAGTTAGATCGTGAAACTCAGATCCGACAGTATATTCTAACACAGAGGCGTTCCCATGGTTATGGGGACGCTTCAAGTTAGAATATACTAAGAACTGTGTACATGACTGCCCCCTGCTGCCTGGCAGCACCCGATCTCTTAAAGGGGGCTGTGATCCGCACAATTAACCCCTCAGGTGCTGCACCTGAGGGGTTAATTGTGCATATCTTAGCCCCCTATAAGAGATCAGGGGCTGCCAGGCAGGAGGGGGCAGACCCCCCTCCCTCCCCAGTTTTAATTTCATTGGTGGCCAGTGCGGCCCCTCCCTCCCTCTATTGTATTATTTTCATTGGTGGCACAGTGTGCGGCCCCCCCTCCCTCTATTGTATTATTTTCATTGGTGGCCAGTGTGCTGCCCTTCCCCCCGGCCCCCCCTCCCTCCCTCTATTGTATTATTTTCATTGGTGGCCAGTGTGCTGCCCTTCCCCCCAGCCCCCTCTCTCTATTGTATTATTTTCATTGGTGGCACAGTGTGCGGCCTCCCCTCTGCCCCCCCCCCCATCATTGGTGGCAGCGGAGAGTTCCGATCGGAGTCCCAGTTTAATCGCTGGGGCTCCGATCGGTAACCATGGCAACCAGGATGCTACTGCAGTCCTGGTTGCCATGGTTACTTAGCAATATTAGAAGCATCATACTTACCTGCTGCGCTGTCTGTGACCGGCCGGGAGCTCCTCCTACTGGTAAGTGACAGGTCTGTGCGGCGCATTGCTTAATGATCTGTCACTTACCAGTAGGAGGAGCTCCCGGCCGGTCACAGACAGCGCAGCAGGTAAGTATGATGCTTCTAATATTGCTAAGTAAGGGGAGGCCGCACACTGTGTCACCAATGAAAATAATACAATGGAGGGGGGGCGGGGGGGGGGGCCGCACACTGTGCCACCAATGAAAATAATACAATAGAGGGAGGGGGGGCCGCACACTGTGCCACCAATGAAAATAATACAATAGAGGGAGGGAGGGGGGGCCGCACACTGTGCCACCAATGAAAATAATACAATAGAGGGAGGGGGGCCGGGGGGGGGGGGCAGCACACTGTGCCACCAATGAAAATAATACAATAGAGGGAGGGGGGGCCGCACTGGCCACCAATGAAATTAAAGCTGGGGAGGGAGGGTGGTCTGCCCCCTGCTGCCTGGCAGCCCCTGATCTCTTATAGGGGGCTATGATATGCACAATTAACCCCTCAGGTGCAGCACCTGAGGGGTTAATTGTGCGGATCACAGCCCCCTGTAAAAGATCGGGTGCTGCCAGGCAGCAGGGGGCAGACCACCCTCCCTCACAGAATATACTGTCGGTTCTGAGTTTTCACAAAGTGAAAACTCAGCTCTGAAAAAGCTTTTATGCAGACGGATCTTCGGATCCGTCTGTATGAAAGTAACCTACGGCCACGGATCACGGACGCGGATGCCAATCTTGTGTGCATCCGTGTTCTTTCACGGACCCATTGACTTGAATGGGTCCGTGAACCGTTGTCCGTCAAAAAAATAGGACAGGTCATATTTTTTTGACGGACAGGAAACACGGATCACGGATGCGGCTGCAAAATGGTGCATTTTCCGATTTTTCCACGGACCTATTGAAAGTCATTGGGTCCGCGAAAAAAAACGGAAAACGGCACAACGGCCACGGGTGCACACAACGGTCGTGTGCAGGAGGCCATAGTGTGAGTTTTTCACGCAGCTTTGACTTCATAGAAGTGAATGGGGCTTGTGTGAAAAACGGAAGGCGTCTGGGTGCAATGTGTTTTTCACTGATGGTTGCTAGGAGATGTAGATTGTTATTCTTCAGTTTTTTTTTAACGCATGTGAAAAACACATGCAATCCGGATGGGAAAATGCAGACACTAAACGCAGTCGTAGAAAAAAATGATTCAACTTGTGTGCAAAACCATGGGTTTTTCCCTGAACAGATACGGACACAATCCGTATACCTCGTGTGAAAGAGGCCTAAGGGTGAGTTTTTTCCACTTCTTCCTGTAAGGAACTATGGAGCTTGTTGCTGACGTTCTGCTGAGGAGACATTGCTGACCGAGCTAAAAAAGAAAAAGCACACAAAAAATAGAAACAGCTGAAGTGATCATCTTTACTTACAAAACAGTCACATTTCCACCAGGAAACCCTTTGTATTCAACGTCTCTTAGAATTGGCAGACATGAAAGATAATCAGTGAAAAGTATTTTCTCCCCACAAGGGCTCATTCAGACGGCTGTATGTTTTTTGCTGTCTGCAAAAAAGTGGATCCGTTTTTCTTTGCGGACAGTTCAGCATGAAAGCTGGCGCATGCGCGATTCCCCTGGATGAGGCTGCTGCCAGGACACCGTGCCGGCGCGAACGTGTGTAACATTGGCGCATGCGCGAGATTACGGTGCACTGCGGAAAAAAAAAGCTGAGGAGAGGAGTGAATAATTAACAGCGGGGCGGCACTGGGCTCCAACGGCCAGAGGGACAGCCTCTAGGGCACCTTATGAAGGTAATTAGCATATACATAAAAGCGATTTTTATCAAAAATGAAAGGACAGGTGGGAGTAAAACTAGTATATTTTTATTTAGATAAAGGAGACTGAGATGATGATATGAACAGCTCCATATCGAAAATCTGCCTGACAGAATCCCTTTAAGGCTACTTTTACACCTGCGTTCGGGTGTCCGCTTGTGAGCTCCGTTTGAAGGGTCTCACAAGCGGCCCCGAACGCATCCATCCAGCCCTAATGCATTCTGAGTGGACGCGGATCCGCTCAGAATGCATCAGTCTGGTGGCGTTCAGCCTCCGCTCCGCAAGCGGACACCTGAACGCTGCTTGCAGCGTTCGAGTGTCCGCCTGGCCGTGCAGAGGCAAGCGGATCCGTCCAGACTTACAATGTAAGTCAATAGGGACGGATCCGTTTGAAGATGACACAATATGGCTCAATCTTCAAACGGATCCGTCCCCCATTGACTTTCAATGTAAAGTCTGGACGGATCCGTCTGAAGCTACTTTCACACTTAGAATTTTTTTTTAACTATAATGCAGATGGATCCGTTCTGAACGGATCCCAAGTCTGCATTATAGGAGCGGATCCGTCTGAGCAGACATCAGACGGACCCGCTCTGAACGGTAGTGCGAAAGTAGCCTAAAGTTAAGAAAGAAAGTTAATACAAGGCACTTACTAATGTATTGTTATTATCCGTATTGCTTCCTGTGCTGACTGGATTCATTTTTCCATCACATTATACGCTGCTCGTTTCCATGGTTACGGCCACCCTGCAATCCATCCCTGGTGGTTGTACTTACATACTATAGAAAAAAGCACTGGTCTCTCTGGTGGCCGGGACCAGTGCAGTTTCTAGGTTAAATTTCTCTCAGGGCGAGTGTCAAAAAACCCCCCCCCCCCCCCCCATCAAAGCTGCTCGATGAAATCATATCAGAAGAGTACTTGCAACCGTCTCACCATATATATATATATAGAGAGAACAAAGAAGTAGGACTGCACTCCAAGATAGTGATGAAATCAGCAAGTGGTTTATTCACCCATAATATGGCAAGTCTTGCGACGTTTCGGCTCACAAGAGCCTTCCTCAAGCATGGTAACAGTGAAAGTGAGAGCATTATAAAGGCATTTACAAAGTGTCCAACCCATAAGGGTGTGGTTACAATCAATTACAATTGCAAACATACGATGCATAGCAATACAAATAAAGTGCATGTGCATAAAGTGAGCAGTGGTATACAATTCATGACTAAGGGATGCCATCCCTACAAAGTGTATTAAAATGTATGCGATACTTCATCTAAACTAAAATCACAATTATATAAGTGATAGTATGATGAAAGTGGATCACAGAAGTCAAACCGTAGGAAGCGATGGTGCCCGCATATACCATGGCGTTCTTTGTGCGTCTCCAGGTCCTCATTGCGCATGACCACACTGACATCATCCGATGCATCACAGTGTAAAGGTCAAGCGCAAGCGCTCTGCCTGGGTCGACATGAGAGCGCCATTTTACATAAGGGAAAGATACCTAAAGGTTACGTACAGGTTGTCTATTTAACTGTTGTCCACACGGAACAATCATATCTCCGACCGCTGCAGGGATCTCCTACATATATCAGCAAATGTACAGGGGTCCCGTCCAAATGGGCGGGACACCTGACCAAAGCGCCCATTACAAGCACAATTGCCAAAAAAATAGCAGTCGTAGAGGGATGATCCCTCAATTATACCAACAGCCTTATCTTATTGAAATATAATGACATATCTGGAGTAACGCATTAATACAAGAACGCTGATGTCCACCTCGGGTCGCATAGCTTCCAAAGGGTCTGGTTCTAGGATCCACATCCAATTTAGTGAAAATATAAAATCCTAAAAAGCAGAGAAAAAATATTTTAGTTTCAAAATAGATCTTTTTCATAATTGCAGATAAATCTTTCACGGTTATCAAGCACCAATATACAAAAATGAGAAAGACAAAACGCAAACATGCCAAGGGACCGGGGGCAAGCCACAGATCCTAGGTCTCTCACCTGAACTCAATATTGAGACCCCTGGGATGCAGGCTATCCAGATCATATATCCAGCGTAACTCTCTTTTCTTCAAGAGTGTCAGGCGATCACCACCTCTTCTAGGAAGCCTGACCTGATCAATGATCCAGCATCTTAGATCACGCTCGGTGTGTCCGAGGGATCCAAAATGTCTGGACACTGGTAGGTCAGTACGTTTCTTCCTTATTGAATTCCTGTGGTTATTCAACCTTACTTTCAATTCTGTGGAAGTTTCCCCGACATATAATAGGTTACAGGGACAAGCCAACACATAAACTACATATGACGAGAAACAGTTTAGATGGAACTTTATCGGATACTCTTTGTTGGTAAGCGGGTGTGTGAAAGATCTAGTTTTACATATATATCGACAATTGACACAACCGAGACACGGATAACATCCAAGTCCCGGCTGTGTCAATGTCCGCTGTATGCTGGTTTTCTTTGGACCTGCATCCGCTCTGACCAAGTGGTCTTTAAGATTTTTGTTTTTACGGTACGATAAAAGGGGCGGAAGCTTAAACTCTGGTACATCTTTAATAGACCTGCTTAGGATACCCCAGTTGTCCTTCAGGATACGTCCTATCTTCATACTACATCCAGAATATGTGGACATAAATGGTATCCTCTGAGTTTTTTTAGAGGTGGTATGTGTTATTTCAGTATTCATATGTAGGATTTTGTTCTTATGTGCATCTAATAATCTGCGAGGATAACCCCGCTCCCTAAACTTATCTGACATCGTATCCAGTGTAGTCTCCAACTCAGTGTGGTCTGAAACAATGCGTTTCGTACGGAGGAACTGCGAATGGGGGAGGTGTTTAACCAGGCTGCGTGGATGATTGCTTTCATAACGTAGGATAGTATTTCTATCTGTCGATTTGACATATAAGCCTGTGCCAACCATACCATCAATTAGCTTGACGTTCGTGTCTAGAAATGACAATTGCGTTTTAGAGTGTGATATAGTATACTGAAGATCAGGATCTATATCATTCAAATATGTGTGAAACTCCCTCAATTGTGGTTCAGTGCCCGACCACAGGAGGAAGACATCATCTATGTACCGCCACCACCTAACAACATGTTGAAAGTGGTGGGATACATAGATAAAGTCCTCCTCCATGTGGCGCATATAAATATTTGCGTACGTTGGGGCCACATTGGACCCCATCGCAACGCCGCGTTTCTGATTAAAGAAGATATCTTGAAACAAGAAATAATTGTTTTCAAGAACCAATCTCAATAGGGTATTTATGAAACATTTTGCATTCTGTGTTATGGGTGAACCATCCAAGTATTTATTGACTGCAGAGATGCCCTTCTCATGCCCTATTGACGTGTATAAGGAAACAACGTCAAAGGACACGAGAGTGACACCGTGCAAGTCACTAGCTTCAACTGACCTCAGTTGTTGCAGAAAATCGCCTGTGTCTTTGATGTAAGACTTTCCGGCCATTGAAAAATCCCTCAATATCCTATCAAGAAAGATGGATATTCTACTGAAAACAGAATCAGAACCAGATACGATGGGACGACCGGGGGGGTCCACAAGACTTTTGTGGACTTTGGGTAGTACATATATTACAGGAGTGATGGGGGATCCCACCGTCAAATACTCCCTCAATCCCTCATCTATGATACCCCCGGCCACCGCATCGGAAAGACTCTTATTGATTATGTTCATAATGCGAAATTTCGGATCGCTCTGCAATACACTATACACATTTATATCATTCAATTGTCGTTCAATTTCTCTGATGTATTTGTATGTGTCAAGAACAACTACCCCGCCGCCCTTATCAGCCGGCTTAATGGTCAATAGGGGGTTGTTCTTGGGTTCGGAAAGGGCCTCAATCTCTACAGTGGTCAGATTAGGATTGCATAAACGTGCCTCATCCCCTGATGTGGATTTCAGCATTCTGACGTCTCTCTGAACTGCAGAGATGTAGGCCTCAACCGCAGGCGATTTTCTGCAACAACTGAGGTCAGTTGAAGCTGGTGACTTGCACGGAGTCACTCTCGTGTCCTTTGACGTTGTTTCCTTATACACGTCAATAGGGCATGAGAAGGGCATCTCTGCAGTCAATAAATACTTGGATGGTTCACCCATAACACAGAATGCAAAATGTTTCATAAATACCCTATTGAGATTGGTTCTTGAAAACAATTATTTCTTGTTTCAAGATATCTTCTTTAATCAGAAACGCGGCGTTGCGATGGGGTCCAATGTGGCCCCAACGTACGCAAATATTTATATGCGCCACATGGAGGAGGACTTTATCTATGTATCCCACCACTTTCAACATGTTGTTAGGTGGTGGCGGTACATAGATGATGTCTTCCTCCTGTGGTCGGGCACTGAACCACAATTGAGGGAGTTTCACACATATTTGAATGATATAGATCCTGATCTTCAGTATACTATATCACACTCTAAAACGCAATTGTCATTTCTAGACACGAACGTCAAGCTAATTGATGGTATGGTTGGCACAGGCTTATATGTCAAATCGACAGATAGAAATACTATCCTACGTTATGAAAGCAATCATCCACGCAGCCTGGTTAAACACCTCCCCCATTCGCAGTTCCTCCGTACGAAACGCATTGTTTCAGACCACACTGAGTTGGAGACTACACTGGATACGATGTCAGATAAGTTTAGGGAGTGGGGTTATCCTCGCATATTATTAGAAGCACATAAGAACAAAATCCTACATATGAATACTGAAATAACACATACCACCTCTAAAAAAACTCAGAGGATACCATTTATGTCCACATATTCTGGATGTAGTATGGAGATAGGACGTATCCTGAAGGACAACTGGGGTATCCTAAGCAGGTCTATTAAAGATGTACCAGAGTTTAAGCTTCCGCCCCTTTTATCGTACCGTAAAAACAAAAATCTTAAAGACCACTTGGTCAGAGCGGATGCAGGTCCAAAGAAAACCAGCATACAGCGGACATTGACACAGCCGGGACTTGGATGTTATCCGTGTCTCGGTTGTGTCAATTGTCGATATATATGTAAAACTAGATCTTTCACACACCCGCTTACCAACAAAGAGTATCCGATAAAGTTCCATCTAAACTGTTCCTCGTCATATGTAGTTTATGTGTTGGCTTGTCCCTGTAACCTATTATATGTCGGGGAAACTTCCACAGAATTGAAAGTAAGGTTGAATAACCACAGGAATTCAATAAGGAAGAAACGTACTGACCTACCAGTGTCCAGACATTTTGGATCCCTCGGACACACCGAGCGTGATCTAAGATGCTGGATCATTGATCAGGTCAGGCTTCCTAGAAGAGGTGGTGATCGCCTGACACTCTTGAAGAAAAGAGAGTTACGCTGGATATATGATCTGGATAGCCTGCATCCCAGGGGTCTCAATATTGAGTTCAGGTGAGAGACCTAGGATCTGTGGCTGGCCCCCGGTCCCTTGGCATGTTTGCGTTTTGTCTTTCTCATTTTTGTATATTGGTGCTTGATAACCGTGAAAGATTTATCTGCAATTATGAAAAAGATCTATTTTGAAACTAAAATATTTTTTCTCTGCTTTTTAGGATTTTATATTTTCACTAAGTTGGATGTGGATCCTAGAACCAGACCCTTTGGAAGCTATGCGACCCGAGGTGGACATCAGCGTTCTTGTATTAATGCGTTACTCCAGATATGTCATTATATTTCAATAAGATAAGGCTGTTGGTATAATTGAGGGATCATCCCTCTACGACTGCTATTTTTTTGGCAATTGTGCTTGTAATGGGCGCTTTGGTCAGGTGTCCCGCCCATTTGGACGGGACCCCTGTCCATTTGCTGATATATGTAGGAGATCCCTGCAGCGGTCGGAGATATGATTGTTCCGTGTGGACAACAGTTAAATAGACAACCTGTACGTAACCTTTAGGTATCTTTCCCGTATGTAAAATGGCGCTCTCATGTCGACCCAGGCAGAGCGCTTGCGCTTGACCTTTACACTGTGATGCATCGGATGATGTCAGTGTGGTCATGCGCAATGAGGACCTGGAGACGCACAAAGAACGCCATGGTATATGCGGGCACCATCGCTTCCTACGGTTTGACTTCTGTGATCCACTTTCATCATACTATCACTTATATAATTGTGATTTTAGTTTAGATGAAGTATCGCATACATTTTAATACACTTTGTAGGGATGGCATCCCTTAGTCATGAATTGTATACCACTGCTCACTTTATGCACATGCACTTTATTTGTATTGCTATGCATCGTATGTTTGCAATTGTAATTGATTGTAACCACACCCCTATGGGTTGGACACTTTGTAAATGCCTTTATAATGCTCTCACTTTCACTGTTACCATGCTTGAGGAAGGCTCTTGTGAGCCGAAACGTCGCAAGACTTGCCATATTATGGGTGAATAAACCACTTGCTGATTTCATCACTATCTTGGAGTGCAGTCCTACTTCTTTGTTCTCTATACCATTGGGGATTGCCGTTACCCTACGTTGGACCTTGCACCCACATGCTGGCTGGTGCTCCCACTGGACTTTTTCTTCTCTATATATATATATATATATATATTTTTTTTTTTTTATGCTTAACACAAGATTTATTGAGAGCAAAAGAAAATCATAAATTACTGCTTAAACTGCTAAAAGTCGCAGGCAGAGTGGTACAGGAGAACTGCAGTATAAAGGAAGGCAATACCCTTAGGCCCCTTTCACACGGGCGAGTATTCCACGCGGATGCGATGCGTGAGTTGAACGCATTGCACCCGCACTGAATACCGACCCATTCATTTCTATGGGGCTGTTCACATGAGCCGTGATTTTCACGCATCACTTGTGCGTTGCGTGAAAATCGCAGCAAGCTCTATATTGTGCGTTTTTCACGCAACGCAGGCCCCATAGAAGTGAATGGGGTTGTGTGAAAATCGCAAGCATCCGCAAGCAAGTGCGGATGCGGTGCGATTTTCATGCACGGTTGCTAGGAGACGATCGGGATGGAGACCCGATCATTATTATTTTCCCTTATAACATGGTTATAAGGGAAAATAATAGCATTCTGAATACAGAATACATAGTACAATAGCGCTGGAGGGGTTAAAAAATAAATAAAAATAATTTAACTCACCTTAATCCACTTGCTCGAGCTGCCGGCATCTCCTCTGTCTCCTTCTTTGCTGAACAGGATCTGTGGTGACGTCACTCCGGTCATCACATGATCCATCACATGATCTTTTACCATGGTCCTGTTCAGCAAAGGAGACAGACGAGATGCCGGCTGCGCGATCAAGTGGACTAAGGTGAGTTAAATTTTTTTATTTTATTTTTTAACCCCTCCAGCGCTATTTTACTATGCATTCTGTATTCAGAATGCTATTATTTTCCCTTATAACCATGTTATAAGCGAAAATAATACAATCTACAGAACACCGACCCCAAGCCCGAACTTCTGTGAAGAAGTTTGGGTTTGGGTACCAAACATGCGCGATTTTTCTCACGCGAGTGCAAAACGCATTACAATGTTTTGCACTCACGCGGAAAAATCGCGCATGTTCCCGCAACGCACCCGCACATTTTCCCGCAACGCCCGTCTGAAAGAGGCCTTAGAAGAGTAGTCATGAAATACAATCATCAATAATGTGCAAAACCAAAAAACTGTCATGTTAGCATTTAATAACTAACTAAAACCCAATCACAGCAGGTCTCAACTAGCACACGCAAGTAAATGTACAAAAACCAAGTAACATATAAAACCAGATTCAAAGCATAGATGGCGGATTACTGTATACTGTACATAAAATGTATGGAGGTTACACCATGCCGGACAATATAACCCCTGCGCCATGCTGTACAATAAACAGTATAACCCCTACACAGTGTAGCGGTATACTGTATATTGTGTGGCACAGTGTAGCGGTATACTGTATATTGTGGGGCACAGTGTAGAGGTATACTGTATATTGTGTGGCACAGTGTAGAGGTATACTGTATATTGTGAGGCACAGTGTAGAGGTATACTGTATATTGTGTGGCACAGTGTAAAGGTATACTGTATATTGTGGGGCACAGTGTAGCGGTATACTGTATATTGTGGGGCACAGTGTAGCGGTATACTGTACATTGTGTGGCACAGTGTAGAGGTATACTGTATATTGTAGGGCACAGTGTAGCAGTATACTGTATATTGTGGGGCACAGTGTAGAGGTATACTGTATATTGTGGGGCACAGTGTAGAGGTATACTGTATATTGTGGGGCACAGTGTAGAGGTATACTGTATATTGTGTGGCACAGTGTAGAGGTATACTGTATATTGTGGGGCACAGTGTAGCGGTATACTGTATATTGTGTGGCACAGTGTAGAGGTATACTGTATATTGTGTGGCACAGTGTAGAGGTATACTGTATATTGTGGGGCTTCTTTTTAGCCTCAGTAGATGCCCCTATAGTGCCACCCAATCATGTGCCAGTAATAAGTGCCCCAATAGATGCCCCCCAATCATGTGCCAGTAAGATGTGCCCCCATAGATGCCCCCAATCATGTGCCAGTAATAAGAGCCCCCATAGATGCCCCCCCACCATCATGTGCCAGTAGCCAGAGTGCCCCCCCTATCATGTGCCAGTAGCCAGAGTGCCCCCCCTATCATGTGCCAGTAGCCTCCCTTATGTGCCAGTAGCCACCCTTATGTGCCAGTAGCCCCCTATCATGTGCCAGTAGCCCCCCTTATGTGCCAGCAGACCCCTTATGTGCCAGTATTGTAATTTGTACATATATATATATATATATATATAAAAAAACAACAACTTATACTTACCTCCTCCAGCGATGCGATGCAGGCCTCTTCCGGCCTGTGTCCCTCGTCATCGCGCCGCCTGCACCGGCCTCTGATAGGCTGCCGGCCTAATGCTGGCAGCCTATCAGAGGAACAGGGAGGGGACACACCTCTCCCTCCCCTGCCGGCTGCCGCAGCACAGGACTGCGATACAGATGACTATGGAGATGAGTGAGCGCTCATCTCCTGCTGGTGCCCCCCTTCTGACAGCGCCCCGGGAGGCCACCCGGTCCAAGAAACGGCCCTGGCCGGGACCATAGGAGCTCACATAGGCCGGCACTTTTTCCTATAGTTCGCAAACACGGCCAGTGCTGGATTGCAGGGTGGTCGTAACCATGGAAACGAGCGGTGTATAATGTGATGGAAAAATTAATCCTGCCAGCAAAGGGGGCAATATGGATAATAACAATACATTAGTGCCTTGTATTAACTTTCTCTACATGATAAATGCCATTTGCTGAAGTGACACAACCCCTTTAAATGATGATGTGAGTACAGTCCAACAGACCTACAATCAGATAGGATCTGACTTTATGATTAGTGTTGAGCGAACTTCTGTTTTAACTTCGGCGTCTAAAGTTCGGCTTCCGGTTAGCGGAGGATCCCGATATGGATTCCGAATTCCGTTGTGGTCCGTGGTAGCGGAATCAATAATGGCCAATTATTGATTCCGCTACCACGGACCACAACGGGATTCGGAATCCATATCGGGATTCTCCGCTAACTGGAAGCCGAACTTTAGACGCCGAACTTAAAACAGAAGTTCGCTCAACACTATTTATGATATCTCACTGGGATGCAGTCTGTATGGGTCAGGGGACCCGCGGTCGGCCCGGGAGATGCAGGGGGTACTGGCCATGGACTCTACAGGGAAATTTGACTTCACTGGGTCCAGGATCCACAAGATGCAGCCATTGAGGGGACATGTTCTACTGGGGCATATCCGTGGTCCCACAGGCATGTCACACCACCGGCTGCTCCCCCACCACCCAGCTGCCGCAGAGCTCCATTGGCATGACACAGTGTGAATGGGCCCTTACATGTGGATTTTGCAGCCTATTTGCCATGCGTTCTAGAGATCTGCAGGCTGAACTGACACCCTGCAGATATAGGTGACCGTATAAATGACAGAACCAAGAGGGCAGCAGCCGGGGCCTTCTTCTAGGACAACCCCAGGTGACCCCGGCCTGGGCATGACCCTCAGGCTGTCAGAAAGAGGCGGCGCCAGCGTCCGGCAGCAGCGGAGGGGTTAAAGGGGCTGTGCGCCTGCGTGCCGACGTCACGGCTGGTGTATGGTGGCAGCGGGCGCAGTGTGCGGAGAGGCGGGGAGTCAGCTCAGGGTTCTCGGTGCTGGAGGAGGACGGGACCGGCGCTCTGCTCAGTCTGTACCGCGGGCGGTGTGTTCTCGGCTGACGCCGGCCTGGATGGGAAGAGCACGGTTTCACTGATCGGAGAGGTTCGGGAAAGGTTTCCAAGGTACCCGGGGGGCACCGGGACCCATCACCGCGGCGGGCTGTGCCGTGGAGACCGGGAATGTTGTTTCCGGCTGCTCGGAGAGGAGGCGGCGGCCGGGGGTGTTGTGAAGGAGCAGGGAGGGGGACGTGCTAAGCCTGGGGCCTGCACCGCTGCGGTACCCGGGGGCCACTGCTGCCGCTCCCGTACACCACCCCTGCCGCTGCCCTCTTGTTTTACCCCAGGGCGACAACCAGCAGGGCATGCTGAGACTTGTAGTACCTCTACACATGCTGCAGGCTCCATAAGCAGAGCCGATTGTAACTCCCTGTAGCATTGCACTTAGTTACTGTGTGCATTTAAAGGGGAACTCCATGCTCAGAGACCTCTGACTGCTCCTGTAACATCACTGGTTTGTAGGACTTTTGTGCCCTGGTCCTCAGTCCTGTCATCTCCACAGGAGGATTTCCCTGAGGACCTGTATTATCCTAATGTATTAATGACGGGTATCCACGTGTGATGTGATGGCTGCCATCGCTGGTCCTGGGGCAGCGGTCAGACCCGCAGCCCGTCCACCTATTGCCATCGGGCACTTGCTTCATTGTGCCCACTGGGGTCCTACTTATGGTTTATCGCGATTGGAGCTGTGCCGACTGGGGTCTTATGATTTATCGTGATTGGAGCTGTGCCGACTGGGGTCTGTCTTATATGATTTATCAGTGATTGGAGCTGTGCCTGCTGGGGTCCTACTTATCTGATTTACGATTGACCCCTCCCCAGTACATGGATGACTTTCATGTGAGGCCCTGTTACTTGGACGCCTCGATAAAAGGGGCTTCCAGAGGGCGGGTTGCACTGTAAATGCAACTGATTGGGGGTCTGGCCGCTGTAATCGCCATAATTCTTTTCATGGAGGAGGGGGGTTCTAGTGGTTACCTGCCATTCATATTGGGATATCGAACCCCCCGATTATAGGTTATATTACGGTACTTTCACACTTGCGTTATTCTTTTCCAGGGGCTCAATACCGGGGGAAAAGAACTGATCAGTTTTTTCCTAATGCATCTAAATGGAGAGCAATCTGTTCAGGATGTCTTCAGTTCAGTCACTGTACGGTTTTTGGACGGAGAAAATACTGCAGCATGCGGTATGAAAAAATGCATGTGAAAAAAAACCACCGGATCCGTTTTTCCAGATGACATCGGAGAGACGGATCCGGTATTTCAATGCATTTGTCATTCGGATCCGGAAACACATGGTATCCGTTTGCACGCGGATTCCTCTAACGCTAGCGTGAAAGTACCCTTATATAGATGAAGCCTGGAGACTGTGTGGACTCTCACTTTGTAATATACCCTGAGCTGTGGGCTCGGGTGAGGTGGTAGTGGTGCCACTCACAGCCAGATGTGCTCTGTGCTGAGGAAGGGGCGCTTATGCCAGCTTCACACTTTGGGTTTTGGTGCAGCAACCAAATACACCACAATGTCGTTTTTAAGGCCGGACACCGATGAGCAATTTCATTGCTAGAAACTCGCTACGGGTGACAGTGTGACTTTCCGTTCTGAGCTCCGCTCCCCTGACTGAATCGCACGGCATTGCAATTACTTATAATGCTGTGTGTTCCTGCCGGACCGGGATTAATGCTGTCCGTATAATTCAGTAGATTCCAGGTCTCTCGCGGTCACACAGCTCTGTGCTATCCTGTCAGAGGAGCGGAAGTCAGAACGGGCCCTCACACTGACACACAGCCAGTTTCTCGCACCGAACTCGCCTGTGTCTGGTCTAGGGCCCCTTTCAGACAAGCATGTCCTGTGCGGAAATCACATTTCTTGTGTCAGCGTGATTCCCCTTTATGGACACTGCTCGTTTTGCAGCGGCGCACGGCATTATACGGATTTAGGGCTCATGCGCACAACAGATCTGCAAAACACTGGAACAGATGTCCCATCCTTGTCCGTAATGCCGACAATAATGACATGTTCTATTTTATTGCAGAAAGGACATACGGACACGGACATACTGACAGCATTACGTCAGTGTAATTCAGTAGATCCAGGTCATGCAGAGACACACAGCATTATAATACCATGTGCCGCTGCAGAACCAGCAGTGTCCATGATGGGGCATCACGTTCTGCACAGGACTCGCTCGTCTGAAAGGGGCTTAAGGCCGAGCTCTCATCTTTGCTGGGGTTTCTGTTTTTCTGATGTGTAGAGAATTCTGAAGGACGGTTCCATCACCTGATAGACACCGATGGAGCCAAAAGACCATAACTGGGTGCGTTGGGTTTCATCATGGTGTCTGCCATCTTGCCGAAAAGAAATATTGTAGCGTGCTGTTGTATTTATTTATTTTTACAATGGAGCCTCCATCCAGACGTGTCCACACCCGAATACATATGGTTTTGTTATAGGAAAGGCTTCAGAGCTCTCTATGGGAGTCCATGGTGTTACATTTAAAGGGGTTTTCCAGTATTATGGTCTTTTATACCTAGCCCCCGAAGCGCGTGGTCCTCATTGAAAACTCATACTTACCTGCTCTCCGCAGCTCCATCTTCTGGTCTGTTCACTTCTGGCTGGGTAGGTACATGGAAGCGTCGTGTCTTCTAGTCAGTGACTGGTGTCAGTCATTGGCCAGTGCGAGATAACATTGAGAGTGACGTGTGCGAGATAACATTGAGGACCTGGGGGAGGATATTTTTTGGATTTCTTATCACTAGTTCCGTGGAGGAACAATGCAGCCAGTCTCCCCCCAGGCTAGGGTTTCATCTGCACAGTAGATGTAGATAAGAGGCCAATTGACCGACCTGTTGTCCCTGGGTGTTGTCAGACGCCTTCAGGCATTAGATTTCGAATGGGGTCTTAATGGTTTCTTCTTCCTATTTTCCCCATGATGGGAAATGTCTGGCAGATGATCAGCGCTCCTTCGGAAATAACATGGGGGATTTGCCTAGTTGGACATCCATGTGAAGGTCCATTTATATGGCCAACACACAGGCCAGTGATCGGGAACTGTTCATCGTCCACATGTTCATCGTCCACATGTGCAGCCGTCGTCCCCTCTGTATGAGGATCCCCACATGTACACGTAGATGATGCACAGCATGTCAGCCCTCAGCATTTTTCATAGGATACCCTTTTGAAAATTTCTCACGAGCCACATTTTTAAACTGGATGCAGACATCGGCTATGATCACAATAGGTCATGGCTTCTCTTTGTAAAGGATCCATACTTTCACTATTTGCCCATGTTGACTGTAATGGAGGTGGCTGAGGTTCCATTATTTTGATGGTAAAAACTGCACCGCAAACTGCCAAAAGTGACAAGATCCCTGATAAAGGTGCTGCGTGGTAGTGTGAACAGAGCTTTATCGTGTCCTTCGCGCTGATTCCTCCCAAGGCTATATAATTTGTTGTTCAGAGGTCCTAA
This sequence comes from Bufo bufo, assembly GCF_905171765.1. Lineage (NCBI taxonomy): Eukaryota > Metazoa > Chordata > Amphibia > Anura > Bufonidae > Bufo > Bufo bufo. The sequence goes on from NC_053397.1 coordinate 53,467,448, forward strand.
ACACGGCGCTTCTAGTAAATTCTGGAATGGGCTCCATTCTGAGCTTCCTAAATTTCACTCCACAGGAGCTGTAGTAAATCTGGGAATGGGCCCCACTCCATAGGGCCTAGGAACTGGCTCCTTTCTATGAGCTTCCTGAACCCTTATCCATGGGGCATGGGCTCCACTATGGGGCTTATATTAAGGGTTCATTCAGGCGGCCGTAGTGTTTTGCATACACGCAAAACACGGATACCTGCCGTATGCATTCCATAATTTGCGGACCGCACCTGGCCGCAACCCTTATGGTAAATGCCTTTTCTTGTCCGCAGTTGCAGACAAGAAAAGGACATGTTCTATCTTTTTTGCAGGGCTGTGGAACAGAACCACAGATGCGGACAGCACATGGTGTGCTGTCCGCATCTCTCGCGGCCCCATTGAAATGAATGGGTCTGCATCCATTCCGCAAAATTGCAAAACAGGTGCGGACCTGTTCATATGGCCGTCTGAATGGGCCCTTAATCTGGGAATGGGCTTCTCCTCGCTGAGCTTCCTGAGCCCTTATCCATGGGGCCTGTAGTAAATCTGAGAATGAACTCCACCATGTGCTTCATGAGCCCCACTCCTTGGGGCCTGTAATAAATCTAGGAATGGGCTCCTTCCCAGTATGAGCTTCATGAGCCCCACTCAATGGGCCCTGTAGTAAATCTGGGAATGGGATCCACTCTACCAGCTTCATCAGCAAGTCATTTCAGGACATGTGTGCTCTCACTTTATTCCGAATTTTTTTGTGATGTCCATTAAAACTTTTCAGTATGTTGTCCATGCTATTACTATGGTCTGATACGAAATATTTAGTGTTTAGTTATGGCATACCGGAACAGCATGCCGGATTCGTACTAACGTTTGCGCGCACATAATGGGAGGCGGCAGGACAAAAAACCGCAGTATGCCGGACAACCCTAACGCCATTGAGGGCTTTATGCCTGTGAAATAGTAGCGCACAGGCCCCGCTGACAGGTTATGCTTGTTGCAGCTCTGCTTTTCTTCCTCAAGATAAAGTTATAAGGTGATGAAATGTCTTTGCCCAACCCGGATATTGACTCCAGGCTTCCAGCGCGCTGTCCCAGTTCACATTCTGCAGTATCTAAGGAGTCTTGGGTTTCCTGTTTTAAATGGAATCAGAAGCATGTGAACCATCTCGGCAGCTCATTTGGTGAGAGCCTCCACCTCTAGACAGGTTACGTCATGCGGGTGTCGCCTGTGACCTGTGGACAGGTGTGAGGTGAGGTGCTGGTGTCGTAATGTGAGAGTTGCCGTGTTGTGTTTTCATTGCTATGAACGCCGCCCCTGTCTACCTCCTCGCTGCCGAAAACTTGCTTAGTGTCAGGTGTAACTCTGAAAGAGCAGTGTCCTCTGGGAATGTAAGAACACAAGACCTATGAAGGGATCGGCTTCAGAGTCCTGCTTACCACTCATTTATTAAAGGTCCCATAGCTTTTCTAGCTTTGGGTCAGAAAACCACATCAGAATTTGTTTTCATGACAGGTTCATCAGGAAGGGGCTTCATCCTGTTGCTGCCCCTAGTGCACACTGCTGCGGGGGAAAGAGTGCTATGCCAGGATTAAATTCCCCGATGGTCTTCTGTAAGAGGGCAGAGATTCATCTCGACATCGCCTGAGAGGCATCAGATATTTTGTAGGATCCTGTCGTCAAGAGGGAGATGGGAAAACGGACTCTAAGGGCTCGTTCACAGTTCAGTGTCAGTTACCAGTCTGTGAAAAAAAAGCATACGTGTGTCACCCATGAAGGAACCGTGGTTGGTCCTTGTGTCTGTTTTTACCATCTGTGTGTAATATGTAATTCACTGACGTTGCTCATCTGAAAATGAATTTCCAAAGAATCTCCTATTAGACTTCAGGCTGCAACACGGATTCCTTAGACTTCAATGGGTGTGCTTGGTCTGCATCGTACATGTCCCCGTGATTTTCTTACTGACCCACGGTCAGTAAAAAAAATACTGAAATTGTAGAGACAGACATTTCAGTTGGGTACAAAATCAGGCCAATATGAACCAGCACCAAGGTCCCATTCAATAAGACGGAAGAAGCCAGCAGCACACCATTAAGATCAAAAAACACGTGCGGTTTATTCACCCAGTGTCATGTAGCAGCGACGTTTCAACCGCATGTTGCGGTCTTTCTCAAGCTATGTGCACATGTGTTACAACCACAATATATAGGCGTATCAATTCATAATACAAAAAATCCAATTAACTATAAAAGTGAACAAAATTCATAATAAATCATTAAAAAAATATACAAATTCATCCACATCAATGTGAAAATACATAATTGGAATAAAGTGACAGTGCCTTGTAAATAATACATAATATACAGTGACAATACATAATAAGGTATAATTGATGATTAAAAAATACAGGTGTACCCATTACATAATGTGTATTAAAAACTCACACGATCAGCTGATAGACTGCACACGCCGAGCATAGCGGTCTCGGTGGCGTCAACATTCGGTTACTGCGCATGAGCGGGAGCAATGAATCTCACGATATCTCAGGGGCAAGGAAACTCAATGAAGACCTCATCAAAGATGGCCTAATCCGACGGCGCCCACATGTGCGCATGCTTACGCAATAGAGTCCACCCACTCTAGAGTCATGTGATCCTTGTCACATGATCCAAATAGAGCCAGATAAACAAAAGGATGTAAAGGATCCAAGCGGTAGACTACGGGTCAGGATCGTGCAAGCGGCCCATGGTCCAGGTACGGTGAAGTTCCAGCACCACAAAACATAAACCAAACCAAATTAACTCCTGCCCTTCTGGGCTCTAACTAATACAGATGAATTTCTAGCTTCACCTATTGAGCGCAGGTCACACACAGAGGGCCAGATTTATCATTAGCTCAAGTCAAAATAATGGATAGAAAAAGTTGCAAATTTCTGCTTAATCGATAAAACTGCGCAAAAATTTGCAACTTTTATTGGCTCTGCGTTATGCTCGCCAGTTTTCTGAAAGTGGGCGTGTTTTCTTATGTAAATGAATCTCTAGACAGATTTACTATTGTGACAATTTAAAAAGTCGCACAAAATTGCGGTTTCACTCTAGTGAGGATCATGCTTATCTTATGAAACTTTTTAATAGAACATGCAACTTTTTCGTAAAGCCGCTTACTGAAGGATAAACTGCTACCGTCAAACCACATTCATCACAGTATTAAAGGACCATTAATAAATCTGACTTGGCGTCTATGTTTGGCTAAGTCAGATTTGGCTATGTTCAGGCCATTTTACTCCTGGAAAAAGTCTAAGGTGTACCGATACGCCTTAGACTTTTTCCTGCCATTCATCCGTGCAGTGAGCGCTGTGAACGGCACAGGCAGCGCAGCGATTCTGCTGCCTTAATCAACCAATAACAAGGCTCCTTACAGTGAGGAGCTCTGTTATTGGTCAGTTTGAGCGGCTGCTGGAGCTTATGGCACACCGCTCTGAAGTGAGGAGGGAGGAGGCGCGCAATCCTTACTGGCGGGGTAAGTGGCCTTGCTGTGTAGTGGGGGTCCCGGACCTGAGCGGCTTGTTTTCCTCTCTGATGAGTGTGAAGCGCTCAGCCGAGCACGGTCTCTCCTCCCTGCTGAGTGCGGTACTGAAGACGGCCTCAATAGAAGGTCTAGGGGACCGTCTTCACTACCTCGCTCAGCAGTGAGGAAAAGTGGCTGAGCGCTTCAGACTCCTGCTTATAGAAGTCAGCGGGGGTCCCAGCGCTGGACACGCCAACAGGAGACCTCCATAACGGGCAGACCTGTCAGCTTTCTTATGAATCCATCAAGGATTCATTGCAGCATGTTCCATCAGACGCTGCTATAAGGATTCCTTCTGTAATGTGGCGGCACATGGTGCTACAAGGACTGCATGTGGCCATTTACAGCCTCCAGGACATACAGTCCCTCCGCCAACAGGGTCATGGAAGACAAACTCCCCTTTATAGCAAGATCAAGCATAACACAAAATGACAGCCTCTAGATCAGGGATCAGCAACCTCCGGCACTCCAGCTGTTCTGAAACTACAACTCCCAGTATCCTCCTTTCACTTCTTTGGGAGTTACAAGAACAGCTGAGCAAGTGTGCATGCTGGGTGTTGTAGTTCCACAGCAGCGCTGGAGTGCCAAAGGTTGCTGCACCCTAGATCAGTGGTTATCACTGCGTGATGACATCATCCAGATCCACAACATGTGACTGGCAGTGCAAGGTATGTGCCCGGGTCTTTCGCTTGTGCCCCCCCGAGCAACAGTGACCTCAGTGGTACCGACCCGACCCCCCCCCGAGCAACAGTGACCTCAGTTAAATAAAAAATTGTCTAAATTTGCTATTTATGCATGGAAGACAGTTCTAGATACTAGTAATGGTTTCCCTGCATAAATGGCAACCCCTTAATGTTATGTAGGCCTTTGTATTAACTATTTGACTGTAACTTTCATTCTCCTCAAAAATGGTAAGAGCAGTATTTTTACTCTTACAGAAATAATGTAGCGTTCCTCCATGTCGCGTGCAGCCATGGACGAACTGGCTGGACGGCAGAGCGGGGCTTACTATCAAAAGATTAGCAGACAGATTTTTTAAAATAAAGTATATTTGGAAACTCATTTTTGCCCTGCCTCTTACAATGTTGTGTAAAGTACTTGTATAGTGGCAAACCCCTTTAATTTTCTCTGCAACCATGGAACACAAAAGCAGAATAACTGCACCATGGGGGAAAACATGCTGGAAATAAGGTAATGCTCATAGCTAAATGATGAACATCTGGATTTCAGGTTTCCTTTAATGTGATTCTGCCTCAACACATCCCCTGCTCCAGGACCCAAAATAAAGGGGGCACCACCTTGGTTGTGTGATCATTGCCCAAGCACTACTCGCAGCTTAAAGGGGTTCTGCAGACACAATGACCTATTCTCAGGAAAAAAATCATTTTAAACGCAGGTCAAAAATGTGATGTGTACACAGCCTTAAACGGACTCCTGCCCACGACCGTATGGCTTTTTCAGTTGTTTTTGTGGTCCGTTTTTCACGGATCCGTTTTTTTGTTTCCGTTGTGTTTTTTCCGTATGGCGTACACAGTAATTACATAGAAAAAATTGGTCTGGGCTTAAAGTTTTCAATAGAGGGTTCCGCAAAAACGGAACGGACACGGAAGACATACGGATGCATTTCCGTATGTGTTCAGTTTTTTTTTTTTTGCGAACCCATTGACTTGAATGGAGCCACGGAACGTGATTCGCGGGCAATAATGGGACATGTTCTATATTTAAACGGAACGGAATGCATACGGAGTAATATAATTTTTTAATTTTTTTTGCGGAACCATTGAAATGAATGGTTCCGTATATGGAACGCAAAATACGGCCAGTAAACGGTAAAAAAACAAAACTGTCGTGTGCATGCAACCTTACTGTTACTATTTTTATGCATTGTTTTGTAGCATTTTTTGGCCTCCTTTGCACAATTTTGTACATGTGCTTTTGCTTTTTCTGTACTCCCCATATTGTGATTCCTGGGACGTGCACGTCAGTTACTGTTTTGTTCTCATTGTTATCTCCATTTCGGCCTATGTCTTCTGGGGGTGGACCCCTGGCTACTAAAGTTTACAGTATTAATCTCCAGCCTAGAGACTCGCCAAATGATGACCCTTGTGGGGAATCCATGTGCTTGGATAAACTCTGATAAGCAAAAAAAAGTGCTCGGGGAAGACCTCTCAGGCACCAGTCGAAGCTTCTCGTCATCCACACTTCTCTAGCGTTTGACCTACAGGCTATACACTTTTTTTTTTATTTATTTTAATTTTAATTTATAAATCTGAAGGCCAGAACGCCTACCAAATTGCTCTGGGCTTCGTTTTATGTGCGTTCTGTTAAATATGTGTACAATAATAGCCCTTGGTTGCTTAACCAGTTCATGTATGGTTCAGTAGGTTTATATATGATCCAGGTTCTGCATACTGGGGAAACTTCCAGCTAAATCACTGTGAAATACATATGAGTAACGTCCTTGTGGGAGTCACTGCCTAGGAGTCCGACTTTTTAACAGGTCTTAAAGTCCAAGGGAAAAAAAGCCAAGCCATGTATCTATCTATCTATCTGTAGACGGCTGTTTTGGGGTGCTTTCCCCTTACCAGTATGGAGTAGGATTCTAAAATAAAATGTAAAAACAGGCACTCACCATCTGGTAGGATGTATAAATTGTTAGTTTACGCAATGGGATTAATATAGTCGATACAATATATATGTATATATTAAAATGTCAATACACTGTAGATCAATAAAAATATCTATACCCTGTAGATCAATAAAAACATATGGCCTCTAACTCCTAGTTTCTTGCTTGCTGGTATATTTCATTCGGAGTATACAATTAAACTGACATATTATGTGATACAATCAATATATAAACCTTGTGCATAAATCGTTGCTATGTGCTCCTTAGATTATATACAGCTGTGAAAAACCATATCATAGTGTTTCAACAGTATAATCACCACAATTACTGTGTGGTTAGTGAAAGTAAAATATCCACGGTAATATAGGTATAAAAATATAAAATATAATATAAAAAAGATAAGTCTAAGGCTACTTTCACACCTGCGTTCAGGTGTCCGCTCGTGAGCTCCGTTTGAAGGGGCTCACAAGCGGCCCCGAACGCAGCCATCCGGCCCTAATGCATTCTCAGTGGACGCGGATCCGCTCAGAATGCATCAGTCTGCCAGCGTTCAGCCTCCGCTCCACGAGCGGACACCTGAACACTGCTTGCAGCGTTTGGGTGTCCGCCTGGCCGTGTGGAGGCGAGCGGATCCGTCCAGACTTACAATGTAAGTCAATGGGGACGGATCCGTTTGAAGATGACACTATATGGCTCAATCTTCATCCGCCCCTATTGACTTTCAATGTAAAGTCTGGACGGATCCGCTCAGGCTACTTTCACACTTAGAAATTTTTCTAAGTTATAATGCAGACGGATCCGTTCTGAACGAATGCAAACGTCTGCATTATAGGAGCAGAAACATCAGACGGACCCGCTCCGAACGCTAGTGTGAAAGTAGCCTAAGGGGGTCAGATCGGGAGACCTTGGGGGCCATTCAACTGGCCCACGACGACCAATCCACTTTCCAGGAAACTGTTCATCTAGGAATGCTCGGACCTGACACCCATAATGGGGTGGTGGGTGCACCATCTTGCTGTAAAAACTCAGGGAACGTGCCAGCTTCAGTGCATAAAGAGGGAAACGCATCATCATGTAGCAATTTCGCATATCCAGTGACTCCCTTAGACTTTTATCTTTGGGGTCATCTGACGGCAATTGTCTATGCTGTGAAGATACGAGATGTGCAGCACCTGAAACTACGGATACTGGAAGCCTGTGCTAGCATTTCTCCTGCGGTGTTGCTATCAGTGTGTGAAGAGTGGGAGAAGAGGGTTGCATTGACAATCCAACACAATGGGCAGCACATTGAACACATTTTATAAGTGGTCAGAAACTTGTAAATAACTCATGAAAGAATAAAGTTACGTTAAAACCAAGCACACCATTGTTTTTCTTGTGAATTTCTTAATAAGTTTGATGTGTCACATGACCCTCTTCCTATTGAAAAAAACAAAAGTTGGATTCAAAATGGCCGACTTCCAAATGGCCGCCATGGTCACCACCCATCTTAAAAAGTTTCCCCCCTCACATATACTAATGTCACAAACAGGAAGTTAATATCACCAACCATTCCCATATTATTAAGGTGTATCCATATAAATGGCCCACCCTGTACATTTTCTGTTCTGCTGTTAGATAGAAGGGGATCCTAACATATAGAGAAACCCGGAATGTTATTTAGACCAGAAGACGCAGCTGCGTTTCCATTGCGTATTCAATCTCCTGTGTTTGTCAGTACGTTTTGTGTGTTCCCTCCCCTTATACAACATTAGAACACCTAAAACGTACTCAGACTTCTCCCCTAGATCCTAAGAATCAGGGCTGTGGAGTCTGTAGATAAATGTTCCGACTCCTCAGTTTTATGTACCTCCGACTCCTCAGTTTTATGTACTTCCGACTCCTCAGTTTTATGTACTTCCGACTCCCCGACTCTGACTCCTCGACTCCGACTCCTCTGTATTAATATGCGAATGTATTTTATACATTCCTTGAGGGAAAGAAACGCAACCTACCACAGGACTACTGGCTGGGAAGCCAACAGTCTACTGTATTGCACAGTTTAAGCAAAAGACAAACACAATGAAAACAAAGTTTTATTAATTTTTTTTTATTAATCAATCAAGTGGCTGGATAGTAGCAGCAGGCATTTCTCCTTTGTGTGCTTATCTGCTGCTGAAGATAGGGCAGTGGGAGGATCCAGGAAGGGGCATTTATTCTAAAACCTGATTTCCTAGGAGAATCCCATAGTCATGTTTAAAGTTTAAGCTAACAATCAGAGTTTTTATAGCCTTAGCTAAATGACAGCAGTTTTTCAAATGGTTTACAGCTCCAGTCTTGAACTATTGGCCCTCCATTCCCTTCACTTATACAAGTGTCTCACTCTCTAGTCCTGCAAAAAACATATTTATTTAATCCCTTATCAGTGAGAGGCTAGGTTACACATGGACGCTGCGTTCCCTGTAAAAGCAGAACACAACACTATGGAAAGTATAAGTATTGCAGCTCCTAATTGTGCGTTGCGTGCCATATAGTGAAGCATGTGAAAAGCTTCTTCGCGGTCACTTAACGTGTTCGTTTTGCGGTTACGTGAGGCACTGCATGCATTGGTCTTTATTCTTACAGTAGAGAAGTCATTAATTATAACTTTTTGTGAATTGGGACATTTAAACTTGCTTTTTTTTATTTTATTCCAATCTAAATTTAGTAGGAGTCGGAGCATTGTTTGCCGACTCCGACTCCAGGTACCCAAAATTTCCCCCGACTCCGACTCCTCGACTCCACAGCCCTGCTAAGAATATAAGAAATTTTGTGAACATAGATGCGGAAATAATGGCAATATTAATAAACAAAAACAGTAAGGCCGTAGTGTGTAGAGTCCAACTGTAATAGAGAGATCTCTCAGGAAGTAGTAAACCAGGGGATGCCTCCTCTATATAGTGGAACTATTGCAAGGAATAAATGAACAGAAATGTAAAAAGAGCAAAGAAAGCATTGCAAATAATGGATAGAAAGGGAAGATGAAAAGAATGCAATATGAATTTCAATTAAACGCACCAGAAGCGCAGGTGCGTTTTTTTGCCTCCTTTTGCTCCTTTCTGCCTTTTCTTGCTTCTCTCCACCTCTGTTCGTCTGTATATGAACCACGTAATGGATAATAAAAGGATGGAGTAAGAATCGCAACCTATTACAGAAAAACGCAGGTGCGATTTTATTTTATTTTTTGCTGCTCTTTCTTTGATTTTCTTTTGCTAAATGTAATAAGTCTCTTAGTAGACATTAGGAGAGTATATGCTTTACCATAAAGTGGGATAACATTGGATGATTATTACAAATTTATTGCAAATCCATGCCATGTTTTAGTTGGGTTTTAAGGCCACACACTATAAAAAAAAAAAAAAAGGGGGTAGTTGCAGTATATACCGAAGCCACTGAGGAAGAGGTTGATGCCTCTAAACGCGTCTGGCTGTTTTGGAGAGAAAGACTACCCACCTAAAACCCTATATAGACTATTCAATATTATCATCTTTTACTATAAAGACTGAGCCTATAAGATCTATTGGAGCGCAAGCGGCATCACCTGACTTGCTCTGCCTCATGTGAAACACCACGTGACAAAGCTAAAGTTGCTGGGACGTTGAAGCTCGGGCACGGCAAGGTCCTGAGTTTTCAGAGCAAGATCACGTGAGACGCCGAGAACTACGCATAATACAGTCCGGAGTGACTGCAACTCACCATCGAGGTCTGGTGGATATCCCACGTTGTATTGGGCAACAGATATCGAGAGACAGAAGTACTGAGCCTGTCCAAACCGAACAACCTTATCCGAAGCATACCGTGGGAAGGGTAAGGTAAGAGGGTGCGCATCAGGGGGACGCCCCAGGCGCTAGCCCTCAGGGAAACTAAAGCTCTACTGACTGGGAGTATCGAATTGATACTATCATCGGGATAGTTTTCTTTTTTTGTGACACTTTTTTTTCAAAATTCACATCGCATATTTTTTATTTTTATATTTTTTTTCTACCTATATTACCGTGGATACTTTACTTTCACTAACCACACAGTAATTGTGGTGATTATACTTTTGAAACTCTATCTGATATGGTTTTTCACAGCTGTATATAATCTAAGGAGCACATAGCAACTATTTATGCACAAGGTTTATATATTGATTGTATCACATAATATGTCAGTTTAATTGTATATTCTCCGAATGAAATATACCAGCAAGCAAGAAACTAGGAGTTAGAGGCCATATGTTTTTATTGATCTACAGGGTATAGATATTTTTATTGATCAACAGTGTATTGACATTTTAATATATACATGTATATTGTATCGACTATTAATCCCATTGAGTAAACTAACAATTTATACATCCTACCAGATGGTGAGTGCCTGTTTTTACTTTTATTTTTGAATTCCTGCAATCTATTGTGGATGATTAGGTGAACCATCCAAAAAACAGAGCACCTTAACCCTAAATCGGATACGGGAGAGCCACGATATATTTGTTATACCATGGAGTAGGATTCTGTCTGAGTGTGATGCCTTGGATGCAGCTTAGCTTGGGTTCTGACTCTCCTTAAAGAGCCTCTGTCAGCATGATGAACCTCATTAAACCAGGTATACTGGGGGGTAGGGTTGATCATGCTGATTAAAACAATACTTATGTTGAACAGCTGCAGAGATGTATGTATGTATTCATATGTAAATGTACATATTGGAGCACCAGGGGGCAAGGCTGAATCCTTGGAGCACTGCTTTTGTAATACCCCTGTGCTCTACATACTAAGCCCTCCCCATGCTTGATAGGGCTTAGATATCAACATGCTGAAGGCTGAGCTGTGTCTTAGCATGTACATATCATACATACTACTTACTATGGCCTTGCCTTGTTGAGATTAGAGAATATCTATGCTTAGAAAGTTAATACATATATGATTATAAAGACACTAGTAATATGTATCAGCATTCTAAGTACAGAAAACCACTCTACTCAATAAAAGGCCTCATGCACACGACAGTTGTGTGGCCGTTCCGTGCATTGGGGACCGCAATTAGCAGTGTACACGAGGCCTTAGGCTATAGCTTGGAGGCAGGTGGTCAGCCTTGAATAGAGATGTCCCAGGTTTTAAATCCCAGACAAAACTTTTAGATTTTAATTTTTTTTTCTATTATTCCCCCCCCCCTTCCCCATTTAACCCATGATAAAAGGCAATGTCTTTAATATATTTAGATTTAGAGGCTTGCTACCACATATTGCTCATTTGTTCACAGGCATAATGTATGATTATAACCCCTTAAGGACGCAGGGCGTATCGGTACGCCCTATTTCCCGAGTCCTTAAGGACTCAGGGCGTACCGGTACGTCCTAGCTTGAACTCAGTATTCCGGCGCCCGAGGGGTTAAACGGAACGGGATTTCGGCTGAAATCCTTCAGCCGGCATCCTGTGACAACGCCAGGGGGGGTCATGTGACCCCCCCGTGTCGGCGATCGCAGCAAACCGCAGGTCAATTCAGACCTGCGGTTTGCTGCGCTTTTTGCAGTTTCTGATGCCCGCGGTCCCTGACCGCGGGGATCAGAAACTTTTGAGTGCCTATAATCAATATTTTTCACCCCCCCCTGCACCCCTGCACGATTTTATGCCGGCGGGTGGTGCGGGGGGGGTGTCGCATGCGGTGGGGGCGGTGCGGGAGGCGGGCGGTGCGGCAGGCGGGATCGCGATCCCCCGCCCGCCTCCCCATGAATGATCGTTGGCTTCTAGTGGTTATACCAGGGTGCCAGCACATTGCTGGCACCCTGGTATAAACGGCTGACATCTGTGAAGATGTCAGCCGTTTAACCCTTTCCATACCGCGGTCCGTACGGACCGCTGTATGGAAAAAGTTAACTGTCGTCGGTCAGGGAGCTTCCTCCCTCTCCATCGGGGGGCTGCTGTGCCTTTGCAGCCCCCCGATGGAGAGGGAGAGAGCCCCCAGAGAGCCCCCCTCAGCCCTGTGCTTACCCTTCCCCGTCTGCGAAGTTCTGAGCAGACGGGGAAGGTTCCCATGGCAACAGGACGCCTGCTCAGGCGTCCTGCTGTCCATGGTGCTGAACAGATCTATGCTGAAAGCATAGATCTGTTCAGTGTAAGTAAAATACAGTATAGAACAATATATATTGTACTGTACTGTATTATACAGACATCAGACCCACTGGATCTTCCAGAACCAAGTGGGTCTGGGTCAAAAAAAAAGTGAAAAAAGTTAAGATAAAAAAAAAAAACATTCATCACTGAATAAAAAAAAAAAAATACACTACACATATTAGGTATCGCCGCGTCCGTAACGACCTGATCTATAAAACGGTCATGTTACTTTCCCCGCACGGTGAACACCATAAAAATAAAAAATAAAAACTATGAGAAAATTGAAATTTTGCCCACCTTACTTCCCAAAAAAGGTAATAAAAGTGATCAAAAAAGTCACATGTACGCCAAAATAGTACCAATCAAACCGTCATCTCATCCCGCAAAAATCATACCTTACCCAAGATTAAAGAAACACTAAAACATGATTTTTTTTGTTTCAAAAATGAAATCATTGTGTAAAACTTACATAAATAAAAATAAAGTATACATATTAGGTATCGCCGCGTCCGTATCGACCGGCTCTATAAGAATATCACATGATCTAACCCCTCAGGTGACCACCGTAAAAAATAAAAAATAAAAACGGTGTAAAAAAAGCCATTTTTTGTCATCTTACGTCACAAAAAGTGTAATAACAAGCGATCAAAAAGTCATATGCACCCCAAAATAGTGCCAATTAAACCGTCATCTCATCCCGCAAAAAATGAGACCCTACTCAAGATAATCGCCCAAAAACTGAAAAAACTATGGCTCTTAGACTATGGAGACACTAAAACTTTTTTGGGTTTTAAAAATGAAGTTATTGTATAAAACTTACATAAATAAAAAAAAGGTATACATATTAGGTATCACCGCGTCCGTGACAACCTGCTCTATAAAATTACCACATGATCTAACCTGTCAGATGAATGTTGTAAATAACAAAAAAAAAAAAACGTGCCAAAAAAGCTATTTCTTGTTACCTTGCCGCACAAAAAGTGTAATATAGAGCAACCAAAAATCATATGTACCCTAAACTAGTACCAACAAAGCTGCCACCTTATTCCGTACTTTCTAAAATGGGGTCACTTTTTTGGAGTTTCTACTCTAGGGGTGCATCAGGGGGGCTTCAAATGGGACATGGTGTCAAAAAAACCAGTCCAGCAAAACCTGCCTTCCAAAAACCGTATGGCATTCCTTTCCTTCTGCGCCCTGCCGTGTGCCCGTACAGCAGTTTACGACCACATATGGGGTGTTTCTGTAAACTACAGAATCAGGGCCATAAATAATGAGTTTTGTTTGGCTGTTAACCCTTGCTTTGTTACTGGAAAAAAAATATTAAAATGGAAAATCTGCCAAAAAAGTGAAATTTTGAAATTGTATCTCTATTTTCCATTAAATCTTGTGCAACACCTAAAGGGTTAACAAAGTTTGTAAAATCAGTTTTGAATACCTTGAGGGGTGTAGTTTCTTAGATGGGGTAACTTTTATGTAGTTTCTACTCTAGGGGTGCATCAGGGGGGCTTCAAATGGGACATGGTGTCAAAAAAACAGTCCAGCAAAATCTGGCTTCCAAAAACCAAACGGCGCACCTTTCACTCTACGCCCCGCTGTGTGGCCGTACAGTAGTTTACGGCCACATATGGGGTGTTTCTGTAAACGGTAGAGTCAGGGCAATAAAGATACAGTCTTGTTTGGCTGTTAACCCTTGCTTTGTTAGTGGAAAAAATGGGTTAAAATGGAAAATTAGGCAAAAAAATTAAATTCTCAAATTTCATCCCCATTTGCCAATAACTCTTGTGCAATACCTAAAGGGTTAACAAAGCTTGTAAAATCAGTTTTGAATACCTTGAGGGGTGTAGTTTATAGAATGGGTTTCTATTATGTAAGCCTCGCAAAGTGACTTCAGACCTGTAGTGGTCCCTAAAAATTTGGTTTTTGTAAATTTCTGAAAAATTTCAAGATTTGCTTCTAAACTTCTAAGCCTTATAACATCCCCAAAAAATAAAATATCAATCCCAAAATGCTACAAACATGAAGTAGACATATGGGGAATGTAAAGTCATCAAATTTTTTGGGGGTATTACTATGTATTACAGAAGTAGAGAAACTGAAACTTTGAAATTTGCAAATTTTTCAAAATTTTTGGTAAATATGGTATTTTTTTATGCAAAAAAATTAACTTTTTTGACCCAATTTTAGCAGTGTCATGAAGTACAATATGTGACGAAAAAACAATCTCAGAACGGCCTGGATAAGTCAAAGCGTTTTAAAGTTATCAGCACTTAAAGTGACACTGGTCAGATTTGCAAAAAATGGCCAAGTCCTTAAGGTGAAATAGGGCTGAGTCCTTAAGGGGTTAAAGACACCAGTAATATGTATTAGCTTTCTAAGCATAGAAAACCCTCATTCTCAAGCGTGGGAATGTGCAGAGCAGTGCTCCAAGGATTCAGCCCCAACAATGTGCATAGAGGTTTGTAAAAAGTTGAATTTTTACTCCTAAAGAGCCACTTCCACAAGGTGGTTCGTATTCCTTGTGAAATACCTCTCTGCATATTGTTTTGCCATAGAGCATTGACAATAGGTCTCTATACTATGGAGTACCTCCAGTAAGTCTTCGTACAAGGTTGGTCTATTTAAGAAGAGCTGGTAACCTGCGTAAGCTGCATCCCTCCCCTTGAAAAACCTGCCAGGTGGGGTGCGTGTTACTTTCTGCTCAGACAGAGATCTGTCCAATTATAAGCAGTCCTGTGTGCTCCAGGTTACGGTAGATTGTGGCAGACTCCGTCCTAAAACCTCCTGACATGCTCAGAATATCGTCTTTTGTCTTCCCCACCTATAATCCGCTGTTAGCCCTGTTTTTTTTTTTTGGTTTTGTTTTTCTCCGCTTTCCTTGGCGTATGATTTGTAAATGATCACAACTTATTATGTCCTGGATTATGTCAGTTTTGCTAATTTATAGATTGACACTGCTGCTTGGTTTGTACAGATCACTTTACTGCAGTTACCTACTTATCTCTCACTCTAATCCTGCCTGTAATGGTATCACCTCTGTGTATAGATAATACAGGATCCTCCATTCATAATAGGTGATTTTCAAAGCTTCTCTATTCTTTCCTTGTACAATGACCTCTGCACAGGCCCAGAAAACTCTGCCATAGAAGTCAATGAGGTCCCCTCCTGACCATTGTGTCTATGGACCATGGAGCTGCCATAAAGCATTTTTTTTTATTATGCTTTCTAAATGCTGTTAAAGGGAGTCTGTCAGCACATTTCCCCCTTTTTAACTGTTCCCATAGCGCTGTAGCCGCAACACAGATGATTAAAACGGTACCTTTTATATGCTTTTGTGGACTTATAAAACTGCCAGAAATGAACTTTGATGCATATGTAAATGAGGGCTCGCAAGTGCCCAGGGGCAGCGTCCACCGCGTTGGTGCCCAGGCAGCTCAGCCTCTTCGTCTCTTATCCCCGCCCAGCCTCTTCCTCTGCCCGCCCATCTGTTTTCTCTCCCCCTCAGCGAAATCCCGCACCTGCGCGCTGACTTCTTGGCCGGGGCATGCGCACTGCGATGCCCATTGCTGGCACGGCATCGCAGTAGCTTATGCGCATGCGCCGGCTAACGGCGCAAAAACTGCAGAAAGGAGGCGGTCAATCGGCGCAGAAGAAGAGGAGGAAAGCTGAGCGAGCAGCTGTCACTGCAGACACAGAGAGCCAAGAGAGGTAAATTTATCTGTATGATCCGTTAGCCGGCGCATAAGCGACTGCAATGCCGTGCCAGCAATGGGCATCGCAGTGCGCATGCTTTGGCCAAGGAAGTCAGCGCGGAATCTCTCTGAGGGGGATGGGCGGGCAGAGGAAGAGGCTGGGCGGGGATAAGAGCCGAAGAGGCAGAGCTGCCTGGGCACCAACGCGGTGGACGCCGCCCCTGGGCACTTGCGAGCCCTCATTTACATATGCATCAAAGTTCGTTTTTGGCAGTTTTACAAGTCCACAAAAGCATATAAAGGTACCGTTTTTATCATCTGTGTTGTGGCTACAGCGCTATGGGAACAGTTAAAAAGGGGAAAATGTGCTGACAGACTCCCTTTAAGAACAGCTCAGGCAGCATGGCCGCCCCCATAATCATGTTCAGGAAAGAATAAATAATTCTGCAATCAGAGAATAAAAACAGATTAGAAAAAAAGATGTTACCTCATCGTATTAACTGGCAAAAAAGCAAAAAAACTTTTTTTGTGACACATTTCCTTTCAGATTTTTTTTATTCATCATTTTCCTGACTCTGGCAGTGACTCACATCTTTTACCTGGTGTTGAAAGGACAAATGTCTAGAAGGCTGGAGTAGATGATCACAGTTAGGGCTCATGCACACAAACATATTTTCTTTCCGTGTCCATTCCGTTTTTTTTGCGGACTGTATGTGGAACCATTCACTTCAGTGGGTCCGCAAAAAAAAAGGAACTTGCTCTGTGTGCACTCCGTTTCCGTATTTCCGTTCCGCTAAAAGATAGAACATGTCCTATTGTCCGCATTACGGACAAGGATAGTACTGTTCTATGAAGGGCCAGCTGTTCTGTTCCGCAAAATACAGAATGCACACAGATGTCAGCCGTATTTTTTGCGGATCGGTTTTTTTGCGTACCGCAAAATACATACGGTCGTGTGCAAGAGGCCTTAGGCTAGTTTCACACTGGTAGTGTCCATGAACTATAATGGGGTTCGGCGGTGATCTGCCTGAAATCCTGCAAATATGTTGAGAAACATCTGGTCAAATACCGCTACACATAGCAATTTTTTGTCCAGCCGATTCCCACCATTTGATGCTGGAAAAGCTTGCTGCAAGGCTCTGCCGGCAGTGTGGAACAGGCCTTAGGCCTCCTTTGCACATTGTTTTTAGGCAGCAATTGTCTTGGTCGTGTAAAAATTTAATGAATGCATTTTTTTACAAGCCTTTTTTAATGTATTTTTTTTTATTTTTTATGGTCATACATTTCTGACGAGCATTTGTTTCCCTATAGAGAAGTCTGTGGGAAAACACCTGAAAAAAAGCCATATTTTCAGAGCATGCTGTAATTAAAAAATAAAAAATCCTGGACCCAAGCAATGCACTGCAAGTGAAGAAAACCACCATTACAAAAAATGTTTGTGCTGCATTTCAGAATTCTCAGACATAGCTAACATCTGGAGGTGGTGGTTTTTGCCATTTTGAGGACAGCACCTTGGTATCTGCTTTTCTTTTTGACTGAAGGTGGCCTAAGGCCCCATTCACACGACCGTATTTTCGGTCTGCATCCGATCCGTGTTTAAATTTTTTTTTTTTTGATGATCGTGTACAAACCCATTCATTGCACGGTCTGCATCCATATGTCCATTCCACAGCCCCACAAAAAATAAACCTAGGGAGGGAGGTGTAGAAGGGGAAAATGCGGGATGCACATGGCCGATTCACAATTTGCGAACCGCAAAAACAGATGCAGTTGAGTGCATGGGGCCTAGGAGTGAGCATCCATCTACTAGGGTTTATGCACACACTTTATTTTTTCCATGTCCGTTCCGTTTTTTTTTTCTTTTTGCAGCTCCTATGCGGAGCCATTCATTTCAATGGGGCCGCAAAAAAAATGGAAATTACTCCATGTGCATTTAGTGTCTAAATGTCTGCATGGCTGTTCCGCCAAAAAATAGAGCATGTCCTATTATGGACAGGACAGTTCTATTAGGGGCCGGCCATTCTGTTCTGTGAAATGCACACGGCCGGTATCCGTGTTTTGTTAATCTGCAATTTGCAGACCTCAGAACACCGGTCATGTGCATGAGCCTCTAGGGAGGGCGGAATAAGCCCCTGCTGGAAGTCTGAGAACAGAGGGTCGGGCTCCAACTGCTTGCCCCCTATATCTGCTGAGTCAGGAGGTCCCCATGCACATTAGATAGTTGGCCGCTCCCATTGATGTTGGTGGATTTGGCCAACGTGTATTGTATAGGACTGGTTTTAGGACCCCTGTACACTGGCAAAGAAGCTATATGACCGTCCTTCCAGTTCGGTTCCATACTCTTAGATGTCATATATGTATAGGATACAGATGACGTTTTTTTTTTTTTTTTTTTTACTGTCCAATTATACCAGGTCTGACCAAAAAACCCCAAAAAAAAATAAACCTTCATACTCTTCACAGTGATTCTTTGGCGTTTCCTTTGTATATTCATGAGGTAAATTACCAGATTTTCTTTGGAAACTCCTAGATGCAGCGATGCGGCTTATCTGCATCGGAGATCTTCTAGTGTGTGGGAATGAAAGTGGATGATGGGTGTATTTCCGGACTTCCCAGTATCACCGCTGGTGATAGATGGGGGAGGGGGAGTAGTTGAGTCATTACTGTTTTATCTTGGACAATCCACGACTTGCACTTTTATTTTTGCCCTTGAAGAATGATGTGACTGTATTCGCCTTAAAGGGGTTGTCTGCTTTATAGAAATTGATGACCTGTCCTCTTGATAGGTGATTGATATCAGATTGGTGGGGGTCTGACGCCTGAAACCCCAACCGATCTTTTCTTTGCGGCAGGTTCCTGATACTATACAGTGGACAGAGCCGGAAGTAAAAGGCTCCATCCGCTGTGTGCTGCCATGCCTGGGTACTGCAGCTCACCTCCCATTCAAGTGAATCGGTAATCAATTCTTAAAAAGATGGGCAGCCCCTTTAAGGCCTCATGCACACGACCGTGGTTTGGGTCTGCAAAAAATGCGGCTCGGATGCAGACCCACTCATTTCAATGGGGTCGCGAAAGCTTCAGACAGCAAACCGTGTGCTGTCCGCATCCGAATAGTTTAATTCAAATAGCCTAGTTGCCTAGACTAATAAACTCCCGTTTCTGGTCAGCTAAAACATAACATTTATTTCATTTTGTTTATAAAAATATATCATGGCGGGAGAACAAAGAATAGTTTAAAACTATAGGTGCGGTAGGACTCTAGTGGTTGAGATAAGGGTTGCTTCACCCTTATATTCTGCCTCCTAGCATTCGCTCATCCCACGCTTCCTTTGTCAGCAGTGAGCATACTTTGTCTATATGAACAAATGCTGGAGATACACTTAATCCTTCATCCTAAATCATTGCGTTTCCAATATCTTTTCTCTTAGCACGATTGAGTCTGCAGTTACTCCGTGCTATAACACTCGGTCCCCACCGCTCCTAATCTAAAAACTAACACACGAGCTCCCCCAACATGTTTCACCACTAGATGTGGCTTCTTCAGGGGATGGAGCTACTGTCAACAAGAATGCTTTACTGCTGCACCCTTTTAAACATTAGGGGAGGGTCGTTACTTGTTATGTGGCCAATCACTGCCAAGCTTTCCTGTGTGACAGGTCAGTAACCCAATCATAATGCCTTCCTAATACTTATCCGTCATCCCGTCACTTCCTTAATTGCTTTGCAATTCTACGTCTGTCCGCATCAGCACGTCTGATCTGCCCAAAAAAAATAATGTCCTATTATTGTCCATATCACAGACATGGATAGGATTGCTCTATTGAAGGCAATAGTTCTGCAAAATGTGGAACACACACGGATGGGCACGGCCATGCGCATGAGGCCTACTTTCACACTAGCGTTTTTCTTTTCCGGCGCTGAGTTCTGTCCTAGGGGCTCAAATACGGAAAAGAACTGATCAGTTTTATCCTAATGCATTCTGAATGGAGAGTAATCCATTCAGGATGCATCAGGATGTCTTCAGTTCAGTCTTTTTGACTGATCAGGCTTTTCAGAAAACCGTAGCATGTTGTTTTACCTCGGCCAAAAATCCTGAACACTTTGACTGAACCCCGGATCCGGTCTTTTTCCCATTGACTTGCATTAACGCCGGATCCGGCGCTGTGTGTTCAGTCAAACTGGATCCGGCTTTTGCATGTTAAACCCGAAAAATCTGAAAAAAAAAGTTAAGTCCATAAATGGCGGATCCGTTTTTTTCAATGCATTTTTTCATTGTGATCAAAATCCTGATCAGGATTCAAATGTAATCCGTTTTCACACTTTTTTCCGGATCCGGTGGGCAGTTCCGGTGTCGGAATTGAACGCCGGATTAAAACAACGCTAGTGTGAAAGTAGCCTTGGCTATTTTCACACTTGCGTTGTTTTCCACTATTGAGATCTGGCAGAGGATCTCAATATTGGAAAACGACTCTTCTGTTTAGTCCTCATGCATTCTGAATGGAGATCTGTTCAGGGTGCATCAGGATGTCCCCTGCAAGCTGCGGTTTTGTGTCCGGTCATAAAAATGGGGGGAAAAAACGGATCCTCCTCTGAAAACAATTTAAGTCAATGGTGACCCGTTTTTTTTATGGAGCCTAAAAAACCACATCCATCACCCAGTGACGGATCAGTTTTGATTTCACACAACCGCATTCTAACGGAACGGTGCAAAATCTTATTGGATCAGTTTAATTCCGGTATTGAGATCCTCTGCTGGGCAGGTCCTCTTTAATATAGTCTACAGGAGTTATGACAGGAGTGAGCCGCGGCTTGCTTGGCTCTTTGCGTAAATCCCCTAGACTATAGTGGAGAGGGCCACGATAGTATTGAGGGATGTCAGGGGACATTGAGACCCTTTATATAGCTGTGCCCTGTGTCTCGTTGGCTTGTCCTCTTCTCTTGAGCTTGCCATCCTTTGAGGATATGCTTGTGGCATGTCTACTTTCTGATGGTTTGCGAGAACCTTTACATTTGTTGTGTCCTTTTCTCCTTTACTAGTTGAAGCATGTTCTTTTATTGTGGCACGGTAATTATTCCCAGGAGCGCAGGATGAGTGGTGTGCGTGTTTTTTGCTGTGAGTGCCTGACTTCAGACATGGTGGTTTGCATTTTGGTTGTGCTTCCACAGTTAGAAATGATGACCCTAGTTTTGCAGTATGTTCATACGTGGCAGAATTGCAAGTGGAAAATCGTCAATGTATTGAAGTCCACGCTCTACAGAAAGAATCTTTCAGTTTATGCTGCTCATTTTCATTGGAAATTTCACCCGTTGTGATGCATAGAGGCAAATCCACTATCAAATGCACATGTAACACATGCAGATTGGTGCGTTGCAGATGTTGCCAGTAATTCCTCTGTTGAAATACGGCCTGTGTCCTTGCCATGAGAACAACCCAACCCAATCCGTGGAAAAAATTTTCATCTTGCAGATTTTCTAATTCACAGTTTACTCCAGCCATCATTTCCATCATTATTTTGGTAAAATTCTTAACAGTCCCATTCACACGTATGCCACACATCAGTTGGGTTCACCCCCCTGCTGTAGTTGAGTGCTAGAGAGTCCTGCTGCAGCCCTGGAAAATAACTGAACTGTACTGATCTGTTGGGGCAGATCGCTACAAATACCAGAGATGGTCCACTGAGCATAGAAGGTATCTTCTTCCCACAAACCCTAAGGGTCACTGGACCTCAAGTGGATCTTATTCCTTGGCTGTCTGCCAGGCCCAGGGAACACTGGACTTGGAGGGATTGATAGAAAATGGCGACTCCCCACTGGAACTAGGATTGAATAGATTGGAGCTTCAAGAAGTAGACCCCAATCTAAGACACTTGGAGTCTGGAGAAGACTATAAAATCAGGAAGGTCCACCTTGTGACTGAGTGAATATGGACTGTACAGTCGTGGCCAAAAGTTTTGAGAATTACATAAATATTGGAAAAGTTGCTGCTTAAGTTTTTATAATAGCAATTTGCATATACTCCAGAATGTTATGAAGAGTGATCATCCTTCTTTGCCATGAAAATTAACTTAATCCCAAAAAAACCTTTCCACTGCATTTCATTGCTGTCATTAAAGGACCTGCTGAGATCATTTCAGTAATCGTCTTGTTAACTCAGGTGAGAATGTTGACGAGCACAAGGCTGGAGATCATTGTCAGGCTGATTGGGTTAAAATGGCAGACTTGACATGTTAAAAGGAGGGTGATGCTTAAAATCATTGTTCTTCCATTGTTAACCATGGTGACCTGCAAAGAAATGCGTGCAGCCATCATTGCGTTGCATAAAAATGGCTTCACAGGCAAGGATATTGTGGCTACTAAGATTGCACCTCAATCAACAATTTATAGGATCATCAAGAACTTCAAGGAAAGAGGTTCAATTCTTGTTAAGAAGGCTTCAGGGCGTCCAAGAAAGTCCAGCAAGCGCCAGGATCGTCTCCTAAAGAGGATTCAGCTGCAGGATCGGAGTGCCACCAGTGCAGAGCTTGCTCAGGAATGGCAGCAGGCAGGTGTGAGCGCATCTGCACACACAGTGAGGCGAAGACTTTTGGAAGATGGCCTGGTGTCAAGAAGGCCAGCAAAGAAGCCACTTCTTTCAAAAAAAAAAGATCAGGGACAGATTGATCTTCTGCAGAAAGTATGGTGAATGGACTGCTGAGGACTGGGCAAAGTCATATTCTCCGATGAAGCCTCTTTCCGGTTGTTTGGGGCATCTGGAAAAAGGCTTGTCCGGAGAAGAAAAGGTGAGCGCTACCATCAGTCCTGTGTCATGCCAACAGTAAAGCATCCTGAGACCATTCATGTGTGGGGTTGCTTCTCATCCAAGGGAGTGGGCTCACTCACAATTTTGCCCAAAAACACAGCCATGAATAAAGAATGGTACCAAAACACCCTCCAACAGCAACTTCTTCCAACAATCCAACAACAGTTTGGTGAAGAACAATGCATTTTCCAGCACGATGGAGCACCGTGCCATAAGGCAAAAGTGATAACTAAGTGCCTCGGGGACCAAAACGTTGACATTTTGGGTCCATGGCCTGGAAACTCCCCAGATCTTAATCCCATTGAGAACTTGTGGTCAATCCTCAAGAGGCGGGTGGACAAACAAAAACCCACTAATTCTGACAAACTCCAAGAAGTGATTATGAAAGAATGGGTTGCTGTCAGTCAGGAATTGGCCCAGAAGTTGATTGAGAGCATGCCCAGTCGAATTGCAGAGGTCCTGAAAAAGGGCCAACACTGCAAATACTGACTCTTTGCATAAATGTCATGTAATTGTCGATAAAAGCCTTTGAAAAACATGAAGTGCGTGTAATTATATTTCAATACATCACAGAAACAACTGAAACAAAGATCTAAAAGCAGTTTAGCAGCAAACTCTAAGGTCTAGGACTGGTAGGAGTGATGGTTCTCTTGTCCATAGCAGCCAACAACCACATTGGATGAGCTACAGGTCCAGGTTGAAAGATCTTGGAATGACCACAGGAGGATATCTGCATCTGTGTGACCACTATGCCCCAGCCTGCATGACAACAGGGGAAGAGCCACCCAGTATTAATGTGACCCTACATCAACTTTTACCCTGCTGCAGAACCCCAAATAAAGGGTGCTCCACCTTGGTTGTGTGATCATTGACCAAGCACCATTAGCAGTTTATACTTTTTCAATCTCTGCTCAGTTGCATTACGTTTTTCGGTGGGTTAGTAAAGAAGGCGGTGGAACTATTACAGAGGTGCTGGTTGCTGTATACTTTTATTGATCAGAGCTTTGAGGTGGACATGTCAGGTTAACGCTGGCAGAATGTATTCATACAGTTTCATCTAAATCTTCTCGGACATGGTGTTCTGTACATGTAGGATAATTCTGGTGAGGAGCTGGAGGGGTAGAGAAGTGAAGCTGTCAGCAAAGTCCCAGAAACCATTATTCTGCGGAAGGGAATATGATGTTTGGTGGCGGCAGTGTGGGCTGTAATCTGTGTACTGAGCAAGGTCAGCAGATGGGTAATGTAATATCTGGATGATTATCATGGTTTTCTAAACATCGTTCTCTCAGATGTCTGTATAGTATATTTCTTTATTAAAGGTATGTTTCGTGGAGAACACAACATTGTGCAGGTCAGTGGAATGGTCAGTTTGGAAACATAGAATTTAGAGACAAGGTGGAAATTTACTGGAAGACTAAAATTCGGGTTGGTGGAGGTAACGAGAACTATAGGACAGGTCTTTTTTTCTTAAAGGGATTGTGCAGGGGTTTTATATTGATGACTTATCCTCAGAGTAGGTCATCAATATCAAATTGTGGGGGGTCAGACACCGGCGCCCCCGGCCGGCTAGCTGTCCATGTGAGCGCAGCTTCCTCTTCATTACGCTATGCGTCATCTCCCATCAGTCCTCCACAACCCCTTTAATCCCTTTATATCGGGTGGACTGCAAGTGTCGCAGTGACGGTATGGCCACCCATGGCGTGGAAAGTCCAGTGTGCCAAATGATATCGATTTTGTTGCAGATTTAAAGGGGTTATCCAGGAATTGATGACTATTGATGACATCCTCAGAATAGATCATCAGTATCGGATCTACGAGGGTCTGACCACTGGAACCCCCACAAATCGGCTGCTCTGCGCACCATGGCCTCTTCCTAGGCCATATGAAATTGCCATACATCGGTCACATGGCCTAGTTCAAGTCCAGCCTCATTCAAGTCAATGGGGCTGAGCTGCAGTACCAATCACTGACGCTATACGATGTATGGCGCTGTGCGTGGTAAGCGCCCAGAAGACCGCCGTGCTCACCACAGCTCCCGTTAGAACCTCTGCTTCCTGAAACAGCTGATCTGCGGAGCCAATGCTGGGGACTCTGGCCCCCGCCAGTGGAATACTGATGACCTATCCTGTAGATGGGTCATAAATATTATTTCACGGATAACCCCTTTAATGACAGAATTACTGCAGGTTTGCCACATGTATAAATCTCTGCATCGCAACGGGTGTTAGCTGCAACATAAGGGCTCACGTGTGCCGACCGTTCTGTGCATTGGGGACTGCAATTTGCGGCCCCCAATGCACGGTCATCATCATCTGCTGCTGCCGCAGACAAATTCAGACTTATTAAACTTGAATGGGTCCGTGATCCGTCTGCACCGCCAAAAAAATAGAACATGTTTTTGTTTTTTTCAGTTTCTGAGGCACGGAGAGAAACCCACGGAGGCACTCTGTTCCTCTGTTCTGCACCGCACCTTCCGGACTGTGCCGACTTCAGATGAACGGGTCCGCATCCGTGATGCAGTGCACAACGGCCGGTGCCCGTATATTGTGGATCCTCCAGGCCTTGTGCATGAGCCCTTAAAAATATCAAATGTTCCTCCTGCGACTTCTTGACTCTCAGATTTTTTAACCGTCCACTAAATGTTCAACTGTTGAGACTTGAGGCATTTTGTCCTTAGTCCCCCCCCCCCCCCCCCAATCCCGTACAGGTTACGGCAGGCACTAATTATACTCTTTGCACACAAATATGCTCCTCTGATGCGGGTTCTGTCTCCTGGTGGCGGTATGTGAGGTTTTGTACAGACGGGGATTGTTGATGGTAGCATGCAAATTCTGTCTCTGGTTTCTTATGTTCTCTGCTTTAGGACTGCAGATGTGGATGTGAAACGTGAGATTTTCTGCATCGCTCGGCGTTGGTTTTTGCGTGCAGTTCTTTGCCAATTTTGTATGTTTTTCTTATTGGTGTGTGATCACATGTGACTGACCCCACTTACCATTAGAGTTGTCCGCTGTAAAAGTCTGCAGGTCATTGAATATGGCACATATTTTGGTAGATTTATCACAATACATTTGACCCAGCTTGTTGGGCGTTCGCATCAGTGCCTATTCCCAATAATTTACCCATGTAAGAGCACGTGCTGTGT
This sequence comes from Bufo bufo, assembly GCF_905171765.1. NCBI lineage: Eukaryota > Metazoa > Chordata > Amphibia > Anura > Bufonidae > Bufo > Bufo bufo. The sequence goes on from NC_053397.1 coordinate 53,493,396, forward strand.
TGTGCACGGATTTTAAACAGCGTAATCCATTACCAGCTAAGTAAATGAGTCACCGCTACAGGTATTGAAATCCGCAGGCACGTCAATTGTTGGTGCAGCTTTTCGGTGCTGTACTCCCCCCTTTGCTTTGCACTGGGTGAGAGCTAGGGGCAATTTGCGACAAAATCTGTGAGTGAGGCCTCATGCACACGGACCAGTGTTTTGGTCCGCATCCTAGCCGCAGTTTTTGCGTCTTTGATGCGGACCCCATTCATTCCAATGGGGGGGTGCAAAAGATGCGGTCAGCACTCCATGTGCTGTCCGTATCCGTTTGCTCCGTTCTGTGGTCCGCCCAAAAATATAACCTGTCCTATTCTTGTCCGTTTTGCGGACAAGAATAGGCAGTTATATCAATGGCTGTCCGTGCCGTTCCGCAAATTGCCGAATGCACACAGACGCATCCGTGTTTTGCGGATCTGCAATTTGCGGACCGCAAAACACACAACGGTCGTGTGCATGGAGGCCTAACACATGCAGATTTTGGTCTCGTATGGCCGCCGTGCTTATTTTGCGGACCGCAAACCACGGCAACCTACAGCAAAAGGTAGGATATGTTTTATCCTGTTGCGGAGCGGACGCACAGATAGGAAGCCCAAAGAAACGCACGGAGACCATTCTGTGGGCTTTTCGTCTATGTTGCAGATCGCAAACCCATTAAGTCAATGGGTGACGTGTTTTGCGGTCCCCCCTGTTTTCGGTTCGCAACACTGGCCATGGCGGCCTTATGGTTGTCTGAATGGGGCTAAACGGACAAGGGGTGATCCACATGGAACTACTCCATAAGTACATACATTTCATTCGGAAATCCACAGAGGTGAAATCAACGGGGGGAGCGTCTGGGTGTGGCGTTCTGTGGATGGATTTCAGGCAGATGTCTGCAGGGCAATACCATTGTGTGAACATACCCTTGTTGGCCACTAGGGCAGTCACTCAGAGAATTCCCCAGCTTTTCCATACACAGCATTATGCTCCTCCACCCCTGCTTCCCCGGACTACAATTAAAACAGATGGTTAAAAAGAATATTCTGCCTTGTCGCTGCTGTCCATCTGTAGTATCTGCCTGTTCTGAGAGCCACAGCAACTAGATCTTGACAGATTGGGGATAGGTTTTGAGGGCTCTTAGCAGTGTAGCGTTTAGATGGACTCTACAAAGATGTGATTTTTATTTTATTTTTTTAACTACGATAGCTGTATTGCTCGTCCAGAGATCAGTGGTGATGGGTTAATTCTCTGGGGGGAAAAAAATTATAAAAAAATAAACTTTTTAAATTGGGATTTTGCAATTTGAATGTAAATTGTCCCTTGGGAAACTGTCTCGCTACTGAGACCTACTGGAGGTAGCAGTGTCTGAACAGCTGGAACTCCAGTCCCATCCTATTAACCCCTTTTTTCCTGTTGTCACAGCAAACCATGGCATCTTGGTGATTAGACGAAGGAAGTGACTCCCACACAATGCAATTTCTGGATGACGGAGGTTTTTTATGGCAGCGGGTGAGAACTGTGGCTCTCACATCTTAGTATGGCTGTTATGCCTCGCCAAAGACAAGGCGTAATAGGATTGCCTCAATTTTTCGTATTTTTTATTTTTGTTAAATTTTCAGGAATGGTAGTGCATAATGTGTAGCCACCAGCATTTCCATGATGTTCATGTCCATTTTAGAAATTACTTTCATTCCTCATGTAATAACAATTCTGGAGCATCTATTCTTTGACTCTATGCTGTACCATTCCTTTATTATTCTGCTAGAATAATGTCCTTGCACAGTCTGACATATCCAATCAGTGCTGTCACTGTGCAGGGACACCCCAACTTGTAACTCATTCATAACAGGCATGTCAGGTGAGGTAACAGGTCCTTTTAGGATGGTACAATCTAGCTTGCAAGGCCCTTAAAAGGGTTTTCTGGAGCTTTGATAGTGATGACCTATCCTCAGGATAGGTCATCTGTATCTGATCGGTGGGGGGCTCTGACACTGGGACCCCCACGATCAGCTGTCGATGAAGGCACGGCGCTCCGGTGAGCTCCTCGGCCTCCTTGCGGCATTCAAAGGCCAGCGCCGTACATGTATAGCGGCTGTGCTTGGTATCGCACACTCTGCCCCATTCACTTCTATGGGGCTGAGCTGCTCCTAGGCCACATGATCCATGAACATGACATCACTGGCCTAGGGAAAGCTGCGAGGAGGCAGCGGCTCACAGGACCGCAGATGCCTTCTCAAACAGCTGATCGGTGGGGTCCTGGGTGTCAGTCCCCACCGATCACATACTGATAACCTTTCCACATTCTGTATTGGGCGTATGGAGGGAAGTCATAGTGAAGGTCCTGCTTGGACGGCAGCTCTCTGGCGGTTGCCTGTATAGTGCTGTATTTTCCATGTAGCAGGCAATGAAGGGAAAATGAGCAGCTAAAATAAACTTTGGCTGCAAAATCTGCTTTACATGGGGTCTCTGGAGCGTGCGCTTTCTGTGGAGCGTATTTCAATGGCTTTTCGAAGATCCGATGGCTTCTTCCTATTTTGTTCCAGGTTGTGAGCCACACTGAAGTATGAGAGGTTGAGGTGAGCCATATCTAGTGTTGCACTGTGAAACTCCTGACAAGCTTTATTAACCACCTCAGCCCCCAGTGCTTAAACACCCTGAAAGACCAGGCCACTTTTTACACTTCTGACCTACACTACTTTCACCATTTATTGCTCGGTCATGCAACTTACCACCCAAATGAATTTTACCTCCTTTTCTTCTCACTAATAGAGCTTTCATTTGGTGGTATTTCATTGCTGCTGACATTTTTACTTTTTTTGTTATTAATCGAAATTTAAACGATTTTTTTTGCAAAAAAATGACATTTTTCACTTTCAGTTGTAAAATTTGCAAAAAAAACGACATCCATATAGAAATTTTGCTCTAAATTTATAGTTCTACATGTCTTTGATAAAAAAAAAATGTTTGGGTAAAAAAAAAATGGTTTGGGTAAAAGTTATAGCGTTTACAAACTATGGTACAAAAATGTGAATTTCCGCTTTTTGAAGCAGCTCTGACTTTCTGAGCACCTGTCATGTTTCCTGAGGTTCTACAATGCCCAGACTGTACAAACACCCCACAAATGACCCATTTCTGAAAGTACACACCCTAAGGTATTCGCTGATGGGCATAGTGGAGTTCATAGAACTTTTTATTTTTTGTCACAAGTTAGCGGAAAATGATGATTTTTTTTTTTTTTTTTTTTTTTTCTTACAAAGTCTCAATATTCACTAACTTGTGACAAAAATAAAAAGTTCTATGAACTCACTATGCCCATCAGCGAATTACCTTGGGTCTCTTCTTTCCAAAATGGGGTCACTTGTGGGGTAGTTATACTGCCCTGGCATTCTAGGGGCCCAAATGTGTGGTAAAGAGTTTTGAATCAAATTCAGTAAAAAATGACGAGTGAAATCCGAAAGGTGCTCTTTGGAATATGGGCCCCTTTGCCCACCTAGGCTGCAAAAAAGTGTCACACATCTGGTATCCCCGTACTCAAGAGAAGTTGAGGAATGTGTTTTGGGGTGTCTTTTTACATATACCCATGCTGGGTGAGATAAATATCTTGGTCAAATGACAACTTTGTATAAAAAATGGGAAAAGTTGTCTATTGCCAAGATATTTCTCTCACCCAGCATGGGTATATGTAAAAAGACACCCCAAAACACATTCCCCACCTTCTCCTGAGAACGGAGATACCAGATGTGTGACACTTTTTTGCAGCCTAGGTGGGCAAAGGGGCCCATATTCAAAGAGCACCTTTCGGATTTCACTCATCATTTTTTACAGAATTTGATTTCTAACTCCTTACCACACATTGGGCCCCTAGAATGCCAGGGCAGTATAACTACCCCACAAGTGACCCCATTTTGGAAAGAAGACACCCCTAGCTATTCCGTGAGGGCATGGCGAGTTCCTAGAATTTTTTATTTTTTGTCACAAGTTAGTGGAAAATGATGATTTTTTTTTTTTTTTTTTTTTTCATACAAAGTCTCATATTCCACTAACTTGTGACAAAAAATAAAAAATTCCATGAACTCACTATGCCCATCAGCGAATACCCTTGGGGTCTCTTCTTTCCAAAATGGGGTCACTTGTGGGGTAGTTATACTGCCCTGGCATTCTAGGGGCCCAAATGTGTGGTAAGGAGTTTGAAATCAAATTCTGTAAAAAATGACGAGTGAAATCCGAAAGGTGCTCTTTGGAATATGGGCCCCTTTGCCCACCTAGGCTGCAAAAAAGTGTCACACATCTGGTATCCCCCGTACTCAGGAGAAGTTGAGGAATGTGTTTTGGGGTGTCTTTTTACATATACCCATGCTGGGTGAGATAAATATCTGGTCAAATGACAACTTTGTATAAAAAAATGGAAAAGTTGTCTTTTGCCAAGATATTTCTCTCACCCAGCATGGGTATATGTAAAATGACACCCCAAAACACATTCCCCACCTTTCCTGAGTACGGAGATACCAGATGTGTGACACTTTTTGCAGCCTAGGTGGGCAAAGGGCCCATATTCCAAAGAGGCACCTTTCGGATTTCACTCGTCATTTTTAACAGAATTGATTTCAAACTCCTTACCACACATTTGGGCCCCTAGAATGCCAGGGCAGTATAACTACCCCACAAGTGACCCCATTTTGGAAAGAAGACACCCCAAGCTATCCGTGAGGGGCATGGCGAGTTCCTAGAATTTTTTATTTTTTGTCACAAGTTAGTGGAAATGATGATTTTTTTTTTTTTTTTTTTTTTCATACAAAGTCTTCATATTCCACTAACTTGTGACAAAAAATAAAAACTTCCATGAACTCACTATTGCCCATCAGCGAATTACCTTGGGGTCTCTTCTTTCCAAAATGGGGTCACTTGTGGGGTAGTTATACTGCCCTGGCATTCTAGGGGCCCAATGTGTGGTAAGGAGTTTGAAATCAAATTCTGTAAAAAATGACGAGTGAAATCCGAAAGGTGCTCTTTGGAATATGGCCCCTTTGCCACCTAGGCTGCAAAAAAGTGTCACACATGTGGTATTGCCGTACTCAGGAGAAGTTGAGGAATGTGTTTTGGGGTGTCTTTTTACATATACCCCATGCTGGGTGAGATAAATATCTTGGTCAAATGACAACTTTGTATAAAAAAAATGGGAAAAGTTGTCTTTTGCCAAGATATTTCTCTCACCCAGCATGGTATATATAAAATGACACCCCAAAACACATTCCCACCTTCTCCTGAGTACGGAGATACCAGATGTGTGACACTTTTTTGCAGCCTAGGTGGGCAAAGGGGCCCATATTCCAAAGAGCACCTTTTGGATTTCACAGGTCATTTTTTACTGAATTTGATTTCAAACTCCTTACCACACATTTGGGCCCCTAGAATGCCAGGGCAGTATAACTACCCACAAGTGACCCCATTTTGGAAAGAAGAGACCCCAAGGTATTCGCTGATGGGCATAGTGAGTTCATGGAAATTTTTTTTTTTTGTCACAAGTTAGTGGAATAGGAGACTTTGTATGAAAAAAAAAAAAAAAAAAAAAAATCATCATTTTCCACTAACTTGTGACAAAAAATAAAAAATTCTAGGAACTTGCCATGCCCCTCACGGAATACCTTGGGTGTCTTCTTTCCAAAATGGGGTCACTTGTGGGGCAGTTATACTGCCCTGGCATTTTCCAGGGGCCCTAATGTCTGGTAAGTAGGTAAATGACCTGTGAAATCTGAAAGGTGCTCTTTGGAATGTGGGCCCCTTTGCCCAGCTAGGCTGCAAAAAAGTGTCACACATCTGGTATCTCCGTACTCAGAAGAAGGTAAGGAATGTGTTTTGGGGTGTCATTTACATATACCCATGCTGGGTGAGAGAAATATCTGGCAAAAGACAACTTTTCCCATTTTTTTTATACAAAAGTTGGCATTTTGACCAAGATAGGTATCTCACCCAGCATGGGTATATGTAAAATGACACCCCAAAACATATTCCCCAACTTCTGCTGAATACGGAGATACCACATGTGTGACACTTTTTTGCAGCCTAGGTGGGCAAAGGGGCCCAAATTCCTTTTAGGAGGGCATTTTTAGACATTTGGATACCAGACTTCTTCTCACGCTTTGGGGCCCCTAAAATGCCAGGGCAGTATAATACCCACATGTGACCCCATTTTGGAAAGAGACACCCCAAGGTATTCAATGAGGGGCATGGCGAGTTCATTGAAAAAAAAAAATTTTGGGCACAAGTTAGCGGAAATTGATTTTTGGATTTTGTTCTCACAAAGTCTCCCTTTCGCTAACTTGGGACAAAAAATTTCAATCTTTCATGGACTCAATATGCCCCTCAGCAAATACCTTGGGGTGTCTTCTTTCCAAAATGGTGTTATTTGTGGGGTGTTTGTACTGCCCTGGCATTTGAGGGTCTCCGCAATCATTACATGTATGCCCAGCATTAGGAGTTTCTGCTATTCTCCTTATATTGAGCATACTGGTAATGAGATTTTTTTTTTCCGTTCAGCCTCTGGGCTGAAAGAAAAAAATGAACGGCACAGATTTCTTCATTCGCATCGATCAATGTGGATGAAAAAATCTCTGCCAAAAAAAGAAAAAGGAGGGGAAAGGCGTCTGCCAGGACATAGGAGCTCCGCCCAACATCCATACCCACTTCAGCTCGTACTGCCCTGGCAAACCAGATTTCTCCATTCACATCAATCGATGTGGATGAATAAATCATTGCCGGGATTTTTTTTTTTATATATACAAAGTGTTTGCCAAAGTATATGAACACCGCCACCTCCTCAGCTCATATGCCTCGCAAACATATCTTTTACTGCAGAGGAGAAATCTCGTCTTGCAGCGCCGCATACACCGACTTGCGTGTAATCTGACAGCAGCACAATGCTTCTGTCCGAATGCACATCAGTGCTGCAGCTGGTCGATCGGTTGGTCCACCTGGAAGGTAAAAAAAACAAAACAAAAAAGAAAAAACCAGGCCGCAAAGCAATAACTTTATTAACTTTAGAACAGAACATATTAACTTTTTTAAACTTTTTTAACTTTTTTACTTACGGTAATTTTTTTTTTGTTTAGTTTTTTTTACCTTTATAGAACAAACTCTCCTTCCCCATGGGACAATGTGCAAAGCGCAAATCGCCCAAAGATGTGGCGAAGGTACGTTATGCACTTTATCCCAGGTGAAAAGAGAGTTTGGCAGCAGCTGAGAGTAAAAGGGCCCTAATAGCCCTGTGTGCCTGTCCTGTGAGATGCAATCCCTATGCTAGGTGTACCTGTGTGGTGGTACTTCCGGAAACACTCTCCATAGCATAGGGCAGGGTGGTCAGCACAGTCAGGACAGAAATAGCGGGTGTCACGCCTTATTCCACTCCTGCTACAGACACGACATCTTTTTCGGGGTGACGGTTGGGTTGAGGTACCAGGAACGACACTGGGGAAATGTCGCTCGTGTAGACGGCTAACTACACTGGGGGATGGGGCCACGGAACCTCCTGGGTAAAGGAGGTTCTCGATGATCATTTCCTGGAAGATGAGGAAAGATCGTGTTCTCCCAGCCTTACTGTAGAGAACAAAACTATTGTACAGCGCCAATTGAATTAAATATACAGACACCTTCTTATACCAGCGTCTGGTTCTGCGGGAAACTAAATACGGAGACAACATCTGGTCATTGAAGTCCACCCCTCCCATGAGCGCATTATAGTCGTGGACACAGAGGGGCTTTTCAATGACACGGGTTGCTCGCTCAATTTGGATTGTCGTGTCTGCGTGAATGGAGGAGAGCATGTAAACGTCACGCTTGTCTCTCCATTTCACCGCGAGCAGTTCTTCGTTACACAAGGCAGCCCTCTGCCCCCTTGCAAGACGGGTGGTTACAAGCCGTTGGGGGAAGCCCACGCGACTAGTTCGCGCGGTGCCACAGGCGCAAATCCGTTCTAGAAACAAATGCCTAAAGAGGGCCACACTTGTGTAAAAATTGTCCACATAAAGATGGTACCCCTTGCCGAATAAGGGTGACACCAAGTCCCAGACTGTCTTCCCACTGCTCCCCAGGTAGTCAGGGCAACCGACCGGCTCCAGGGTCTGATCTTTTCCCTCATAGACACGAAATTTGTGGGTTATAGCCTGTGGCCCTTTCACAGAGCTTATACAATTTGACCCCATACCGGCACGCTTGCTTGGGATGTACTGTTTGAAGCCAAGGCGCCCGGTAAAATGTATTAGGGACTCGTCTCGCAGATGTTTTGCTCGGGGGTATACAAATCTGCAAATTTCTGGTTGAAATGGTCTATGAGGGGCCGATTTTGTGGAGCCGGTCAAAAGCTGGGTGGCCTCTGGGACGGGAGGTGGTGTGTCGCTAAAATGCAGGAAACGGAGGATGGCCTCAAATCGTGCCCTGGACATAGCAGCAGAGAACATGGGCATGTGATGAATCGGGTGCGTTGACCAATATGACCGCAATTCATGCTTTTTTGTCAGGCCCAAGTTGAGGAGAAGGCCCAAAAAAATTTTAATTTCGGAAACTTGGACTGGTTTCCACCGGAAAGGCGGGCATAAAGCTTCCCGGTTGGCGGATATAAATTGTGTGGCATACTGGTTGGTCTCTGCCACGACTAAGTCCAAGAGCTCCGCAGTCAAGAACAGCTCAAAAAATCCAGGCCGAACCGATTTGAGCCGTCTCAACCCGAACTCCAGACTGGGCGGTGAAAGGGGGAACTACAGGTGCGGCTGAAGTTGGTGGACTGGCCAATCAGGGTTTGCCAGCACCTCAGGGATTCTAGGGGCTCTACGGGCCGTCTTTGCGGTGGCTGCGACGGGGTAACTAGTGCACGTGCCACGTACCAGCTTCAACTGCCCTTCTGGTGCTCGCCACTTCACCATGTTGTACGGCAGTGCTGGTACTAGGTCCAGGGAGGGGCTGCGCTGCTGGTGTATGCCTCACCACGTGATCCGGCAGCGACAGCCCCACTCTGCTTGCTCTTGAAGCGGATCCTGCATAAACCTGTGGTCTAGCGACATGGGGCCGGGTACGCCTGGTGCTGCCAGGGACCTCCACCTCCTCGTCCGAACTTGGGTCAGAGAGCCACTGCTTTCCACAGGTTCATATTCTGACCCGCTAGATTCATCAGTGAGGGTTCCCACTCCTCATCCGACTGGGTCAGAATCCTGTAGGCCTCTTCAGAAGAATACCCCTGTTTGACATTTTGGACTACTAAATTTAGGGTATTCCCTGAGACTACCCAGAAAAAAAGCAAACCTGTCTTACAAAGGGGAGGCTAGCGAAGTACCGGAGGCCGCTGCGGTTGATAAAAAATATCAAAAACTGATTTTTTTATCGCCGCAGTGCGTGTAAAATAATGTGCAGTGATCAAAAATATATATTTTTTGTCACTGCGGTGGGGCGGGCCGTGGGTGAACGCACGTGTGGGCGACCGATCAGGCCTGATCGGGCAAACACTGCGTTTTGGGTGGAGGGCGAACTAAGTGACACAAATACTATTATAGATCTGACCGTGATCAGTTTTTGATCACTTACAGATACTATAAAAGTACAAAATGCTGATTAGCGATACGCTAGTTCAGCGAATAAAAAGTGACTGCGGTGCGGTGGGGTGGCGCTAACTGACGCTAACTACCTACCAAGGGGCCCTAAACTATCCCTAAACCTAACAGCCAATACTATGAAAAAAAAAAAGTGACAGTTTACACTGATCACTTTTTTTCCTTTCACTGGTGATTGACAGGGGGCGATCAAAGGGTGTGATCAAAGGGTTAATTGGGGTGCAGGGGGGTGATCTGGGGCTAAGGTGTAGTGTTGGTGCTACTCACAGTTCAGTCTGCTCCTGTGCTGGGCAACCAACCGACGAAAAGGACCAGCACAGGAGCAGACAAGCCATATAACAGATCATATTTACTAATATGATCTGTTATATGGCTTGTGATTGGATTTTTTAAAAATCGCCAGCCTGCCAGCCAATGATCGTTGCTGGCAGGCTGGTGACTAACTTGTTCTTTAACTTTTGCCGGCCCGCGATGCGCATGCGCGGGCCGGCTTGGAGCGAAATCTCGCGTCTCGCGAGATGACGCGTATATGCGTGACTGTGCGCAGCGCTGCCACCTCCGGAACGCGAATCTGCGTTAGGCGGTCCGGAGGTGGTTAAAGGGGTTGTCCCACAAAAAATATTCTACAGATTTCAAACAAGCACCTGGATCTGAATACTTTTGTAATTGTATGTAATTAAAAAATTTGTATAGCTACTGAGTTATTCAGTAAAATGTATTTTTATAGCGCTACTTAATTTCTTAATTCTTTGACCTGCTCACTGAGAAGGCCGCACATGCTCAGTTCCATCTTTCAACTGCCTTCTGAGCTGTGATAGGGAGAGCATGGACACGCCCCCTTAGCTGCAATGGAAAAGACACTCCCCTTGTGCTGTCGGCTTGATATACATCTAGCAGAGCAATGAATGGGGGGAGCTCTGGATCCATGTGAGGTGCAGGGCTGGTTCTAGCTTTGTTAGAAAGAGATTGTCCTGTACTATATGATGTCTGATCTTAATTTTTTACATTATTCATGGGATAACCACTTTAAAGTGGAACTCCACCTTTCATTGCGCTGTATGGTCAATGAAACGGAAAATGTAGCATCTTTATATGCTCAAGTAGGGGGCTGCCTGGGTGAAAATGGAGGTATGTCCGGTTCAGCTCTGAACCCAGACAACCCCTTTAAGTCAGGGCTGCCCAACCTGTGGCCCTCCTGCTGTTGTAAAACTACAACTCCCAGCATGGCCACATTGCCTACAGCTATCAGCCTACAGCAGGGCATGGTGGGAGTTGTAGTTTGGAGAGCCGCACGTTGGCCATCCCTGGCCTAAGTTATGTAGAGGTGCCGGCCTCTACATAACTAAGGCGCCATCCACCGCCAGCCTAAATCTACGCCAGCTCCCTTGCTGGTGCAGATTTAGAACATTTTCTACACCTAAATCAGGCGTAGAAAATGATAAATGAGATGGGCTGGCTGGACTGCCTGCTTCCCTGCCCACGCTACACTTTATTATTATTTTTTTATAGAACTGGCGTGGATGGAGAAATCGCAACCAATTCTGCAACAGATATACCATAAGTTGGCGTATATCTGTTAATGACTCCCATAGTGTCTGAGCTGCAGGCTGTATGTTATAAAGCAGGAGGAGCTGAGCAGATTGATTATATAGTTTTATGGGAAAATATTCTGTTTATCTTGAATTTCATTAATTTTAAATTCCTGCTCATTCTGGGCTTTGACGTTTAGGAGGCGGTCCTATCAGTGATTGACAGCCTTCCCTAGGACTGTGTATACACAGCTGTCCATCACTGATGAGACCGCCTCCTGGACTTCAATGCCCACAATGGGCAGGAACTTAAAGGGGTTATCCCATAATTAATGTAAAAAATGAAAATCGTGCACAATCTGGTACATGACAGTCTTTCTAAGGGTTCATTCACACGACCGTATGTATTTTGCGGTCTGCATTGAAATTAATGGGTCCGCATCCAATCTGCAAAAAATGCGGATCGGATGCGGACCAAAAATACGGTTGTGTGATTGGGGCCTAAGAAAGCTAGAACCAGCCCTGTGCCTCACTTGGATCCAGAGATCTCCCCATTCATTGCTCTGCTAGATTTATATCAAGCCGACAGCTCAAGGGGAGTGTCTGTTCTGCTGCAACTCAGGGGGCGTGTCCATGCTCTTCCTATCACAGCTCAGGGGGCGTGTCCATGCTCTTCCGATCACAGCTCAGGGGGCGTGTCCATGCTCTTCCGATCACAGCTCAGGGGGCGTGTCCATGCTCTTCCTATCACAGCTCAGGGGGCGTGTCCATGCTCTTCCTATCACAGCTCAGGGGGCGTGTCCATGCTCTTCCTATCACAGCTCAGGGGGCGTGTCCATGCTCTTCCTATCACAGCTCAGGGGGCGTGTCCATGCTCTTCCTATCACAGCTCAGGGGGCGTGTCCATGCTCTTCCTATCACAGCTCAGGGGGCGTGTCCATGCTCTTCCTATCACAGCTCAGGGGGCGTGTCCATGCTCTTCCTATCACAGCTCAGGGGGCGTGTCCATGCTCTCCCTATCACAGCTCAGGAGGCAGTTGACAGATGGAACTGAGCATGTGCGACCTTCTCAGTGAGCCGGACAAAGAAAAAGATTAAACAGCAGGTGGCGCTATACAGCTATATTTCCTTGAATAACTCAGTAGCTATGCAAAACTTCTACATGCAATTACAAAAGTATTTTGATCCAGGTGCTGCAGAATATTTTTTGTGGCACAACCCACAAGTTATACAGAATATTTTCCCATAAAGCTGTATATTAGTCTGCTCAGCTCCTCCTGCTCTATAACTTGCTGCCTGCAGCTCGGAGACCATGTCAGGTTCCCTTTAAATTTAGGCAAATATCTGCAGTCTGTTGCTCGCTAAAGAGCACTGATCTGGTTACTTCCACTTACTGGATGCAGGTTTCAGAATATTTGGCTTCTGCCTGTAGAAAGCCGTACACCTGTAGTGCAGATAGTGACCCGGTGGCGGTCACGGTCTCAGAAGCCTCTTTGTTCTGTGTTGTTCCTTGGATATTGACTCAGGAGATCGTAGCAGAAGCTTCGTGGTGCCATATGCAGGGATGGGCACACACACCATGCTGGTTTGGCTGCCAAATCGCTCTAGAAATGATGTATGAGCAGCACACAAACCTCAGTAGCTATTTTCAGCTTTGTGCATTTACATTCTGCTCACATGAAAGAGGCAGCGCATGGGGTTCATGGTCTGACAATGTCTCACTGCAGTTTATTAGATCCTGGTGAGATCTGATTTTTACCTATGGACCTATCTGGCTTGTATGTGCGCTTGGCAGCTGAAGACATCTGTGTTGGCTCCATGTTCATGTGTGTCCGCATTGCTGAGAAACATGTTTTAATGTATGCAAATGAGCCTCTAGGAGCAACAGGGGCGTTACCATTACACCTAGAGGTTCTGCTCTCTTTGCAACTACTGCACCATCTGCACTTTGACAGAACCGGCAGTGAAAACATAATAATGTCTGGCCCTACCCATCAAAGTGCAGAGAGAGCAGAGCCTAGGTGTAACGGCAACGACCCCGTTGCTCCTAAGCAATGCGGACACACATGAACACGGGAACAACACAGATGCCTTCAGCTGCCAAGCGCACATGTAACAGGTCAGCCAGTGTGATAGGGACAAGACTGCTGACAGATGCCTATTAAAGAGGAGCAGTCCCCTCTCCTGACATGACTGTATTCGTAACCACTTGAATCCCCGTGTAATCACAGTTCTGGAGTATCCGTTCTCATCACTCTATGGCCAGTTTCCCACGCGTGTATTCTGTGCGAGAAATTTTCTCCATGTGTCAGAAGTATTTCCCGGCCTGAATGCTGCCCCTGCGACATGGACCCACGGCATAATAATGATTTATAATGCTATGTGTCTCTGCCCGACCTAAACTCTGATATGTACTGACTGCCTTATCTGAGCACTGATCATTAGAGTTGAGGTTGGGCAGGAGCACTCGGCATTATAATTCCTTATTATACTGTGGGTCCATATCGCAGGCTCGGCATTCAGGCCGGGAAATACCTCTGACACACGGAGCGCATGTCTTGCACAGAGTACGCTGCTGTGAAACTGGCCTTTATTGTACCATTCATTTATTATTCTTGCTAGACGTTTGCACTGAAGGTCCAGATGGCTGTTACCAGTTTGGGGGGGGGGGGTGTCCCTGCACAGTCTGACACTGGCAGCTCTGATTGAATAGTGTCAGACTGTGCAGGGGCACACCGAGCTATAAGCAGCCACAGTTAGGCTACTTTCACACTTGCAGCAGAGGAATCCGGCAGGCAGTTCCGTCGCATGCAAACTGATTGCATTTTAAGACGGATCAGGCAAGTCTTTAGTTTTTTTTGACAGGAGATAAAACCGTAGCATGCTGTGGTTTTCTCTTTTGCCTGATCAGTCGAAATGACTGAACTGAAGACATCCTGATGCATCCTGAACGGATTACTCTCCATTCACAATGCATGAGGATAAAACTGATCAGTTCTTTTCCGGTTTAGAGCCGCTAGGATGGAACTCTATGGCCTCTTTCACACTTGCGTTGTCCGGATCCAGCGTGTACTCCACTTGCCGGAATTACACTCCGGATCCGGAAAAAACGCAAGTCTACTGAAAGCATTTGAAGATGGAACCGTCTTCCAAATGCTTTCAGTGTTACTATGGCACCCAGGACGCTATTAAAGTCCTGGTTGCCATAGTAGGAGCGGGGAGCGGGGGAGCGGTATACTTACAGTCCGCGCGGCTCCCGGGGCGCTCCAGAATGACGTCAGAGCGCCCCATGCGCATGGATGACGTGATCCATGCGATCACGTGATCCATGTGCTTGGGGCGCCCTGACGTCACTCTGGAGCGCCCGGGGAGCCGCACGGACGGTAAGTACACTGCTCCCCCGCTTCCCGCTCCACTTTACCATGGCTGCCAGGACTTTAGCGTCCTGGGAGCCATGGTAACCACTCTGAAAAAGCTAAATGTCGGCTCCGGCAATGCGCTGAAACGACGTTTAGCTTAAGGCCGGATCCGGATCAATGCCTTTCAATGGGCATTAATTCCGGATCCGGCCTTGCGGCAAGTGTTCCGGATTTTTGGCAGGAGCAAAAAGCGCAGCATGCTGCGGTATTTTCTCCGGCTAAAAAACGTTCCGTTCCGGAACTGAAGACATCCTGATGCATCCTGAACGGATTTCTCTCCATTCAGAATGCATTGGGATAATCCTGATCAGGATTCTTCCGGCATAGAGCCCCGACGACGGAACTCTATGCCGGAAGACAAGAACGCAGGTGTGAAAGAGCCCTATGCCGGAAAATAAAAACGCAAGTGTGAAAGTACCCTTAGTGGTGGTATGGACTTAATGATGTAGTCCAAACAGTATCACAATAAATTTATAGTGAAGGCATGCTCCTGGTTGTATAAGACAATATTTTAATACTTTACCAATATTGTTTAAAAGTTAAGTATGAAGCCCAAAATTACCTGTCCTAAAATGATATGACAAAGCGACAACAGTCTGCCCAGAGATGGTGGAACCCATGAAACATCCAGGTGGGATCTCCTGACTGCCCCTAGTAATCCCTACATATACAGGTGAGAGCAATGACCACCCTAGTGAGAGCGATCCCTCTGAAGTTCCCCTACTCACTACCCATCGCAGAGCCCTGGCTCCCACGGGCAATATACAGTATTTTTCACCTTATAAGACGCACCTGCCCGAAAGACGCACCTAGATTTTAGAGGAGGAGAATAAGAAAAATATTTTTCATTAGACCTCAGCTCAGAGCCCCGATCAGACCCCCAATGTTAATAAGACCATCGATCAGAACTCAGCTCAGATCCCAATGTAAATAAGGTCAGACCTCCAATCAGACTCTGTGAATGACCCCCAATCAGACCTCAGATCAGAGCCCCAATATGAATAAGAACCCCCCCCCCCACTATTCAGACTTCAGATTAGACCCCCAATGTGAATGACACCTAGATCTCAAATAACAGCCCCATTATGAATAAACCTTCCCCATTCAGACCGCAGATCAGACCCCTGAATGTGAATGACCCCCAGACCTCCATACAAGCCATTTTGCTCAGACCAAATAAAAAAAAAAAAAAAAAAAATCCACTTACCTGTCCTGCTCCGGATCAATGGAGTTAGACAACAGATCCGATGGCACTGCACATAACCCCGCTTCCTCCTGCAAGTACAGCTACGGACAATGTTCAGCGTATCCCCTGGTCAGGCGGTGCTCAGCTGGTGTCGGGCATTAATAATTCACATGCAACATAAGAAAATAATCCAGCGGCACTCGCCATTCTACGTTTTCATTTACTTTATTCACCACGGGTCAGGAGCAGAGACAATACAGTGCAACCAAACAGTAAGCGGCGACTGCAGTTTCGCGCACGAAGCTCTTCCTCTGGCCAGAGCTCTCCTGCTCCGGATACCGCCTCCGCTCCCATGAACCAGCTCCATCTCTTCTTGCCGCATGCTCTGCTGTGACCAGACGCGCACAGTTTGAGGTCACAGATCACTGACGTCCTCACGCTGTGCGCAGTCACAGCCCAGCCGACGGCAGAGGACTAGGAATCGGTGAGTACAGAGCCCGGGGAGTGCTGCAATCACCGCTTGCCGGTCCTAATGAGTGCTTCCATTATAGAAGCACTCATTAGTATTTACCCCAGAAGACGCACTCAAAAAAATAAAATTCTAACAGGACTAATAAAGGAATGGCACAACATGGTGTTAGATTAAAAAAAAATACTCCAGAATTATTACAAGTAGTTTCTAAAACGGACATGTCGGGAGAGGTGACGGGTCCTCTTTAAGTCTACTTATGTTTATTGAGCTGCTTAACCAGTTATTGCAGACTGAAGCTGATACGGTATATATTACAACCGCTACACAAATGACCTCAAGCTCGTGTGTATATATAGAGCGGAGTAACCCGAATGATGTCTCGTGTACGGCTGTATGCTGCGGCTTATTTCCTGGGGCATTGTGTATAGGCAAACATTTACAAGGATGAGTAAACTAGGACGCTATATTTTCTCATGCAGACGGATAACTATCAGTGGCCTTGTGCCCTGAGTGTATTCCCAGAAGGTCTACTTGGTCAGTGTCCAGCAGGCAGATCATAGATGATCCGCATTCCTAAACTCGCCCACAAACATCAGGACTGTCACCCAGTGGGCGAACCTCTTGTTGGGCTTTTGTGTGCAGCTCCTGCCTACATGGACAAAATATGCATCGGGTGGGCGATCCTTTGGTTGGAAAGTCCAGCTGATCAGCAGCGCGGGTCCCGCCAGTCTGAGAGGTCTGGAAATTAGTGCACAACCCCCTTTAAAGTCTGTTGGTTGTTATTACTGTAATTATCTCTAATTGCTGTCCAGGTTTTTTTTCCCATGAAATATTGATTCCATTGCTCCTGTGGTTTGGATCCATTTTCTCTAATGTAATAATCTTTTGAAAAAGATCAGGACTTTACAATACGGACAATCCTCAGAGGCAGCACACGAAGTCCTTAATATAGACCCATAGCCGCACCGTGTACGTAATTACAAGTGCTCATCCTAAGTGAATGGAACAAGTACTTGCAATTACACTGCACTGCCGCCAAGACGACGCGCAGTGTAAACTCGAAAAATAAGGAGCGCTCATACAAGCCCCGTCTCCTCTTCATACAGCTGGTGGAGGTGCCGAGATTCGGACTCCCACCTATCGGGTATTGATGACCTAACCTGCAGATAGGTCATCAGTATGCACTGGCTGCACAAACCCTTTAAAATTCACGCGGTGGGTCAATTTACACTGCTGATTATTTTTATTTTTTTAACACATTGCTCTGTGTGTGAGATTTGAAAAATAAATCTCATCCTCTTTCCTGGTGCCGTACAATGCCGTGGGTTTGCTGCACACGTCCACAGTGTATCCACGATCTGCACTATTTGATGTGGATTTTGGCTATGTATGCTGCAGATTTTCCACCGTGGAAAACCCACATGGGACCTTCCACGAGTGGCCATACCCTTGAGCTCAAGGCAGGCGGTCTTGTTAATAGAGGCAGCTGTAGTTAACAGTTAAAGCTCCCAGTGAATAATTTAGTTCTTGCTCGGTAATATATGAGGCGTCAGCAGATCAGGAACATGAAGTGAAATACATCTGTGACATTTTTTATATTATTTTTTTTCTGTTTCAGGTGGCGACAGACAGGGTTGCCGAAAAATTGAGTTCTACTCTCTCATGGGTGAAGAACACAGTGTCACACACTGTCAGTCAAATGGCAAGTCAAGTGGCGAGTCCATCAACTTCATTACACACTACGTCCTCCACCCTGTCTACACCAGCACTTTCCCCATCTTCTCCGGTACAGCTAAGTCCAGACGAAGTAGAGTTGTTGGCGAAGCTAGAAGAACAGAACCGGTAAGTGGAGCGTCAGCTGCTTCCTGTGGTGGGACTTTTTTTTTCTTCGCATTGATGTTGTATTTCAATTCCACGTTTCAGTTCTTCTGATCATCAACCTCTACATTGAAGGGGTTGTCTCACTTCAGCAAATGGCATTTATCACGTAGAGAAGTTTAATACAAGACCCTTACTAATGTAGTAGTATTGTCCTTTTTGCTTCCTTCGCTGGCTGGATTCATTTTTGACATTATGCACTGCTCGTTTTCATGGTTACGACCACCCTGAAATCCATCAGTGGTGGTCGTGCTTGCATACTATAGGGAAAAGCGCCGGCCGGAACCGTGGGAGGCTCACATAGGTTGGAGATTTTTCTTATTGTGCGCAAGCACGACCACTGCTGCTGGATTGCAGGGTGGCCATAACCATAGAAATGAGCAGTGTATAATGTGATGAAAAAATGAATCCAGGGTGGGAATTTTTCACCTTTTTATCCAGAAGAGCATTTGTCAGATCTGACATGGATGTTGGAGCAGAGGGTCTGGATCACAATCTCCATTCTGGTTCATCCCAAAGGTGTTGGATGGGGTTGAGGTCAGGGCTCTGTGTGGGCCAGTCAAGATCTTCCACACCAAACTCGCCCAACTATGCCTCTATGGACTTTGCTTTGGGCACTGGGTACAGTCATGCTGGAACGGAAAAGGGCTTTCCCCAAACTGTCCCCCCACAAAACTGGATGCATACAGTTATCTAAAATGTGGAAGCATTAAGATTTCCCTTCACTGGAACTAAGGTGCCTAGTAGAGATGAGCGAACTTCTGTTTTAAGTTCGGCATCTAATGTTCGGCTTCCGGTTAGCGGAGGATCCCGATATGGATTCCGAAATTCCGTTGTGGTCCGTGGTAGCGGAATCAATAATGACCATTATTGATTCCGCTACCACGGACCCCAACGGAATTCGGAATCCATATCGGGATCCTCCGCTAACCGGAAGCCGAACATTAGATGCCGAACTTAAAACAGAAGTTCGCTCATCTCTGGTGCCTAGGTCAACCCCTGAAAAACCATCCCATAGCATTATACCTCCTAACTTTACAGTTGGCACATTGCAGTTGACGTTCTCCTGGCATTCCCGAAAACCCAGACTCATCCGTCAGACTACCAGCGAAGCGTGATTCATCGCTCCACAGAGCATGTTTCCACTGCTCCAGAGCCTGGGGTCGTGTGCTTTACACCACTCCATCTGACTCCTGGCATTGTGCTTGCTGATGTAAGGCTTGCATGCAGCTGCTTGGCCATGGAAACTTATGCCATGATGCATCCGGTTTAAAGTTAGTGCTGATTTTAAAGGTGTATTCCCATCTCGGACAGTGGGGGCATATTGCTAGCATACGCCCCCATTGTCTGATAGGTTCAGTTTAGAAGATAGGTGCAGGTCCCAGGTTATGGCGCACACCATATTTGTACCGTAATTTGGGACTTATTGAGCTGCTCCACGTGTGGTAAGAAAAAGGACGGGACTTGGGTTCCGCCCCTCCTGCTATCATGGCCTGCCAGATTTACTATAACTTGCGCCAGAAACTGGAATAAGTTATAGCTCAAGTCTACACCAGCCCCTAACTGGAGTAGATTTGAGTCTCTGGCCCATGGATCTCACTCTGGCGCACAGGGGATCAAGACTGACGTGTGGGAACGCCAATCTTGAATAAATGTCCCTATGCTCCTCAGCAGTTCGTGACCTCACTCTGTAACTTTACGTGGTCTCCACTCACTGTGAAGTGCTGTGCTTCCTGAAAGATCCCACTTTGCGATAATACGACTCGCAGTTGATGGTGGAATATCTAGGAGAGAAGAAACTTTGTGAACTGATTTGCAGCGGTGGCATCTTATTACAGAATCACACTGAGATATTTAGAATGACCCGTTCCTTTACAGAGGCAGTCTGTATGGCTAGTGACTGGACTTTATACACCTGTGGCAATGGGACTTAAAGAGGACCTTTCACTGATCCTGACATTGTGAACTAAGTATACAGACATGGAGAGCGGCGCCCGGGGATCTCACTGCACTTACTATTATCCCTGGGCGCCGCTCCGTTCTCCCGGTATGCCCTCCGGTATCTTCGGTCACTAAGTTATGGTAGGCGGAGTCTGCCCTTGTTCTGCTGTAGCGCTGGCCAATCGCAGAGCTCACAGCCTGGGAGGTTCTTTTCTCCCAGGCTGTGAGCTCTGCGCTGCGATTGGCCAGCGCTACAGCAGAACAAGGGCAGACTCCGCCTACCATAACTTAGTGACCGAAGATACCGGAGGGCATAGCGGGGGAGCGGCGCCCGGGATAATAGTAAGTGCAGTGAGATCCCCGGGCGCCGCTCTACTTGTCTGTATACTTGGTTCACAATGTCAGGATCTGTGAAAGGTCCTCTTTTTAATGAAACCGCTGATTTTAATGATCATGAGGTGTGTCCCAATACTTTTGTCCATATAGTCTATATCAGGCATTCTCAAACCGCGTCCCTCCAGCTGTTGTAAAACTACAACTCCCACAATGCCCTGCTGTAGGCTGATACCTGTAGGCTGTTCGGGCATGCTGGGAGTTGTAGTTTTGCAACAGCTGGAGGGCTGCAGGTTGAGGATGCCTGGTCTATATCGTTATTGTTGCCTATTAACATAAAGGTTTCTGCTTGTGTCGTGCCATGCAGTACATGAAGACAGCAGGGGGAGAAGTGTTTTTTTTTTTTTTTTTTTTGGAGCAATGTTATTGGTAGACTTGTCAAACCAGTCATTGCAAACTGCTTTCATGTGTGTCATCCTTTCACTACCTCATACAATTACTCGATCCGAGGCCACCAAAAGAATCAGTGCTCTGGGAATGGTATTTTTTTTTCCTTGTGCTGGTTCTTGGTTCTGAATGGTTTTATACTCATGTGGCGCTGACATATTCCGCAGCACTTTACATCACACTGTCCCCAATGGAGCTCACAATCTAAATTCCTCTGTCTTTGGAGTACCCGGAGCAAACCCACTCAAACACGGGGCGAACATGAGAACATGCAAACTTCATGCAGATGTTGTCCTTGGTTAGATTTGAACCTAGGACCTCAAGTGCTGCAAGACCACTGATTGCACTGTAAGTGGCAGGCATGTGTACCATTAGGCATTAGATTGCCTGTAATTGGTACTGTAATTTCCATGGCATCATAAATACCACAGATGTTATGAAGACTAACTTGCTGATGATGCTATGAGCGTTGACAGTCAAGGTACTAAAAAGTTGGAGCTCCTTTTTGCGAAAGGTCTTCTTCACATCATCTTTGCAGGTTCCTGGACCCTATTCAACAGGCACGTTATCAGGGGCCCAGGAGAATAATAGGTTTCCCGAAGTGCACAGACCCCTTTATTTCCTCCCTATGTCAGTCCATGGAACCCTATAGCCAGGTTGTTTGGAGTGTGGTTGAGTGTACCCTTATCTCTTCGGGATCAGTAAAGCTTGCCTAAATTGCAGAAGTTCTGGACTCTACTGCTTGAGGCTACAAGCAGTCATCAGGCTATTTATTCAGTGGGTGTCAAGTTTGAGCCCTTTTGACCTTATCCGTTCAGTAACCCATGTGTATTGTCTCCACTCAACAACATATACATTATACAGGAATATATTTTGTTGCCTACATGATACACATCTGCTTATCTCATTTACTCCTAAAGGGGTTGCTTGAGATTAGAAAAACATATATCTGGATATGGTTCCGGTATTGCAGGTCATTCCAGTTCACTCGACTGAGACGGCCTTGCAGTTGCAGTACCTGTCACAGTCAATGGACAGGAGTGGCACTGTTTCTCAAAATAAGCAGCATTGTTTTTTTTGTATTTTCACCAAGCGAAGCTATGCAGTGCCCGGTGCAGGTAGTGACTGTGGCTTATACCACAAAGGTGGTAGTACCGTAGAGATGCAAAACCGAGCAGCAATGGCTTCTGTGAACTAGTGTTAATTTGATGTGTTGACAGAATGAGTTCAGCAGCGGAGGTTCCGTCTTCTGCTTAGTCATGTATTTTTAAGTCGCGCCAAGTGTTGTGGCATCAAAGACGTCTTTGATTCCTTCCCTTTGAGCCTTTGGTCTGATGACTTTATCTGTTGTATAATTGTTGTTTTGGGTTCTATGGTTTCTGCTAGTTGCCTGTAAAAACATAAACCTATCAGAATAACACGGAGTATCTCGTAACAATGGCATTGATGATCGTAGGACCAGATGTGGTGGCATCGTAACTGAACCAGGGAACAAGGACAGGAGGCCTGGTCTGATGAATCATGTTTGTCGGGTCGCTTACCCAGGAAAGAGATGGCACCAGGATTCACCATGGAAGCAAGAGAATCTGGCGGAGGCGGTGGGATGCTCTAGGCGAGGGATCAGCAACCTCTGGCACTCCAGCTGATCCCTGCTCTAGGCCATGCTACTAGGATATATTGGGCCATGGCCTTCCTGTGCATGTTAGCTTGACACGTACCACCGAACTAGACAGAGTACACCCCTTCATGGCAAGGGTATTCCCTAATGACAGTGGCCTCTTTCTAATGTGTTCAGCAGCAGTGTAAGGCTACTTACATCGGGTGAACAGCCTGTCAGATCTGTCCTGCCGCTAGTGACTGTGTGCCCCCGGACTGCTGCTCCGTCGCCATTGACTATAATGGGGTGGTGCGGAGGCACGGCAGCACACGGCGAGAGGCTGTCGTAGTTTTATTCCGCCAGCCTCTTGCCATGCCTCCGCCGGAACTCTGCCCCCATCCCTATTATAACGAATGGGGACGGAGCGGCAGTCAGGGGGCACACGGTCACTAGCAGCAGGACGGATCCGCCAGGCTGTTCACCCGACGGAACAGCCTGCCGGAGGTCCGTGCCGCTAGTGTGAAAGTAGCCTAAGGAATCGGATCCATAGAGGTCCACCTCAAAGCTTGCAGGACTTAAAGGGGTTGTCCAGCAAGAAAAAAAATCAGAAGGCTCAAAGTGGGTTAAAAAAAAAAGGTCGCTGTGTGACTGAGTCTCTACTTCCCATTTCCCTTCCTACAAATAGGAAATTACCAAAAATGCCCTTTAACCCCTTAAGGACTTAGGGCGTACCGGTACGCCCTATTTCCCGAATCCTTAAGGACTCGGGGCGTACCAGTACGTCCTAAGTTTAAATCGCAATTGCGGTGCCGCGGGGGTTAATCCGAACAGGATGCCGGTTGAAATCATTCAGCCGGCATCCTGTCACAACGCCAGGGGGGTCATGTGACCCCCGTCCCCCCTATCGGCGGCGGGTGGTGCAAGGGGGGGGGGGGGTTTGCGGGCGGTGCGGCAGGTGGGATCACGATCGCCCGCCTCCACTTGAATAATCATTGGTGTACAGTGGTTATACCCGAGTGTCAGCACATTGCTGACACTCTGGTATAAACGGCTGACATCTGTGCAGACCGTTGTATGGAAAAGGTTAACAGTCAGGGTCAGGGGGCTGCTGTGCCTTTGTAGCCCCCAGACAGGATGGGGTGACAGAGGGAGGGAGCCCCCCTCCTTATCCTTCCCCGTCTGCTCAGTTGTGGCCACAACCGAGCAGACTGGGAAGGTTCCCATGGCAACAGGACTCGGGCATCCTGCTGTCCATGGTGCTGAACAGATCTGTGCTAAAGGCATAGATCTGTTCAGACAAAGTGTAAGTAAAATACAGTACAATACACTATATAGTGTACTGTAATATACAGACATCAGACCCACTGGATCTTCAAGAACCAAGTGGGTCTGGGTCAAAAAAATGTAAAAAAAAAGTAAAGATAAAAAAAACACTTATCACTGAATAAAAATGCAAAAAAAAAATAAATACACTACTCATATTGGTATCGCCGCGTCCGTAACGACCTGATCTATTTAACGGTCATGTTACTTTCCCCGCACGGTGAACTGCATTAAAATAAAAAAAAAAAAAACATGAGAAAATTGAAATTTTGCCCACCTTACTTCCCAAAAAAGGTAATAAAAGTGATCAAAAAAGTAGCATGTACGCAAAAATAGTACCAATCAAACCGTCATCTCATCCCGCAAAAATCATACCCTACCCAAGATAATTCCTTCCACAGCATTCATACCCCCACCATGACTTCCGCCAACGCCCCAAAAACTGAAAAAACTATGGCTTAGACTATGGAAATACTAAAACATGATTTTTTATTTTTTTAGTTTCAAAAATGAAATCATTGTGTAAAACTTACATAAATAAAAAGTATACGTATTGGGTATCGCCGCGTCCGTATCGACCGGCTCTATAAAAATACCACATGATCTAACCTGTCAGATGAATCTTGTAAATAACAAAAAAAAAAAGTGTAAAAAAAGCAATTTTTTGTTATCTTACGTCACAAAAAGTGTAATAGCAAGTGATCAAAAAGTCATATGCACCCCAAAATAGTGCCAATCAAACCGCCATCTCATCTAACAAGAAATGAGACCCTACCTAAGATAATCGCCCAAAAACTGAAAAAAATATGTCTCTCAGACTATGGAGACACTAAAACATGATTTTTTATTTTTTTTTGTTTCAAAAATGAAATCATTGTGTAAAACTTAAATAAATAAATTGTATACATATTAGGTATCGCCGCGTCCGTGACAACCTGCTCTATGAAAATACCACATGATCTAACCTGTCAGATGAATGTTGTAAATAACAAAAAAAATAACTGTGCCAAAAAAGCTATTTCTTGTTATCTTGCCTCACAAAAAGTGTAATATAGAGCAACCAAAAATCATATGTACCCTAAACTAGTACCAACAAAACTGCCACCCTATCCTGTAGTTTCTAAAATGGGGTCACTTTTTTGGAGTTTCTACTCTAGGGGTGCATCAGGGGGGCTTCAAATGGGACATGGTGTAAAAAAAAACAGTCCAGCAAAATCTGCCTTCCAAAAACCATACGGCGCACCTTTCCCTCTATGCCCTACTGTGTGCCCATACAGTAGTTTACGGCCACATATGGGGTGTTTCTGCAAACTACAGAATCGGGGCAATAAAATATAGCATTTTGTTTGGCTGTTAACCCTTGCTTTGTTACTGGAAAAAATTGATTAAAATGGAAAATTTGCCCAAAAATCTAAATTCTGAAATTTTAACACCATTTGCCATTAACTCTTGTGGAACACCTAAAGGGTTAACGACGTTTGTAAAATCAGTCTTGAATACCTTGAGGGGTGTAGTTTATAGAATGGGGTCATTTTTGGGTGGTTTCTATTATGTAAGCCTCGCAAAGTGACTTCAGACCTAAACTGGTCCCTAAAAATTGGGTTTTTGAAAATTTCTGAAAAATATCAAGATTTGCTTCTAAACTTCTAAGCCTTGTAACATCCCCAAAAAATAAAATATCATTCCCAAAATGATCCGAACATGAAGTAGACATAGGGGAATGTAAAGTAATAACTATTTTTGGAGGTATTACTATGTATTATAGAAGTAAGAAATTGAAACTTGGAAATTTGCATATTTTTTTTACAAATTTTGGGTAAATTTGGTTTTTTTTTATAAATAAAAATGATTTTTATTTTACTTCATTTTACCAGTGTCATGAAGTACACTATGTAACAAAAAATGGCCTGGATAAGTCAAAGCGTTTTAAAGTTATCAGCACTTAACCACCTCAGCCCCCCTAGCTTAAACCCCCTTAATGACCAGACCACTTTTTACACTTCTGACCACACTACTTTCACCGTTTTTTGCTCGGTCATACAACTTACCACCAAATGAATTTTACCTCCTTTTCTTCTCACTAATAGAGCTTTCATTTGGTGGTATTTCATTGCTGCTGACATTTTTACTTTTTTTTTTTTTTATTAATCGAAATTGACCGAAATTTTTGCAAAAAAATGAAATTTTTCACTTTCTGTTGTAAAATTTTTCAAACAAAACTACATTTCTATTTAAATTTTTCTCTCAATTTATTGTTTCTACATGTCTTTGATTAAAGGAAAAATGCATAAGTGTATATTTTTGGTTTGCGCAAAAGTTATAGCGTTTACAAACTATGGTACTAAAATGTGAATTTCCGCTTTTTGAAGCAGCTCTGACTTTCTGAGCACCTGTCATGTTTCCTGAGGTTCTACAATGCCCAGACAGTAGAAACACCCCACAAATGACCCCATTTCGGAAAGTAGACACCCTAAGGCAGGGGTCTGCAACCTTTAAGACATAAAGAGCCACTTGGACCCGTTTCCGAAGGAAAAAGAAAACTGGGAGCCGCAAAACCATTGCGACATTTAAAACAAACATAACACTGCATATATTGTTTCTTACCTTAATGCTATATACAGGATCGTGCAGTCAGCTGTCAATCTGAAGAAAAAAAGGACTTTTTCACTTAAAGGGAGTCTGTCACCAGCATTTCACTTTTTAACCGTCATATATCTTCTATATGAAAAAGAATCTTCATATAAGAGAGGATAAAAAAAATAAAAATATATTATCCTTCAGGCGGACATAAAAAAAACGCCTCTAAGTTCTTTTTATCAAGTATCTTAATTAGATTTGTGCAAGCCGTGATCCCACAGCTCCCTAGCATGCTTACAGTTAATAAAAACGTTACCTCTGGCATCAATCCTGGACTTATAGAACCCTCAAAAACGATCTTTATAAGATATGCAAATGAGGGCTCGCAAGTGCCCAGGGGCGGCGTTACTCTTAGGTGCCCTGCTTGCTCAGCCTTGTCATTGCGTCCCCCCACCCCTTCCTACCCTCTGCCCGCCCATCCTTTCCCTCTGACCGCCTTTGTACTAACTTGTTGTTCTGCCGATATCCCGTGCCTGCGCACTCATTCCTTTGGCCGGCGCATGCGCACTGCGATGCCCATTTTTTGTACGGGATCACAGTAACTATTGCGCATGCGCCGTCTAACGACGCCGATTTTCGCGGGCTGAGCAAGCAGGGCACGTCATTGCGCAGCCTACGCCGGTCTCTGATAGGCTGCCGGCCTATAGTGCCTGCAGCCTATCAGAGGAACAGGAAAGGGACACACCTCCCTGCCCTGCTCCTCCCACAGCCTTCTGTTTGTATCGCTGTCCTGAGGACTGCGATACAAACAGATCACTATGGAGATGAGCGCTTCGCATCCACAATGGAAGCGCTCATCTCAGTGCCTGCCCAGCCGCCGCACACACACTGCTCATGTCGCACACACACACTGCTCATGCCCATGCCGGAGCCGCGGCAAAGGTTCAAAAGAGCCGCGCGTTGCCGACACCTGCCCTAAGGTATTCGCTGATGGGCATAGTGAGTTCATGGAAGTTTTTATTTTTTGTCACAAGTTAGCGGAAAAAATTTATTTTTTTTTCTTACAAAGTCTCATATTCCACTAACTTGTGACAAAAAAATAAAATCTCACATGAACTCGCCATACCCTCACGGAATACCTTGGGGTGTCTTCTTTCCAAAATGGGGTCACATGTGGGGTATTTATACTGCCCTGGCATTTTAGGGGCCCTAAAGCGTGAGAAGAAGTCTGGAATATAAATGTCTAAAAAATTTTACGCATTTGGATTCCGTGAGGGGTATGGTGAGTTCATGTGAGATTTTATTTTTTGTCACAAGTTAGTGGAATGAGACTTTGTAAGAAAAAATAAAAAAATTTTCGCTAACTTGTGACAAAAAAATAAAATCTTCTATGAACTCGCCATGCCCCTCAAAAGTGATCTTTTTATAGCGCCGCAGCGATTTTACGGTGTTTTTGCAGTGATCAGAAAAAAATAAAATTCTGTCACTGTGGTTGGGCGGACTGAACGCAAGTGTGCGCACAAGATCAGGCCTGATCGGGCGAACACTGCGTTTTTTGTAGAGCCTATAGAACATGTCCTATTCTTGTCCGCAATTGCGGACAAGAAACTGCGTTTTCTATATAGTTCTGGCAATGTGCGGATCTGCAAAATGCGGAAAGCACATTGCCGTGTCCGTGTTTTGCGGATCCGCGGTGTCAGTGTTTTGCAGACGTCTGAATGGAGCCTTACAGGGGGGATCAGGGAGTCTAATATGGGGTGATCAGGGGTTAATGAGGGTTAATAAGTGACAGGGGGGGGGGTGTAGTGTAGTGGTGTTTGGTACTTACAGAGCTGCCTGTGTCCTCTGGTGGTTGATTCAAGCAAAAGGGACCACCAGAGGACCAGGTAGCAGGTATATTAGATGCTGTTAACAAAACAGCGTCTAATATACCTTTTTGGGGTTAAAAAAATCGCATCTACAGCCTGCCAGCGAATGATCGCCGCTGGCAGGCTGTAGATCCACTCGTTTACCTCCCGATCCTGTGTGCGCGCGTTCACAGGAAATCTTGCGTCTCGCGAGATGACGAGCCGATGCTCGAAGAGGAACAAATCGACTGCCGCCAGAAAGCAATCCTGCGTTAAGTGGTCCGGAGGCGGTTAAAGTGACACTGGTCAGATTTGCAAAAAATGGCCAAGTCCTTAAGGTGAAATAGGGCTGAGTCCTTAAGGGGTTAAGCTGATCACTGGCCACAGTGGTGACTTATCTCAAGGTGCGATTGCCTGAGTTGGCATTTCCAGTATTTAGACGGGTCCATGGAATAGAGACCTGTGGGGAATTTGAGGAGAGTTAATTATTATTATCATTATTATTATTTATTATTTTTTAACTTATTTTTTTTTCTCTCCACTGGGTAGCCCCTATAAAGACCTATCACCTCTTCTGATATGTTTAGTAGCTACTTGCACTCCCCATGCAATAGCAATTCTGGAACATCTGTTCTTATGGCTCTATGGTGTCATTCCTCTATTATTCCTTCCAGAAATTAATGAATGGACAGCATTTTGAAATAAAGTGGAGTCCATGCTTTGGCTTAGAGCTGTTTTTTGGCTCAAGGAGGAACCTACACAATATAGGGCCTCATTCACATGACCGTATTTTTGGTCTGCATTTGATCCACACTTTTTGCGGATCGCACATTGACCCATTTGTTCTGTAGTCCCGCAAAAAAGATAGTACATGTCCTATTCTTGTCCATCTTGCGGACAGGAGTAGACATCGTTATAATGGGCCTGCAAATAAAATCGATGCAACACGGACGTCAACCATACTTTTAGCAGTCCGCAAAATTCATACGTTTGTGTGAATGCACCCTTAGGCAGGCGGTTTTAATGCTGTGGCATGCTTCTTGATCTGTGTTCACACTCTCGCTTTATTGCAGTTAGTAATGTGAAGCAATGTTGTCCTCGCTGTCATTAGCGTGTTTGATACAGAAGGACAAAGGTTGCTTTTGTGTGTACATACGACGGCTTCCCAAAGTTCAGCCATTGCTTAGTCCATCCTCACACATCGCACTGTTTGGAAAGGTAAATCATTGCGCACAAAAAACCAGGGTCATAAAGAGCAGCTGAACAGTGAGCGGCACGGAACTGCCCGGGTATGTCCGTACTCAACCTTCTCAGGTAAACCCCGTAAATGACAGTGTAATCCAGTGCTACTTCTGTCTTTTATCCTTTTTACTTTGTGTTTTTTGCATCTTGCATTTTAATATTTGTTGTATCTTTTTACCATCAGGGGCATTTATTGTGTCGTATTACAGCTACACATTAGTGAACAACACAGATTATGTTTCCAGCTAGTCTGGGCCTAAGTGCTCATTCACGCTTGCGTATAGCAGATCTGTCTTAAAGGGCATCTGTCAGCAGATTTGTACCTATGACACTGGCTGACCTGTTACATGTGCACTTGCAGCTGAAGACATCTGTGTTGGTCCCATGTTCGTATGTGCCCGCATTGCTGAGAAAAATGATGTTTTATTACATGCAATGAGCCTCTAGGAGCAACGGGGGCGTCGCCATTACACCTAGAGGCTCTGCTCTCTCTGCAACTGCCGCACCCTCTGCACTTTAACAGAGCCAGGTGTGATGACATTTTCACTACCTGGTCCTGTCAAAATGCAGAGGACACGGCAATTACAGAAAGAGCTGAGCCTCTAGGTGTAATGGCAACGCCCCCGTTGCTCCTAGAGGCTCAGTGGCAATGCATATTTTAAAGGGGTTATCTGGGATTTTCAGGATAGTGATCAGTATAGATTGGCAGGAGTCTGACACTCTCAATGATCAGCTCAGCTGTTTGAAGAGACGCTCCGCTTTGGTGAGCACTGCAACCTCCTTGCAGCGCCATCCATTTAATATTGGCTATGCTTTGGTATTGCAACTCAGGTGCCTAAAAAAATGGGACCAATGTACCTCGACATCAGTGGCCTTGGAAGAGGCCGAAGCGCCTCAGGTGTGCTGTGAACAGCTGATCGACTGTGGTGCTGGAGTCGGACCCCTGCCGATCTGTTATTGATGACCAATCCTGAGAATAGGCTATCAATATCAATAAGCTGGACACCCCTTTAAGTGATTTTATTCAAATTTGTGTTTTTATTTGCACTGTATTGTTGTTTTTTTTTTTTTTTTTACAGTGTGCGGCATGTCCCAAAAGATCTGTGGTGGTACTTTCTCAGCCCCAAAATGTATTTTTTTTGTCAGTCAAACTGACCCTCTGGTTCAAGAAAAATCTCAGGACGCTTACTTAATGTCCTCCTCTTCATCTGCAGATCTGTCGTTCCCTGGGATCCTCTTCTGTCTTCCAAGATAGCCGCTCCAATTCCAAGATTACCGGATCACACTGCATCTGTAGCCCTGCTCTTGGGTTGATTAGCACTGCTCATGTGGCTGCACCGGCCCGTCTGAGGGCAGCAGCGAGTGTCTTGGACTCCCAAATGCACAGTATGATCTGGTAGTCTGAGAAGCGGTGTGGTCATGTTGGATGGGAGAAGAGGAAGCCCTGGAATTTGCACATCTAAAGCTGAAAAGAGGGGCTCATCTGTATTTGATCTGTATTTTCATACGTAAGTGTGAAGGAGCCCAAGGCGGCTTTCAGATTCTGTAATGCGTCCATATTACGGCTGCGGTGCCTAGACCTCATGTATCACTACAATTGTGCGAGGTCTGTGTATGACAGAAATGCTCATGTGGCCGCATTAGGCCTCTTGCACATGAGCGTGACGGATTAGCTCAGGATGCGTTCAGTGAAACTCGCACATTTCACAAGCAAGTTGTCAGTTTTATCTGCATTTTGCGTTCGGTGTTTCAGTTTTTTTCCGCTGTGGGTGCCAATTAATTTTGATAATTTTAAAAAAAATTAAAAATTTCACACTTCTGAAAAACTGAAGGTTTACAAACATCTTCTAGAAACTTTTTTTTTTTTTTTTCATGCATCAGTTTTGCATTGCGTGAGAATCGCAGCATGTTCTATATCCTGCGTTTTTCACGCAGCCCTGGCCCCATAGAAGTGAAGCTTCAGTGAAAGACACTTCAGTGAAAGACACTTCGCATCCGGATGCAGTCTGGATGCAATGGGTTTTCCACTGAAGCCCATTCACTTCTATGGGCCCAGGGGCTGCGTGAAAAACGCATAATATAGAACATGCTGCGATTCTCTGCAACGCAAAACTGATGCATAAGAAAAAAAAATCCATTGAAATGAATGGTCAGGATTCAGTTTGGGTGCTATGGGTTCACTCTATTCGGCTGAAACTCTTTCGTATGAAAGGGGCCTTATGGAGGCCTGATGCAGAACATGGTCGCCGGTAACACAAAACTTGTCTCGGGTTTGAGGAGAAACTTGCATCCTCCAAAGATGTGTACCAGCGAGCGGCAGCCCTCTTGGAGTGCAGTTCTGAGCAGACAACGTGTTACTGGTATTAGTTCTAAGTGAATAATGTGTATCCAGATCCCCCACACAGGCCTTTAAGGGAGCGTGATTTAAAAAATCTATATTTATATAATATGTAGAAAAATGTCTCTGCAACAAAGCCTGGTACAGTTCTGCAAACATCAATGTTCAAGGACACTGCGGTTACAGACACGAACGTCTCTCCAGCCTCCTGTAATGTGGCCACAAACCCGACCTCTCGGCTCCGCCAATCATCTTGGATTCAGTTTTTGTTCTTTCAATGCACTAATACTTTGTATAGGAATAGAATATTTTATGCGTTTATCTAAGTGTTTTTCCTATCTGTGATCCTATTCAGACTTATTCCTTATGTAAGGAGGCATTAAAATAATAAAAAATAAAAAACTTAAGATCCCCTTCTGGAGCCCTCTCTGCCGGTACATCACTGGTGCAGACCTGACAGAGGACAGAGAGATGGATGGGTCCGTGGAAGGCTTCATTATTTTAATTGCCTCTCTGCAGTTTGCCTCCAAAATAATTGGAACTCTGAGAACCCCCTTTAATATTATATGTAGTTGTCCAGAAACTTACAATGGACACAATCCCAGATTTACTAAGTGTCTGTTTTGATTCTGTCTAAAGCGTGGCACAATTTTGGTGGTTTGGTGCCACAAGGGCCCTACACCTTTTTTTCCAACTCGTTCTAAAGTTGGCGGTCTTAGTGGAAAGGGGAATGTTCAGCTCATGGTATTTTAAAGGGAATCTGTCACCAGTTTAATATTCCTCTATCTGAGGGCAGCATAAATTGGTGACATATAGACCTGATTGTAACAGTCACTTTCCTGTTTTGACCCAGTTCTTTTCTTAAATACCTTATTGAACAGCTCCAGCACCAGCCAGTTGCTGGAGGTTCATCATAAGCTGGAAGTCCTTGTATTTTTCGATCTCCTGGCCTCCACCAGCCCCACTGCTGTGTACTTGGTAGCCTTTTTCCTATACACAGCAGAGAGAGAGCTGTATGTCCTCCACAGTAGAGGACCTGCAGCCGGAGCTCACGAGTATTGGACTCGAGCACATGTTACAGGGTGGGCCATTTATATGGAACACCTTAATAAAATGTGAATGGTTGGTGATATTAACTTCCTGTTTGTGGCACATTAGTATATGTGAGGGGGGAAACTTTTCAAGATGGGTGGTGACCATGGCCGGCCATTATGAAGTCGGACATTTTGAATCCAAACTTTTTGTTTTTTCAATAGGAAGAGGGTCAATGTGATACATCAAACTTATTGGGAATTTCACAAGAAAAACAATGGTGTGCTTGGTTTAACGTAACTTTATTCTTTCATGAGTTATTTACAAGTTTCTGACCACTTATAAAATGTGTTCAATGTGCTGCCCATTGTGTTGGATTGTCAATGCAACCCTCTTCTTCCCACTCTTCACACACTGATAGCAACACCGCAGGAGAAATGCTAGCACAGGCTTCCAGTATCCGTAGTTTTCAGGTGCTGCACATCTCGTATCTTCACAGCATAGGACAATTGCCTTCAGATGATACGAGATGTGCAGCACCAGAAACTACGGATACTGGAAGCCTGTGCTAGCATTTCTCTGCGGTGTTGCTATCAGTGTGTGAAGAGTGGGAGAAGAGGGTTGCATTGACAATCCAACACAATGGGCAGCACATTGAACACATTTTATAAGTTGCCGAAACTTGTAAATAACTCATGAAAGAATAAAGATACGTAAAACCAAGCACACCATTGTTTTTCTTGTGAAATTCCCAATAAGTGTGATTGTGTCACATGACCCTCTTCCTATTGAAAAAACAAAAGTTGATTCAAAATGTCCGACTTCATAATGGCCGCCATGGTCACCACTAGAGATGAGCGAACTTCTGTTTTAAGTTCGGCGTCTAAAGTTCGGCTTCCGGTTAGCGGAGGATCCCGATATGGATTCCGAATTCCGTTGTGGTCCGTGGTAGCGGAATCAATAATGACCATTATTGATTCCGCTACCACGGACCACAACGGAATTCGGAATCCATATCGGGATTCTCCGCTAACCGGAAGCCGAACTTTAGACGCCGAACTTAAAACAGAAGTTCGCTCATCTCTAGTCACCACCCATCTTGAAAAGTTTCCCCCCTCACATATACTAATGTGCCACAAACAGGAAGTTAATATCACCAACCATTCCCATTTTATTA
This sequence comes from Bufo bufo, assembly GCF_905171765.1. Lineage (NCBI taxonomy): Eukaryota > Metazoa > Chordata > Amphibia > Anura > Bufonidae > Bufo > Bufo bufo. The sequence goes on from NC_053397.1 coordinate 53,527,348, forward strand.
AGGTGTATCCATATAAATGGTGTGTCCACCAGCCTAAATGACAGCATTTCATAGGCCAGTAGTTTAGAAATGCTGGCATTCAGGGCCAGGGATCGAGGGTGGCTAGGTGGGAATTTACGCTTTCTCTCAAATGTTTGTGAGATGGAGAGCTGAACGCTGCCGTGTGACATGGTTGAGATGCTTGGTGACGCAGGTGGTGGTGTTGGTGGTACATCCCATGTTTGCTGGGCGGCAAGTGCCAACGTCCCTCCAGAGGCGGAGGAAGAGGCCGAGGCGGCGGCGGCAGCAGCAGAAGAGGCCGAGGCGGTAGCAGCAGAAGAGGTAGCAGGGGGAGCCTGAGTGACTTCCTTGTTATTAAGGTGTTTACTCCACTGCAGTTCATGCTTTGCATGCAGGTTGTGCTAAGGTTGAGAACGTTAATGCCTCGCTTCAGGCTCTGATGGCACAGCGTGCAAACCACTCGGGTCTTGTCGTCAGCACATTGTTAAAGAAGTGCCATGCCAGGGAACTCCTTGAAGCTGCCTTTGGGGTGCTCGGTCCCAGATGGCGGCGGTCAGTAGCAGGCGGAGTCTCTTGGCGCGGGTGTTCTGATTTTGCCCACTGCTCCCTCTTTTGCTACGCTGTTGGCTCGGTCTCACCACTGCCTCTTCCTCTGAACTGTGAAAGTCAGTGGCACGACCTTCATTCCATGTGGGGTCTAGGACCTCATCGTCCCCTGCATTGTCTTCCACCCAGTCTTGATCCCTGACCTCCTGTTCAGTCTGCACACTGCAGAAAGACGCAGCAGTTTGCACCTGTGTTTCGTCATCATCAGAGACGTGCTGAGGTGGTATTCCCATGTCCTCATCATCAGGAAACATAAGTGGTTGTGCGTTAGTGCATTCTATCTCTTCCACCCCTGGGGAAGGGCTAGGTGGATGCCCTTGGGAAACCCTGGCAGCAGAGTCTTCAAACAGCATAAGAGACTGCTGCATAACTTGTTGCTCAGTTTCCCTAATATGCATGGGGGTGATGTGATAGACTGATGGGCTTGGTTTTCATGCGCCATCTGTGCGCTTTCTGCAGAAGACTGGGTGGGAGATAATGTGAACGTGCTGGATCTACTGTCGGCCACCCAATTGACTAATGCCTGTACCTGCTCAGGCCTTACCATCCTTAGAACGGCATTGGGCCCCACCAAATATCGCTGTAAATTCTGGCGGCTACTGGGACCTGAGGTAGTTGGTACACTAGGACGTGTGGCTGTGGCAGAACGGCCACGTCCTCTCCCAGCACCAGAGGGTCCACTAACACCACCACCACCACCACGACCATGTCCACGTCCGCGTCCCTTACTAGATGTTTTCCTCATTGTTACCGTTCACCACAATAAGAAAAATATTATTCGGGCCAATGTATTGAATTAAAATTCAGGCCTTTTTTTACAGACACCTAACACTATCTGGCTATCTATTTAGGTACCGTATTATACTAATACAGGCACACCAGTAATGACAGATTTAGCTGAATCTAAATGTGAGGCCTATTTTTTATGCGCTGTGTGACAGGTATACGTTTAATCACAGAATTAGACTTGTATCTGCACGGTAGCGTGTGTGTTAAGTTTTTCAGAATGACACTATCAGCACCTTGAATCTAATATACCCTTTTAGGGATAGATTTAAAGTAGGTCTGATACAGCAGAAACTACTAATTTTGAGAATTGTTTTTCAACTCAGAACAAAAACTGTGCTTTTACGGTCACTAAAAATAACTTGACCAGCTAAAACAGTACAGATTTGGTTGAATAGAAATGTCAGGTCTATTTTTTAGGCGCTGGGTGACAGGCTCAACTTGCCCCTGATGTAGTATATGGCCAAAAAATAACCACACTATTGATGGTTAAATACACTTCGGTGACACAGGCTCAGCCTGCACCTGATGTAGGATATAGCAAAAAATAACCACACTATTGATTGTTAAATGCACTTGGTGGTAGCTTGTGCTGGCGCACCACAAGCCACGAAATGGCCGCCGATCACCCCAGAAAAAAGTGATATAAAAACGCTCTGGGCAGCCTAAAAAAAGTGAGCAATTGAATATCAGCACTTCAATGATCCACAGCTGCAGATCGATCACTGAATGAAGTCTTTTGGAGGAGTTAATCTGCCTAATCTCGCCCTAACGTCGCAGCTGCAACCTCTCCCTATGCTTCAATCAGCAGAGTGACGTGCAGCGCTACGTGACCCAAGCTTATATAGAGGCTGGGTCACATGCTGCACTGGCCAATCACAGCCATGCCAATAGTAGGCATGGCTGTGATGGCCTCTTGGGGCAAGTAGTATGACGCTTGTTGATTGGCTGCTTTGCAGCCTTTCAAAAAGTGCCAAGAAAGCGCCGAGCACCGAACCTGAACCCAGACTTTTACGAAAATGTTTGGGTCCGTGTCACGGACACCCCAAAATTCGGTACGAACCCGAACTATACAGTTCGGGTTCGCTCATCCCTTTTGCTGACCCATTCCCTCCAACTGCTGATTGGTGGGGTGAGCTGAGTTGGACCCCCTACCATTCAGATATTGATGAACATTTCATAAGGATAAGTCATCTATCTTACAAGGCACTTACTAATGTATTGTGATTGTCCATATTGCCGCCTTTGCTGGCTGGATTCATTTTTCCATCATATTATTCACTGCTCATATCCAGGGGTTATGACCACCCTGTCATCTAGCAGCAGTGGTCGTGCTTGCACACTATAGGAAAAGACACACGCCTCTCTGGTGGCCAAGACTGTGGGGTGCGCATAAGCACACATCTACAGCATCTTCCTTCCCAGACGCCTCGTATCTGCGCTGCTGCGGTGGCCGTAACCCCTGGATATGAACAATGTATAATGTGATGGAAAAATGCATCCAGCCACCAAAGGAGGCAATATGGACAATCGCAATACATTAGTAAGTGCCTTGTATTAACTTTCTCTACATGATAAATGCAATTTGCTGAAAAGAGACAACCCCTTTAGGTCCTGCACAACCTAATTAGCAGCATCTCTGGCAATATGGCTGCCCCCATAAATATATATATATTGAAAAAATCAACAGTCATAATAAAAACAGATTAGAAAAAAAGGTATATGTATCACAAATGATTTCAATGATAATAGGGGATTCATTCCCTTTTACTGTCTACTTTCTAACAGGAAGCCTTATGTACAGTATTATCCTCCTCCTATCTGATTCTGAAGTATAAAGCCTGTGTTACACTGGCAGATATTCTGCCAGATGATTAACGAGTGTTTGTAGTAAGGCTTGTTAGAGATCTTCTGTCAGTCTAATACTGCCGCTGAGGATCGGGCATGCTGAAAGATCACGATTTGCCAGCGGCAGATCATGCTGTGTAATCACGATCCGCTGCCGGCAAGCGGACAAGTGATTGGCATAACTATCACCCCTCCCCAAGCTGTGGAGGAGATCGCTGTGTGTAGTAGCTGCAGTCTCCTCTGCTAGCGAGCAGGCGATTGCCAGGAAGGAACGCTTCCCTCCCGACAATCGCCTGTAGAATCGGGCTGTGTAAGAAGGCATAAGATAGCACAGCCTACATTTTGACATGAGTGTTACCACGGCAATTAAATTTAATCTGGATGAGGCAACCTGCTTGTATGACTAATACTCTGACTGTGAAAGCAAAGTGGTTTACTCGATGACTACTCTGACCCTGAAACTACGACGGTCCAGGACACTGAGCGCTCAGTTGACGTAGATGACCTATCCCCATTCCTAACCCAGTATGTGTTCCAGTCGGCACTACGTTCCACTTTATGCTGTGCTCATGTCTATGGACGGTTTCCCAATTCCACTCCATGCAATTTAACGCTTTATTACCTCATCAGTTTAGATACATGGTGACGAAGATGGGTCGCCACTGCGGTTTGTACGTGGTGAACTATATATATACACCTATATACCGGCACTCACTTTCTTGACGGTATGAAGAGACTTTTATTCAAAGCAGAATAGCCTCATCAATGACTAGTTTTGGCTCAAGCCTGAGCCTTTTTCCAACTGCAATGTTTAGACACATGCTAAGCTTTCGGTTTAGACCTACATTTGAAAAAGGCTTGTGCCTGAGCCGAAACGCATCACGCGTATCTACACTGATGCTATAATAGTGTTAAATTGCATGGAGCAAGTGCCCTTCATTATCCCCATGAGTTTCCTCAATAAAAAAAGCACTCCAGTTTTTTTTTATTTTTTTAAAGATATTACAACTTCATCCCCAGTAGTCTAGCAGGGCAATTTGTTGCATCCATACATTTTGAACCTTTTCGTTATGGGAGCCGGGTCATGTGACCTCCAGTCTGACCAGCGCCCCAATACTTGCTCTAACTTGTAACCAGGACCTGTCTCTTCCTGTAGCTGGTTTCCTGACCTCACCACTCGCACCCTTCTGGCAGCTCTCGGGCCCCTCTCCACCCTGTGTTCATCTGTAAATCTCTGTATTCTGCTGGACATATAATGTCTCCCCTATATAAAGCACCATGCAGATCTTTTCTGTAAAATGCTGCGGATTATCCGCCCCCTGTTCCGCGGTGAGAATCCTCCGCATGTACCGTATGTCTTGTGTGGATGTACCCATAATCCTGACTTTAGTTCTCAGATGTAACTACGTTTTTGCCAGTAAGAATTTTAAGCTGGGATTATGTGGTATCTGAGCGTCACTATCAAATTCCTCTGAAAAGTGAAATCCCAGCTGTGGAATTACTGGCGTGTCAAAGGGACTAAATTATGTTAAGGAAATTATCTCAGAGCTGGAAAATGGAGACAGTCAACTCAATTTAAATAATTAGTTTTTGATTTATTTAATTTTTTTTGTAATTCTGTTACTTAGTTTTAATATAGATTTTGTTCCAGGCATAGTTTTTTTTATTTTTATTTTTTCTTCCCTTTTTTTAAATTAAAGATGACCTGTCGGCTAGCCTGGCATGTCTTTTATTTTTTCCCCGTAAATTATTGCATTCCCCATAGTGGTCTTTTCTTATAACTGCATTGCAGTTCCTCTGTTATTCCTGGGTGTTACCCAGTGTCCTCCTCTCACACTGTCCAATCAGTGTTGACAGATTCTAACTGTATAGGGAGACAAACCCTTTGACAAGGGAGTTGTCAATTAAGGCCTCTTTCACACGGCTGTAGTGCTCCCGTGGCCATATTGCGGGCCGCATACGGTGGTTCCGCAATACATAGGGCACTGGCCGTGTACATTCCGCATCATGGATGTGGACCCATTCACTTGAATGGGTCCGCAAATCTGGATATGCGGAACGGAAGCTCTACGGAGTGCTTCCGTGGGATTCTGATCCATGCTTCCGTTCCGCAAAAAATAGAACTTGTTCTATATATTTTTGCGGAACGGACAGATCAGGGACCCATTCAAGTTGAATGGGTCTGGATCTGTCCCGGCCACCGCACGCATGTTGCTTGTGCATTGGGGACCGTTAATTGCAGTCCCCAATGCATGGATCGGAACCAATGCATTCGTGTGAAAGAGGCCTAAGGGTACTTTCACACTAGCATTATTCTTTTCCGGTATTGAAATCCGGTAAAGGGTCTCAAAACCCCCAAAAAATCAGTTTTGTCCTAATGCATTCTGAATGGAAAGCAATCTGTTCAGTATGCATCAGGATGTCTTCCGTTCTGTCCTTTGTACGGTATTTGACCGAACAAAGCTGAAGTATTTTTTTCTGGACAAAATCCCGGAACACTACGCACTTGCTGGATCCGGCATTAATTTCCATAGAGATGTATTAATGCTGCATCCGGTACCAAGTGTTCCGGAAATTGCCACGTTGCCGGATCAGTTTTTCCGTTCTGCGCATGCGCCGGGCCATAGGAGGAGCTATTTTTGCTTTAGATCTTTGGGGGGAAAAAAATGTAATACCGGATCAGTTTTTCTGGATGAGACGGATCCGGTAGATCACCGGATCTGTCTAACGCAGGGATGCTCAACCTGCGGCCCTCCAGCTGTTGTAAAACTCCAACTCCCACCATGCCCTGCTGTAGGCTGTTCAGGCATGCTGGGAGTTGTAGTTTCGCAACAGCTGGAGGGCCGCCGGTTGAGCATGCCTGGTCTAACTGATAAAACCATATTTCTGTTTGCATAAGGTTTGCCGGATTCAAACAACGCTAGTGTGAACGTACCCTAATTAATACTTTTCTAGGAGGAATACCAGAGGAATGACGCAATGCAGAATTAAAATAATAGATGTTACAGAGTTGTTATTTTAAGGGGAATACAAGTATTTACTGAAACGCACATCCTCTAGAATGTGTGGACTGTTACATTTTGTTGGTGTTGAGTTTCCCCCGTGCCACTATTATAAAATAATCCCAGAAACAATTGAGCACAGGCTTCATAAGACTTTTGATGGAGACATAACAAAGGTTTTGAACTGTGGCAGTCTGAGTTCTGAGACTCCCACTGATTGCTAGAACGAGGAGAGAGAAGTGCTCTCGTTACGCTCTCCCCGCTGCAGGCGAGGTACAAGACCGGCCCATAGACTTTGTATTGAGTCCGTCTCACAGGAGCAGAGTTCAGGCCCGGAAATCGCGCTCCCACATGGAACATGTTTCCCGCAGTCAACTTGCTCGACTAGGACTGACCTGAGTGCCTATTAACTTTTCACTACTTCATACTTCTATGTAAAGCCTCATTCACACATCCATGTCCATGATGAAATCCGTGCAAAGTTTTCACTGATGCATCCGCAAAGATGTCCGTGAAGGATGCATGTTTGGTTCATGTGCCCGTTTTTTGCTCTGTGTGTCATCCATGTTTCATGGACATTGCTCAGCTGAAAATGTATTTTCATAGCATCTTCTCCTAATCGTCCGTGTTTGTCACGGATCCATAGACTATAATGGGCAGGACGGATGCGTGAACAAGGACCAAATAGAGCATGCTTTCGTGCTAAAACACGGATGAGTGAATTCACACATCAAAATGAATGGGTAGGTGTGCTGTCCGTGAAGAACCCATATAGCGCAGGTCTGTGAATCACTGACGTGTAAGGGTACTTTCACACTTGCGTTGAAACTGCCTGCCGGATTCTTCTGTCGCTGGAAGTGCCTGCCGATCCTGTTATCCGCATTCAAACGGATAGCATTTGTATCCGGATGCGGATACGTCTGACAAATGCATTGAAATACCGGCTCAGTCTCTCCAGTGTCATCCGGAAAAACTGATCCGGTATTTATTTTTTTCAGATGTAAAGGTCTGTGCAGGTGCAGACCGGGAAACCAAATCCGGTTTTCCCGAACACTTGGTACCGGATCCGGCTTTAATACATTTCAATGGAAAATAATGCAAGTGTTCCAGAATTTTGGCCAGAGAAAATACAGCGGCATACTGCGGTATTTTCTCCGGCTAAATACCGTAAGAGGGACTGAACTGAAGACATCCTGATGCATACTGAACGGATTGCTCTCCATTCAGAATGCATTAGGATAAAACTGATCAGTTTTTTTTTCCTGTATTGAGCCCCTAGGCTGGAACTCAATACCGGAAAACTTTAACGCAAGTGTGACCGTTTCTCTGTTGCACTCCGCAAAATACCTCTTCTGTATGCACAACATTTTTCTCACTGAAAGGCCTCATGCACACGACCGTTCCTTGCAGTCCGCAAATTGTGGATCCACAAAACACGCAAGCCGCCCATGTGCCTTCTGCAATTTTGCGGAACGGAACAAACAGCCCTTTGTAGAAATTCCTATTGTCCGCAAAACTGACAAGAATAGGACATGATTTACTTATTTTTTTTGCGGGGCCACGGAAAGGAGCAACGGACGTGAACAGCACACGGAGTGCTGTCCGCATCTTTTGCGGCCCCGTTGAAGTGAATGGGTCTGCACCCGAGCCGCAAAAAATGCAGCTCAAATGCGGACCAGAACAACGGTCGTGTGCATGAGCCCTAATTGCCACAAATGACTGTTCTTGTCTGAAATGCGGCCAAGAATAGGACATGTCCTATAAGTTATAGGACACAGATGCGGTCTGCACTATGACATTTATGGCCTAGCAATCCTATCCTTTATCTGAAGAGAAGTGGCCATGCGTGTGCAGGGACGCGTCAGAAGACTCTGATATTCTTGGTGTATGGTATATATTGATCTATCCATTTTCCAGGCTGCTGGAGATAGACAGTAAGTCTCTGCGATCCGTTAATGGCTCAAGAAGAAATAGTGGCTCCTCGCTGGTGTCCAGCTCCTCAGCATCCAGTAACCTCAGCCACCATCAGGAAGAAGATGCCTGGCTGCTCTGGGGGAGAATCGTCAATGAGTGGGAGGAGGTCTACAAGAAGAAGGAAAAGCAGATCAAGGTAACCTTGCTCCTGACTATCAAAATGGTGTTAATTAGAAGCAAATATTGAGGTGGAATTGAGCTTTGGTGAGGGACTCGTATGTAGGAGTCCACTAAAAAGAACATTCCCTGAGGCCACACAGCATTTCAGAACTGCATTGTGTGAACCTGGCCTTATGATGATCTAGCAGGTGCAGTTTTCCCTACTAACTAAATGTGGTTTAGGGGATGGCTACACGGCGCCATTTTATTTAATGTATTTCCGTGGTGCTGCAGTGCTACATACTGCAGCTCGACACTATAAAAATAAAATAAATGATCCATCCAAGTTTTTTTTTTTTTTTTTTGCAATCCGATGTAGCATGTTCGCAACACCATTGAAAAATACATTATTTCAAATATTGCAGGGTGGATAAAAATCAATGATTTAAAAAAAAAAAAAAAAAAAATCCAAAATCATTTTTTTTTATATAAAATACTTTTTGAGGAAAATTTTATTACCATCCAAAGGTTATTCCATCATGAAATTAAAAATTCGTTTTTTAATTATGTAGAATAAGGCTGTGCGTGGACTCCCATATTGTTAAGTAGATTAGGCAGTGGCTGAGGGACAGACAACAGAGGGTTGTAGTCAATGGAGTATATTCAGACCAAGGTCTTGTTACCAGTGGGGTAACTCAGGGATCTGTTCTGGGACCCATATTGTTTAATATCTTTATCAGAGAAATTGCAGAAGGCCTCGATGGTAAGGTGTCTTTTTGCTGATGACACAAAGATTTGTAACAGGGTTGATGTTCCTGGACGGATACACCAAATGGAAAAGGATTTGGGAAAACTAGAGGAATGGTCAAAAATCTGGCAATTAAAATTTAATGTTGATAAGTGCAAGATAATGCACCTGGGGCGTAAAAACCCAAGAGCAGAATATAAAACCAGTGATAGAGTCCTAACCTCAGTATCTGAGGAAAGGGATTTAGGGGTCATTATTTCAGAAGACTTGAAGGTAGGCAGACAATGTCATAGAGCAGCAGGAAATGCTAGCAGAATGCTTGGGTGTATAGGGAGAGGCATTACCAGTAGAAAGAGGGAGGTGCTCATGCCGCTCTACAGAGCACTAGTGAGACCTCATCTGGAGTATTGGGCTCAGTACTGGAGGCCATATCTCCAGAAGGATATTGATACTTTGGAGAGAGTTAAGAGAAGAGCTACTAAACTGGTACATGGATTGCAGGATAAAGATAGGGCCAAGGGCTATTTATAGTATTCAGTATATTGGGCAGACTAGATGGGCCAAATGGTTCTTATCTGCCCACACATTCTATGTTTCTATATGTGTAATTTATTTTGGTAAATAAATTCCATTAATCCATTCACAATGTCCTGCTCTTTCAGAGGTTTTTGTAAGATTATTGGGCAGTTTTTCTGCCTACAAGATATTATCACAGATGCTTGGTTTATTTTTGCAGTTCTCAAAACTGAATTTGACTCAGCAGAGATCACATGCCGCCTCTTCTTCACAGCAAAAATGTTATAACATGAACAGAGTTGAGAAAAAGACCTTAATCCTAACTTCTACAAACCTATGAATGCAGAATCAACCTAATCAAACTAATATGAAAAGTTATCATAAAAATCTTCATCTACTTGCAGATTATAAGTTATACCAGCAAGAATTAGTCTTTATGTAGAAAACTATTATTTAAATCAAGCCTTACTGACTAGTGATTTAAATCGTGATTTATATCATTTTGATTTAAATCAAATCCACCCTGAAATATTGTGTGACAAATGTTGCCATGTAGCCATATCATTTTGTGTTGTGCGTCACATCGCCGAGTAGCCATACCCATAAAGAGGTTGTCCCACGAAAAATATTCTACAGTTTTCAAACTAGCACCTTGCCAGTGAACTATTCTATAGATGACGCCATCTGCTGTTTGTCCTTTCTTATTTCTTTGACCTGCTCACTGAGAAGGCCGCACATGCTCAGTTCCATCCTTCAACTGCCTACTGAGCTGTGATAGGCAGAGCTGAGACACGCCCCCTTGGCTTCAGCAGAATAGACACTCCCCTTGAGCTGTCAGCTTGATATAAATCTAGCAGAGCAATGACTGGGGAGATCTCTGGACCCATGTGAGGTACAGGGCTGGTTCTAGTTTTGTTAGAAAGGTATTATCATGGACTATATGATCTCTGATTTAAATTTTTTACATTAGTCATGGGATAACCCCTTTAAGGGCTCATGCACAGGAATACATTTTTTTGTAACTATTCATTTCAATGAGGCCGCAAATAAAAAGGAAATTACGCCATGTGCATTCCATGTCCACATGGCCGTTCCATCGAACAACAGAACATGTCCTATTGTCGTGGATCTCTATTTATATATAATATATATATAACACAAAAAATAGGCAGCACTCCAAATGTGATAAAAGGTGATGACCCATTTATTCCCAGGCAATGTTTTAGCCCACTCCATGGGGTCTTTGTCAAGCAATACAATAATGTCACACATGGGTATATATACCCGAATCAAGTCATGTGATAAAGGTGAACAATTTAACCATTCAGTGCATCACGTACTTACAACATATAGTTATACAATCAAACTTATCAGAATAATAGTGAATACATAATTATATAGAAATAGACAAAATGTCTCCATGATTAAAGGGAGTCTGTCATCAAAGTTTTACCTTTTTAACCCTTCCCATAGCTTTCTAGCAGCCTTACAGTTAATAAAAACTTTACCTTTATGAGCAATCCTGGACTTATAAAACCGGCAAAAAACAGCTTAGTAGCATATGCAAATGAGGGCTCGCAAGTGCCCAGGGGCGGCGTTGCCCTCGTAGGTGCCCAGCTAGGTCAGCCTTATTGTCGCTTCCCCCCGCCCATTCTTTCCCTCTGACCGCCCATCTACCTACTTCTTGTTTCGCCGAGATCGCGCGCGCCTGCGCATTCAGTCCGTCGGCCGGCGCATGCGCACTGCGATGCCCATTCCTTGTACGGCATCACAGTAATTAATGCGCATGCGCCGGCTAACGGCGCGAAGCCGGCGCATGCGCATTAATTACTGTGATGCCGTACAAGGAATGGGCATCGCAGTGCACATGCGCCGGCCGACGGACTGAGTGTGCGGGATCTCAGCGAAACAAGAAGTAGGTAGATGGGCGGTCAGAGGGAAAGAATGGGCGGGGGGAAGCGACAATAAGGCTGAGCTAACTGGGCATCTACGAGGGTAACGCCGCCCCTGGGCACTTGCGAGCCCTCATTTGCATATGCTACTAAGCTGTTTTTTGCCGGTTTTATAAGTCCAGGATTGCTCATAAAGGTAAAGTTTTTATTAACTAATGCTGCTAGAAAGCTATGGGAAGGGTTAAAAAGGTGAAACTTTGACAGACTCCCTTTAGTGGATAAAATATAAATACAAAACATCCATCTGTATATACATATATAAAAGTAAAGTGCCAGTGCCTGGGAATCAACGGGTCATCACCTTTTATCACATTTGGAGTGTTGCCTATTCTTTGGATATACTATATTGGAGGAAAGGTTGCCTACCTTTTCAGAGGATTTGCACCCTAACCACGTTTTTTTCACTGTGCTGCTGTTGCTTTTTTGGTTTGTGTGTGTATTTATATCAGGTCCATAAATATTGGGACATCAACACAATTCTAACATTTTTGGCTCTATACACCACAATGGATTTGAAATTAAACGAACAAGATGTGCTTTAACTGCAGACTGTCCGCTTTAATTTTGGGGTATTAACATCCAAATCAGGTGAACGGTGTAGGAATTACAACAGTTTGCATATGTGCCTCCCTCTTGTTAAGGAACCAAAAGTAATGGGACAGAATAATAATCATAAATCAAACTTTCACTTTTTAATACTTTGTTGCAAATCCTTTGCAGTCAATTACAGCCTGAAGTCTGGAACGCATAGACATCACCAGACGCTGGGTTTCATCCCTGGTGATGCTCTGCCAGGCCTCTACTGCAACTGTCTTCAGTTCCTGCTTGTTCTTGGGGCATTTTCCCTTCAGTTTTGTCTTGAGCAAGTGAAATGCATGCTCAATCGGATTCAGGTCAGGTGATTGACTTGGCCATTGCATAACATTCCACTTTTTTCCCTTAAACTTCCCTTTAGATGTCGTTTGGCAAACTCTAATCTGGCCTTCGTGTTTTGGAGGCTCACCAATGGTTTACATCTTGTGGTGAACCCTCTGTATTCACTCTGGTGAAGTCTTCTCTTGATTGTGGACTTTGACACACATACACCTACCTCCTGGAGAGTGTTCTTGATCTGGCCAACTGTTGTGAAGGGTGTTTTCTTCACTAGAGAAAGAATTATTCGTTTCCACCACAGTTGTTTTCCGTGGTTTTCCGGGTCTTTTGGTGTTGCTGAGCTCACCGGTGCGTTCCTTCTTTATAAGAATGTTCCAAACAGTTGTTTTGGCCACGCCTAATGTTTTTGCTATCTCTCTGATGGGTTTGTTTTGTTTTTTCAGCCTAATGATGGCTTTCTTCACTGATCGTGACAGCTCTTTGGATCTCATCTTGAGAGTTGACAGCAACAGATTCCAAATGTATCTGCTCATTGTAATTGGGATAAAGAGGGAATAACACACACCTGGCCATGGAACAGCTGAGAAGCCAATTGTCCCATTACTTTTGGTCCCTTAACAAGTGGGAGGCACATATGCAAACTGTTGTAATTTCTACACCGTTCACCTGATTTGGATATAAATACCCTCAAATTAAAGCTGACAGTCTGCAGTTAAAGCACATCTTGTTCCTTACATTTCAAATCTATTGTGGTGGTGTATGGAGCCAAAAATGTTAGAATTGAGTCCATGTCCCAATATATACATATATACATATATACACATACACACATATACAGTACAGACCAAAAGTTTGGACACACCTTCTCATTCAAAGAGTTTTCTTTATTTCCATGACTATGAAGGCATCAAAACTATGAATTAACACATGTGGAATTATATGCATAACAAACAAGTGTGAAACAACTGAAAATATGTCATATTCTAGGTTCTTTAAAGTAGCCACCTTTTGCTTTGATTACTGCTTTGCACACTCTTGGCATTCTCTTGATGAGCTTAAAGAGGTAGTCCCCTGAATGTGGCTCAGGTAGTGCAGCTTATCCAGGATGGCACATCAATACGAGCTGTGGCAAGAAGGTTTGCTGTGTCTGTCAGCGTAGTGTCCAGAATATGGAGGCGCTACCAGGAGACAGGCCAGTACATCAGGAGACGTAGAGGAGGCCGTAGGAGGGCAACAACCCAGCAGCAGGACCGCTACCTCCGCCTTTGTGCAAGGAGGAACAGGAGGAGCACTGCCAGAGCCCTGCAAAATGACCTCCAGCAGGCCACAAATGTGCATGTGTCTGCTCAAACGGTCAGAAACAGACTCCATGAGGGTGATATGAGGGCCCGACGTCCACAGGTGGGGGTTGTGCTTACAGCCCGACACCGTGCAGGACGTTTGGCATTTGCCAGAGAACACCAAGATTGGCAAATTCGCCATTGGCGCCCTGTGCTCTTCACAGATGAAAGCAGGTTCACACTGAGCACATGTGACAGACGTGACAGAGTCTGGAGACGCTGTGGAGAACGTTCTGCTGCCTGCAACATCCTCCAGCATGACTGGTTTGGCATTGGGTCAGCAATGGTGTGGGGTGGCATTTCTTTGGAGGGCCGCACAGCCCTCATGTGCTCGCCAGAGGTAGCCTGACTGCCATTTGGTACCGAGATGAGATCCTCAGACCCCTTGAGACCATATGCTGTTGCGGTTGGCCCTGGGTTCCTCCTAATGCAAGACAATGCTAGACCTCATGTGGCTGGAGTGTGTCAGCAGTTCCTGCAAGACGAAGGCATTGATGCTATGGACTGGCCCACCCGTTCCCCAGACCTGAATCCAATTGAGCACATCTGGGACATCATGTCTCGCTCTATCCACCAACGTCACGTTGCACCACAGACTGTCCAGGAGTTGGCAGATGCTTTAGTCCAGGTCTGGGTGGAGATCCCTCAGGAGACTGTCCGCCACCTCATCAGGAGCATGCACAGGCGTTGTAGGGAGGTCATACAGGCACCTGCATGTAAAGAACAAAGTATTTCAAAAGAATATTTAATTAACTCAGATCTAGGATGTGTTATTTTTGTGGGTGGGTGCATGAGCCCTTAAGCATACTCGTCAAATTAGACAGGTCCCCTGCTTGCAGTAATGTGTCTCAGCTGGACAGCGATGTCCACAGCCTCGCTTAATGTGTTCTCCACACTTTCCTGAAGACAAGTCTTTTAATGGAGTCCAAGTGGTGTGAAGAAGCTGACATTGGAGCCCTCTGGATGCTGCTGGCTGAGAGGGCTCAGTGAAGAGAAGACAGATGGTTTGTAAGCATGTGAGCCGGTTTGGTGCTCTTATCCAATATCGTAGCTGTAGATTCGCTAAAATGTGAGTGGCACTAAAGGTTATAATTGGTTTAAAATGATCAGGGAAACAAAGAATGTAAGTACTGAGGATTTCCCAGTATTTTCCAACTCCTTTATAAATGCAGCCCCGCAGCATCCATCTGATGCTCTGGGCCTGTAAGTGGCCGCACCTTTTATATTTTTTTCCCTGCTCTGAAAGATTAAATTCTCCTGTTTTTCTTTTCTTTGCAGGAACTTGTCAGGAAAGGCATCCCACATCACTTTCGTGCTATTGTATGGCAACTATTATGCGATGCCCAAGATATGCCAATTAAAGAGCAGTATTGTGATCTCCTGAAAATGACCTCGCCGTGTGAAAAACTCATCCGGAGGGACATTGCCAGAACGTACCCAGAGCATGATTTCTTTAAAGAGAAGGATAGTCTTGGGCAAGAAGTTCTGTTCAATGTCATGAAGGTTTGTCTTTTCTTATGACAGGATCCTTATTCTGCTGAATCTTTACGCACAAACCTATGTATCAATTTGCTTATGTCCAGCTACTCTAGAATATGCTGCTGCTGGTGACAGGTTCCCTTTAACCTCTTCCAGGCTGCCTCTTGACTGTATACATCCGAGCCTATCTCTGCAATAACGTTTCTGAATGTGCTTGCAGAGTAAGCAGCGGCACGCTAATCATGCAGGGATAGGGAGCCGGATGTCAGTGACAGCCAGGCCCCCCCCCCCCCCCCCCCAAAGAGAGAGCTAGGGTGTTTTTTTTTTTTTAGCCATCCCTGCCTTCTCCATTGCTGTATGCATATAGTGCTCAATGAGCACTGTCTATACAGATTCGGAAGCAGCAATGCTGCTCCCTGCTACAGTCCAGGCGATCATATGATTTCCGGTATCTGTATGAGCTGGTGGGTCTCAGCAGATCCATATCGGCTCTGCAGTGAGGCTGTATTCCCCCTGTAACTGGGGCTAATAGGTCAGTCTCACTTCCAAGAAATCAACAATAAAAGAAATGCAATGTTAGGCTACTTTCACACTAGCGTTCGGGGCTCCGCTTGTGAGTTCCGTTTGAAGGCTCTCACAAGCGGCCCCGAACGGATCCGTCCAGCCCTAATGCATTCTGAGTGGATGCGGATCCGCTCAGAATGCATCAGTTTGGCACCGTTTGTCCTCCGCTCCGCTCAGCAGGCGGACCCCTGAACGCAGCTTGCAGCGTTCGGGTGTCCGCCTGGCCGTGCGGAGCCAAACTGATCCGTCCAGACTTACAATGTAAGTCAATGGGGACGGATCCGTTTGAAGTTGACACAGTATGGCTCAATTTTCAAACGGACCAGTCTCCCATTGACTTTCAATGTAAAGTCAAAACGGATCCGTTTGCATTATCATGAACAAAAAAAATAAAAATAAATTGAAAGTAGCCTTAAATGCCCTCCAAAAGTCTTGTATGACCTTATGGACGGCGCAAAGTTTAAAATATAGAAAAAGTACAAAAAATAAATAAAAGAAAATGTATAATAAAAGCCACTACAGCTCCTAGCTCCAGCGAACATAGCCCATACATGGCCCATATCAAAATGACCGTTACAGACAGGGGACATCATTTTAAAAAGTATTTGTCGCATGTGGTGCTAGTAAAAAAAATAAAAGTGAAAAACAGACAATTTTTTTTATTTTAACATTTTCCTGGATATAAAAAAAGGAATAAAAATGACGGAAAAATAAAAGCCTATATATTACTAAAAAGGAAAAAAAGTTATGGCTTTCAAAGATGCATGTAAAAAAAAAAACTGAAAATGCGTGTGGCTAAAGTGGTAAATGGCCCAGTCTTGAACTTGGTTAAACAATGAAATCGCTCTTGGCAGTCTGCTAGAAATGCTTTGCCGAGCAATAACACTTATCATTGGTTGTGTGCTGGATGGGGGTGAAAATATTTATTCAAATAATGTGAGCAGTATACACATGTGTACATCAGTTGTGACTTTCATGTATTTTCCAGGCATATTCTTTAGTGGACCGTGAAGTTGGTTACTGCCAGGGAAGTGCTTTTATTGTGGGTCTTCTTCTTATGCAGGTAAGGCCTCTTTCACATCGGTATTCTTTATTTCCATTGTTCTGCTCGGTTATAGCAGCAGAACAATGTTCTTCGTGCAGTCAGCGGCGGTATTGCACTGCAAGATGATCACTAACGAGCGCTCATTGGGTAGAAAATCTGCCCATCTAATGCACCCTTTAGACCAGTGATGGCGAACCTGTTAGAGACCAGGTGCCCAAACTGCAGCCCAAAACCCACTTATTTATCGCAAAGTGCCAACACGGCAATGTAACTGGAATACTCCAGTCCAGTATAGTATATTTTCCATGTACTTTATCACTCAAGTATAATGACCTGCCTACATTCAATGTGCTGTCCGTGCTGTTCATAGTGTGCCCAGCGCTGATGAATGGCTGGTAAAGTCCAGAGTATATTGGTACACCATAGATTTTTTCCAGGGTGCAGGTGCCCACAGAGAGAGCTCTAAGTGCCGCCTCTGGCACCCGTGCCATAGGTTCGCCAACACTGCTTTAGACAGTCCGTGCTGATGAACTTTCTGATGTGTCCAGATTGAAAACAATCCTGCGAAGAACAGTGGCCAGAATTCCTTCACGGCAATAAATGTGCTGTATATAATCATTACCAGTACTTGCTTTGTCTCTGGTCCTGACAACGACTTCTGCTCTGTTGGCTGGAAAACCTATCGTTCACTCTTCAAAAAAATTCTCTCGTCTGCTAGTATACAAAGCGGTACAGTTGTCATGGTGCGTGCAATGCAAATATTTCACACAGGACAGTTTTTTTTTTTATCTGTAGGAAATGTATTTCTTGTATGTCCATTTCCTGATGCGACGCTCTATATTGTGATCTAATCTTTACGTCTGCGGCCCATGGCGATGGCTACTGCAGCCCTGCTCCCATTCACTAGAGTTTACGGACTTGTCGTTCAAGTGCCTATTTCCGGCGCCACAGCGGCTGAAAAATAGTTGATCCTTCGCCAATCAAATATTGATAGCCTATCCATCGATATAAAAGTCCTGGAAAACCCCTTTAAAAGAACTGAGCCATTCCAGAGCCTCGTGCGCCGTTTACAGCAGTCGGTTTTCTTCTGTAATAGCAGTCCCTGTATTAACATTTGGCACATCTTGGGCCGCCCTAAAGACAAAAAATGAAATTTACACCTGCTGAGAGGAGGTGTAGAGTTACGCTACTATTTTTGCCATTTTCTGACTTCAGTGATAAGTTTCACATTGGGCCTGATCACTCTGCTATCTCACTATACATCAGCGTATGTCTGCCCTACATAGGCCGGCTATCCGGCTCAGTCCGCCTCCAGTGTGAAGCAGAGAACACCTAAGCAGATCTGAGCCAGAACTGATCCCATAGTTTTCTATGGGACCATGTACATGCAAGCGGCACATGGGTGCCAAAAAACACTGCCTGCTTGGTTTTTCTGTCCGGCGCGATCAGAGGAGTAGACGCCGGCAGATCTGTGCACACATGTCCATAGCTGGCCGGACACAACTGATCTATGTGAGGGTAGCCTTAGGCCCCTTTCACACGAGCGAGTTTTCTGCGCGGGTGCAATGAGTGACGTGAACGCATATCACCCGCACTGAATCCTGACCCATTCAATTCAGTGGGTCTGTGTACATGAGCGTTCTTTTCAGGCATCAGTTCTGCGTTGTGTAAAAAACGCAGCATGTTCTATATTCTGCGTTTTTCACGCATCCATGGCCCCATAGAAGTAAATGGGTCTTCAGTGAAAGATTGCATCTGGAAGCAAGTGCGGATGCGATGCGTCTTTCACTGATTGCTAAGAGATGTCGTTTGTAAACCTTCAGTTTTTTTCCACGCGCGTGAAAAATGCATTGCACTTGCGCGGAAAAAAAAACTGAACACAATCACAGACGAAACTGACTGAACTTGCGTAACTTGCTTGCAAAATGTTGCGCGTTTCACTGAACGCACCCGGACCTAATCCGTCACGCTCGTGTGTGAGAGGCCTTACTCCTAATAGTGTATACTGCCGGGAGACTACGCGGGTACCAGAATACAGATGGGCAGCAGTAGGCTGTGTCACCTTCAGCATCCTTGTTGCTTCCTAAACTTGTGTAGATGTTCCAGATTTGACGATCCTTGCATTGTCTTCTTTCACTGTCTTGTTCCTTCTAGATGCCGGAAGAAGAAGCATTTTGTGTATTTGTGAAATTAATGCAGGACTATCGTCTTCGGGAGCTCTTTAAACCCAGCATGGCTGAGCTGGGCCTGTGCATGTATCAGTTTGAGTGCATGATTCAGGTGAGGGTCACATTCATCACACTACTTGCATTCCGTCTCCATTAGACGGCAGAACGTGTATAAACTCACCCATGTGCGTCGCACTTCTGCAATGTGGTGTGCACCTCCCTTTTACTTTAATGTCTTTACAGTCATGAGATGATTGACGTCACTCCGCTGACTGATTCCAGCAAGCACAGGTTACCAGGTACAGCTCGTTACTTTTGGTAGCTACTGTACCAGGGGCTGAGTAGCAATACAAGTACAGTCCCTACCAAAAGTAAATGGGAGCGAGTTGTAATACCAGGTACTGTGACAAGTACAGAGCGGTGACCGCGAAACCTGTAGGGGATGCAACACTCCTGGTCAGCTGATCGGTGGGAGTGCTTGTGGTTTCATCCCCAGGTGAATAATCGTTCACTCAATGCATTGTTTTTTTTGTTTTTTTTTCTTCTTCATAATTAGTTCTTAGTTCTAGTCCTGTAGAGATCCTTAAGGAAAAAATGCCTGAAAAAAGGCTTACCAAGGGCATGCTGAGTTTTCCAAAAAGCAAAATGGCAAAAAACGCATTGTCTGTAGTGAATTACATAATTCACTATAGACTTTAAAGGGGTTGTCTCACTTCAGCAAATGGCATTTATCATGTAGAGAAAGTTAATACAAGGCACTTACTAATGTACTGTGATTGTCCGTATTGCCTCCTTGCTGGCTTGATTCATTCTTCTATCGCATTATATGCTGCTCGTATCCAGGAGTTAAGACCACCCTGCAATCCAGCATTGGTGGTCCTGCTTGCACACTATAGGATTAAGTGCCAGCCTATGTGCACTCCCAGCTACCATAGTGTGCAAGCGTGACCACCGCTGCTGTATTACAGGGTGGTCATAACCGCTAGAAAAGAGCAGTGTATAATGTGATGGAGAAATGAATCCAGCCAGCAAAGGAGGCAATATGGACCATCACAATATGATGCCATTTGCTGAAGTGAGACAACCTCTTTAAAGTGGCATCTCTCCACCTACATAAAACACAAAAAAACATGCTGCAAAAAATGTAAATTATGCCAGAAAACTGCGTGAAACAGATTTTTAAAGGGTTTTTCTTTTTAGTCAGTTTTTTTTGTGTGACTGAATAGGGATGATTTACACTACTACACATTTCTGTACTTTGTATACATGACCTAGGGTGATGGTGTGTGACCATGCTACCCATCAGTTAGGATTTCTTGAGTCTCAGACCTGTAGCGGGGATAAGAATCTGCTTGGATATTAAAGGGGTTGGACCGTTTCCTATATTGATGAGCTATCCCCAGGATAAGTCATACATATCAGATCGGCGGGGTCCCACTCCCAGCACTTTGTAGTTGCACTCTGTAATTACACCTGCTTGCTGCTGCGTTATCAATATCTGAAACCGGACGACCCCTTTAAAATACGCAAGGCTGCACAGCATTACATGCTGCAATTTTACCTGCTCACCGTCGACATTGCAGGTGTGATTGCAGCTCCTCTGTCCCCATTCATGTCACTGGGTAGACGCTGTTGCGCTTCATCTGCTCCATCCCATTAAACTGAATAGGGATGAAAGATTGGCAGTTAAACCTGCTCGCTGATTGGTGCTGGTGACGGGAGTCAGACCCTTACGATCTGATATTGATGATCTATCCTAAGGATAGATCATCGATCTAGAAAACTGACCAAACCCGTTAAGGCAGGTGGCAGATTTTTAAATCTGTAACATACCTGTAAAGTTGTGGGTTTCCAAGGGGTTGGTTGCTTTGGAAGGAAAAGATTGAAATTCATGGCAAAATCTGCACGTGACTCATTCAGGATTTGTGGCAAAATATGCAACTAGACATTTACCACCCGCACATTGTAGTGACCTCCTTGATATGATCTCCGCCAGCTCTAGGTGTCCATTCTCATGCATAGTATGTGGCGACAGATTTGTGTTGTGCTGACCACTTTACAAATTAATATAGTATGTCTAATATGATTATTACTTATGATTGGTGTCTTCTGTATAAATGTTGTCCTGTATTGATCGTCCCCAATCTTTTCTTTTTCTTATAGGAACAGCTGCCAGAAATATTTGTGCACTTTCAAGCCCAGAGTTTCCATACCTCCATGTATGCATCTTCTTGGTTTTTGACTATTTTTCTTACCAGTTTCCCTCTACCAATCGCCACTAGAATATTTGATATATTTATGTCTGAGGTGAGAAACCGTTCATGGTATGAATCATAAGAACCACTGATCTGTCCACCCTCTATCACTCACTTTTATATTCACATATTGGCTTAGAAAAGGGATGCCCAACCTGCGGCCCTCCAGCTGTTGCAAAACCACAACTCCCAAAATGCCCTGATAGCTATAGGCTGTCCGAGCATGCTGGGAGTTGTAGTTTTGCAACAGCTGGAGGGCTGCAGGTTGGGAATCCCTGACTTAGGCCTCAAGCACATGACCGTGGCGTGTTTTGCGGTCTGCAAATCGTGGATCCGCAGAACACGGATGGCGTCCGTGCGTGTTCCGAAACGGGGATCCGCAGAACACGGATGGCGTCCGTGTGTGTTCCAAAACGGCGGCTTGGATGCGGACCAAAACAACGGCCGTGTGCATGAGGCCTTAGAAGCATGTTTTAAAGGTTTATTTTTTTTTTCCAGCTTTTAGATATTGCTCTTGCCATTAGATTATCAGAATGGTGGGGATCTGACACCAGGCACCTCACCGATCGGCTGTTTGTGGCTAGTAAAGTAAACATGATGGTGGATGGAGTTAAAATTCAGAAGGCTCTGTTCACTGTATAGCGACCGTGCCCAGGTACTGCAGCTCCGCTCCCATTCAAGTGATCATCAGTAACATAAAGGGTATTCTAGGACTTATTGATGACTTATCCTTAGGATAGGTATGTAGTTCCGGTTCTGCATCTGGTAAAAACTGATTGTTGGGGGTGTCGGGAGTCAGGCGCTCACTGATGTGATATTGAGGATTGGTTTATACTAAAGGCAACTGGGCTAAGTCCTGGAAAACCCCGGTGGTGAGTAGAAATTGCCCAAAAGCAGAGCTTAAAGGGGTTGTCTCATCTCGTCATTACTAAGGCGACAGTCTCGACTACCTCCCGGTCGAGAAACAGAGTGCTCCAGCGCTCTACTGTTTCAGTAGCTCTCATTGCCGTGCATGTCGGCTACGGAAGCGGTGTAGTACAACCAGCTTGTTGTGCTTTGCCGTTTCCATAGCTGTCATAAACTGCAATGAGAGCTACTGAAACTGTCGAGACTGTCTCCTTAGTAATGACGAGATGAGACAACCCCTTTAAGCTCTGCTTTTGGGCAATTTCTGCTCACCACAGGGGTTTTCCAGGACTTAGCCCAGTTGCCTTTAGTATAAACCAATCCTCAATATCACATCAGTGAGCGCCTGACTCCCGACACCCCCAACAATCAGTTTTTCCCAGATGCAGAACCGGAACTACATACCCATCCTAAGGATAGGTCTTCAATAAGTCCTAGAATACCCTTTATGTTACTGATGATTACTTGAAGATTAGTATTAGGTTGACTCATTACAACAACCCCATGTACCTATGCTATATTATGGAGGTCATGCAGGGGAGCACGGTGCTGTGTTCCCCCTCTTCGAGTCACAGCACCGTTGCAAACAGTGGGTTTTGTCCTGGGTGAGCCAGCGACCACTGCAGTGTAAGTGTATGTCCTTCTGGAGCTTCCCCGCAGGAAACAGTCCATAGCCCAGCCTGGTTTAGTATAAAGAGGGTTGTCATTATAAAATAAACCCTTTGTCTTATCATAGTCAGACACTTTCATATTGAACTCAAGGCGGTGATCAGCTGATTTTGCAGGAAGAGGCTGCTGCTAATAGAGGGGATCCCGAGCAGGGACCCCCGGTGGCCTTACATCCTAAAAGGACATACAAAGGAACACAAAAGATAAATCCCTCATAGCTGGAAAAATGCATTTGTGTGTGAATTGTTTTCTATGAGCATTTTAATCCTGACCTTTCCCCTTTCTTTATCCCCAGGGCTTAGAAATTGTGTTTCGGGTAGGCCTTGCAGTTCTTCAGATGAACCAGGCAGAATTAATGCAGCTGGATATGGAAGGGATGTTACAGGTATTGTATTCTGGACTAATCTTCATTTTCAATAAACCTATCTGAGAACCCAGTAGAGATTCCTGCAGAGACCCTTCACATAAATTACTGTATAACTGCATTTTGCTCTCCAGTCCGATGTGAATGGTCTTATTAAGTAAACCAGCATTTGTAGACGTAGGCATCTGT
Organism: Bufo bufo; assembly: GCF_905171765.1. Lineage (NCBI taxonomy): Eukaryota > Metazoa > Chordata > Amphibia > Anura > Bufonidae > Bufo > Bufo bufo. The sequence continues at coordinate 53,550,731 of NC_053397.1, forward strand.
AAATGGCTCTCAGCAGGGGTGTAATTGAACGCTCGTTTTCTCTTGCAGCACTTTCAGAAGGTCATTCCACATCAGTTTGACGGCGGTCCTGAGAAGCTAATACAAGCTGCTTATCAAGTGAAATACAATGCAAAAAAGATGAAAAAGTACGTGCTGAAGCAGCCGCCAGCTTGTTAGAGGTGGAAGCTAAGGATAAAGTACAAACTGTGGAAGTGCAGGATGGCACAGAAGTTTATGCCGGTGCTTTCCAGCATCTCATAGTGTTAAAGGGGTGTACTTTGTCATATGTGGTGGATGAAAATAGCCGAGCTAGCTTTGCTATTGCCATTGCCCCTTGATAGTGAATGGGAGTTACTGAAACATCGTTCACACAGCCAGCTAATCGCTTTTCAAATCTCATAAGTTAAAGGGGTTGTCCGGGTTCAGAGCTGAACCCGGACATACCTCCATTTTCACCCAGGCAGCCCCCCTGACTTGAGCATCGGAGCAGTTCATGCTCCGATGCTCTCCTTTGCCCTGCACTAAATCGCGCAGGGCAAAGGCATTTTCAAGCGTTCTGGTGACGTACCGGGGCTCTCCATGGGGCTGCCAGGAAGGCCTTTTATACCGCCATCGGCAGAAAAATAAAAAGAATATGGCGTTCAGAAAATGGAGACACAAAAAATGCTTTATGTAAAACTGAAACAAAGACATATTTGATATTATTGCGTCTGTAACAACCTTCTCTATAAAAATAGCACATGATCTACGCTGTCAGATGAATGTTATAAAAAATAAAAACGGGCCAAAACAGCCATTTTTGGTTACCTTGCCTCACAAAAAAAGTAATATAGAGCAATTAAAAATCATGTACCCCAAAATAGTACCAATAAAACTGTCACCTTGTCCCGTAGTTTCCAAAATGTGGTCACTTTTTGGGAGTTTCTACTGTGGGGGTGCATGTGGGACATGGCATCTAAAAACCAGTCCAGCAAAATCTGCCTTCTAAAAGCCATATGGAGCTCCTTTTCATCTGCGCCCTGCCGTGTGCCCATACAGCAGTTTACGACCACATATGGGGTGTTTCTGTAAACCGCAGAATCGGGGTAATAAATAAAGAATTTTTTTTGGGCTGTTAGCCCTCAATGTGTTAAAGAAAAAAAAAATTCATTCAAATGGAAAATCTGACAATGTGAAATTTTGAAATTTCATCTCCATTTTCCTTTAATTCTTGTGGAACACCTAAAGGGTTAACAAAGTTTGTAAAATGTTTATAGTAACTTGAGGGGTGTAGTTTCAACAATTGGGTCATTTATGGGGGCTTTCCACTATGTAAGCCCCACAAAGTGACTTCCGACCTGAACTGGTCCTTAAAGTGGGTTTTGGAAATTTTCTTAAATTATAAGAATTGCTTCTATGCCTTCTAGCGTCCTAAAAAAATAAAATGACATTTACAAAATGATGCCAACATAAAGTATACAGACATATGGGGAATGTTAAGTAATATTTTGAGGTATTACTTTGTTTTAAAAGCAGAGAAATCGAAATTTTGAAAATTGAATATTTTTTTAAATTTTTGGTAAATTTTTTCATAAATAAAGGTGAAATATATTGACCCAAATTTATGACCATCATGAAGTACAAGTTGTCACGAGAAAACAATCTCTGAATGGCTTGGATAAATAAAACTATTCTAAAGTTATGACCACATAAAGTGACACATGTCAGATTTGCAAAAAATGTTCTGGGCTGGAGGGTGAAAACAGGCCCGGGGTGGAAGAGGTTAACCTTTACTGAGTGTTTTGTGTAATTTCAGGTTAGAAAAAGAGTACACTACAATAAAAACAAAGGAGATGGAGGAGCAAGTTGAAATCAAGGTATAGTGTTCAAAAATACTGATGAAAATTTTCTACATAGGAGAAAGTGTATACTGTCCAGCTCAGACTATTTGGGTAGTGGGGTAGGGACCGTCCTATACTTTGCCAGCACTTAACACTTCACAGTTTTCTGTCATTGCAGCAACACATTCCATTGCAATAATTACAGGTGTATTCACACTGCCATAGTATATACCAGTGGTTGCTCCTAGCTTAGGCTACTTTCACACTCGCGTTTGGTGCGGATCCGTCATGGATCTGTTCAGATAATAACGCAGACGGCTGTATCTTTAACATAGCCAAAACGAATCCGTCTTGAACACCATTGAAGTCAATGGAGGACGGATCCATTTTCTATTGTGCCAGATCATAGAAAACGGATCCATCTCCATTGACTTACATTGTGTTACATTGACTTACATCTCCATTGACTTACATTGCCAAACCTATGCATTCTGAGCGGATCCTTTTCCATTCAGAATGCATTAGGGCAAAAGTGATCCGCTTTGGACCGCTTGTGAGAGCCCTGAACGGATCTCTCAAACGTAAAGCCAAAACGCCAGTGTGAAAGTAGCCTTATGCGTTAACTCTATCCATAGGCTCTCATTCACCCATTGGAGGCCAAAGTAGCTAATTGACTGTGCTGCTCTACAAAGAGGCATCCCACAAGAAAACATATACCATATTTTTCGCTTTATAAGACGCACCTAGGTTTTAGAGGAGGAAAAAAAATCTTTTTTTTTTTTTTTCCTTTCATTCGACCTCTGATCCATATCGAACCTAAGATCAAAGCCCCGGATAAGACCCCAAATATTAGACCTCAGATCAGACCAAAAATAACTAAAAGAACTTAGAGGGCAACACCACTACACAAGACAACCAGGTAGATGGTTATGCGGGGGGCTTGCTCCTATTGCTATGTGACAACCTTCTTGCTTTTGCAGTGCTTTCTAATGTGATCCGTATGGCTGAAGTCTGTTGTTCCGTTTTGTCTTTCAGAGGTTGCGCACTGAGAACAGGCTCTTGAAGCAGCGCATTGAAACCTTAGAGAAGGTAAAACTCTATTTAACTTTAAGCCAGTAGATTTTCCGTCAACACCAATCAAGAACTATAGACCTTGCTGCAAGTTTCAGAATTAAACTCTGCTCCATCTTTAGTGTTTTCACATACCAGGGTCATTGTATTTTCCCACTGGTCCTCAAATGCAAGTTCAGAAAATGTGCAGCACACTTTAGGTCTGTTGGCCCGAGCGCAGGGACGACTACTGCTGCTTGTTATCAGGCTTTATGATGCCGGCGCTATGACCTCAGCTCACTGACCGGCTTCCCATGCACATAGCACTGTTAGTACTGACCGCTTTCTGCTCGCTTTTTAGCTTTTTCCCCCCAAAAAAGAATCCAGTAAAATCTGGGTAATTCATGGCATGAATAGCTAGGCTTATTCTAATGACACGAAGAGTAAACTAACAAAGAATGGCAAAGGCTCATTTAAAAATATATATTATTTTGTGTAATTTCTCATATTTACACCCTTTTGAATGTGTTAGGAATTGTAGACCTGAACGCTCCCCTCACCCCAGTAACACTTAGAGTCGGCATGGGTTAGTCCTGTGCCCTGAAGGTGACTTGATATGACTTATCATAGAGGTACTCCAGTCTAACCTGCTGTAGAGGAGGCAAATTCCTAAAAAAGGACAATTCGTTGGTGTGTGACAGAGCGCTTCTGTGTTTGGCCTTTCATACTTTGCAGTTAAGGCTACTTTCACACTAGCGTTCGGGGCTCCGCTTGTGAGCTCCGTTTGATGGGTCTCACAAGCGGCCCCGAACGCATCCGTACTGCCCTATTGCATTCTGAGTGGATGCGGATCCGCTCAGAATGCATCAGTCTGGCGGCGTTCAGCCTCCGTTCAGCAGGCGGACACCTGAACGCTGCTTGCAGCGTTCGGGTGTCCGCCTGGCCGTGCGGAGGCAAGCGGATCCGTCCAGACTTACAATGTAAGTCAATGGGGACGGATCCGTTTGAAGATGACACTATATGGCTCAATCTTCAAACGGATCCGTCCCCCATTGACTTTCAATGTAAAGTCTGGACAGATCTGTTCAGGCTACTTTCACACTTAGAAATTTTTCTAAGTTATAATGCAGACGGATCCGTTCTGAACGGATACAAACGTCTGCATTATAGGAGCGGATCCGTCTGATGAAACATCAGACGGACCCGCTCTGAACGCTAGTGTGAAAGTAGCCTAAGGTGCATTTACACACGCAGAGCGAGCAGGCAACTATCGGAAAGTAAGCGTTTCTTCCTGATGCTTGCTGCTCAGTGGAGGTGAAGAGCTGTATTTCCATGCTGCGATCCCCTCCACTGTATGAGAAAGAGTGACGGCTACTGCTGCTATTGTTTCTGGGCAGCAGATCACTGTTTACTCAGCACAATCTGCTGCCCAGAAACAATGATTGCGGTGTCCGCATGAAAAATCATTTTGCCCGATGAATGAGCATTTTTCTCGATCATCGGGTGATCTGCGTTGGGGTCTGGGGAATGTTTTTGTGGCATTCTCTGGCCCCATTCACAAGCCAATTTGGCTTTGAATCCATCCTTTGCAGATCACGTACACCCATACATGTTGTTTGTCTTCCTTGGGGTGGATGGGATCTTCCAGCAAGAGAATGCATCATGCCCAAGACTTCCAAGTCCTACCTTGGCCCCCTAATTCCCCAGACTTGAACCCAACTGAGCATCTGTGTGTCCACCTCGATCGTCATGTTCACTCTATGAATTCTCCCCCATGCACCCTCCAGCATCTGTGTGTCCACCTCGATCGTCATGTTCACTCTATGAATTCTCGCCCATGCACCCCCCAGCAGCTGTGTGTCCACCTCGATCGTCATGTTCACTCTATGAATTCTCCCCCATGCACCCTCCAGCAGCTGTAGGATGCACTGCAGTCAGCATGGCTCCAGATATCTGCGACTACCAGGACCTTATTGAGTCACTCCCAGCCTGTCTAGCTTCTGTCCATGCTGCACATAGCGGTTACTCTGGACATTAGTTGTTGGTCATAATAATGTGACTCGACTGTGTGTAAGAAATGACTAATGCTCGACACATGCACAAAGTGTGTGAGTAGTTTGCACTATGTTCCAATGAGGTCCTAGAGCCCAGATCCTGTAGATCCACAGATCTGTTACAGTGCTGATGTACACGTACATTCTCAGAAACACTGACTACTAGTTTTGTGACCGTATGGAAGAACGGTGTACATTACAGCATGACATGAGTACAGTGTTCACATTGGAGAAATGGAATTAGTTTATGAAGTTGGGTCCTAAATGTATGGTTACCGGATAAGGCTTAAAGGGGTTGTCCAATAGTACAAATACCCCTCCTATAGACGATAGTTACCCAGTCCCCGATACCCTCTGCATCTCCCCATTGCCCCGATCAAAACATCCGGTGGCAGCGGCCAATAGCAGGCCGTGACTGTGAAGAGCCCAACCCCCCCCCCCCCCCTTCCTTCCCCGGATGTTTGGATCAGCGCAACGGGTAGATGCAGCGGTGGCCTATCGCCCATACATTGTGGGGGATATTTGTACAATTGGATAACCCCTTATGGGTAAATGCACACGTTCAGGATTTATGTGCAGACAATCCACACTGAAATCCGCAGGTGTTTGCAGGGAAATCCCTGCGGTCAGTCCGCATCAATTGGTGCGGATTTTCCACATGTGGATTTTACTCTCCCTATTGAAGTGACTGGAGAAAATCTGGTCAGGAAAAATAAAATGAATTGACCTGCTGCGGATGTTAAAATCCGCACCGTAGGTAAAAATCTGCGCTGAGAAAAATCTGCGCTGAGAAAAATCTGCGCTGAAAAAAATCTGCGCGGTGTACAATATACATGACCACCGGTGTGGATTTTCTGATCGTGTGCATTCAGCCTTAATCTCTCTGCATATTCCTCCACTGTCAGAGCAAAGTGCTGCACGTACAATAGAGCATCTCTTCAGCGTAAGACATGAAGCACGATACTTGAGTCAGTCGGATGTCATCTGCCCGGACTCTTCAGGAACGCCTACTGTATAGAATTCATGCGCTCTACATCACTCGCACATGTCATTGTGAATGAGCTCGCTCCTCTGTCGCTTTGGCACGACATTCTGTGCACTCACACAAATAATGCTGCCTCCTTTGAATTTTTTATTTTTTTATTATATTTGTGACTATCATGATTACGGCAATCTGGCATCCATTGATATGGTCTAGTTTCTGAAGCAATGGTAGTCACCGATCCTTCCCGCTCAATCTGACTGAAGGTGACCGTACACCATAGAGGTCAGCCGGATGCTGCTACCTTATTATCTGCCATCTTGACTTTCAACCTGCCTGATCCTCCTTCTACCCGAAGGGAGAGTTAGATAACCCCATATACATTAGATGAACGGTGGCTGAACGCACCAATTTTGGTGGGACCAGCTGACCATCTAATATGTATAACCAGCTTAAAGGGGTTCGCCAAGATTTTTGCCATGCTGCTGTGTAAAATAAAAAAAAATAAAAAAAAACCTTTCCTTTAAAATGTCCTGTTGCTCTGCTGCTCGCTGTCCCGTTCCCTGCTGGAGCTGCAGCGATCCCTTGCGGTTTAGCAATCTCGTGATCATTGCAGCACGATGACGTTCATGCACATGGGACATCACTACAGACCCAGTGGGGACTAGAGCGGCCACATGGAACCAGAAGGACATTTTAAAAGCCGCCTTATAAAATCCAAGGCATATGAAAGTACAGGAGGGACCCATAGACTTCTATGGTCCATACAAGGTATGGCAGTGTGTACGAGCCCTTGGTTAGACTTGGAGAGGCACAAACATTTTCCTTTTTTTTTTCCACTCAGAATTATTCAATACATTTCAAAGAAGGTAGCATCGCCTGCTCACTCTGCACATGATTTTTCCTTAAAGAGGACCTGTAACCCCTCGTGACATGTCTGCTTTAGTAACTACTTGCATTAGTAGCATATAATAATAATTCTGGAGGATCTATTCTTATGGCTCTGTTTTGCCATTCCTTTATTATTCCTGCTAGAAGTTATGAATGAATTACTAGCAGTTTGTAGTGAAGCTCCAGATGGGTGTCACCAGTTGGACGGGCGTCCCTGCACAGTCTGACACTGGCACCGCTGATTGGATAGTGTGGACACAACCCCCAACTGGTAACACCCATCTGGACCCTCATCGAAAACGGGTAGTAATGAATTCATAACTTCTAGCAGGAATAATAAAGGAATGGAATCATAGAAACATAATAGATGCCCCAGAATTGTTGTTACAAGGGGGATGCAAGTAGCTGCCAAAATTGTCAGGAGAGGTTACGGGTCCTCTAAGTATTTTCTTGTTACTTTATTTTTCACCTCTTAAATTCCTTTCTGAATTTTCCCTCCCATAGGAAAGTGCATCCTTGGCAGATAGATTGATCCAGGTATAGTCCTTACATTTTGTCCTCAATAACAACCAATCCCCATTAATACAGCATTTTTTGTTATAACTTTCCTGTTATTTTCTGGGGTGTGATGCATGCCGGATTATTACATGCATCTCTGTGGACAACACGCCCCTGTTAACATATATTAGTCTTCGATTGTCTTTGTCTTAATTACTAAATCATGGTGAACTTGCACGCTGCCTAATCCGGTGTGTTTAACCCATTTTTTATTTTAAAAAAAAAATAAAAAAATCATAGTTCCACAGAATTAACATTTTTCTTAATTTTCTCAAACCAAGCTATCTGCATGATCCAGGTTCGATCATTTTGCATGATTCTAATCCTAATGGGAATGTCAGATCATATTCATTGTGCTTGCTCCATTTCCGCTTGTGTAAACTACGTTTAATAACGCAGTCCAGAATGTAAAGTGCACTTGAGATGACGATGTTAAAGTAAAGCGGTCGTGTAAATTTTTGAGGCAGCCATTTTGTGAACAGGACCAAGAGCCGTGAGAAAGCGTCTGCTAAATTTGTTAGGACGTAAACATAAACTGAGGGCAGGCCGGCGGCATAGCCATTTTGTGGAATTAAAGAGCTTTTCTCCTTAAAGGACATCAACAGCAGATTTATACCTTATGACACTGGCTGACCTGTTACATGTCTTCAGCTGCCATGCGCACACGTGTGTTGGTCCCATGTTCATATGTGCCCGCATTGCTGAGAGAAATTATGTTTTATAATATGCAAATGACTTGAGGAGCAACGGGGGCGTTGCCATTACTCCTAGAGGCTCCTCTTTCTCTGCAACTGCTACACCCTCCACTTTGACATAGCTAGGTGTGATGACTTTTTCACTGCCTGGCCCTGTCAATCAAAGTGGAGAGGGCACGGGAGTGGCAGAAAGAGCTGGACTTTTAGGTGTAACGGCAACGCCCCCGTTGCTCCTAGAGTCTCATTTGCATATAATAAAACATCATTTTTCTCACACATATGAACATGGGACCAACACAGATGTCTTCAGCAGCCAAGTGCACATGTAACAGGTCAGCCGGTGTCATAGGTACAAATCTGCTGACAGATGTCCTTAAAAATCATATAGTTAAAAAACTAACTTTAGTCGGGTTTCCTTGGCCTAAAACTTGCTGATAGTAATGACTGCCTTTTAGCGGCAACTGGACTCACGAATGCCAAATTGACAGAGTTAAACATAGCTGTATTAAATGATTGTCACCCAGCTTTTCCGCGGAACTAGGACTAGAAAACACTTTTTCAGAAATGGCTCAGACAGATGCCCATAACTCAGGAATCCCCCAGCGATCACTTGACCAGCCAGACACTTTCCATGCAGTGACCTCTACAGGGGAAAAGTAGTATTAAATTGGCAGCCTTTCAGATGAATGGCTAACCATGTAATATATATATTTGGATCCATTGGGTCCTCCACAGCAAGAATCACTGATAGTACAGGTGGCCACACACATAAGAATAAAGTCGGCCATTCCGGCCAACTGTCGTTTGAAAAACTAGCGCGAGCGAGCATTCACCATCGCCGACGGCAGGATCTGTTGAAACTGCATGTTGATGGTATGATTGGCTGAATTCAGCCGATCACTTCCCATTGTGCTCAAGCACCAGGGAGTCTGTTTTTATTAAAAAAATTTAAACTGACCCCCTGGTCAGACAGTTTTTAGCTGGTGGGATGGTTCGTACAAACCATCCCATGGACAGCGGATCGGCCGCAATGCGCCCAATCATTATTTCTGAATGCAGGGCCAGCTTTCGTGCCTCTCCAGCTCATCATATAGATGTGCCCTGATAAGGACTATGGAAAGGGGTTTCCTTATGGAGGATTTACACGTGACTATTATTGGGCCAATGGTCGGCAACGAACGTTACGAACGTTACTGATAAGTAGCCATTTTAAAGCTGCCGCCAGTGAACGATGAAATGCTTGTTCACTGGGTGAATTTACTTTTTTTGCAGCACATTAAATCGTGCCATGTAAATGGCGATCTGCAGCTCAAACATTGAACCTGCGTGAGGATGGACAATGGAAGTAGTCCCGTAATTGCAGCGTGACAATGCAGCTCTCACCTCCTCTGGCGAGCAGTCCGTTATCTGGAAGGAACGGTTCGCTCCCGATCATTGCCTGCTCAGTCTGTGCTTGCCTTCAGTGAGACAATCCCACAGTAAATAATGACTTCTCTGACAAAATGGCTGCCTCTGTTTAAGCGACGCTTGCACTTTAAGAAGTGCTCTTTGAACGAATGTGCATTCAAACCAAACTCTCAAGGCTTTGTCTGGATTGCTCAAAAACCTTAAAATTATGTCCAAAGGGACAAGTGACAAGGGCCCAGGAGGCAGAGGAAAACTACCTCATTAAGCGGGAGCTGGCTACCATGAAACAGCAGAATGATGAATCCGGCTGTAAGCTGGAGCAAGCTCACCATGCCATCAGCGAGCTGCGGCAACAACAGCAATTGGTAAGGAGGCCGGCTGCACTTTGTCTGACCTGTGCTTCACTCTGCTTTCCTCTCTCTGCAGACCTCACAGATGATTTCGTTTCTTGCGGTGTTTGGAAATGATTTTGTTCTTCACTTAATAACTAAACAGCGTGTAGCTGCTGATTTTTACTTTTTCTTTTTCCCACTGTCTGAAAACTGATGTACCTGTGATTTCCTCCCGCAGTTTGCACCCGGAGTCGTGCTTGTGTAGGTTGGGTGCACGTAAGCCATACGTCATTAATCCTCTGAGAACATTTATAGCCTTGGAGGGTAATGACTGTAAAAAATCAGCAACATCCTCCCCCCACCTTTTTTAGATGCTGTTAATAAAGCAAAATGATAGCGAGTCCCATAAGGAGTTAAAATAACAGTGCGCGGCAGTATGTGTGACCATCCTACGGTTTAGTGGCAGTCTGTCAGCAATCTTGACTGTGCTAAACCTTTGACAGCACTAGGTAGGGGAAGAGGAGAGCAGGACAAACATAACTTTTGTGAACCTTTTATTATGTGAGTAGTGTGAACATGAAGTTTTATTCTGCTGCTCCTGCAGTGGCACCAGAGGCGGAGCTTTGCTATGGCATGCTCACTTCAATGAGTTGTTTCACAGCCCCTTCCCTCTGCTGAGTGACAGCTGTAGGATCCAACCAGGAGACCAGTACAGCCATCAGAGGGGAGGCGCTGTGAAGGAACTCTGCGCAGAGTGCAGTTCACAGTGAAGCTCTGCTTCCAGGACACTTGTAGAAGCAGAATCTGGCAGAATAAAAAACTGATATTCAAACTGCTCCTGATAATGGCACAAAAAATGTGTATGTTTTGCTCAACCGGGCTCACTACCTAGTGCTATCGGAAATTTAGCAGGGTCAAAACTGCTGATAGATCCCCTTTAATGGGGTTGCCCTATGCATATATATTAATTTTGTGCAATCGTGCAAAACATAGTAAGTTTCAATTAGAATTATTTAAAATATGCTCATATGTATAGATAGTGTTTATATGCTTATGTTGCCCCCTGGTGGTCTTTTGGTTCCCCATCAGAACAACCAGTGTATGTGGTCATGGGCTCAGTAGCTTAGACCACTTAGATTCTTTGGTACTTGGGGGCTGGCATGATCCTTGCTCTGATACAGGGGACCAGTAAGAGGACATTGTGGGCATTAAAATGATTCTGATTAAAAATTTTATGTTTTACCTAATTTTATATTGTAAATGAATATTTAATCGGGAGATGCCACACCAGAGCTCACAACTATTGTAAAAAGCTTCCTGTGGCCTATTCAGGCATCGTAAAGCACAACAATGCTGTATAGACATAACCTTAGGGTATGTTCACACATGGTGAAACATTTCTAACAAAATTGGTTTGTGGATTTTTCCGCAGATTTGCCTTTTGCATTTGAAAGAATGAAAGAGGTTTTCCAGGTTATAGATATTGATGACCCCAATATAGATCAATCATATAAAATTGGTGGGGGACTAATAGTCTGCTCCCCCACCATTCATCCGTTTGCAGCAGGTGCCGAAACTAGCCGAGAACGGAGCCGGAAGCATAGCTCCGTTCTCTATGTAGTGGGCGTGCCCTAAAAGATAGCCCTGTTCTGTCTAGTGGGCGTGCTAGGTTACTGCAGCTCAGCTGCCATTTCCTTGGATTAGAGCCGAGCTGCAGTAACATGACTTGGCCACTACATGGAGAACGGAGCTGTGCTTCTGACTAGGGCTGCAGCTAACTATTATTTTAGCAATAGCGTATTCTACTGGCTCATTTTCACCTTATGGACCAGGCCATTTTTTGCAAATCTGACCAGTGTCACTTTATGTGGTGATAACTTTAAAACGCTTTGACTTATCCAGGCCATTCTGAGATTGTTTTTTCGTCACATATTGTACTTCATGACACTAGTAAAATGGAGTAAAAAAAAAATGCATTTTTATTTATAAAAAAAATACCAAATTTGCCAAAAATTTTGAAAAATTTGCAAATTTCCACGTTTCAATTTCTCTACTCCTCCTATAATACATATTACCTATAAAAATAGTTATTACTTTACATTTCCCATATGTCTTCATGTTAGGATAATTTTGGGAATTACATTTTATTTTTGGGGGACGTTACAAGGCTTAGAAGTTTAGACGTAAATCTTGAAATTTCTCAAATGTTCAAAAAACAACTTTTTAAGGACCAGTTCAGGTCTGAAGTCACTTTTACATGATAGAAACCACCCAAAAATGACCCCATTCTAGAAACACCCCTCAAGGTATTCAAAACTGATTTTAGAAACGTTGTTAACCCTTTAGGTGTTCCACAAGAATTAATGGAAAATAGAGATACAACTTCAAAATTTCACTTTTTTGGCAGATTTTCCATTTTAATAATTTTTTTTTTCCAGTTACAAAGCAAGGGTTAACAGCCAAACAAAACTCTTTATTTATGGCCCTGATTCTGTAGTTTACCGAAACACCCCATATGTGGTCGTAATCCGCTGTACGGGCACACGGCAGGGCGCAGAAGGAAAGGAATGCCATACGGTTTTTGGAAGGCAGATTTTGCTGGACTGGTTTTTTTGACACCATGTCCCATTTGAAGCCCCCCCCCTGATGCACCCCTAGAGTAGAAACTCCAAAAAAGTGACCCCATTTTAGAAACTACGATATAGGGTGGAAGTTTTGTTGGTACTAGTTTAGGGTACATATGATTTTTGGTTCCTCTATTACACTTTTTGTGAGGCAAGGTAACAAGAAATAGCTTTTTTGGCACCGTTTTTTTAAATAAATTTATTTTTTATTTACAACATTCATCTGACAGGTTAGATCATGTGGTATTTTTATAGAGCAGGTTGTCACGGACGCGGCGATACCTAATAATATATATACAATTTTTTTTTATTTATGCAAGTTTTACACAATGATTTCATTTTTGAAACAAAAAAAATCATGTTTTAGTGTCTTAGTCTGAGAGCTATATTTTTTAAGTTTTTGGGCGATTATCTTAGGGTCTCATTTTTTGTGGAATGAGATGACTGATTGGCACTATTTTGGGGTGCATACGACTTTTTGATCGCTTGCTGTTGCACTTTTTGTGATGTAAGGTGACAAAAATATTGTTTAGCACAGTTTATTTTTTACGGTGTTCATCTGAGGGGTAAGGTCATGCGATATGTTTATATACAATTTTTTTACTTTACTTTTGGAAAAGGACGCTTTTTTTTTTTTTTTATACTTGAAACTGAATTTTTTGGTAAAAATGTAATTTTATAAACTTTTTTTTTTTCACTTTATTTTTTATCCCTCTATGGGACAGGGTCTGATCCTTGTTTCAATACAGCACAATACATCTGTGTTGTGCTGTATTGAACTGTTAGTGTCTTGCACTGTAAGACGCTAACAGTTGCCTAGGAGATCTGGTTGCTGGGCCTCTTAGGCTTCCGTACATGGCAGGCCCCAAGCCTTGGAATGGCTTGGGGCTGCCATAGCAACCATCGAGTCCCCGATGCATGAGGTGAAGTAGCGCAAACCTCGTCCTGGGTCGTTAAGGGGTTAATAGAGTACTCTAATAAGAAAAAATGAATTAATAGACTGTTTTCCTATATAAAAACTGATCAGACCCCCTGCCATCAGTCCCCAACACCCTTCACCCCCCCCCCCCCCGTGCAATAAGCCCAGGTGCATCAGTTCACCCCAGTGCCTTCATCGCCACTCCCCCACCCCAGTGCCTTCATCGCCACTCCCCCACCCCAGTGCCTTCATCGCCACTCCCCCACCCCAGTGCCTTCATCGCCACTCCCCCACCCCCCAGCCACACGGTCCATGAAAGCCCAGCCTGCCCTCCTCCTGACACCCGGAGTGCACAGCGTCATTGGTTGCTATGACTGTGCACTTCGGGCTCCCAGCCTTAGTCGCACCCCACCCCCTCAGTATCGCCAACTTAAATTTCCAGCAGGGGCGCCGCCGACACTCCATCGTTCTGCTCTGGGCCTGAAGTCACACAGCATGTCAGGTCACGGCACACGTACGTCAGGAGGTCAATGCAGCGCGGGACCATGGACGTGATGTGGAGTGTCCTTAGGCCCCCTGCTGGAAAGGTGAGTATTACGAGCGCATTGCGGGCCAGTGGGAGACCACAGAGCGGGAGTAATAGGAATCGCTTCGGTCGCGTGACGCACACGAATCCTCGATGCAAAAAATTTGCATTGAGGATTTTTTGGGTGTCAAATTACTCTATTTTAATTGAGTACTTGTTGCAGCCCAACTTCTGACTCTGTCTTGTCGGCTGCAAACATCTGATCGGTGGGAGTACAGACTGTTGGTCCCACACCAATCTGATATTGAGGATCTAAAAGAAACTCTTTAAAGGGTTTCCCTGGAACAGATAGTGATGATTTATCCTCAGGATAGGTCATCATTATCACATCAGCTGAAGTCACGGCATCCCCGGCGATTAGCTGTTTCAGGGAGCCGCTGCGCTCATCGGAGCTCTGGTAAGCGATGCAGAATCCTGAAAGCTTTCCAAAGACAGTGCTGTACATTGTGTAGTGGCTGTGTGTGGAATTGCAGCTCAGCCTCATTGGCTTGAATGGGACTGAGCTATAGCTAGGCCATGTGACCGATGTACAGTGATGTCACTGGCCTAGGAAGAGACTGTGGCGCTCCAGGCCTCTTCTAACAGCGGGTGTCCTGTGTGTCGCACCCCTGCAGATCTGATACCGGATCGCGGACCCATTCACTTGAATGGGTCCGCAATCACTTAGATGCGGAACAGAGGCACCGATCGGAAGCACTACGGAGTGCTTCCGTGGTGTTTCTGGACCTGCCTCCGCACCGCAAAAAAATTAGCGCATGCACTACTTTTTTGCGGTGCGGATCGTGGACCCCTTTCAAGTAAATGGGTTCGCGATCCGCATGCGGCTGCCCCACGTTTTGTGTCCTTGCATTGCGGACCGCATTTTGCGGTCTGCAGCCCTGGCATGGAGCCCTTACGTTCGTGGGCATGAGCCCTTAGTCTGGGAGCATTCATCACAGGAGTGTATGAACCAGAATGAAGAGGCCGGGGAGTTAGCTCTGCAGTGGTAATGTGTTTTAATGACGTGTAATGGAAGATGCTCATCAATTATACATTTGCTCAGGTTCATTACATGGCGTAGATCAGGAAGTGCGTGTAAAGCTCTCAGATGGTTGCAGCGTTAAATTACATTATGTAGTCCGAGGTTCAGTGACGCACACTCGTAGAGAACCAGTGCACATTTCACATTGACTCCATGTGGCAATTTTCATGTTATTACATACTTAAACCAATATTAATATCTAGTATAAAGCTTCATTTATTAGAATATATATATTTTGTGCATTATTGCTAGATTATTTATATATATATATATATATATATATATATATATATATATATATATATACACACACTCACTCACACTTGTGTTCAAAATAATAGCAGTCAGACATTACTAACCTGATCAACCACTGTTTTTGGTAGAAATGAGATTTCTACATGGCAAATTTACTAGCAGGTGTAGTAGAGTAATAGAAACCCAACGGTCATGACATGCATGCTGCTGATTCTCTGTAATTCAATCACTTATTGAAAAGGGCATGTTCAAAATAATAGCAGTGTGGAGTTCATTCATTCAATTCATTCTTTGAAAAACAGGTGGCAATTAATGCCCTTATTTAAGGAAGGAAGGCAGCAAATGTTGTACATGCTGGTTACAGTGCATTTCTCTCTGAAATTCTGAGGAAAATGGGTAGTTCCAGACATTGTTCAGAAGAACAGCGTACCTTGATTAAAAAGTTGATTGGAGAGGGGAAAACATAAAGAAGTGTCAGAAAATGATAGGCTGCTCAGCTAAAATGATCTCAAATGCTTTAAAATGGCAACCAAAACCTGAAAGACGTGGAAGAAAGCGAAAAACTACCATTCGAATGGATAGAAGAATAGCCAAAATGGCAAGGACTCAGCCAACAATCAGCTCCAGGAGGATCAGAGAAGGTCTAAAGTTACCTGTGAGTACTGTTACAATGAGAAGACACCTATGTGAAGCCAAGCTATCTGCAAGAAGCCCCCGCAAAGTCCCACTGTTGAAAAAAAGACATGTGCTGAAGAGGTTACAATTTGTCAAAGAGCACATTGACGGCCTAAAGAGACATTTTGTGGACTGATGAAAGTAAGATTGTTCTTTTTGGGTCTAGTGTCCGGAGACAGTTTGTCAGACGACCCCCAAACACTAAATTCAAGCCACAGACCACTGTGAAGACAGTGAAGCATGGTGGCGATCATGATATGGGGATGTTTCTCATACTACGGTGTTGGGCCTATTTATTGCAGACCAGGGATCATGGATCAGTTTGAATACATCAGAATACTTGAAGAGGTTATGCTGCCTTACGCTGAAAAGGAAATGCCCTTGAAATGGGTGTTCCAACAAGACAAAAGACCCCAAACACCCCAGTAAACGTGCAATATCTTGGTTCCAGACCAACAAGATTGACATTATGGAGTCGCCAGCCCAATCCCCGGATCTTAATCCAATAGAAAACTTCTGGGGTGCCATCAAAAATGCCGTTTGAGGCAAAACCAAGAAATAGAGAAAAACGGTGGAATGTAGTCCAATCATCCTGGGCTGGAATACCTGTTCACAGGGGCCAGAAGGTGGTAGACTCCGAGCAACACAGATGTCCAGCAGTGCTCAGAAACAGCGGTTATACAACTAAATATTAAAGTGATTCAAAGGAAAGCAAAATCTTCAAACATTTTTTAGTTTATATAGTGAATGTTTGAGTTTGTAAAGAAGAATACAAACACTGCTATTTTTTTGAACAGTCTAATATTCACTTTTCTTCAATTTTATTTGGAGGAACAATACAAATTTGTATTTATTTTTTTATACTTTATTATATACAGGAGTAATGCACAAAAAACTCAAATTGCAAGGTGTAAGTGGGTTCCTTTTTTTTTAATTTTTTTATTTTTATTTAGTACTCATGTTGATTTGAGCTTTAATGACCAGACTATTTTGCTCACCTACTGGTTAAAGCTTTTAAAATTAACTTTTAGTATTTTTTTTGCGAAAACATTATCCATTTCTGGGGAACGGAGCTTCAGATCAGCAAAATAAAACCGTATTCTAATCGGGTGAACAAGGCACTTACTAATGTATAGTGATTGTCCAGATTGTCGTCTTTGCTGGCTGGAATAATTTTTTCATCACTGCTCGGTTCCATGGTTATGACCACCCTGCAGTCCAGCAGCGTTGTTCGTGCTTGCACACTATAAGAAAAAGTCTCGGCCTGTGGTGGCCAAGACAGTGGGAGCACACATAATCTGGAACTCTCTTTCCTATAGTATGCAAGCACGGCCACCGCTGCTGGATTGCAGGGTGGTGGTATCCATCGAAACGAGCAGTGTATAATGTGATGGAAAAATGAATCCAACCAACAAAGGAGGCAATATGCACAATCACAATACATTAGTAGGTGCCTTGTATTAACTTTCTCTACACGATAAATGCTATTTGCAAAAGTTGCAGCACGGTGGCTCAGTGGTTAGCACTGGTGCCCTGCAGCGCTGGGGTCCTAGGTTCGATTCTGACCAAGGACAACATCTGCATGGAGTTTGTATGTTTTCTCTCCGTGTTTGCGTGGGTTTCCTCCCACACTCCAAAGTCATATTGATAGGCTTAGATTGTGAGCCCCATTGGGGACAGCGTGATTGTCTGTAAAGCTCTGCAGAATGTAGTAGCAATAAATGAGACAGCCCCTTTAAAGGGTAGTCCTAGTTTAAATATTTCTCGAGCAAACTGCAGAAAGGCTGTTAAGATGATGATAATAAAAAAACTCTTTCCATAGTTCCCCCTCTCATCCAGTCCTGCTGCTACGTCCTCAAACTTGCACATGCGCTGTGGGCTCTTAACGCCAGGCTAGGATCACGTGCACAATGTATGGCATGTGTTCCCGGACGTGTCCACCGCACGGTTTGATTTCATTCATTTTGATTTCTATAAACTAGATCTTCAAATGTCCATTTTAAGGTTCCAAACAGTGTGTGTACAGTGAAGAAATAAGCTGACAACCTTATAAAAAGTTTCAAAAAATTTGCATTTTTTTAAAATAATGGTTTTAAATCGCCTATTTGCCACAATCTAAATTCTATGTTAAGTGTTCGTTAAAAATACTAGGTGAAATTTAGGTGTTCCAGTATAAATGTTGTTTTTCTGTCATTTCATCTAACTGTTTTTGCTGTGCTCAATATTCTATCTGACACGAAAAACGCCAAAATATTATTTTCTTCTGTTGGCCATTTAACATTATTGTATAGGATAATTTTTCTTACAGCTGCGCAGTCAGTTCATTGGACGAATTCCTGTTTTTATTCATGTTCCTTAGTGGTCAGTTATGTACGTGGCTCATTATTATTGTTTCCACAGCATAAGTGTAGTCCTCGCTACTCGGAGGAGTTTGTGCTGCAACTAGAGAAAGAGCTGGTCCAGGCAAGGCTAAAAGAGGCCGAATCCCACTGTGCCATGAAGGACATGCAGGACAAGATGCTGGAAATCGAGAAGGTATTGGCTTGTGTTTTATGCAATATTATACATTTTGTTCTCTAGTTGACCATTTTTCTTCATTTATGTGGCCATGTAACAGCCGTGCTCCGAACTGTTCCTTGAGAGTCACATGTGGGCCCCCAGAGTCAGACCCCCTTCAGATACAACTGTGGACTAGTGGCCTCACAGAGATCATGTATAGCCTTACTAGGAATTGGTACAAAAAGTACCTTTTTGTAGTTTCTCCCTAGAACACACAACCAGGAAGAGAAGCTTTTCTTCTTGCTCCTCAACTTTTCAAACAAGTGCTGCACCCTGAATATTGCCTGGTATCATTTAAAAACTAAGATTGCGGCTTCTTAAAGTGAGCTATCCTATGATTGATGTGAAAAAATTAATTAAAAATTGGACATCCTTATATGTGCATGACAATCTGCTTCTATCAATGCTAGAACCAGCCCTGTACCTCACATAGGTCCAGAGATCTCCTCATTAGAGATGAGCGAACTTCTGTTTTAAGTTCGGCGTCTAAAGTTCGGCTTCCGGTTAGCGGAGGATCCTGATATGGATTCCGAATTCCGTTGTGGTCCGTGGTAGCTCTTCCTCCTGTAACTGCCACTGCTTCTAACTAAAGATATGGCTGGTGACAGTTGATTTAAGGGTACTTTCACACTTGCATTGTTGGATTCCGGCAGCCGGTTCAGTCGCTGGATCCGGCAATCTGTTTGCAAATGGTTACCATTTGTAGACTGATCCGGATGCGGATCAGTCTCCCAAATGCATTGCAATACTGGATCCATCTCTCCAGTTGAATTCCGGAAAAACTGATCCAGTATTTATCCTTTTCACGTTTTTCCAGAACACTACCGGCATTAATGCATTTCAATGGAAAATGATGCAAGTGTTCCCGAATTTTGGACAGAGAAAATACCGCAGCATGCTCTAGTATATTCTCTGTCCAAAAACCGTACAGTGACTGAACTGAAGACATCCTGATGCATCCTGAACAGATTGCTCTCCATTCAGAATGCATTAGGATTAAACTGACCAGTTTTTTTCCGGTATTGAGCCCCTAGGACGGAACTCAATACCGGAAAAGTTTAACACAAGTGTGAAAGTACCCTTACTGAGCTTGTGCGACCACCTCAGTCAGTTGGACAAGAAATAAGGAAAAGAATAAATCGCAGATGGCACTATACAGATACATTTTTATTGAATATCTCACTGTCTATACTGAATGTTTAATTACATCCAATTACAAAATTATTCAGATCCAGACGCTGGTTTGAAAAAATGTAGAATTTTTTTTCCACACCTTTAAGTGATAACAGAAACAAAATTTTAGCCCTTGTATTGTAGTTGGGCCAATCGATTTAAGGAGGTTTTTTTTTTTTTTTTTTTGCCGCAAACTGGCTGATAAAGTAACAAAAGTGCTAAAACTCCCTTTCCCAACCCCCTCCGATCCAGTGTTGATTCGGTTGCAGCGGTGACATGCCCCTACACCATGTGACCTCTTGCAGCATCGCTGGATCAAAGAGGGCTCAGGAAGGGGCGTTTAAGAGGGCTTTTTACATTTAAGAGCTTCTCTGCAGTTTGCACTTAGACAACCCCTATTAAGTCATGACTGTTACATTGGGTCTTTGCAGTGAAGGATTTATTTAACTTGAAAACCATCTTAAAACTGGGGTCCCAGTTTTAAAATGGTTCTCAAGTTGAATAATTGAAGTCTGAAGTTATTCAACGAAGTCTCGCAAGACTTTGGACATAAAGAATTTCACTTCCGCAAAGCCAATACATTTGCATGCTGCATGGATACGGGTCTCCGTACTGCATTCAAATGAAGTTTTGAACGAAGTGACTTCGGATCTATGATCCGAAGTGCGCTTTGCTCAACACTTGTGGATAACACTAAATATAGTTGCAGAGGCATGAATGCGAGTTTGGCTGGGTTCACATTACGTTTTTTTTTTCTATCCGTTCAACGTCTCCAAAAAATGTATACGTTAAACGGATGCCTCAGACTGATGCCATACAGTGGCATCTGTTTACTATAGAGTTCCATTCTAAAAAATATATATATATATATATATATAATATATATATATATATATATATATATATATACTGCTCAAAAAAATAAAGGGAACACTTAAACACAATGTAACTCCAAGTCAATCACACTTCTGTGAAATCAAACTGTCCACTTAGGAAGCAACACTGAGTGACAATCAATTTTACATGCTGTTGTGCAAATGGGATAGACAACAGGTGGAAATTATAGTCAATTAGCAAGACACCCCCAATAAAGGAGTGGTTCTGCAGGTGGTGACCACAGACCACTTCTCAGTTCCTATGCTTCCTGGCTGATGTTTTGGTCACTTTTGAATGCTGGCGGTGCTTTCACTCTAGTGGTAGCATAAGACTGTGTGGGGTGGCATTTCTTTGGCGGGCCGCACAGCCCTCCATGTGCTCGCCAGAGGTAGCCTGACTGCCATTAGGTACCGAGATGAGATCCTCAGACCCCTTGTGAGACCATATGCTGGTGCGGTTGGACCTGGGTTCCTCCTAATGCAAGACAATGCTAGACCTCATGTGGCTGGAGTGTGTCAGCAGTTCCTGCAAGACGAAGGCATTGATGCTATGGACTGGCCCGCCCGTTCCCCAGACCTGAATCCAATTGAGCATATCTGGGACATCATGTCTCGCTCTATCCACCAACGTCACGTTGCACCACAGACTGTCCAGGAGTTGGCAGATGCTTTAGTCCAGGTCTGGGAGGAGATCCCTCAGGAGACCGTCCGCCACCTCATCAGGAGCATGCACAGACGTTGTAGGGAGGTCATACAGGCACGTGGAGGCCACACACACTACTGAGCCTCATTTTGACTTGTTTTAAGGACATTACATCAAAGTTGGATCAGCCTGTAGTGTGTTTTTCCACTTTAATTTTGCGTGTGACTCCAAATCCAGACCTCCATGGGTTGAAAAATTTGATTTCCATTTTTTTTATTTTTGTGTGATTTTGTTGTCAGCACATTCAACTATGTAAAGAACAAAGTATTTCAGAAAAATATTTAATTCAGATCTAGGATGTTATTTTGGTGTTCCCTTTATTTTTTTGAGCAGTGTATATATAGTGCTGTTTCTTTTTATAACGTATATGTCAAACGGAGGCATAAGACGTGATGTGAACCCACCCTTACATGAGTAATGCAGTATGAAAGAAAAGGACTCTCGACTCTCCCGGCCCGAAAATAAATAGGGGGGAGCTAGCAGGCAAGTCCTCCATGGGCTAAGGTAGGTATTCAAAGAGACAGGGAAGTTGGGAAATTAGCCCAGTTTATCCACGGATTCCATATTTTTGAGCATCATTTCCTGGAATTAACTTGGTGTCATTAAGTTTCTCCTATAACGCGATATGATTAACACTATGAATGACTGCCGATACAGAAAGTGAGGGAGACCTCACATGGATGCAACATGAATCCTCGCAGACATCGGAATACATTGTAGAAGCTTCTATGCAGTATTATTAAATGTTCGTGCTTACAAGGTGCCGACAAGGGAGGATCTCTCCAAACACTTCAAATAATCCTCTTCTGATGTTGGCCCAGAACAGACTCGCTATGGGACAGGTCCAGCATGAAGGGTGACATGAAGGGCGTTACCAATTTCTCTGCTACCCCTAAAGCATAAAGGGGAAACCATATACTCTATGAAGTGTCTCGGAACCTGTCACCTAGAAAATGCATATTAAACGCACCCCTGGCACTGTATGCATAGCTGGGAGGTGGATTTGGGAGAGACCCTCAGCAAAGACAGCTGGCAAGTAACCGTAATGGAGACTTCTATAAAGGGAACCTGTCACCTAGAAAATGCATATTAAACCGCCAGCAGTACCTTATTGCAGCCTGTAGCATGATTATAAAGGTGTCTTTTCTGTACAATGCGCCAAGAGTCTGAAAAAAGACTTTTATTCAACTGGCCACGCTATGCAAACGATAGTCTTGAAGTCAAGGGGGCAGCGGCTTTCTCGCCTGAAGTCAAGCGTGCCCCGCCCCCTTAGTATTTGATAGGATGTCCAATTCCTTCACTGCTGGGCGCTTGAGCGTAGCCTCGCGCATGTGCAGGCTCTCATGTTGCGAGTGCCTTATTGAGTCTACCTCACAGCGGAGTAGAACAGTGCACAGGCGCCAGCACTGCAGGGACACAGCGCACGCGCAAGACTACGTTTGGGCGTCTAGTGGTGAAGGAATTGGAATTCCTATCAATCGCTAAGGGGGCAGGCACGCTTGACTTCAGGCGAGAAAGCCGCTGCCCCCTTGACTTCAAGGCTATCGTTTGCATAGCGTGGCTAGTTGAATAAGTCTTTTTTCATGCTACAGGCTGCAATAAGGTACTGCTGGCGGTTTAATATGCATTTTCTAGTTGACAGGTTCCCTTTATAGAAGTCTCCATTACGGTTACTTGCCAGCTGTCTGCTGATTGCCGTGCAACATTCATGCCATTGCTCCAGTGTGAGGGTCTCTCCCAAATCCACCCACCAGCTATGCGTACAGTGCCAGTGGTGCCTTTAAGGTAGTATAAAGAAGGGAAATTATTCCCCGCTCCAAGGCTCGATATTTGCAGAATAGTCCAAACGTTGTGTATTTTACTGAGTTTTTGCTATCGTTTCATTGTTCAGTGTGGCCATCACCAGCTCCAAAGATGGAGATCTGTGCAGCACGTTACATTTGGAGTGTACTGCTGGTTATAGTATTGTTCAGACGGGGCACAATATTCGGCTTGATGCTGATACAATCACTGTGCCCTGATCTAGCTAGAGGTTAATGCCTACGGTTATATAACCTTGATTATCACCATAAAAGCCAAGAGGAATCTTCTAATGGAGTTTGTTGCTTTGGTACTCAGAGAAATACTTCATTGCCAGATGAGAACAACATTGCGAGACTTCAAGAAGAACTTATTGTAGTGAAGATAAGAGAAGCAGAAGCCATAACCGCCATGAAGGAGCAGCGGCAACAGATCAAAGACTTGGAGGATCATTGGCAGGTAGGACCATTACAAACCTTACCTGATCAAGCAAAATATCTATGCAATCAGGCAATGATCAGGAATGGATGGGACCCATTTGTTAGCTGCTTTTACATGCAGCCATGATTGCTTCTGTATGGGGATGAACAATTGTTACGATCATTCATCCCCATACAGTATTATTGTCTGCTGCCCATCTCAAATTGACATTAACAAATTAGCTGATCACCAGCCAATTATCGGGAACAAATATTCATACTGACGTTCCTTCCCAATAATTTACCTAGCCTTTGGTATGTGGAAAAGGGCTCAGGGGTCCTTGTGCACGGGTATCGAGCACCAGTGAACAATATGCAAAACGGTGGGTCGTCGTTAATTTCATTTTCACTGTTCATTGATTCTAAAGGAAGGGTGAGCGAGCAATCATTAATGTGACCACCGGCACCATCTCATCTTATTCTCCTTGTGCTACATCAGCAGCACATCCCCTATTTACACAGGAAGAAGTGCTACTAAAAAGCTGACATTTTTGCTGCCACAAACTGGCGTTGGGTTATTTACTGGCTGCTCTTACAGGATAGGTAATAAGTGTTTGATCTCTGGAAGCTCCACCAGTCAGTCTTCTGGGGTCTTGAGCAGCGGTCCAGCATGTGTACTGCTGCTCTGTTTACATTCTGTGGGACTGATGGAGATACTGACACTGAAGTTACCTCTTTTGGTCACTAGGTGTCAGTACAGAATTGAGCCTATATTGTGAACGTTGTGTTCTGAATATACCCTTCAGGTTTTCATAAATGGCTTTCATGGAAAAATATATAATGTTTTTTTTTATTTTTCGCTACTATTGAATTTGTACCTTTTGAGCTCTCCATTTACAGCATTATATATTGCAGAGACATTTAGCACGCACCACTGGCCGATGGAAAGATCCACCCAGGAAGAACACTGTAAATGAGCTGCAAGACGAGTTGATGAGCGTACGTCTTAGAGAAGCGGAGAGGCAGGCAGACCTGCGAGAAATCAAACAGCGGATGATGGAGCTGGACACTCAGGTTTGTGTTTGCTCATTGTACCAACTAGAGATGAGCAAATAGATTTGCTTCATCAACAAGAGTCTGTCTCTGCTGCTGGAGAAGATCCCTCTGCTGCTTGATGGACAGGACCGAACATCTCGTCCGGTCCTAACAATCTTACGTCCGCACCGCTGCTCCAACTAGTAGCTCAAGCGCAGCGCCACATGCACAGTTGCCTCTTTGGAAGCTGAGCCTCGGCCTCGTCTATAGTGTCTGCATGTGTCAGACTTGGCTGCTGTGTTGTGTGCATGCTGTTCATGTCTTTTGTGTGCGCGCACTGTGCCGTGCCTGTTGTACTTGTGCATGCGTGCCGTGCCTGTTGTACGTGTGCATGCTCGCCGTGCCTGTCTGTATTTTCCTGCCCCCATCGCCTGTCTGTTGTATGTGTGTGCCCCCATCGCCTGTCTGTTGTATGTGTGTGCCCCCATCGCCCCTGCCTATTGTGCTTGTCACTTAAAGGGCGAGAGGCCACTGCTCTACACTTGCCCAGGGGAATTTTACTGTCTGCCCCTCAGAATCATGTAGCTAACATTTTATGGAACGTTGTGGTGGTTTCTACAGTTTGTGTAAAACAAAAGAAAATAGAAAATGCTGCACTATTGCTGGAAAGGACTTTATGATTTCTGTTTCTTTAATATATCCTCCCTTATCCGAGATGCAAGAACCGGAATCTTGTGAGTTTATGGAGCTGACCGTTTCATAGTATTTCACTAGGGAACACTATGCAATTGCTATTGTAACGTGTCAAACATCCATGACCACATCCTTCCTTCTGCACCTGATTTATAACTTGTGTCCTTAGTTGATCCTTGGTTTTGTCACCGTCAGACTAACCACTCTTTCTAATTGCTGCTCTTCTATAGTAGGTTGCACAAAATCATGTACATTGAGTAACGAGAGGCGGTTAAATTGTTCTGTGCAACTACAACTAGAAGCCCAGCAATAGTGCAATTAAGTTTCCTTAGGCTACTTTCACACTAGCATTTCTATTTTCCGGTATTGAGTTCAGTCATAGGGTCAATGGGGACACAACATAACTGAACAGAATGGAGTGCTCCAAAATGCATTCCGTTCTGTCCTCATACCGGAGAGCAGCGTGCTGCGGTTTGCTTTCCGTCCTGGGATGCGGAGCAAAACTGATCCATCATGACCCACAGTGCAAGTCAACGGGAACAGTTTTCTTTGACACAATAGAAAACTGATCTGTCCCCCATTGACTTTCAATGGCGTTCATGACTGATCCGTCTTGGCCATGTTAAAGATAATACAACCGGATCCGTTCATAACTGATGCAGACGGTTGTATTATTAGTAACGGAAGCGTTTTTGCTGAACCCTGCCCGATCTAGCAAAAACACTAGTCTGAAAGTAGCCTTACATGGCACATGGAAATCATAGGAAGGGTTTACCACTTGGGGTTAATTCATTCTGCAAATTGGGTCCGCGTCCGTTCCGCAATTTTGCGGAACAGATGCGGACCTATTCATTTTCAATGGGGCCAGAATTTGCTATCCGCATTTGCGGATCCGCAAAAATAGAACATGTCCTATTCTTGTCTGCAATTGCGGACCAGAAAAGGCATTTTCTATGAGAGTGCCGGCGATGTGCAGTACGCACAATGCGGAACACACATTGCCGGTGTCCGTATTTTGCGGATCCGCAAAACGCATACGGTCGTGTTAATGGACCCTTACTTGCTGCTGACTGAGACACTGCTGTTTGTGTTCATGAAAGGCAGAAAAGCACTGGAGCTGTGCTGATAGGTGAGAGCTTGTGAAGGCAGCAGCATCCTGGACGTGTTCAGCAGGCTTTACACATCCTCACGAGAAGAGCCAGAAACTAGGAGCAGGTTGCAAACTGAACATCAGAAGTTCTCAAAGTGAATGAAGGAATGAGCATTGCTGTCTGAAAGTAGCCACTAGCATACGTAAAGATAGATTTTTCCATGTCAAAGATGCCCATAGCTTTAGATGTCACTAGACGAATACATAAATGTTCCCACAAAATACAGTATCTTGATTCTAAACCACATAATCGGCACATAATTACCAAGGCTGTGAGGGGTTGTTTTACAAGGAGAGTGAAGAATAGATGATTGTAATCAGACCATGATGGTAATTCGTGTATGTAGTGATGTATATGAAATAGAATTTTAGTATGTAATGTGCTGCTTGACCACTAGATGGCACTGTCTCCTTGCCTTCTGGTAATATGAGAACATGCAGATCTCTCCGCATCGGCAATGTGTTAAGAACTCGAATGATAAATTGTAAATATACAATGTAAATGTGGGAATGAGAAAAGATCATCGGAAAATGACCTATTGTTTAAATCACGTTTTTATATTTAACATGTTTTTAAAGAATTTTTGGTGATTTTTAATTTTCCATGTCAACATCTCTATTTAAACAAAAACCATAAAGTCCTGCAGTTTTCGCACCGACCGCGGCGCCACTTCTTGGTCTGTACAAATCACTTTACTGCAGTTACCTGCTTATCTGTCATTCTAATCACCTGTGTATAGATAAGACATGATGCACCATTCCTAATAGGCGATTGTCAGAGCTTCTCTATTCTTTCCTTGTACAATGACCTCTGCACAGGGCACAGAACATGTCTAGAAAACTCTCCCATAGAAGTCACTCACCATTGTGTCTATGGACCATGGGGCTTCCGTAAAGCAATTCTCTTAATGCTTTCTAAATGCTGTTAAAGGGAACCAGTCACCAGGATTTTGTGCATAGAGCTGGGGACATGGGCTGCTAGATGGCCACTAGCTCATCTTCAATACCCAGTCCCCACAGCTCTCTGCGCTTTTATTGTGTTAAAAAACCTTTTTGATCAATATGCAAATGACCTGATATGAGTCCTGTGTCCGGAGATGAGTCAAGCGGAAAGGCACCCAGCACCGCCCCGCGTCCTCCGAATCTCCTCCTTGCTGGCTGACGTCAGAGCTGGAGTGCCGAAATCTTGTGATGCGCGAGCTAGCGCATGCGCAGTGTCGGCATCATGTTCATTGATGCCAGCACAGGCAACGAACTACGCATGCGCTAGCTCGCGCATCGCGAGATTTCAGCGCTCCAGCTCTGTGACGCCAGCAAGGAGGAGATTCAGAGGACGCGGGGCGGTGCTGGGCTCCTTTCCGCTTGACTCATATCAGGTCATTTGCATATTGATCAAAAAGTTTTTTTTAACACAATAAAAGAGCAGAGAGCTATGGGGACTGGGTATTGCAGATGTGCTAGCGGCCATCTAGCAGCCCATGTCCCCAGCTCTATGCACAAAATCCTGGTGACGGGTTCCCTTTAAGAACAGCTCAGGCAAGATGGCCGCCTCCATAATCATTTTCATGAAACAGAATAAAAGTCTGCAATCAGAAAATAAAAACAGATTTAAAAAGAGATGTGTTACGATCTGCTTTTAACTGGATAGGTCATCAGTATCTGATCGATGGGTTTCCGACACCCGGAACCCCAGCCGATCAGCTGCTCTGAGAAGGCACCAGCGCTCCATGGTCTTCTCACAGCTTACCAAGCACCGTACATTGTATAGCGGCCATGCTTGGTATTGCGCTTAGCCCCATTCGCTTGAATGGGGATGAGCTGCTCCTCGGCCACGTGACCGAAGAATGTGACGTCACTGGCCTAGGAAAAGCTGAGAGAAGGCCGCCATGCTCACATGCTGGTGCCTTCTCAAACAGCTGATCGGCGGGGGTCCCGGCTGCCAGACCCCCACCGATCAGATATTGAGGACCTATCCAGAAGATAGATCATCAGTAAAAGAAAAAAAAAGTGTTTTGATGAAAACGCACTGGGGGAGATTTATCAAACTGGTGTAAAGCAGAACTGGCCTTGTTTCCCATAGCAACCAATCAGATCCCACCTTTCATTTTTCACCGCTACTTTGGAGAATGAAAGGAATAATCTGACTGGTTGCTATGGGCAACAAGGCCAGTTCTGCTTTACACCAATGTGATAAATCTCCCCCTCTTGTCAGAGTTTGTTTGAACGGAGAGGCTGAGTCGTGTCACATGCTCTCCCTCCCCTCCTCCCATCTTATGGACAGGTCTTCTGTTTAGATGGCACATATGACTTTCTGAACAAGGAGGTATGGCTTATAAAGTTTGAAGAGGCCACAACATTTGGGTGAGCGCTACAGCATCCTTGCATTTTGCCAAGAACAGCGCCATAGATTGTGTAGTGGGCATGCTTGGTATTGCAGCTCAGGCCCATTCACTTGAATGGGATTGAGCAGCGCCTAGGCCATGTGACTGATAAAAGCAACACCATTGGCCTAGGAAGAGGCCTAATCACTAGTGTTGATCGAGCACCAAAGTGCTCGGGTGCTGTGGCCGAACAGATCGGTATGCTCGTGTGCTCTACCGAGCACAATGGAAGTCGATGGGAGAACCCCAGGCACCCCCTGCTCGGAAGAGAAGAGGGTGTCTGGTTCACAAAAAAAGGTTAGAAGTTGATGGAAACCCCATCAAAATGGTTTGGAACCAGCATTAAGAGGATAGCTGGATGTGTCTTTGTCTATTTTATGTTGTACATAATAGGAGTCTACCACACAAAGGCTATATGCCAAAAGCCAGGTATGTGCAAGCCATCCATCTATCCATGAGACAGATAACAGCTAGCATACCTTACAATGGCAGCCTTGTTCACTGAGATATTCCAAACCAGCTGTCATCTGACTGAGAGACAGTAAACTTCAGTTATTTTGCATCTGTTGGATGGCTTGGGTGGACCTGCACACCTAGATCAATATCATTAGGGCGACAAAAAAAATTCTGATTGTCCAAACATAATATTCAATAACCTTTCTATACAGTTTTGTCATGTAAAAACCCATTTGCATAGACATGGGCATATGGAAAATTCACGATCTACACTACTCATAAACAGCGCCAGCTATTGGATTCATAGTCTTGTCCTAAAACTATGAAGCCAATAGATGCCGCTGTTCATGAGTCATTACAAGCAGGGCAATAGTCCTCATACACTCTAGCAAGCTTGTATTACCGCAGATAAAGTGCTGGAAGATGTGTGAATGATAGCAGCAATCCGATATACACCTCAGTGTTAGCGCAGGCTATAATAGGCTGAGTGCTACATGGTGTGTGGACTCTGTTGAGCAGTGTGCCCCACTTACTAGCGCCCCGACAAGATGAACAGCGCCATCTATTGGTTTCATAGTCTTATGACAAGACTATTACTCTTTTCATAAGACTATGAAACCAGTAGATGGCACTGTTCATGAGTAGTGTAGATTGCGAATTTTCCATGCAAATGGTTTTTCAGCTGAAAAACAAGGCACATTCTGCTCATTTGCATGTCTTTCCCATATTCCCATGTTTATGCAAATTAGTTTTTACATGACAAAACTGTATAGAAAGGTTATTGAATATTATGTTTGGACAATCAGAATTTTTTTTGTCGCCCTAATGATATTGATCTAGGTGTGCAGGTCCACCCAAGCCATCCAACAGATGTGAAGTAACTTTGAGGCTCACTGGTTCTCAGTCAGATGAGAGCTGGTTTGGAATATCTCATAGTGCACAAGGCTGCCATTGTAAGGTATGCTGACTAAGCCTGTCATCTGTCTCATGGCTAGATTGGTGGCTTGCATATACCTGGCTTTTGGCATATAGCCTTTGTGTGGTTGTGTATTGTATGTCGTAGATAATAGGAGTCCAAGATGCATCCAGCTATCCTCTTAATGCTGGTTCCAAACCATTTTGATGGGGTATCCATTAATTTCTAACCTTTTTTTTGTGAACCAGACACCCTCTCCTCTTCAGAGCAGGGGGTGCCTGGTTTGATGCTCGGGTCTCCCGTTGACTTTCATTGTATTTGTACTCGAGCACCCGCAGTATTCGGCTGAGCATTCCGATGTGCCGAGCATAGCGATGCTCGAGCCGAACAACCGTTTGGCTGAGCATACTCGCTCAACACTACTAATCACTCAAGGAGTGCCAATCAGATCAACATTAGACACTTGGAAAACCCCTTCAACGGTGGCCAGCCGTATATACTGAAAAGAAAAAGTATTTGGAGAAGTGTCAAAAGCCGGATGTATTGCAGAGCTGTTACCTGTTATAATGTATCTGCTCCTGGGTGTATAGTGAAGCGCTAAGTTGCGAGCCTTTGACACGCCGCTAGCTTGCCTCATTCAACTTGAATTTATTTTCTTTGACCCCATGACAGAACCAGATAAACAGCAACCATCTCCGACGATCAGAGAAGGAGGTCAACAGTCTACAAGCCAAGGTGCAACATCTGACCACCGAAAACAAGAGCCTGCAACATCAGCTGTCTGAAGGCAAGCGAAGGCAGGCCGAGATCGAGTGCAAGGTAACGCACAGTCCCCATAATGGGGGAGATCGGTGTAATATTGGTTGACATTTATTGTTTGATTATAATGTGACAATTACAAACACACACAAATATATGCAAACATTTTTACATCAGTTTAATTTTGCATCTTTAATAGCGGGTGCTTTCTGTTTTTATTTTCTTTAGCTCCAAATGCCTTCATGTTTTCACGTTAAACATATCTTTTAAGAATATTTGGTAATTGTTTTTTCCATGTCATGTCTATATATTTTTTTAAATACAACTCCTGAAACCTTGCTGTTTTCACACTGGCCTCTGAGCCTTTTTAACAGGCTCTGTAGAGACCGCACTTAAAGGGGTTGTCTTACTTCAGCAAATTGCATTTATCATGTGGAGAAAATTAATACAAGGCACTTACTATTGTATTGTGATTGTCCATATTGCCTCATTTGCTGGCTGGATTCATTTTTCCATCACATTATACACTGCTCGTTTCCAGGGAATACGACCACCCTGTAATCTAGCAGAGGTGGCCATGCTTGAACACTATAGGAAAAAGGGCCTGTCCATGAGCATTTGCGCTGTCCCGGCCACCAGAGAGGTCGGAGCTTTTTCCTATTGTGTACAAGCACGACCACCACTGATGGATTGCAGGAAGGTTGTAACCCCTGGAAATTAGCACAGTGTAATCTGATGGAAAAATGAATCCAGCCAGCAAAGGAGGCAATATGGAGAATCACAATACATTAGTAAGTACCTTGTATTAACTGTCTCCACATGATAAATGCCATTTGCTGAAGTGAGACAACCCCTTTAAAGGGGGTTACTCAAACCCTATAATGACTATGCCCGGGCACCTTATATACATTATATTTACCGGCGCCTGTGTCGCTTCGGATCCCTGCACAGCCGCCACTGCATCTCCCCGCTGTTCGGATGAAAACATCCGGCGACGGGGGGGTTAGCCAATAGAAGGCCGTGACTGGGTTGAGCCTCCCTAACATCGCCTGCAATGCTAGGGAGGCTCGTTCCCGTCACAGCCTGCTATTGGCTGTATCCCACCGTTGCTGGATGTTTTGATTTGAGTGATGGGGGAGATGCAGCGATGTCCGCACAGGGATCTCAAGTGACACAGGTGCCAGGATGTATAATGTATACGAGGGGCCGGGGATGAGGGGGGTTATTATAGGATTTGGATAACCCCCTTTAAGCATTCATTTTGTTATAACAGGCAGCATTACACTGAAAAGGAGATAGATAGATACGTCTAACGCAGGATCTAGCAATATAACAAAATAGCAAAGACAGGTGCACTCTGCGGTCTTACTAAACCCTCAAACTGATGTTAAAATTGAGAGATTAGCCAACAAATCCTACGGTGTAGAACATGTCTGAGCCCGAGCACCGCGCCAAGGTTTCTCAAGTAGCTTGGGAACCTAACACTCACCTACCTGCACCGTATGGGCACTACCAGGAGCCAGTGGCCAAATTATAGGAGCATGAGGCTACATGCTGGAGGTAACTGGTGAGTTGTTTGAGTCAGCCTCATGCTCCTTTAATTTGCCCACTGGCTCCTGGTAGTGCCCATACAGCGCAGGTAGGTGAGTGTTAGGTTCCCGAGCTACTTGAGAAACCTTGGCGTGGTGCTCGGGCTCAGACATGTCCTCCACAGTAGGATTTGTTGGCTAATCTCTCAATTTTAACATCAGTTTGAGGGTTTAGTAAGACCGCAGAGTGCACCTGTCTTTGCTATTTTGTTATATTGCTATATTGATTACTACATCCACATAATTGCTATCTTGGGTAGGTAGGATGTCTATTGTGGTACTTGTGGTTCGCTCCGAGCATCCTCCATTGTATGCATTTTTGCTGGGGATTGTCATTAGCAACGGGCCACAAGTGCAGGATTTGCTCCCCTATATATATGCACGACTGCATGCGGGTTTCAGCATTTCCTGCTTGGTTAATGCCACGCCATTCTTTTCAGTTTATAACACAGGATCTACCGTACACAATAGGTGATGGTCACCAATCCGCCTCCTCCCTGTACAATGACCTCTGCACAGAGCACGCCCTCAATCATCTCCCATAGAAATCTGTGAGGAGCATCTCCAGATTAGTTTCCTACGGTCCTTGTGGCTACTGTAAAGCCGATCTCTTAGGCAAGATTGCTGCCCTCATAATTATGAACTGGAAATAGAATACAACTGCAATCAGAAAAAAAGTAAAATTGTAATGTTTGGCTAATCGCAGATTATTGGAAAGGATAAGATTGTGCCAGGCTTTACGTTACCCTACCCTATTATTTTAAAGAAGGGAATTATCTTTCTTTCTTAGGCAACCATGTGAAAACCTATAAATCTTATGAGGAATCGAAATGGAATAAGTAACACTTTGAGCTTTTCTCAGTTACATTCATGTCCTCTATGTATTATATCTGGTGGTAGCAGTGATGCCCAAGAATAGAAGTAATAATGTAAGCGCGGCTTCATTTCCCTGTTAATGATCTGTTTCTGCCCATGTCTACAAGTAGTTTCCTACTAATTGCTGTATAGAGCCAGAGCTGTGTTTTTGCAGTGATGGAGAAGTGATTACTTTCGCAGTGCCCGAGCAGATTTTCATGCCAAGAATATGGCAATATTTGAGTGCAAAATTGGCTTCAAACCTAGATTTTTAACCTTTTTATGTAATGGCTGGAAAACCTTTGAAGAGTATCCCAAGCCTTTCAGGACTTTCACCAAAGGATAGAAAGGTCCAGACGCTCCCTTAGAGTTTGTCCGCACTTAAAGGCTATGGACACCTTCAGGGCAATTTTTTCATTGCATTTCACTCATTTTGGGCGAAAATATGTTTTCATTTGGTCTTTATTAAAAAATTTCAGTCGTTTTTGAGATACAAGAGTTAACAAATGGGTTTGTAGAGTATTACTCCTCAATCTCCTCAGCTGATGGCTCATGTGAAGCCTTATCTCTAATAATAACTAATTTTAAGCAATTTTATCAGTACGATAAGAGTTTAGCTATAATGCGTGTTTGAGGTCAGGAGATCAGAGAGGAGGCTTCATACGAGCCGTCAGCTGATGAGACTGAGAAGTGATACTCTGCAAACAAATTGATTTGTAACCCTTGTATTTAAAAAATGTCTAACTTTTACTAAAAACCAATTGAAAAAATGATTTTTAGCCCAAAATGAGTACAATGCAAGCATAAAAATATTGCCTCAAAGGTATTTATAACCTTTAAGCCCCTCTTAGTGTATTGTCAGCTTAACTAGCGCTGAGAACAGTGGGTTCAGATGACAGTTTAAAGGGGTTATGCAAAACTAAACTTTTGAGACGTCTTCAGAATGGCTGGACTCGCGCTGGGGTTCATACTTACCTGGTCACTGCTGCTGGATTCCGCCTGCATCGCTCCACATCTCTGGGAATGAACATCCTGTTTACAGGTGTCATGTGACTGCTGCAGCCAGTCCCTGGCCACAGCAGTGACCGGTCATCTTTGCAGTCGCATACCATATGGGCGACAGGTTACCGCTACAACCAGTGATTGGCTGCCGTGGTCACGTGACACCCATCAACAGGATATTGATTCCCTAAGGCCCCTTTCACACGAGCAAGTTTTCCACGTGGTTGCAATGCGTGACGTGAACACATAGCACCCCCACTGAATCCTGACCCATTCATTTCAATGTGTCTGTGTACATGAGCGTTTTATTTCACGCATCAGTTCTGCTTTGCATGAAAAACGCAGCATGTTCTATATTCTGCGGGGTTTTTTCACGCAGCCCTGGCCCCTTAGTGAATGGGGCTTCAGTAAAAAACTCATTGCATCGGCAAACAAGTGCGGATGCAATGCATTTTCACTGATGGTTGCTAAGAGATGTTTTTTATCCCGCGCGTGAAAAACGCATCAAAACGCATTGCACTCCCGCGGAAATAACTGAACGCAATTGCAGACAAAACTGACTGAACTTGATGGCAAAATGGTGTGAGTTTCACTGAACGCATCCGGACCTAATCAGTCACGCTCGTGTGAAAGAGGCCTAAGACCTGGGACCTGCCAAGGTGCCCATGGAGCAATGCAGCTGGAGTCCATTGGCCATGGGACCAGGTATGTATGGACCCCACCACGGACCCCTTTCAGTGTGGAGGGGGAAGATCCACCATCTGCCATACACAATAGATTATTGACCAATCCTGCAAAGATAAGGGGTTGGGATCCCTGGATTTGTCACAAGTCGTACTACCTAATGGAGATCTGCTGTCACCAATATGTGGCATTAATAGTGATGAACTGAAAGCAAAACCTTAAACGTGGAGGAGAGGGATGATTCATTGCACAGTGCTATTGTGATTGACTGTAACCCTAGTTGTTACCTCTGAGATGGAAAGTTTTACAGTCATAGTGAATAAAGCAGAGAAGTTGACAGTAAAGATCTAAAGTATCAAACAATCGAGTAAAGTTCAAGGAACTTTTCATCTTTTCTCCATTTTTTGCTAACTCTCCTCTGAATTTGACTTGTCTTGCATCCCTCAAAAGACATGATCAGATGACAACACCAATGTACCAATGTCTTTCTTTTACAGTCTTTGTACAGCCGTGTTTCTAATGGCTTCTGATCCCTATGGACCCTACCTATATGCCGTGTCTAAGCTGTTACATGCATATTTGCATTCCTTCAGTCTATAGTTCTCATAGTCCGTGATGTTGATGGCACAATTCTGGGCACATAGCTTTCAATTAAGATTTGGGTTCGATATATTTTTTTATTTTTTATATATAATACTGCACAACAGTCCAACAGTTTATTTCACAGTTTGCTGCGGCTTGCCGTTTTTTCAGCATTCTGCAACTGCTTCTATCATATGATGCAATTTATATAATTATTATTTTTTATTTTTTAGATGCTTCTTTTGTGTGTTAGGCCAACTGACAGTCCCTGACAACTTCTATTAGGGCATGTCGAGGACTATATCTGTTTTTTGTGGCAGCGATAGAGACACATGTTGCGGTATTCTTGCTGTCAGAATTGATAGAACTCCTCCTGGTGAAGGATCTGTTCACACTTGGGTCCATAAGTTTTCACACACTGTTTTCCAGCATATTCTGATCTGAAAAAGCTGTTTATGCAGACGGATCCGTTCTGAACGGATGCAAGCATTTGCATTATAGGTGCGGATCCGTCTGTGCAGATACCAGACGGATCCGCAATGAACGCAAGTGTGAAAGTAGCCTAAACTGTATGGATAAGGCTCTGGTCACACCAATGTCACAGCTTCAGAATATAATGGAGAAACGGTGGCTATGCCGTATATGTTTTTCAGAAGGATACCGGTGAATCTTGACAGATGACTTTAAAGTGATCAGTCCTGATCGCAGTATCTTTACAGGTAAAAGCACTGTAGACGGCACCAATATGCTGGAAAACAGTGTGTGAAAACTGAGGGGTTAATTGTGCGTATCATAGCCCCCTGTAAGGGATCAGGTGCTGCCAGGCAGTAGGGGGCAGTCATGTACACAGTTCGTAGTATATTCTAACTTGAAGCGTCCCCATCACTATGGGAACGCCTCTGTGTTAGAATATACTGTCGGATCTGAGTTTTCACGATCTAACTCAAATCCGATGGTATATTCTAACAGAGGCGTTCCCATGGTGATGGGGACGCTTCAAGTTAAAATATACCATCGGATTGGAGAAAACTCAGATCCGATGGTATATTAATAGGGACTCCTGACTTTACATTGAAAGTCAATGGGGGACGGATCCGTTTGCAATTGCACCATATTGTGTCAACGTCAAACGGATCCGTCCCCATTGACTTGCATTGTAAGTCTGGACGGATCCTTTTGGCTCTGCACGGCCAGGCGGACACCAAAACGCTACAAGCTGCGTTTTGGTGTCCGCCTCCAGAGCAGAATAGAGCCAAACTGATGCATTCTGAACGGATCCTTATCCATTCAGAATGCATTGGGGGTGAACGGATCACTTCGGGGCCGCTTGTGAGAGCCCTCAAACGGATCTCACAAGCGGAACCCCAAACGCAAGTGTGAAAGTAGCCTTAGAGTGGCTTCTTAGCCTGAGCTGGATGTTGGAATATACAATACACAAACAAGGGCCCAGATTTACTAAAGTGTCTGTGCCAAAAATCTGTCTAAAAAGTGGCACAGTTTTGGCACATCTAGGATTTCTATACTTTTTTCGACATGCACAACAAAGGGACTTAGCAGGAAGGGGACAGAGCGTCACGTGAAATGGGGCGTGTCCTAGGATGTACCATTTTGCTAAAAAATCCATCTTACTGTAAGCCAGGGATGCACAACCTACGGCCCTCCAGCTGTTGCAAAACTACAACTCCCAATGTGCCCGGACAGCCTAAAACAGGCATGGCCAACCTACAGCTCTCCAGCTGCTGTAGTTTTGCAACAGCTGGAGAGCCTCAGGTTGGCCATCCCTGGCCTACAGCAGGGCATGGTGGGAGTTGTATTTTTTTTCAACAGCTGGAGGGCCGCAGGTTGAGCATTCCTGCTGTAAGCCAACCAATAGTTGGTTAGAGCCAGAGAAAAGTGTCTATCCCCTGAACCAGATTTACCATCCAGCCTTCACCCCTGTGATAAATCTGGGGCAGGTTTTAGGATTAGTAAGTCTGCGCCAAAGTCTTGTGACTTGAACTAAAATTCTAATAAGGTTTCAGTAATTAATTAGGCTTCTATTCACTATTGCTCATGAATAGACACATTACAACCACATTTGGAAAAAAGTTGCTTTTCCATATTATTGTGAACATTGGGGGGGTTACATGATTCCTTCTGGAAATATTGGCTATGCATAGTCTAATTCAGTGTTTCCCAACCAGCGTGCCTCCAGCTGTTGCAAAACTACACCTCCCAGCATGCCCGCACAGCCAAAGGCTGTCCGGGCATGCTGGGAGTTGTAGTTTTGCAACAGCTGGAGGCACGCTGTTTGGGAAACACTGGTCTAATTGACCTGAAATGATACCTATATAGAAAACTATATGTACATGCTGACATACAATTGTGTCTGACCTAGTGTCTGTACTTTTTGCAGAACAAGGAGGAAGTGATGGCAGTGAGACTCCGAGAAGCAGACAGTATTGCGGCTGTGGCTGAACTCCAGCAGCGTATAGCAGAGCTAAGATTTCAGGTAATGCATCTTAAGATGCCTTCAATAGTTTTCAGGCAAGCACTTTTTCGGCCGAATTTCTCTGTCCTGACTCATCCATACATATACATGCTTGGCTCGGGCTTTACCCACCGATCTCTACTACCTGCTGCAGAAGTAACATGTCCCACGCTTGGCATGCGTAGCTGCTGCAGCCAATTGCCGATTGTATCTGGTCAATGCTTAACCAGTGATTGGCTGCAGCAGTCGCGTATCTGTTTGTGTCATTACTGCAGCAGGGGAGTGGCAGGGATCGGTAATGTCAGTATGCTGAGCCATTTTAAAGATTTTGTTTTTTGTTTTTTCCCCACTCGACAACCTCTTTAAATACGTGGTTTTCATCAGTTAAGAAAAAGCATCTCTTCCCCTTTCAGTATGTATTAGAGAAACCTGACAGTTCAGTTGTTTATGGAAGAAAACAAAACGGCTGATGCATGACATGTAAGGCTCCTGTAAAGAGATCTGATAATGTGACCATCAGATCTATTACTTGTAGTGGTCGCTGAATGAAAAGCTACTGATGGAGGCAGGCTCTGAACAGGCTTAGCAGCTTCCATGCAGGAGGTGATGGGGGCCCATCAGCCAAAGCACCCATTATTTTTCATAAATTGATCAGATTTGTACCTTTTCAAATAAAAAGGATAAGGCAGAGTTCACTCTTCAGTTATTTAGATCAGTTATTTTGAGCCAAAACCAGGAGAGGGTCAAAAACGCAGAACAGGCAATTTCGCAGAACAGGTGCGAACCCATTTATTTTAACGGGGCCGCAAAAGTTCGCAGACAAGAATAGAAATTTCTATCATGGGGCCGGCCATGTGCAGTCCGCAAAATGAGGTACGTACATGGCCGGTATCTGTGTTTTGAGGATCCGCAATTTGCGTACTGCAAAACACTATAGACCCTTAGACCGCTTTGCGGTCTGCAAATTGCGGATGTGCAAAACGCTGATACCGGCCATACGCATTCCGCCTTTTGCGGAGCGACTGGCCCGTAATAGAACAGTCCTATCCTTGTCCATAACGCGGACAGTAATGGGATATGTTCTATTTTTTTCCGAAATGGCCATGCGGACATACGGAATGCACAGGGGGTCATTACCTTTTTTGTTCAGTATGTCTCTGTATATAAGGCTGCCTTCACATGGCTGTGGGCGGTCCGTGTGACGGCCACATTTCCTGGCCCGACCGTGGCTGATGTGAACCAAACTCGCTGCACTATAGTGATCTATGAAGCTGCGAGTTCCAGCCCAACTGTGGGTCTACTGTACTCGCAGCATCATTTCAGTACAGGACTGGTGAGGCTGGAAATCACAGCGTCATAGATCAGTGGTGTAGTGCGTTTGGCTCACATGAGCAGCGGTCAGTCCAGGAAATGCGAATGTCACACGGATTGCCCACGGCCATCTGAAAGCAGCCTAGAGATGACTCTCATGACTGCAGAAGCCAAGGTTAGAAATGTACAGTATATATTGTCATGTGCCTGTAAATTATACACAATACGTATTTTCGGTATCTGCATGCGCTTCAGCTCTTCATCTGGTCAGACCGAAACTTCTTTATTTGACCACCATTCTATTCCGAGATATGTAGATACTTGAAGCTAACCACATGGTCTTTGCAACATATAGGGTGTAAGTCTTTGAACAGTGCTTGATATCTAAATATGGTTTCACTTACATATAGACCATAGTAAGAACATGCCGATGTTCCCCACAGCTAGTTTTTTCACACAGTACGTCAAGCCAAAATCGTGAGCAGCTCCTTGAGAAGCTAAATAGAATAGTAACATGAAACCCTTTCAAACACGAGCTCACAGATTAGAGCTGGACAAGTTGGACTAGCTTTCCTTGAACAGTGAGTTTAGGCTGTAGTCACAATTTTTTGTATGGAAAAATCTGCCACCAAAGCAACAGCCGAAATCCTGACTGTTCTCCTAGTTGGCCCCATAAAGATTGAGTTGGGCACAGGTGTGAACACCAGGCTTGAGCGAATCTACCTTCAGATCATAGATTCAAAGTCGATTCGTTCAAATACTTACATTTTAATTCTGTACGGAAACGGCATCAAAATCAATCGGCTCCGTGGAGCCAAAGTTTCTCGCCCGAAGTCGCGCAAGACTTCGGTGAATTTCTACTGTATTCATATGTACTGTACTGAATCCGAAGTGGGCCTTGGTACCAAGGTACCAGCCAGTACCAAG
Organism: Bufo bufo; assembly: GCF_905171765.1. Taxonomy (NCBI): domain Eukaryota; kingdom Metazoa; phylum Chordata; class Amphibia; order Anura; family Bufonidae; genus Bufo; species Bufo bufo. The sequence continues at coordinate 53,590,939 of NC_053397.1, forward strand.
GCCCACTTTGTATTGCTGTTTTTAAATTGTTTTTAAATACGCAGATATGAATACAGTAAGAATTCACCAAAGTCTACACTCCTCTGGCAGGCACCATAGCCACAAGAAAGCTAATTGCACTGTAGAAGTGCTCACAGCAGGCCAGCTTCAGATATATTAACCCCTGACTCGATATAATAATGGGGCCACAAAAGGCACAAAGTGCTGCAGATAAACTGAGAGAGTTTGTAAGACAACCAGACGAGGCGTCGTGGTCTCCTTTACTGCAGCAAAATATGCATACTAGGGCAAGCACTGTATCAGATACTGCAGCCCCTGCAACAGCTCCTCAGAAAGCTCAAGATGAACCCACCCTTAAACAAATAACAGCACAAGTTCTAGAGGCCATCACGGCCTGCAAGACGTCTCTTACGGGGAAATTGGATGAAGTTAAGATTGATCTAGACCTCTTGCGTCAAGACATGCATGACAGAGTCCAACATACTGAAGAACGTATATCGCGCATAGAAGATGCGACGGCCACTGTTCCCAGATCTACGGTAGCTCCCAAAATCTGTCCTCCAAAAGCCCTATGGAGCTACTTCATTTTGAACTCTGCCATGCGCCCATACATCATTTTTTGAGCACATATGGGGTGTTGGCGTATTCGGGGGGAAATGGGGAACAAAATATGGGGTGCATTCTGTCCTGCTTTCCCTTGTGAAAGTGTAAAATGTGGGTGTAAAGCAACTTTTTCTGGAATTTTTTATTTTTAAATTTTCACAGCCAAGCGTTTCCCCATTCTGTGAAACGCCCGATGGGTCAAAGTGCTCACACCTTGAAATATTCCTTGAGGGGTGTAGTTTCAGGAATAGGGTGACTTTTTGGGGGTTTCCACTGTAGGGCCACCTCTGGGTGTCTTCATATGCGACATAGCTCCCAATTACTATTCCAGCTAAATCAGCTCTCCAAAAGCCATATGGTGCTCCTTCCACTCTGAAGCCTGCTGTGAGTCCATACATCAGTTTTTGAGCACACAAAGGGTGTTTCTGTAAACTCCAGATTCAGGGTAATAGATTGAGTTTTGTTTGGCTGTTAACCCTTGATGTGTTGCAGAAAAAAATAAAATATTAAAAATTTTAAATCTGCTAAAAAAAAGTGAAATTTTGAGATTTCATTATCATTTTCATTTAATTCTCGTGGGGGCACCTAAAGGGTTAAAGTTTGTAAAATTAGTTTTCAATAGTTTGAGGGGTGTAGTTTCTAAAATGGGGTGATTTATGGGTGGTTTCTATGTAAGCCCCAGAAAGTGATTTCATACCTGAACTGGTCATGAAAAAATTGGGGTTTGGAAATGTTCTTAAAAATTTCAAGATTTGCTTCTAAACTTCTAAGCCTTCTAACGTCCCAAAAAAATAAAATGTAATTTTCAAAATGATCCAAACATGAAGTAGACATATGGGGAATGTAAAGTACCGTATTTTTCGCCCTATAAGACGCACCGGCCCATAAGACGCACCTAGGTTTTTGAGGAGGAAAATAAGAAAAAATATATTTTGAACCAATAGGTGTGCTTTTGGTGGGTTTTGAACTAATTGTGGTCTGTGGATGGCGCACTGTTATAGGGGATCTGTGGATGGCGCACTGTTATGCGGGATCTGTGGATGACGCACTGTTATGCGGGATCTGTGGATGACGCACTGTTATGGGGAATCTGTGGCTGACGCACTATTATGGGGAATCTGTGGCTGACTCACTTATGGGGGATCTGTGGGTGACGCACTGTTATGGGGGATCTGTGGCTGACGCACTACGTCATGCGCCCACGCCGCCTGCTTCATTCATAAAGTGGGCGGCGCAGGCGCGTGACTTTGTGACTCACGCTGCAGGCGCCATCCTCCTGGCCTGCCTCCCCCCTCCTCTCTGCTACCTACCGAGCGCTTGTAGTTGTAAGTAATACAAGCGCTGATTATGAGATTACCGGTATATACATAATTAACTATTACAGATCTGATTATACAGTGAGCAGGGCCCGTGTAGTAGAATAGTCACTGCACGGGCCCCGCTGTCATTATAAAAGCAGATGCCGGCCCCCAGTCACTCCTCCCTCACAGCTGATACACCCGCCGCGCGGCATCGCGGCGGGTGTATCATTGAAAATTCGGCAAAATCAGCAGCATTCGCCCCATAAGACGCACTGCTATTTTCCCTCCACTTTTGGGGGGGGGGGGGAGTGCGTCTTATAGGGCGAAAAATACGGTATGTTGCATATGAAGACATCCTGAGGTACCCCTAGAGTGGAAACCCCCCAAAAGGGACCCTATTCTGGAAACTACACCCCTCAAGGAATATTTCAAGGTGTGTAGTGAGCACTTTGACCCATTGGGCGTTTCACAGAAACATTGCTTTACACCCACATTTTACATTTTCACAAGGGGTAACAGGACAAAATGCACCCCACATTTTGTTCCCCCCCCCCCCCTGAATATGCCAACACCTTGTATGTGCTAAAAAAAAAAATTATGTATGGGTGCATGGCAGGGCTCTAGAGTCAATCAGCTAAATATGAATTTTGCTGACCTGCATTGGCAGATGTATTTTAGGTGCTATGTCGCATTAAATAAATTCCTCAGGTCCCCAGAAATGAAAAATCCCAAGAAGTGACCCCATTTTGGAAAGGGTACTTTTTAGCAAACGGGTGTCTCACAGAAAGCAGAATTACTTGAGAGAAGCATTTCAAAGCACATATTTGTAAAAATGAAAAATTACTAGCAGACCCTAATTTTTCACTTTGACAAGGGGTTGAAGGAGAAAATGCACCTCAGTATATGTCCCCCATTTGCAAACACCCCATATGTGCTCGTAGCCTGCTGTATTGGCGCATATCAGGCCTCTAGGGGCTAAGTGCAAAATATGGTTTTTGCAGGCCTGATATGGATTTTAGCTGCCATCTCGCATTTAAAAAATGTCCTGAGGTCCCCAGAAATTAAAAACACCAAGAAGTGACCCCATTTCGGAAAGAGCACCCCCGTACGGACATTTTAAGTGGTGGAAAGGGTACTTTTTAGCAAACGGGTGTCTCACAGAAAAGAATATGTAGTGGTTGTTATAAAGTGGATATGCAAGCGAGGTGGACTAAATCAGATATAAAGTGGAAAAATTACAGGGAGCATAAAGGATGAAATTAAATTAATATTCCATGCAAGAATGGTAGATTCTAAAGCAGTCCTGCATGCACAGGCTAGGTTTTTTCAGGGCAGGTTTCGCATTGGTAAATGGTGTCTTTCCTTATCCCTCTTTTGTGACTCACCCTGCATCTTTTTTTGGGTCCTTTCCTTTCTTGCTGTCTGGGGGACTTGACCTGGAAAATGTTGTCCTGGTACAACATGGGCACCGTAACTTCCTGAAGTACTAGGACCCTCCCCGGCCTGGGTTTGATAAATTAGGGCCTTGATAACCACCTCTTAGAACTGAAGGAAAGTTCCTCTGTGGCCTGAAGATTGAAATAGGATGTACGCATTGCACATTGCCATCTGTACAATGTGTACGGCCAGCTTTTTGTACCACACTTTTGTTTTTTATAAGTTGATCTGCAAGATCCACCCCTCCCATGGGCCTGTTGTAATCAAGGATGCAGTCTGACTTGTTGACAGTGGTAGTGATACCTAGTACAGCGGCAGGGGAGCTGGTGTTAGTGTGAATGGTGGTCAGTACAAGGACGTCCCTCTTGTCCTTGTACTTAACCACCATCATATACTCATTGCGGAGAGCCCTACTTTCACCCATTCTCAGTGGTTGCACTACCAGGGATCTAGGGAGGCCTATCAGATTTTTGCGCACTGTGCCGCAAGCCACAGTACCCCTGGCAGTTAGGGACCCGAATAGGGGTATGCTGGTATAATAATTATCCACATAGAGGTGGTAACCCTTATCCAGCAGTGGGTGCAGTAACTCCTAGGACGGGGGGCATTCTGGGGGTTCTAACCTGGAATCTTTCATTTTGTAAATGCGGAACTTGTGGGTATACCCGGATCTACTCTCACAGAGTTTGTATATTTTTATGCCATACCTTGCCCGTTTGCTAGGCAGGTATTGACTGAATCGGATCCTTCCTTTGAACAATAGGGACTCGTATACACTGACATTTTTCTCTGGGTTGTACACCTCAGAAAACTTGTTGCTGAAGTGGTCAATGACAGACCTAACTTTGAACAGTCGGTCAAATGTTGGGTCGTTTTGGGGTGGGCACTGTGCATTGTCATTGTAGTGTAGGAATTTTCAGATTGATTCAAGTCGCTTCCTGGTCATGGTCTGACTGTAAATTGGAGTCTGGTAGAAAATGTCAGAACTCCAATATTGCCTAACGTTTTTTTTATTACGGCCATGTGCAGCACAAGTCCCCCAAAACTTCATCTGCTGCATCTACTGGGGTCCAACCTAGGGGTCTAGCGTGTGGCGAACTAGGGTTCTGAGCAATGAATTGTTGGGTGTACAAATTGGTTTGGGTCACCATTAGATCTACAAAATCTTCAGAGAAGATTTTGAAAAAATCTAGCTCAGTGAAGCCCGCACAATCTTTCAGAATTCCTGAGTTGCCCACAAACTCAGGAATTTGGGGCTGCTAATCGTCAGGGCGTGGCATCCATGTTGGCTCACTCTGGGGGGCTGCCGTCCCCTGGGAAGGGACAGGGACGGAGGGATCTGCAACAGCTGCAAATGAAGAAAAAAAATTGTGCAGCTATTCCAGATCTTCTTCTTTCTTTTTTTCAGCAGCAAAAGGGGTTAAAGTCACAGTACACCACTAGTCCCAGCAAGCCACAGCAGCACAGAAAGGCACAGAACCTCTCTGCGTGCAGTCACCAGCTAGAATGGCTGCATGCAGGGAAGTTCAGCCTCTTCCTGTGAAGCTATAGCGCTGCCATTGGCTGGAGCGTTGTTCCAGCCAATCGCAACACTGGTGTCCTCTGCCTCACCTCGGATGTGACCGGTTCTCACCAGTTCAGTACCGGCCACTGTCCCCTGGCCTCCTCCCGCCCTGGAGCTGCAGGGGGGTGGATCGGCATAATGCTGCCCTTACCTGCCATGGCTGCCTGCCGGTAAGAGCAGCCATGGTGCCGTGATTCCACCCCGATCTTCCCCCAGAGCCCCGCAGACCTCATGAAGTACATGGGTCTTTAAGTTCTGTCCAGATATGACGTACATGTATGCCATGGGCCCTAAAGGGGTTAAATATGACCTATTATAGCTTCCTGTTTGTACTGTTACATGTTTAGCCACTTACTAAGGGCCACCTCAATCATACCTATGTACTTACTTAAATAGAGGTATCCTAATAGTTGCTGCAGCCTGCATGCCTCGGTCACACCATCACCAATCATGGAGGCATCCCCGTTTCACTGGCCCAGAGTCTGGTATGAAAGAAGCTACACCAGACACAACGTACCTTCCATGTGTAATATATGGGTAAGGAGTACAGTTTGTATACTCAGTTTTCTAATGGTTTTTCTGTTTAAGGTCTATTAAAACGATTCTGTTATACCTCATCACAGCCATTGCAGTATGTTTGACTCCTGATAGTACTTTTACACCCAGGATTCCATGGCTGAGTTAAAAATTCTTTAATGGAATGTTAGGGGTTTAGGCGCTCCACAAAAAAGGTCAATGGTGCTCGCCTTTATTAGAAACTTCTAACCTCAAATATTGTGTGTACAGGAGACACATCTTACACCTACTACATATATGGCCCTAAAGAAGCCTTGGGTACAATGGTCCGCACACTCCTGCCATTCATCTTCCTCTAGGGGGGGTGTCTCTGCTAGTACATAAACAACTAAGATGGGAGGCAAAAGAACTGGTCATTGATGCGGAAGGCAGATTGGTCTTTGTTCATGCTCTTATTGACCATGTACAGTATGTTTTACTAGGCGGCTATAACCCTCCCCCTGGTTCCATGCAGATCTGACACCTTGCAGCCACCTTTGCGGCCGCTTACCCACATGCTAAAGTAATCTGCATGGGAGATCTAAATATGATGTTGGATCCCGCAATTGACAGACTTACTGACGTGGCAAGCCCATCAAATATAGGGTCTCCCTCGCAGCTTCAGAGATTCTTAACTGAATTTCGGTGGCATGATCTCTGGAGATCTAAATTTCCCAGGTCTAAAGTTTACTCCTGTCACAGTAGCAGTCACAACTCCTCAACTAGGATAGACTATGTACTAGGCAAAGAACTCGTATCGTAACGTATTTGCCCAGAGGAATATCAGACCACTCGCCAATACTAGGCATACTCGTACGTAGTGTTCCCTCAATGTACAGAATGAACATACATCCGTTCTGGCTGAACCTCACGGGATCAACAGACGGGATTACATATCAACTACAAGAGTTCCTAAAAACACATGAAAATGAACTCCATACCGCACTTCTGTGGGACACATTAAAGGCGTTTTTACGCGGGGCACTCGATTCTAGTATATCCTATATTAAAAGGGACACTAAACGCTCAGAAATGGAGCTGGAGTCAGTGCACCACATTAAAACAACAGTATATTAGTCACCCGACTGATGCCAATAGATCTGCATGGCCGCCGGCGGGTAGACAGTACCTTGCGATACTCAAAGACAAAGCTGACCGGAAAATGTTTATGAAACAGACTGCTTTCGAACTGGGAAATCAAGCGGCTAAGCTACTGGCTCAGTTAATTCGACACAATTCACCTTCTACAGCGATCCTAGTGGTTAGGAATAATTTGGGACAAAAACTTAGCACTCAAGAATTAATCAGTACTTTTACACATTTCTATCAAGATCTATATAAATCTAACCTAACAGCATCCGAAACAGAGAGAGCTGCCTACTTGGAAGGTATCCCTCTCCCTAAACTCACTACATCACAATGCGCCCAATTGGGCCCCAACCTATTTGTTTGGAAGAAATACTCCATGCAATAGCTGACCTTTTAATAATGTGTAATCCCCAGGACCAGACTGGTTCCCCAAGGAGATGTATGCCAGATACAGAGGTGTTGGCCCCCCATCTGTTAGCGACGTTCCACTCGGCGTTGGAATCGGGTCATCTAGGGAAGCCACCATAATACTTTTACTCAAACCAGATAAGGATCCCCTTGACTGCGGACCCATTGCTACATGTGGATTACAAAATACTAAACAAAATATTAGCAACTCTCCTTAACCGGGTAGTTCTATCACGGGTCCATCCGGACCAAACGGGTTTTATGCCAGGGAAGTCCACCACAGAGAACATAAGAAGGGCACAGGTGGTCACTCAGCTGGGACTTTCACTGAACGCAGATTGGACACTGGACGCAGCCAAGGCATTTGACTCTATAGAATGGGCATATTTGTTTGGCTGCCTACGAGAATATGGGTTTGGTCCTCAATTTCTCAAATGGGTCAGCATCCTGTACAGCAACCCGGTAAGCAGGCTATTAGTTAATGGAGAATTATCGGAGAGCTTCCCCTTCACAGAGGGACGAGGCAGGGCTGCCCCCTGTCGCCACTCTTGTTTGCTCTGGCAATTGAAACCTTGGCCAATAGGGTGAGAAACGGTAACAACACAACCGGAGTGACTATGGGAGAGAGGGAGATTCGTATAGGTTTTTATGCTGATTATGTGATCCTGTATCTCTCTTCACCTGATTAGTCATTCAGCAGTGCAGTGACCTTGATAGACGAATTTGAGGATTATTCAGGCCTGAGAATTAACTGGGGGAAATTGGTATATGTGCCACTGGGCAGGACCGATTGGATTGGCCCTTCTCATGTAGCTCAACTGAAAGCAGTGGACACATTTAAATATCTAGGAGTCCTAATCACTAAACGGCACTCTCGGGCGTGGTCACTTAATATAGGCCCACTAATTGAACACATACGGAAGTAATTTAAAAACTGGCTTCCTTACCTATCTCCAAAGGTGCTGTATGCAGTCTAGCATGCCGAAACACAGATACCCAAATTAATGTTCAATGAATTGGATGCCATGACTAGGGGTTTTATCTGGGGCAGATCCCGAGCTAAACTCAGCTTAGATACACTGAAACGCCCAAAATTAGAGGGAGGACTGGCCTTACCGGACTATTTTACATACTACTTAATAAGCCGTATCTGGCCGGCTAACACATGGTTCACAACACCAGACATGCCAACCTAGGAGTACTTCCTAAAAACCTACCTAAAGGAGGGGTCACCTACATTTCAAAGGGCCTGCTGCCACTGCATAAATTGGCACAGATTATCTGGAAAGAGGCTCAATCATTGGCCAAATTCACAGAGGTTGTCTCAGATATACCTTTATGGGACAATCGGTCCTTACCAAACATACAGGTGGTGACGGGAGCGGACAAATGGAAATTTGCAGGCGCTACCGGTAATACCCTAGGTGATATCTATGACTAAGGAATTCTAATGACTTTCGAGGACTTGGCACAAAAGTATGACATACCACGTACCCATTTCTTCTCATACTTGAAACTTAGGCCGGCAATACAGAGTAAATTTCCACATAATATCACCAGAGTATCCAAATACCCACTCATAGGAGTTGTCAAAGCCCGGGGCCCCAGAGGATTAGTATCTGCAATCTATTCGCATTTGGTACACTCAAAGATTAGTGCAAACCCTCTACCCGTAATTGAAGGATACCCACTCTCACTGATGAATCCATAACAGCTTTATCAGAATCTCATTTACAGGTATCTCCCTCAAACAACAAAATGATCCAATGAAAATGTATGCATCAGACATATTTAACACCAACTAGGATGTATAGAATGGGCAGAGTGTCATCGCCAGCGTGTCCGCGGGGAGCTGGAGGCGAACTTCTGGCACATGATATGGACTTGTAAACATGATATGGACTTGTAATTCAATAGCCATTTTCTGGGGGGAAGTGACTGACTTTCTTTCCCTTCTACTGCCGATCGAAGTATCTTTCTTACCTGAAGTCTGCCTATTAGGGGTACTGAAGGAAACAATTGGGATCATTATATGACAACACTCTTGAGGGAATTCCTGTTTATGGCACGTAAATGTATTGCTTTGAGATGGTACAGCCCTAATACACCGAACTTGACCATGTGGAAAATGCAGATAAATCAGATTCTACCATATATGCTACTAGTATATAAACATCGCAATAAACCGCAAAAGTTTGATAGTTTGGGACCTATGGTGTGGGGCAGCACAAACCATGTACTCAACCTCGAGATTGCGACAAGCTACACTGCTCAAAAAAATAAAGGGAACACAAAAATAACACGTCCTAGATCTGAGTTAATTAAATATTCTTCTGAAATACTTTGTTCTTTACATAGTTGAATGTGCTGACAACAAAATCACACATAAATAAAAAAATGGAAATCTAATTTTTCAACCCATGGAGGTCTGGATTTGGAGTCACACTCAAAATGAAAGTGGAAAAACACACTACAGGCTGATCCAACTTTGATGTAATGTCCTTAAAACAAGCCAAAATGAGGCTCAGTAGTGTGTGTGGCCTCCACGTGCCTGTATGACCTCCCTACAACGCCTGTGCATGCTCCTGATGAGGTGGCGGACGGTCTCCTGAGGGATCTCCTCCCAGACCTGGACTAAAGCATCTGCCAACTCCTGGACAGTCTGTGGTGCAACATGACGTTGGTGGATAGAGTGAGACATGATGTCCCAGATGTGCTCAATTGGATTCAGGTCTGGGGAACAGGCGGGCCAGTCCATAGCATCAATGCCTTCGTCTTGCAGGAACTGCTGACACACTCCAGCCACATGAGGTCTAGCATTGTCTCGCATTAGGAGGAACCCAGGGCCAACCGCACCAGCATATGGTCTCACAAGGGGTCTGAGGATCTCATCTCGGTACCTAATGGCAGTCAGGCTCCCTCTGGCGAGCACATGGAGGGCTGTGCGGCCCTCCAAAGAAATGCCACCCCACACCATTACTGACCCAATGCCAAACCGGTCATGCTGGAGGATGTTGCAGGCAGCAGAACGTTCTCCACGGCGTCTCCAGACTCTGTCACGTCTGTCACATGTGCTCAGTGTGAACCTGCTTTCATCTGTGAAGAGCACAGGGTGCCAGTGGCGAATTTGCCAATCTTGGTGTTCTCTGGCAAATGCCAAACGTCCTGCACGGTGTTGGGCTGTAAGCACAACCCCCACCTGTGGACGTTGGGCCCTCATATCACCCTCATGGAGTCTGTTTCTGACCGTTTGAGCAGACACATGCACATTTGTGGCCTGCTGGAGGTCATTTTGCAGGGCTCTGGCAGTGCTCCTCCTGTTCCTCCTTGCACAAAGGCGGAGGTAGCGGTCCTGCTGCTGGGTTGTTGCCCTCCTACGGCCTCCTCCACGTCTCCTGATGTACTGGCCTGTCTCCTGGTAGCGCCTCCATGCTCTGGACACTATGCTGACAGACACGGCAAACCTTCTTGCCACAGCTCGCATTGATGTGCCATCCTGGATAAGCTGCACTACCTGAGCCACTTGTGTGGGTTGTAGACTCCGTCTCATGCTACCACTAGAGTGAAAGCACCGCCAGCATTCAAGTGACCAAAACATCAGCCAGGAAGCATAGGAACTGAAAAGTGGTCTGTGGTCACCACCTGCAGAACCACTCCTTTATTGGGGGTGTCTTGCTAATTGCCTATAATTTCCACCTGTTTTCTATCCCATTTGCAGTTGTTATTTCTTGGGTCCAGTTGCTATATCAAAGCCCAGTGGTGCGCATTGGGGCCAATGGTACTACCTCGGAAGGGGCATGCGACAAGGTTGTCCCCTCTCTCCTCTTCTTTTTGCTATAGCAATTGAACCGCTTGCATGTCTACTGAGGGGGTCAGACAGATTATAGGGTTTCTGGTGGGCATTAGTGAAGAACATGTCTTGCTATATGCAGACGATATGCTAATCTATGTTGGGGATTTAAGCTCGGTCCCATAATGTCCCCTATACATGATTTCGGTGATAGATCGGGTCTCCGTATAAACTGGGTTAAATCCATTCTGTTTCCATTGGACCTGATTCCCCTGGTTTCTCCCTTCTGTCTACCCGGCTGCAAGTTGCTAAGAGCTTTAAATATCTAGGTATTAGTCTCCTCTGATATCAGTCACTATGTAAAAGACAACATTGAACCGCTGCTAAAAAAGTATGATAGATAAAACTACTGCATGGTGTAAGTGGCCACTTACTATGGCTGGTAGGAGTAATCTCCTTAAAATTATATTGATGCCAAAGCTCATGTATGTTCTTCACAATTCCCTGGTGTTGATCCCACAGAGGATATTTTTTAAAATCTAGGGCCTGTTAAGAAGCTTGATCTGGTGCAAAAAAATCTCTTGGGATAAAGCTGGAAACCTTACAGAGAGGGAAGGACTCAGGGGGACTGTCTCTTCCCAATCCTTGGCTTTACTTTATCGCCTCGCAGATGCAACACCTGGGGGGCTGGGGACAGGCTCCTAGAGGAAGCGTGTCAGCAAAATTAGTGGCCCACATTATAAAGTGTAGATCCCCTATAGTCGTATTGAAACAGGGTGGCCTCCCCGCTCATGTTGCGGGAATGCCTACAATTACCTTACTCAGTAGGCGCAGGCATGTCCAAACTGCGGCCCTCCAGCTGTTGCAAAACTACAACTCCCAGCATGCCCTAATAGCTGTAAGCTATCCAGGCATGCTGGGAGTTGTAGTTTTGCAACAGCTGGAGGGCCGCAGTTTGGACATGCCTGCGAGTAGGGTTTGGCACAAGTGCCGGAAGCCGTTGTCCATAACGGGCTTCACCTAGGCTACACCGCTCTGGAGCAACCCTCTGCTGTCTGAGATATTCTGCCTGGAGAAGAAGGGAGTGACATTCTTATATCAGCTGCAGAAAGATGGGGAATTCAAGTCATTTGATCAGTTTAGGGAGGTGTTTTCTCTGCCTTGTACTGCCTTCTATCAATGTCTGCAGCTGAGACACGCGTTCCAGTCGCAAGCTAAATCTATCCCGGTGACCTGTGTGAGGCTTCCACTCCTGCAACAGATCCTTACTAGGTCCTCCTACGAAGGGGCTGATCTCTTCAATATATAGGAATCTTTTTGTAAAGTCCATAGGAGAGGGATCAGTTCCGGTTAGGATGGAGGTGGGAGGAGGATGTCTGCCCTATTTCGGATGAACAATGGAATTAGATTGGTATGTGAGGGACATTGCGTGTCCCAATTGTTGCTGATCCATCTAGTATACAGAACTCTATCCTTTCTGTTCAAAATTGGGGCTAGAATGGATGCCTCCTGCCCACGGTGTGGGCGAGGACCTGCATCTCTAATGCACCTGTTTTGGGAGTGCGATGAGCTCTCGAGCTTCTGGGCATGGGTTTTAAAAAGTATTAAAGATGCATACCGAATTAAGGTTCCGGTTACTCCTAGGGCCTGTCTAGGGATGCAACGCCTATTATTTCAAGCCCGAAAACTGATAGCTCGATACTGGATTCGCCCACAGCCTCCCTCGGTGGTTGAATTCCTTAACAGGATGAATGATATACTTGGTCTAGAAAGGGAGGTGTATGTTAAGAGGAAGTGTGAGGCCAAATTTGCGGCAATATGGGATACGTGGTTCTCTACTGGGGCAGAGTCCTCCTCTGCTGGGTCTGTCTAGATTCCCCTTATGCTGGTGGGGGGCAGAACGGGATGAGTGACTGGAAATCAGTATCTGTGTAGGAGTCGGATATGACAAGAAACAAATTAGGTTGGACTAATGAGTGATTCCAGAGCCCCGACTAAGTGGTTAGGTATGATTGATAGGGCTCTTTCACACGGGCGTCGCGGATAGGATGCGGGTGCGTCGCAGGAAAATCGTGCAAGTAGGTACGCAATTGCAGTCAGTTTTGACTGCGATTGCATTCCGATTTTATCGCGCGGGTGCCATGCGTTTTGCGCGTGAATGATAAAAATCTGACTGTGGTACCCGGACCCGAACCCAAACTTCTTCACTGAAGTAAAGGTTTGGATTAGGTGTTCTGTAGATTTTAATATTTTCCCTTATAATATGGTTATAAGGGAAAATGGCATTCTTAATACAGAATGCTAAGTAAACTGTAGATTGAGGTGATAAAAAATAAATTAACTTACCTGTTCCAATTGATCGCGCAGCCGGCATCATCTTCTTGCTTCTTCTTTTAGGACCTGCAAAAGGACCTTTGGTGACGTAATCGCGCTCACCACGTTAAGAATGCTATTTTCCCTTATAACTGTTATAAGGGAAAATAATACAGGGAATTCACTTTAATGGTGTCCAGGGATGAAAGCAACACCGATCATCTAGCGACCATGTGTGAAAATCGCACTGCATCCGCACTTGCTTGCGATTTTAAGCATCCCCATTCATTTCTATGGGGCCTGCGTTGCGTGAAAAACGCAGAATATAGAACATGCTCCGATTTTCACGCAACGCACAAGTGATGCGTGAAAATCACCACTCATCTGAACAGCCCCATTGAAGTGAATGGATCTGGATTCAGTGCGGGTGCAATGCGTTCACCTCACGCATTGCACCCGCGTGGAATTCTCGCCCGTGTGAAAGGGGCCTTAGGCCCTACGCACGTACATGGGAGGGATATGTTTTTTTTTTTACTGACAGTTGGACAGTATGATGAGATGCAATATGGTTATTACAAATGGCGGACTGTCTCTTTGCTCGGGGGTGGGGGGGGATTGGGAGAGTTTATTTCTTAGTTTTTGTGTGGGTTTAAATAATGGCTCTGTATGTCATTCATTTGATCGGCTGTAATACTATCTGTAAAGGAGTGCTTATTGTTTGTGTAATTTTGGAAAAGCTGTTTTAATAAAAAAATATCAGATTTTTTTTTTTTAAAAGAACTGGCGCTGCATGCGTGGGAGTTATGGAGAGGCCTGCGACTCTTCAAAACTGCGGCAGATCCTCCGCCACCCTAGGGCTTTATTAATACCGGCGTCTAAATGTGCCCCCATGTATTTTTGATTCTTGCCATTCTTTGTAAGCATCTTTAACAGCCTCTATTGTTTTCATTTTTTGAACTTTGTAGTACTTTAGAAATGAATAATTTCTCCATCTGTCTTTACGCTTTATTTCCGGCTGTAAAATAGAAACTGTTAAATCTCAGATACTTGTGCTCTACAGAAACTGCATAAAGTTTAGTGAGCATTGGAAGGAATCTTCTGCGCATACACAGGATGTGTATTACAGTTCTGTAACTTATTATAATGTGATGTATTCATTTCTTTTGCTACCTCTCCTTGGGCTGTTTACGTTCACAAATGACCAGCACATTCAGTGGCTTCTGCCATGATGAAATCTGACTACATACTTTGAGATGGCAGACAGCGGGTATAGTTAGCTGTTCGTGATTCACTGTGTTTCTTCCTCCTACTCCCGATCCTCCTAACCACCACCCCTTCATCTTCTTCAGAAATGCCCTTTTTACTTTTGAGAAAGAACTAACCCAAATTTCAGAAGAACTTACAAGAGATAACAGTTTGAATGCAACAGGGTAAAGAGGAGAAGTGAAGGAAGTGTTTCCTAAGCGTTCACTATAGAGGGTATATTTCCATCACGAATGGTGACCAGTGATCTCTGCTCTTATTATGTGTCAGTTTATTAAATATCCAGTGTCCTTTTTACCTAAAACTAGTGGTATCCTTGGAGAAAATTCTAAATATAAAAAATATTTACAGGCACATACAGGACTGAAATGTACTGAATCTTACACTGTCAAGTCACATTATTATGACCACATCTTACATTCAACATCGGAAGCTCGTAGCTCCTGAAGGAAGTCCAGTGTGGTGAGCTGGCATGGTGGGTATATAAGGTGTGTGATAAGCTTTCTGCTCACATATCCCTCCTTGCTTTCATGGGTAAAAGGGGTGATTTTATCAGAGTTGCGTAAAGGGATGATTATTGGCTCTTGGGGCAAGTGTGGCAGTGTTTCTGAAACTCTGCAGTGTGAACTGTTCTTGTCCTGCATATTGTGAGAGGACAAATGCCACCATTGTGAAGAAGTGACATGGAAACTGTAGAGCACTACGTGTCATTGATGTGAGAGGTGAACGTTGGCTACAAAGGTACGCAAGGGTGGACTACAGTAGAGCAGCTCAACGCTAAAGTAACCCAGGGGGCTACCAGATGTCTAAAACAGTACTGCGTATGGGGCTCCGAAGCAGATGGATGGTCACTGGACCTCTGATAACGACGTTGCATCAGGAGAAAAGGTCTCAATTTTCACGGCAGGTTCATAATTGGACCTCTGCTGATTTGGCAAAGGGTTACATTCTCTAAATCGCATTTTCTGCTTTATCGCCTGGATAGATGTTGGCATGTCAGGTGTGAAAAACATTAGAGAACAAACACCCTGCAGCCACTGCTGGAAGAACACAAGCTGGTGGTGGCAGCGTTATAGGCTGGAGAATGTTTTTGTGGTATTCTATGGTCCACTGATCCATGTGAAAGGCGCACTCAGCCGATTTGGCTATGAATCCATCCTTTGCAGATCATGTACACCCATACATTCTGATTCTCTTCCCTGGGGCGGATGGGATCTTCCAGCAAGACCATATGACATGTCACATGGCTGGAAATGTACAACATTGGTTGGAAGAGCTTGACGATGACTTACAAGTTCTACCCTGTCCCTTAATGCCCCAGACTTGAATCCAACTGAGCATCTGTGTGTCCACCTCGATCGTCATGTTCACTCTATGAATCCTGCCCCACTCACCCTCCAGCAGCTGTAGGATGCACTGCAGTCAGCATGGCTCCAGATATCTGTGACTATCAGGACCTTGTTGAGACCTATTGTCCGTGCTGCACATGACGGTTACTATGAATATTAGCTGGTGGTCATAGGGTGTCTTGACTGTGTATATGAATTCATAAGATGTATAAAGTCACTCAAATTCCTACAGAATTCATAACTTTCCCTCCCCTTATTACACTTGTGTTCACTCTTGAGTATATGCCCGATTGCACACCATATTTTTGAGATACTTCTGCAGTGCATCTCTCGACAAACTGAAGGTGCAAAACCAGCTATACTATTATTTCCATGCTCTCTTGAACCAGCTCTGACCCCGTGTTAAGAGCCAAATACTTAATGGTGTCAGTGACGCATCTGAATAGTTCCAAACTGAAGTGCAAGCTGCAGAAGGTCTCCACACAGGGGTCACACCTAGGACCCACACAGTGGTACCTTGTTTACATGTTCCACAATGTGGTGCCCATATATTAGTGTGGGCAATAAGCTGAATCCAGTACACAAATCATCGTTCTGCTCAACGAACATTACCCATAAATGGTTCCAAGCAAATGGCAGTTTCCACCACAATGACCGATCTCTTCCATCTTGATAGATGCATAGCTTCTGAAACCATCTCCTGGTATTGGGGACTTGGGATGCTTACACCCTCAGTGTGCCTCAGCTTCATTGTGGCCACACTCTGAATAGACTTGGCACAAGAGGTCAGCTTATTGAATATTTGAGTTCATAGGCATTTTTTTTACTACTATTTAAGGGAAATACACTTTTTTTTTTAGGCGGCTCACAAAATTTGAGCTTGGTACCTATAGGTACGATGAAAAGCCACTGATACTTAGCACAGTGCGTAGCTAGTAAACTTGAAACTGCAAGTGGTCTTGACACCCACCATTCTGCAGCTCTCCAGTCATCACACAAACCCAGAATTTCTGCTGTGATTAGGTTGGTTAAAATTTGCTGTAAATTGCATTTCTCACGTTGGTTAAGAAACGAGAACGTTGTGTGCGTGTGGTATAGAAACGGGGGCAGCAACTGCAGACGGCGCATGTGATTTTCACTTGTGTTTTTACACCTTGGTTGTAAGAATACCCATCGACCTGCCCTCAGATACTCCAAAGTTCTACATTTCTTAAAAGACATCTCCGCCGATGGATGTTCATCTAGACAGGACAATATCCCACTTCTTTACCCCAATTAGTGCCTTGGTTGGTTCTGTGTATTTCAGTTCTGTCATGATCTTTTCTAGACCCAGACCTCAAGGTCTATTTTCCGTCCTCTGCCTTACAGGAAACGCATTTTTTTTTTTCTTTCTAAATCAACCCCGGTGCATGAACTTTTTTTATTTATTTTTTGCACTTAAAATGAGTCACCACAATGTCACTGATAGGACACCTCACCACATTTTCTATACCCTTTTTTGTCATTTTTTTAAAAAAAAATCTGGTCTCCATCTCAGAAGACCGCAGAGCAATATAGACACATATATAAGCAAGAGGTAATTCTGTGTGGTCTACACTTCTTGCTAGCTTGTCAATTGGTAATTGCAGGAACCGATGTGCATATTGATGTATGAGCTCCTTCAGCAGATTTGCCTAGTAATGGGTCATCAGAAAATTACCTATTGTTTAAATCACTTTTTTTTGTCATTTTTCATTTTCCAGGTCAAGAAAAAAACGTAAATCCTGCGGTTTTTGAACTGGCTGCTAAGCCTAATAGGCGCCACTTCTCTGTCTGTACAAACTGCAGTTGTCTCCTTTATTATTGTCAGGTTTAGGATGGCATATATCACCTCTGTGTATAGATAACACCGTATCCTCTGAGAAAGACCTATCGTGAATAAAGCTTATCTGCTCCCTCCTGACCCCTGCACAGGTCACAGAGCATGCCTAGAAAACTCTCCCATTGAAGTCAATAGAGTCAGCTCCAGACCATTGTGTCTATGACCCATTGGGCTGCCTTAAAGCATTTCATTAAATGCTTTCTAAATACTTTTAAGAACTGCTCAGGCAAGATGGCCGCCCCCATAATCATGATCAGGAAGCAGAATACAAAAATCTGCAATCAGAAAATAAGGAGATAAGAAAAAAGTACCGTATATGTGCTGCTATCTGGTTTTATCTGAGAAAACAATTTTGGTGACGCATTTCCTTATCAGAAAATAACCTATCGTTTAAATCAAGTTTTTATGGTAAACAGATTTTTTTTTTCCCCCAGGTCCCTATCTATATTTAAACAAATACTAAAATTATTCAATATTCACACGGTCCATTAGGCCTAAGATATGTGAAGACTTCCAATGGACAGGAGCTTACCTCATTGACTTCTATGGAAGAGCTTTCTAGGCATGCTATAGGACCCGTGCAGAGGTCAGGAGGGAGTAGATAACCTAATGTGAATGGTGGGTCCTGTGTTATCTGTACAGATGTGTTATCTGTCATTGTCATAATCATGCCTGTGATAATGAGAATAGGTATTCAAAAGTTAGGCTACTTTCACACTCGCGTTTTGTGTGGATCCGTCATGGACGGATCCGTTCAGATACTGCAACAGTCTGTATCCGTTCTGAACAGATCCGTTTGTATTATCTATAACATAGCCAACGTCTTGAACACCAATGGAGGATGGATCTTTTTCCAATTGTGTCAGTGAAAACTGATCCGTCCCCATTGACTTACATTGTGTGCCAGGACGGATCAGTTTGGCTCAGTTTCATCAGACGGACAGCAAAACGCTGCAAGCAGCGTTTTGGTGTCCGTCTCCAGAGCGGAATGGAGACTGAACTGATGCATTCTGAGCGGATCCTTTTCTATTCAGAATGCATTAGGGCAAAACTGATCCGTTTTGGACCGCTTGTGAGAGCCCTGAACGGATCTCGCAAACGGAAAGCCAAAACGCCAGTGTGAAAGTAGCCTTACCTGTACAGAACAGGACGTCTCAGCATATTAGGCCTAGTGGTCAGTGCAAGAACTGCAGCATTATATATTATTTTTATATATATATATAAATATTATATTATAATTTTTTTATCACCAAAAAGTGTTTTGTGCAGAGACCGCAGTGGCCCATGAAGAGGACGCACTTGTCAATCCAAAGGCAAGGAGCCCTGTGCTAACCAATGTCTTAGTTCTGCTTCAGTTTTCTTTGGTCATAATTCGTGGAAGCGGTCAGTCAGGTCATGCGTTTTTATAGAAGTTGTCAATTTTCTTTCAAGCATACAAAAGACATATAAAGGAAGAAACAATCTCGATATTACAATTTTTTGTTTTTGGCCTCCACCCAGGTTCATAGGGTTATCATTTGGAAATTTCCTAATTACAGAATGCTTTATGTAATTGCAAAATTACTGAACAGCTCTGCTACCCTTTTTTCACCCCTCTCCCCCATCCGTGGGAAAATGCACAAATTAAATTATAACTAACTTTATTTCCAGTGTAACGTACAAATCGTGACACGAGCCTGGATGCCAACGCTATCGTCCCATCACATGGGTTGGCACTCTCGGGGTGTGATCACATATGGCAGAATTGTTTAAGAAATGTCTCCACCTCTCCCTTAGATCAGAATGGGGTTTTAAGAAAACCATGCACATGCTGCAGAAACCAGCCTGTTCAGATAGATGGAGTGGATTTTCAGTTGCAGAAACAGATCGCGGCCATGTGTCTCCTAAGGTTAAACTCGCATGTCACGGATTTTCAGATGGATGAAATTCGCACAAATATGAGCACGTAAATGCTGTGCTGATTTCATAGCGGATTTTAAAGGGATTGTCCTGTTTCCGATATTGATGACCTATCCTCAGAATCCGTTGAGTTCAGAGGGAAGAATCTGCGGCAAATCTGCACGCGATCCTCAAACTAACGAACCTGCTGCAGAGTTCAAAATGGAGTCTACAAGAAGGAATCCCGCCCAAACAAGAAATCTGCAGCATGTGTAAAGTGTGAGCAAAACTTCTTTGACTTGCAATGCGCTGTAATTTCATACAAATTTGCAATGAGATTCCGCACGAATTCTGAGACGTCAATTTAAACTTGATTAAATCACTTGAGGTCGATTTTAAGTCTGGTTTATTTTACAAAAATTGTGCAGTTTTTTTTTCTTTCTGCCTGTGTCTGGTATGGCAACTCGGGGAATAGAGTTCAGCTGCAATTCCAGACCCTGTCCACGGACTAGGGTGGCCCGGTTTCTGGAGAAAAAGACCCCTTTCTTTTTCTAATACCATTGCTTACTTTACTTTAAAGAGGACCTTTCATTGGATTATGGGTTACAAACTAGTATGCTTACCAGATAGGGCGGCCCCTACAGATGCCAGAAATTTTTTCTAAAATACCCCTCCGCTCCGGTGCGGTGTGTCCCCCGCTGTTTTTGGCAGCTCAAATGTTAATTTAGAGTATCTGTACAGGGAGGAGGAGACGGCCGGGTTTCTCAATGGGCATCTCCTTCTCCCTGGCTGTAGCGCGGTCCAGTCAGAAAAAACCGCTTACCGTCTTTCTGGCTGTGACGCTCTCCGCTGCGACTGGACCGCGCTACAGCCAGGGAGAAGGAGACGCCCATTGAGAAACCCTGGCGTCTCCTCCCTGTACAGATACTCTAAATTAACGGATCAGGCACCAAAAAACAGCGGGGAACATAGTGCCAGATTAGAGGGGTATAAAAAAAAAAGGAAAAAAATGTGGGCATCTGTAGGGGCCGCCCTATTTGGTTAAGCATACTAGTTTGTAACCCATAATCCCATGAAAGGTCCTGTTTAAGGATTGAATGCTATACTTATGTCGAGTTGAGTTTTTGGTTGGATGCCATGATTTATTATAACTTCCACTGATTTTGATCTTTCCTACTGGGTAGAGCTTACCTGAAGTGACTGCTGCAAGGGGGACTTCTGTGAATGGGAAGATTAGCGACTACTTTGCTCTGATCATTTGGATTGGGGGGTATGCAGTGACTAGGCCGTCATCTAGATCTATGTAACAATAGATGTGACTACTCCTTACAGCAGGGTTCAGCAACCTTCACCAATCCCAGCATGCATACTTTCTCAGCTGTTCTCCAGACTCCCGAAGAAGCCATGCTGGGAAATGTAGTTTCTCAACAGATGAAGTGCCAAAGGTTTCTGACCACTGCCCTACAGTTTGATGGGTTATTTTTGGGGGATAGCAAGGGTCTTCCTTGTGAATTTTTACATTTATCATCTGTCATTACAATGATCCTGTAAATTAAAATCCGACCCTTCGCAGCGCCACAAGCCTTATCGCACTTTCTTCTCGACACCTGTTCTAGGAATTAAGTGTTTTGTTTTTTTCTCTTTTCCTTCTCGAATGATGTTCACGTTGTGGCTGCAGCCCCCTAAAGCCCCCAAACACCTGTATTTCCTTTTAAGAAAGCTCAGTGTTAGGGAACTTTGATTGCTTTTGATGTGTTGCCAGATGAAGAAAAGCACAGGATGCTAATTTGAAACCTTTGCTTTTGCTTCTTAAGAAATCTTTATAACTCTTTAGCTGAGAAATTGCAAGATTTTTCACCACAATGTGCTAAAACTGACTGTTTTGCAAAGTTACTTAATGCCTTCTGCAGTTGCTTCACTGTACTGAAAAGTTGCACTTGTGTCTATCTGATCAGTGTGTGCCATTTATTTCAGCAGCGAGAGCTTCTGCTAATGGCTACGAATCCTGAACCCGGACATACCCATAATTTCACCCAGGCAGCCCCCCTGACATGAGCATCGGAGCGTGAACTGCTCCGATGCTAGCCTCAGGGGGGGCTGCCTGGGTGAAATTATGGGTATGTCCGGGTTCAGCTCTGAACCCGGACAACCCCTTTAAAAACAGATTTGTATTTCCCGTGTGATCGTAGCCAGCCAGCTAGTCATTGCCCATGGGAGACTACAGAGGGCCACAGAGGTTTGATGGTTCCGAATACTTCCCAGCAGTATCTGACGTTAAAGGGGTTGTGCAGCCAGTATTTATTGATGACCTATCCTCAGGATAGGTCATCAATCTGATCGGTGGGGGGGTCTAACTCTTGACACCCTGCCGATCAGCTGTTTGAATCTGTAGTTATCAAGTGGATGTGGTGCTTGCACCCTCTTCAAACAGCTGATCGGCGGGAGTGCCAGGAGTTAGACCCCCACCGATCAGATGATATGTCATCAATATGTGCTGGCTGCACAACCTCTATAAAGTGCTGGACATGGCCATTGAATGGAGCATCAGGATGCATGCTCTACTGTGACTCCATTCAATGGGGTACTCGGGGACCCCCATTCTAGTGATCATTGCGGTTCTCAGAGTTCATACAGTTATCAACTATCCTGTGCATAGGTGATTAAATGTCAATTGTGCTAAAAAAAACACTTTAAGGCCGTTGTCCGGCCGTTCCGTGCATTGGGGACTGCAATTTGCGGTCTCTAATGCGCAGGCTCCATCCGTGCGGTGCTGCAGACGGATGCAGACCCATTCAACTTCGAAAAAAAACGACCATGTTCTGTTTTTTTGCGTGGCGGAGGCAGGGAGAGAAACCCCATGGAAACACTCCATAGTGTTTCCATGGGGTTCTGTGCCTCCGTTCCACAACGCACCTTCTGGATTGCGGACCCATTCAGGTGAATGGGTTTGCGGTGCACAAACGTCCGGGGCCCATGTTTTGCGGACCCGCTGTTTGCATGGCCGGGCAATGGCTGTGTGCATGAGGACTTGGGGAAACTGTCAGGTGATTTCTGCTGCTAATAAGAGTAGTTTATTATATAGGGAGAGCAGTTTATAGGTTTGTAGGATTTGCAGCAGGATTTCTGGAAGAAAAAAAAGCAGAGTAAAGCCTCATGCACACGTCCGTGGGACACCGACCTGGATTCCTGCTGAGTGCAGGAGCGCACGGCGTCGGGTTGCTATGACACCGTGCGCTTCGTGCCGCCGCTGATGTACAGTAATACTCGTATAGATAATGTGTATTACTGTATGGCAGCGGGTGCACGGCGTCATATCAACCAATGATTGGATAGGGTGAGTCTGTGTAGGGACACGCCCCCAACTGGTTACCGCCCCTCTGTGCCCTTACTGCAGACTGCTAGCAATTCCTTCATAACTTCTAGTAGAAATAAAGGAATGGCACAACATAGAACCATAAGAAGAGCTCCAGAATTATTACATGGGGAACACATGAAACTATTAAAACTGGTATGTCAGGAGCGGTGAAAGGTCCTCTTTAAAACATTTTGAATTCAATGCCAAATAGGTATGTCTCACTTGATTACAATGCTGTCCTAGTCAGAATACCGAGCCAAGTGAAATGTCATCTGTACTGCTTCTGTCCTTCAATGGTTTGTGGGAAGGGCCTGGCCAGAGAATTAAATACAAGGAGAGTAACGGTACCACGCTCGTGGCACCAGAGGCCTAATTTGCATATTTTAAAAAAGCGGAATTTTCTGCGGGGGAGCCATGGATCGTCAAGACGAGGAAATATTTGACAGTGGGCTTTGCTACATAGCGGGGTCACTGGTGACAGACCATTCATCACAAAATCATATTTGCTAATTATTTCAAATGAAAAAAATAGATTCCCTTGCCTGTGTGTCATGCACCTGCATGTGAAGGAAGTCTGTTAACTGACGGCCTCTGTTAAACCTCCCGTCGGTGCAGATTCGTGGAAAATGCTTGTGGCTGGTTTCTCATGATGATTTTGGGAAATGACTAGAAGATTGATGTGTGTGGCAAATGTTTGTCCTCACCGGCTTTTAATAATTCACACAGATATATACTGTAGGATTATTAAATCCAAAGGGGTCTTTAATGCACTTCTAAAATCCCAGTTTGTAATGTGTATTTGTCCCGAAATATGTTAGGTGAAAAAACCTACTGGAATGCTACCATTGCTATTAAAGGGTATAATATTTCTAGGTTTGTTACATGCCAGCAGTTTTTACTGTACTGTTACTATCTGGTTTTATCTGGCAGCTTGAACATAAAAATTTGATTTAAATAATAGGTTATTTTCTGATGACACGGAAAGCAAAGAGCGCTTCTAAAATGTAGTGTAAGTTAAGGTGTTAAAAAAACTACTAGATGGAGGTTGCACAGAATGTCTTTCTCCCTGTAAGGCCTCATGCACACGACCATGTGTCGGCCTTGTCTGTGCTGCGGTCCGCAATGCGCACATGTCCACCATTTACGGACTCATTCACTTGAATGGGATCCGCATCGCAGAAGAGTAGTGAACCTTTTCCAGTGCAGACGCACAGACCGAAAACTCCGTAGTGCTTCAGATCCGTGCCTCTGTTCTGCACCGTACCTTCCCAGGTTGTGGATCCATTCAAGTGGAAGGGTCCGCATCCATGATGAGGTCTGCACATGGCCGTTGCCCGTATATATTGCGTACACTGACTTGCTACAGACTTGTGCATGAGTTAGAGGGAGTTAGAGGGACTCAACGTACACGGCTCTGTCGCGTCCCTAAGGCTGCGGCTACCTGGCTAGGAAAAATTGCTGTACTTGAGATTGGTGTCCTATTGACAGCACCTCTCCTTGGCTCAGATTTACTAATCCAAAAGATGGTGTAGACGAAATGCAGCAGATTCATCACAGGGGCTCAGGCTGGATGTTAAATTTTTTTTGCTGAGCCGTGGAAAAAAGGGCCCCATAGAAGTGAATCGGACAGTATCTAATCCGCAAAAAAAATCCGCATTTTTGCGGACAGCATACGGCTGTCTGAGCCCTTACTTGTAGACATTTTTATGCCAAAATTGTGGAGTAATCGTGGTGCAAAATGTTGCATATTAGGCCCCACTTCATTTCCATGAAGCTCTACTTCGTTTCCAACCCTTGTTGAGAACGTCGGAAAAAAGTGTGCAAACTCTAGATACACCAGTATGCACCACTTAGACAGATTTTTGGTGCAGACATATTAGTAAATATGTTCTACTCGATTTTTTGTGTAGCCAGCAAATAGTGTTTCTCCTCAGGGCATGTGCCATTATTTTTATGCATAGCTGACTAGACTGCTTGACTGACCACCGAGCCATCTTTTTCCTGTTTTGTTTTCTGTCTCTTTTTATATAGAAAGAAGAAGGGAAAATTCAAGGACAACTCAACAACTCAGACTCCAGCCAGTACATTCGTGAGTTAAAAGATCAAATTGAAGAATTGAAACAGGAGGTAAGCAGTGTGTGCCCATGTTACTGCCCGATTCTGAACGCCGCCATGTGCTGTAAGGCAAGGAGAGGGCCAACTGCCTGCCATATGTATTACTGTGTATGCCATTCTCACCAATGGATAACTAAAGTAGGTTTAACAGGCAATTTCTAGAATCCTAAGGGTATCCTGAGGATCTAATGGATCTGTAAAGTTTTAATAACTTTTTGAACATTTCCAGAATAAAAGTATTCTACCTGAAAAGTAGAAGTAGTTCAGAAGAGGAGATATTGGGGGAATTTATCAAAACTAACTTTTGCCAAACAGTAGAGCGAGACCAATCTGGTTGCTGCTATCTTTTCTCAAGGACCATTCAAAAATAAGTTGGCATCTCATGGGGTTGTTCTTGGGAATTTCTCTATTTTTACCTTGCAATAGTTTTGATAAGTCTGCCCCATTAACGAGTGGATATTCCTTGGATTGATTTGTCCTTATCTCATAGGTTCCAGTGGGACCTGCTCAGTCTGTTCTGCTGCATTCATGGCACATCCAAAGAAGACTTCCACAGCACTCAAGGGTTTCGGTTGCAGATAATTTTTATATGGTGTAAGCCTATATCCAGGTCAAGAATATCCAAGTCAGTGAATATAAGAGAGGTTATGGCCACCCATTAGTAGCATAGGATGGCACAAAGAAGTTCTGCTTCGATAAGCCATCGTGACTTACTTTATTGTGCCAGCAACCTTGCATTGAGGAAGGTCCCAGTAGGACTGCAAGGTCCCTTACTACTAATGGGTGGCCATAATCTTTCTTATATTCACTAACCGAGATTTTCTTGACCTGGATATGTGCTCAAGCCAAATAAAAATTGGGTCTTTATCTGCAAATGAATACCCTTTAGTATCGTAGCTCTCTTCTTTGGGTATTGTGCTGTCTAATGATAAAGATCTGCCATTGGCAAACTACTGTACTGTATGAGGACGAGCGATGGCATAGCGATCACTCCTAATGCTGCGGAGGACATCGCTGCATGTAATAGCAGCGGTCTCCTCGGCAAGCAAACAGGTGATTGCCGGGAGGGAACGTTTCCTTCCCGACAATCGTCTGCGTGATCGGGGTGTCTCATACACCCTTACCAGCAAACGGTCTTTTCAGCCAACCGATAATGGTCCATTATGGTTCAAAAAGTCAGCCGTGTTTAATATTTTCGTCCGATAACCAGACGAAAGATCTTTCTTTGAAAGAATGCTCCCAGAAAGGTCTTTGGTCCATCGCATAGTTTCATTGAGCATGTGTGGCCAGCTTGAACAACTGTAATGGCCAGTATGGACTAAAATGTGTATGGCCATGTCTGTGAAAGGAACGTTCACCAGATAATTGTTCAACTGCTATTCAACCATTAATCAACGTCTATCTAATGTGTTTGACCATCTTAAGAGTGCAGGTCTCGTTGCCACAGCATTCATGGCACATTACGCTGGAGGCCCCTTTCACACGGGTGTCGCGGAAGAGGTCCGGATGCGTTGCGGGTGCCTTGTGGGAAACCCGCCCGAGTGCGCACACAATTTCAGTCAGTTTTGTCTGCAATTGCGTTGTTCATTTTTTTTCTGTGCGAGTGCAAAGGGTTTTAATGTGTTTTGCACACGCGTGATAATAAACTGAATGTTGGTACCCGGACTTCTTTACTGTTGTTTGGGTTCGGTGTTCTGTAGATTTTATTTTATTTCCCATTATAATATGGTTATAATGGAAAATAATAGCATTCTTTAATACAGAATGCTAAGTAAAATGTCCATTAGGGGTTTAAAAAATATATTTTTTTTTTACCACATCCACTTGATCGCGCAGCCGTTATAGTCTTCTTACTTCTTCTTGCAGGACCTGGAAAAGGACCTGCGCTGACGTCACCGCAGGTCCTTTTGCAGGTCCTGAAGAAAAGATACCGGCTGCACGATCAATGGGAAATAATAAAGTAAATAGACTTTAATTGGGTCCCGCACTTGCTTGCGGATGCTTGCGATTTTCACGCAGCCCCATCACTTCTATGGGCCCTGCGTTGCGTGAAAAACACAGAATATAGAACATGCTGCGATTTTGCATGCAATGCACAAGTGATGCGTGAAAAACACCGCTCATGTACACCGCCCCATTGAAACTAAAGGGTCCGGATTCAGTGCGGGTGCAATGCGTTCACGTCACGCATTGCACCTGCGCGGAATACTTGTCCGTGTAAAAGGGGCCTTAGACTTCATGCACACGACCGTAGTTTGTCCGCATCCGTTCCACATTGAAAGATGCGGACAGCACACAATCCGCATGTCTGTTCCGCAGTCCCACAAAAAAGTAGTTTTGCGGACATGAACAGGCATTTCTAACAAAGGGGAGGATGTGCGGATCCGCAAAATGTGGAATGCACATAGCCGGATCTGCGATTTGCGGACCACAAAAACTGATAGTTGTGTGCATGAGCTCTAAATGTGATTTAATTTAAAAGGCTTGTCCACCTTTTTATTAAAGAGGTTATCCTGGAAATAATATTGGTGACTTGTCCTTAGGATGGGTCATCAGTATCACTTTGGCGGGGGTCTGACTCCCAGGTCCCCTGCCGATCAGCTGTTAGAAGAGGTCGGGTGCTCCGCAGCCTCTTCCTGGGCCATGTGACATCACTGTACATCGGTCACTTGGCCTAGTTGCAGCCCAGCCCCATTGAAGTGAATGGTGCTGAACTGCAATACCAAACACTGCCTCTATACTATGTATGGTGCTGTGCTTGGTAAGCTGCAGGGAGTCTGGGGCTCCCTAAAGCAGCTGATAGGTGTTGCCAGGACTCGGACCCCTGTCGATGTGATAATGATGACCTATCCTGAGGATATGTCATTTTTATTTCCTCGATAACCCCTTTATGGTTCAATAAGATTTTATTATTATTATTATCAAATACAATCATAAGAGAACATCCCAAATTGCAGTATACATACCGCATACAAAGATACATTGCGACATGCAATCATGAACAGCAGTACAGCATAAAGGACAAGGTATAAGCATGTATCTGTATCTGTATAACAAACAGTCAGCTGACAAAGTCAGAGGAAACAAAGGCCCTAAAGGGCTTAATAAGGCCTCAAACAAATGATGTATAGGCCAATAATTCTAGACAAACTTGACATAAAAGGGGGGAAGACAGGGTGACACACAAGAGGAGGGGAGGGGGGGGGGGGGGGGGAGAAATCATAGGTCATATCTAGAGAATAGCTAGGTACTATTAAGGAGGAGAATCAGGGAGAACCCCAGATGCCAACCAAACCGAAAACGACATAGATGATCTAAACCTGGACCATGGCTCCCAACTCCTAAGAAACGCCGGAATCTTGTTGTGATCAGAGGCATACATCTCTTCCCTGTGTAACAGCTCATCCAGTGCAGAGGCCCAAGTGATCCTTTTCAAACTCTCGGTTGACTTCCAATTGCGTGGGATAATTTGCCTCATGGCCAGCATAAAGAGCCGCAATGAACCTTTCTTAACATGTGAGATCCGCCCCGGGAAAATAGAAAGCAGAGCGATGGAAGGGGAAAATGCAATGGAGGCCCGGAATAGAAAATTATAAAGCTTGAAGACATCTTTCCATAATGGGTTAAGCCTCGGACAATCCCACCATATATGGGTCATAGTCCCCCTAGCACCATGGCATCGCCAACATAGTTCAGAAACCGAGGGGTAGAACCGATGCAGTTTCTCCGGTGTCCGATACCATCTGGTAAGTATTTTATAGTTGAGTTCTTGTAAATTACACAATATAGAGATCTTATGCGTGAAAAGCAAAGAGCGTTTCCATTGATCCCCAGTAAAAGTATCACCTAATTCCGTCTCCCAATCAAGCATAAACTTGAGTTTGGGGTAGGAATCTCCAGATTGGCTGCCCTCAGTCACCTCTCGATAACCCCTTTAAGTGATGGCCTGTCTTTAAGGATCTGACACCCATGCTGCGCTGGGAGCAGAGAGCTCCATTAACTATGTAGTGGACTCAGGTTGTGGCTGCAGCGGTGCTCCGATTGACTTCAGCAGCGCTTAGTCCACTACAAAGTAGACCCAGCTGTCTGCTTCTGGAGCTATTGCCGAACAGCTGATTGATCGGCCATTGCTTAAAAAGGTGGACAGCCCCTTTTAAAGGGCATCTGTCAGCAGATTTGTACCTATGACACTGGCTGACCTGTTACATGTGCGCTTAGCAGCTGAAGACATCTGTGTTGGTCCCATGTTCATATGTGCCCACGTTACTGAGAAAAATTGTGTTTTAATATATGCAAATGAGCCTCTAGGAGCAACGGGGGCGTTGCCGTTACACCTAGAGGCCCTGCTGCACCCTCTGCACTTTGATTGACAGGGCCAGGCCTGATCATATTTACACTGCTTGGTCCTGTCAATAAAAGCGGGTGCAGCTTTTGCAGAGACAGCAGAGCCTCTAGGTGTAACGGCAACGCCCCCGTTGCTCCTAGAGGCTCATTTGCATATATTTAAACATAATTTTTTCAGCAGTTCGGGCACATATGAACATGGGACCTACACAGATGCCTTCAGATGCCAAGTGCACATGTAACAGGTCAGCCAGTTACTGCCGATCCGCTGTTTCAGGGAGCTGCCGCGCTCACTGGAGCTCTGCCAAAACACAGCTCGCCAAACACAGTGCCATACATAGTATAGTGGCTGTGTTTGGTATTGCAGGGATTCACTTCAATGGCGCTGAGCTGCAACTAGGCCACGTGACCGGTGATGTCACATGGACTAGTAAGAGGCTGCGGTGCTGTGGCAATGCCAGCCTCTTCAAACAGATGATCAGCGGGGGCCCCTGTCTATATAATATTGACCTATCCTGAGGGTAGGTCATCAATATATATATTTTTTTCAGGGTAACCCCTTTACCTATTGACTCAGTATCGCGAAAATGAGATCTCGTGTATTAATTCACACCCTGCAGTTTTATTGGCTTTCCTATAACCCTGCAGCTTGTTGACGCTGGGCTCATAGCTTCATTTGACTTGTAAATAAATGGAGCTAAATTACGGATCCGGACTCTGAGACGACTTGTTTGCTGCAGTCTCTTCACACCTGATTAGGTGGAAAGTAACCGTTTGGTTTAGTCTCCTGAGAGCTTCTTAGAGCTTTTTGTTTGCTCTGTTGAGTAGCCTGTCACCTTCAATCCCGGGGTGTCTAAATGGTTGAGGTTTATGTGAAACTCATGTGCTGTTTTGCCTAAAGCACATGTGCTGATTTGTGGTTGCTTACCGTTGTGGAGAAAGTGCGTGCGTTGTGCTGGTACGACCGAGATTGCATAAAAGGATACTTGCCTAATGTCAGTTGAACAATGAATTAGAAAGCAGATTTGTACATAAATGTGTTATATAATAACCGTTCTCCTCATTGACGGCGTTACTCAACGACACCTCTTTCTAGTGCTCTGATGTTACTCCAGCACAGTGACCAGGTGGCGGTTTATAAGGCACATGGATTTTAGATGAGAGCGCGCAGTGTCTGCGTGTGACCAGGTAGCGGTTTATAAGGCACATGGATTTTAGATGAGAGCGCGCAGTGTCTGCGTGTGACCAGGTAGCGGTTTATAAGGCACATGGTTTTTAGATGAGAGCGCGCAGTGTCTGCGTGTGACCAGGTAGCGGTTTATAAGGCACATGGATTTTAGATGAGAGCACGCAGTGTCTGCGTGTGACCAGGTAGCTGTTTATAGGGCACATGGTTTTTAGATGAGAGCGCGCAGTGTCTGCGTGTGACCAGGTAGCGGTTTATAAGGCACATGGTTTTTAGATGAGAGCGCGCAGTGTCTGCGTGTGACCAGGTAGCGTTTTATAAGGCACATGGTTTTTAGATGAGAGCGCGCAGTGTCTGTGTGTGACCAGGTAGCGTTTTATAAGGCACATGGTTTTTAGATGAGAGCGCGCAGTGTCTGCGTGTGACCAGGTAGCGGTTTATAAGGCACATGGTTTTTAGATGAGAGCGCGCAGTGTCTGCGTGTGACCAGGTAGCAGTTTATAAGGCACATGGTTTTTAGATGAGAGCGCGCAGTGTCTGCGTGTGACCAGGTAGCGTTTTATAAGGCACATGGTTTTTAGATGAGAGCGCGCAGTGTCTGCGTGTGACCAGGTAGCGGTTTATAAGGCACATGGATTTTACATGAGAGCGCGCAGTGTCTGCGTGTGACCAGGTAGCGGTTTATAAGGCACATGGTTTTTAGATGAGAGCGCGCAGTGTCTGCGTGTGACCAGGTAGCGGTTTATAAGGCACATGGTTTTTACATGAGAGCGCGCAGTGTCTGCGTGTGACCAGGTAGCGGTTTATAAGGCACATGGTTTTTAGATGAGAGCGCGCAGTGTCTGCGTGTGACCAGGTAGCGGTTTATAAGGCACATGGTTTTTAGATGAGAGCGCGCAGTGTCAGCGTGTGACCAGATAGCGGTTTATATGTTCAGTCTTGTGAGCTGGGTGGTCTGCAGCATATTAGTCAGGCCAGTACATGTCCCTTCCTATGAACTCCTAGATCTAAGGTTTACATAGAGACATGTAGGTTTATACCATATGCAAATGGGATGCCCGCCGACCCCATTAACTATATGCAATCCACCAAATATGCCGCGAATTGGCCAAAGATCGCCGCATGCTGCAGTTTGTGTCCGGCCGATTCCCGGCATTCTCTGCCAGATCTGGCTGCCGGATGACAATGCTGGAGATGTGAAACTAGTCTAATGTGCTCTTTCTAGTTTTGTAACAGATGCATGAAAATTGCAGACAACAAATTTGGGTGGCGTTTCGGCTAGCTGTACACATTAAAATAGTTATTTGGTCTGCAGCTTTTTCTTTCAGCCTTGCTTCCCCCCCCACCTCCATGCACACTTGGCTCAGCTGGGCTTACATGGGTTCTCAATAGGCATAGGGGAATAAGCCATTGCCAGCCACCTTATGCATCTCCCTTGATTACAAAAAGATCAGGCATGTTGAAATAGAACTGCCCGGAAATCATTCTTTTTCCCAACATGTGGGAGAGGCTCTGGGCCCCATACAAAATTAGGCTCTGTTCACATTACATTTATGGTCTCCTTCTAGCATATATGTTACATGGATGCATCTGACAGATGACCTATAGTGGCATAGGTATTGGGGGGCATTCACACAGCCGTAAGTGTTTTGCATTTCACAGGCAATAGATCAACAAAGCACGGATACTGGCCATGTGCGTGCCGCATCGATGGGTCCATGGTCCACATGTTACGGTGAAGTAAAGAGCGTGTCTTTTCTTTTCACTGTGTACAAACAGGCCAGTATCCATGTTTCTGTGCTTAGCGGATCCACGGTTTGTGGACTGCAAAGAACTTCAGGTGGTCTGAATGTGTTAGTTTTTTTTATTTTTTTATTTTTATTTTTTTATTTTATAAACTAGATACCATTGTGTAGAATAGTGCAGTCTACTATGCTGTTCCACACTGCTTTTGTGTGGTATTACTGGCATGCTTTTTGGATTCTGTCAGACTAACGTAGCCCTATAGACATATTTAGCATGGAAATAAGGAGGTTACACAGCCTGATGTTAACATGGCCTTGACCCTAGGAACACACCTCCCCAATAATTGCACTGTAAATGTCCCCAGGGGTGGAATAGGAACTTAAAAACCTAAGTGGCCCCAATGTTCTAGGTGGGTCTAAACTAAGTGAATGTGAGGCAATACAAGTTGACAGGGTCAGCAATACCACAGTGCAGCACAGAATACCATCCCACCGAGCCAAATACCATAGTGCAGCACTGAATACCTCTCCAGAAGCTGTCTCTCTGTGATGGCCTTCAATAGCCTCTAATATGGATACCTACCTTCCTCCAACATGCTGCCTGGACTTCCTCTAATCATGACCCCTATAGTGCCCCCAGTAGTATGTACCCAGCCAGCGGCATTGAGGAGGCCTCGGTGGGCCCTTTGGGCATCGACCCACTGGGAAAATGCCCTGTAGGGTCCATGGCTGGTCCGCCATTGAATGTCCCCCTAATTTCAAGCAAACATTTGCCGTCAGCAGATTGTTCAGATGGGATGACTGCAGCTTGTAAATGCAGCTCTCCTCTCTGCTCAACTATAGCCAATTATCAGAAACAAAGGGGTCATTCCCGATAATTGCCCACGTATAAGGGTACTAGCTGATGGTTAGCTGATCTCGCTGAAATCAGTGTTTGGTAGCCATTTATCTAAAGGCCGGCCATTCCAATAACATTTTTATGAACAGCTAATACTGACTTTAATTGGATCAGTGTATGGGGGAAGCCTGATACTTCCCCAAAGTCTCCTGGAATAAACAAAGATCAAGCAAGTTGGCTTCTAGATTCTTTTGGGTTTTCTGTGTCCCTCCTTTTTCTTCGGGTATGTCTGAATAAGGCTTTGCTGGAATTCCACATACAACCCATGTACTGAGTGGTTCCATGAATGGTACAATTTCTGGGGTACAATTCCTGCGACCCATTTACATTTCATTGCGTACTACTTTCTGCTGGACGTTGGAGTAGATCCCCAAGGGCATAGTCCCTATGTGAACTGTGCGGATTCTCTAACTCAAAATCTGCGAACATGCAAGCAATGTAGATTTTGTAAGCGTATAGTATCTTACCGAGATCTGTTCTGATAGCTGTCCCAGACTTCTTCAGAATAACTGTAAAGATCAGTTCCACCCACATGTGTTACATACAGAACATCACTTGTCTGAGCCTGGTAAGTACTGGATGTCTCCAACTACCGGGGAGCTGCTGCAGTAAAGTATTAAACTCCATAAGAGCATTGAGTATTTTTTATGGTGTTTTATCATGGCTTTTTGGCCTTTTTTTTTTTTTTTTCCCCCCCTCTTGGCATTTTATTTTTTAGATCATCATTATGCAGGTGTGGGGCTTTTTCAGGCGATTTCCCATCGCCTTGTCTATAGGAAAAATAAGTCTGAGAAAAATGGCATAAGACTTAAAATGCTAGTAAAAAATAAATGAATTTCATAAAAAAAGTGTATTTTTCATGAGTTGGACTTTCATTCTGAAATGCCTTATGATACAAATCATTCATTCTTAGAGTGCCTGTCAGGAGGATCAGGCGTACTGCCTAATAATGACGCGCTGATTAAATTGATACCTAAAATCTCTTGTGATGTTCCTGAAAGAATAGACTTTTCTTTTTCTGCATATGACGGCTGCAATGCACCGAGAGGCATGGTCAGCACTGAAAAGCGATGGAGCGGAGATACCCAGCGGGGGCCAGGTTTTGTTCCTTGGTGCATTGCATTAGGATTAGCCCTACCAGACAGAGTATCTGGTTTAATAGCATTGATACTGCTGATAGGTCCTCTTTAATGGAATTTGGGAATGTAAGTATTGATTTTGGCTTTTTGTATTGTTGCCATTTATTAAAGAATTAAAAAAAAATTATTATAAATATCTTAGTCATTGGTCTAGGGGCACATGAAGATATTTCAGATGGTTATCTGGAGCGAAGGATGTTCTTCACACATTGGACTTAATGTTCGATTTGAAGAACCTGCAACCAACCAGTTCATGAGGGGAGAAATGAAACCATCATCACACTTGGCAGTGCTGAAGCCATAGGTGCTCACTTCATGACCATGCTGTTTCCGCAATATACAATATAACTGTGAGAAGGTGAAGTGGGATGAACCGTGGTGCAATCGGGTGGGAGCCAAACGATGTGTTCCTTTAAAGCAGGCATCCTCAAACTGCGGCCCTCCAGCTGTTGCAAAACTATAACTCCCAGCATGCCCGAACAGCCTACAGGTATCAGCCTACAGCAGGGCATTGTGGGAGTTGTAGTTTTAAAACGGCTGGAGGGCCGCAGTTTGAGGATGCCTGTTTTAAAGAGTATCTTTATTGAGGTTAGTTTCTTTTGAAGAAACTAACTTTTATCTTTATATAAGTTTTGGATCTTACCAGATTGCACCACAGCTCATCCTACTTCACCTTCTCACAGACCTACAGCTCACACTCACCGCCCGAGCGATCAAGCCTAGCTGCAGCAGCCTCACTGACACCATCTTCAGACATTCTTGGGTGCTGCGCTCCTAGCACACTCGTGTAGATATGTTAGACTATATTGCCTTTGGAGAGGAGTACTGGTATACTTTTATGCCAGTGCTGGGTACAGTAGCAAAGACTTTGTATCACCATTGCATCTAGCGGTGGCTTAGTGCCCGTAGATGGAGGCCATGTGGTCACTTGTATGAAGAATAGATTTCCAAGATCCTAAATTGGTATTATTGTGCAAAAAATAAATAAATATAGAGCAAAAGTGTCCCAGATGACACTAAACTGTGTAAAGTAATTAACACTGAAGAGGACAGTATACTACTACAGAGGGATCTGGATAGATTGGAGGCTTGGGCAGATAAGTGGCAGATGTGGTTTAACACTGACAAATGTAAAGTTATGCACATGGGAAGGAATAATGCAAGTCACCCGTACATACTAAATGGTAAAACACTGGGTAACACTGACATGGAAAAGGATCTAGGAATTTTTAAAAAAACGGCAAACTAAGCTACAAAAGCCAGTGTCAGACAGCTGCTGCCAAGGCCAATAAGATAATGGGTTGCATCAAAAGGGGCATAGATGCCCGTGATGAGAACCTAGTCCTACCACTTTACAAATCATTAGTCAGAAACACACATGGAGTACTGTGTGCAGTTCTGGGCTCCTGTGAACAAGGCAGACATAGCAGAGCTGGAGAGGGTTCAGAGGAGGGCAACTAAAGTAATAACTGGAATGGGGCAACTACAGGACCCAGAAAGATTATCAAAATTAGGGTTCTTCACTTTAGAAAAAAGACGACTGAGGGGAGATCTAATTACTATATATAAATATATCAGGGGTCAGTACAGAGATCTCTCCCATCATCTATTTATCCCCAGGACTGTAACTGTGACGAGGGGACATCCTCTGCGTCTGGAGGACAGGGCCGGCGCCACCTGTAAGGCGACCTAGGCAGCCGTGCGGTTTAAAAGAAAAAAAACTTGCGGCAAAGCTTTTTTTTTAAAGTGCGGATGGCAGCGGGCCCTCCCCCGCATCGGGCGGCTGCCGCACTGCCCAGAGAGAGGGACTGACAGGAGGGAAGCGCCTCTAATGTAGCGTGGCCGAGCTTTGTTCGGTCCGCGGTACAGGAGCATTTGTTTTCTGTACCCGGCCGGACTGAAAGGAAGTGCTCACTCAAGCGGCTGTCAGGGAGACGGCTACAAGAAGCTTGATTAACCCTAAGGCTGCGTTCACACGGGTGAGATTTCCGCGCGGGTGCAATGCGGTAGGTGAACGTATTGCACCCGCACGGAATCCCGACCCATTCATTTCAATGGGGCTGTTCAGATGAGCGGTGATTTTCACGCATCACTTGTGCGTTGCATGAAAATCGCAGCATGCTCTATATTCTGCGTTTTTCACGCAACGCAGGCCCCATAGAAGTGAATGGGGTTGCGTGAAAATCGCAAGCATCCGCAAGCAAGTGCGGATGCGGTGCGATTTTCACGCACGGTTGCTAGGAGACTATCGGGATGGAGACCCGATCATTATTATTTTCCCTTATAACATGGTTATAAGGGAAAATAATAGCATTCTGAATACAGAATGCATAGTAAACTAGCGCTGGAGGGGTTAAAAAAATAATAATAATTTAATCCAGTTGATCGCGTAGACCGGCATCTCCTTCTGTCTCCTTTGCTGAACAGGACCTGTGGTGAGCATTAATTACAGGTAAAGGACCTTTGGTGACGTCACTCCGGTCATCACATGATCCATCACATGATCTTTTGCCATGGTGATGGATCATGTGATGACCGGAGTGACATCACCAAAGGTCCTTTACCTGTAATGAATGCTTACCACAGGTCCTGTTCAGCAAAGGAGACAGAAGGAGATGCCGGGCCGCGATCAAGTGGACTAAGGTGAGTTAAATTTTTTAAAAAAATTTTTTAACCCCTCCAGCGCTAGTTTACTATGCATTCTGTATTCAGAATGCTATTATTTTCCCTTATAACTGTTATAAGGGGAAATAATACAATCTACAGAACACCGATCCCAAGCCCGAACTTCTGTGAAGAGGTTTGGGTACCAAACATGCGCGATTTTTCTCACGCGAGTGCAAAACGCATTACAATGTTTTGCACTCGCGCGGAAAAATCGCGGCTGTTGCCGCAACGCACCCGCACATTTTCCCGCAACGCCCGTGTGAACCCAGCCTAAGGGAAACATAGCAGTTCTTTTAATTTAAATGATGAGAAAGGGGTGCAACATGATATGGGCAGATCATCTGATAAGGGGGGGGGGTGCGGCGGCAATTTTTATCTTGCCTAGGGCGGCAAAAATTCTTGCATCGGCCCTGCTGGAGGAAAGAAGGTTTGTACACAGACATAGAAGATGATTCTTTACGGTAAGAGCAGTGAGACTATGGAACTCTCTGCCTGAGGAGGTGGTGATGGTGAGTACAATAAAGGAATTCAAGAGTGGCCTGGATGTATTTCTGGGGTGTAATAATATTACAGGCTATAGCTACTAGAGAGGGGTCGTTGATCCAGGGAGTTATTCTGATTGCCTGATTGGAGTCGGGAAGGAATTTTTTATTCCCCTAAAGTGAGGAAAATTGGCTTATACCTCACAGGGTTTTTTTGCCTTCCTCTGGATCAACTTGCAGGATGACCGGCCGAACTGGATGGACAAATGTATTTTTTTGGCCTTATGTACTATGTTAGGCTACTTTCACACCTGCGTTTAGGTGCGGATCAGTCTGGTATATCTGCACAGACGGATCCGCACCTATAATGCAAACGCTTGTATCCGTTCAGAACTGATCAGTTTGCATTACCATGAACAAAAATGGGAGACGGATCCGTTTTCAATTGCAACATATTGTGTCAGTAAAAACGGATCCGTCCCCATTGACTTACATTGTAAGTCAGGACGGATCCGTTTGGCTCAGTTTTGTCAGACGGACATCAAAACGCTGCAAGCAGCGTTTTGGTGTCCGCCTCCAGAGCGGAATGGAGGCTGAACGGAGGCAAACTGATGCATTCTGAGCGGATCCTTATCCATTCAGAATGCATTGGGGCTGAACTGATCCGTTTTGGGCCGCTTGTGAGAGTATAACAAAATAATAGCAAAGACAGGTGCACGCTGCAGTCTCACTAAACCCTCAAACTGATTTTAAAATTGAGAGATTAGTCAACATATCCTACGGTGTAGAACATGTCTAAGCCCGGGTACCACGCCAAGGTTTCTCAAGTAGCCCGGGACCTAACACTCTCCTACCTGAGCCGTATGGGCAATACCAGGAGCCAGTGGGCAAATTACAGGAGCATAAGGCTGCGTTCACACGGGCGAGTATTCCACGCGAGTGCAATGCGGTAGGTGAACGTATTGCACCCGCACGGAATCCCGACCCATTCATTTCAATGGGGCTGTTCAGATGAGCGGTGATTTTCACGCATCACTTGTGCGTTGCGTGAAAATCGCAGCATGCTCTATATTCTGCGTTTTTCACGCAACGCAGGCCCCATAGAAGTGAATGGGGTTGCGTGAAAATCGCAAGCATCCGCAAGCAAGTGCGGATGCTGTGCGATTTTCACGCATGGTTGCTAGGTGACAGTCTATTCACTGTATTATTTTCCCTTATAACATGGTTATAAGGGAAAATAATAGCATTCTGAAAACAGAATGCTTAGTAGGTGATCAGTTGAGGGTTAAAAAAAATAAAAAAAATTAACTCACCTTCTCCGTTTGTTCGCGTAAGTCCCGGTCTCTTCTTTACTTCTCACCTTTGGTGACGTCAGATCACATGCTCCAATCACATGGTCCATCACCGCGGTACGTAAAACACTAAACAAGAATGGATTTCATGGGAGGATACCACAGAGGAAGCCACTGCTGTCCAAAAAAAACATTGCTGCATGTTTACAGTTTGTACAAGAGCACCTGGATGTTCCACAGCAGTACTGGCAAAATATTCTGTGGACAGATGAAACCAAAGTTGAGTTGTTTGGAAGAAACACACAACACTATGTGTGGAGAAAAAGAGGCACAGCACACCAACATCAAAACCTCATCCCAACTGTGAAGTATGGTGGTGGGGGCATCATGGTTTGGGGCTGTTTCGCTGCGTAACGGCCTGAACGGATTGCTATCATTGAAGGAAAAATGAATTCCCAAGTTTATCAAGACATTTTGCAGGAGAACTTAAGGCCATCTGTCCACCAGCTGAAGCTCAACAGAAGATGGATGTTGCAACAGGACAACAACCCAAAGCATAGAAGTAAATCAACAACAGACTGGCTTAACCAGAAGAAAATACGCCTTCTGGAGTGGCCCAGTCAGAGTCCTGACCTCAACCCGATTGAGTTGTTGTGGCATGACCTCAAGAAAGCGATTCACACCAGACATCCCAGGAATATTGCTGAACTGAAACAGTTCTGTAAAGAGGAATGGTCAAGAATTACTCCTGACCGTTGTGCACGGCTGATCTGCAACTACAGGAAACGTTTGGTTGAAGTTATTGCTGCCAAAGGAGGTTCAACCAGTTATTAAATCCAAGGGTTCACATACTTTTTCCACCTGCACTGTGAATGTTTACATGGTGTGTTCAATAAAAACATGGTAACATTCAATTCTTTGTGTGTTATTAGTTTAAAGGGAGTCTTTCACCGAATATGACCATTACAGATCACTCAGATCAGGTTCTCCATTACTTTCCCCAGATTACTATGGTACCTTTCATATTGGAGTCCATCGCCGATTTGCTCCAAAAAAAGTTATACCATGTGGTAATTAGGTTCTGAAGGTGCCCAGAGGCGGCATTCATGTGTCCGGTGCCTAGGCCCCTCTGCTCTTTGCTTACCAAACCCCTCCTCTTTCACCCCTCTGGCCCACCCTTGTTTAACCTGATTACCTCCTCCTCTCCGTCTGAAATCCCGTGCCTCCGCCGGCTGGATCGAGTTGCGCAGGCGCATTCAAAGTGCTTGTTCCTCTGCCCATAATGGGCAATGCAGTACGTACGCGCCAGGAATGTGTGGAGCGGCGAGGACGCGGGATTTCAGACAGAGGGGGAGGTAATCAGATTAAACAAGGGCGGGCCAGAGGTGTGAAAGAGGAGGGGTTTGGTAAGCAAAGCGCCAAGGGGCCTGGGCACCGGCCGCATGAACGCCGCCCCTGGGCACCTTCAGAACCTAATTACCATATGGTATAAAAGTGTTTTTTGGAGCAAATCGGCGATGTACTCCAATATGAAAGGTACCATAGTAATCAGGGGAAAGTAATGGAGAACCTGATCTGAGTGGTCTGTAATGGTCATGTTCGGTGAAAGACTCTCTTTAAGCAGACTGATTGTCTATTGTTGTGACTTAGATGAAGATCAGATCACATTTTATGACCAATTTGTGCAGAAATCCATATCATTCCAAAGGGTTCACATACTTTCTTGCAACTGTAAATAGTCGATTGGAGCCAACCCAAAAACAAAACCAATAACCCCAAAGAAAAGTGGGAGACACACATATAAAATATATGTAATTTATGAAGACATGATCAAATAACAAATACTATATGAGACATAAGGCAAAAGTGTGCAGGGGGGGGGGGGAAGACTCATATAAGGAGGTCAGATACAACCTCTCTCCAAAACACCCAGCTGGATCCATTTTTATAAAGTTACAATATTATGCAGTACAGTTGTTTTTTCTGTGTTACAGCAATATAAAAGGGGCATATCTATGGGGCTGTGTATATATCGCTAATGGTGAAGGCTACAGGGGGCTTTATAATATGCTGCTCTGTCTGTATATATTACCCTGATATGCTGTACGATTGAGCTGACTATTGGTAATTTTGATCTTTGTGCCCCCCATATATTGTCCTTCATATGTGGTTATCCTTCCACTGTCCTCTAGCTATTGTCTCCACCTGGCATATGCGCATCGTTCTGGTGCGCTGTTTGGCTGGCATTGTAGTGACGCTCCTATACCTGGCTGTTTCAGGGCCGGCCGACGTGCGCCCGCGTGTCATGTGATCCGAGAGGTGTGGCTGCGTGATGTTAGATGCGGCTCCCTCCCTCCTCCTGGTCTGGTCATGTGACACGGTGGGCGTGCCTCGCCTTGCTCTGTAAGCTGGGTGGCGCGTCTTTATGATGTCATCCCTGCAACACTGGGCGGATGCGCTAATCAGCTGTGGACCACACCATTTAAGGACGAACTCAGTTTGTTACTTTGCCTCCTCACGAAGCCTCTCCAGGTGAAACGTACGTCGAGGTGCAGCTTTTGGTCACACGCTCTGGGTCCAGCAGATCATGGGTAATACATGTTTTGTTGTTTTTCCTTTTATATTTCTATTACCACTTGCACTTGGCACACTTGCCTCTGTCTGTATTTTACAGTTCAATGGCTATGTGCATACTTTATGCGGCCATCCCAGGTCTTTGGGTAGGCTAGTTTGCCTTGTGCTATTTGTACAATTTTTTTACACATTTTTTCATTTTTCTTTCTGTGCATGCAACATACATACCAGTACATGTTATTTTGAGTGAACCTACAGTTCTCACAATTTTCATGCTGATGTATACCTAGGGCTGTGACCTTTTTCCCTGCCAGCTGGGTGTTTGGAGAGAGGTTGTATCTGACCTCCTTATATGAGGTCCCCCCCCCCCCCCTCCTGTACACTTGTGCCTTATGTCTCATATAGTATTTGTTATTTGATCATGTCTTAATAAATTACATATATTTTATGTGTCTCCCACTTTCTTTGGGGTTATTGGTTTTGTTTTTGGGTTGGCTCAGTATATTATACTAGACCCCAGTGTTATCTACACATTACATGTGAGTTTTTTCTTATAGGTTGGTCTAATAGTCGATTGGACCCTTGAACCTCCAGAGCTGATGTACTTGTTGATGAAGATCTAGACAGAATTTTTTGGGGCTCAGTAACTATATTTCTCCTGCCGGCTTTCTGACAGTTCAGTTCCAAAAGTAATTGGATATGGTAAAGAGCTGCACTGTACGACTCGATCAGGTTTTTTGGACATTTATTCATTGGTGACAGTTATTTTAAAATAGACAGGTTTAATGGAAGCTCACGCGGGTGGTAAGAAGATCTCGTTCTCCATGCCAAACCCAGCAATATAAGCTTTACGCCATGAATTATACAGCGGCTTGCAATGGATCCTCGCACATCTGTGCCCTGGGAGACATTGAACTCTGCTTTAAGTCATTCACTTTCAGTGTCTGACTAGGGCCCACCAGTAAAATACATACATCTTTTGAATGTTGGGGGTTCCAGCGGTAGAACCCCCACCGATCTAATAGTTTATCCTTTTATTATAGCTATCCTGTGGATAGAGTATAATGTTAAACAACTGGAATTCCCCTTTAAAGACAGGGGGGACCACTGTAGAGGCAGGGGATTTAACAGGTGAGTAATGGTTATTATTTTGACATTTACTTCTGATACTTGTACGGTCTGATTGGCACACTGGTACAGGGAGATTGGTGGTCTGTGTTAGGTCCTTCCCGGACCTGTGAAGCAATATAGCATGCATAGATCCAGCCGTGCTACATGGGCCATGCTCATGTGCTGTGGTTACTATTTCTAATGTGCTCAAGCACAGAAGAACAAGAAACACTGCACA
The DNA here is from genome assembly GCF_905171765.1 of Bufo bufo. Classification (NCBI taxonomy): domain Eukaryota; kingdom Metazoa; phylum Chordata; class Amphibia; order Anura; family Bufonidae; genus Bufo; species Bufo bufo. Next base: position 53,633,495 of record NC_053397.1, read on the forward strand.
TGGAAGCCGCACCTCTAAAAAATGTATAATTTATTAAGAACACAGTCATAGACATCTAAAATCAGTTGTATACCATTAACAAACCCATGTGTGGACTATAGATCTGTCCACCACACAAACCTACCACCATCGCAAATAATTCATAGACACTGCCAGAGTAACAACATTATGCAAATAAGGCAACAAAAAGTACCAATACTCATCTGATATCAGGGCAGGCAGGTAGGCATGATATGTAGGTAAGGCAATGTCCCCACGTGCATCGCCAGTAAGATCTGGCTTCCTCAGGGGTCCATGTTCATGAACATGGACCCCTGAGGAAGCCAGATCTTACTGGCCATACTGCCTTACCTACACATCATGCCTGCCCTGATATTAGATGAGTATTGGTACTTTTTGTTGCCTTATTTGCATATTGTTGTTACTCTGGCCGTGTCTAGGAATTATTTGCGATGGTGGTAGGTTTGTGTGGTGGACAGATCTATAGTCCACACATGGGTTTGTTAATTGTATACAATTGAATTTAGAGGTCTATGACTTTGTGTATAATTTATTGAGGTGCGGCTTCCATGTGCGGTGTTTCTTGTTTTTCTGTGCTTTATCTGTTTTATATTAATACTGCGGCCTGCACTCTAATAGATCAGGTGGGCCCCCATTGTTATTTCTTTCAATTGTATTTCTAATGTGCTGCCATATTTTTGTCTGTTTGGGACAAAGCCTTTAGCTTGCTATAGACCAGAGAGAAATGTCAACTGAACGGCCATTTGTGACTTTCTCCGTATTTACATTATGGGTTCCTTTACGATCCATTTACTGCCTGTTAATGCAGCGTGTTAATTGGCGCTCGCTAAGTGCTATTTAAGCAGCAATGGATTGTTTGTATGGAGGCGAACAATCGTTAATATGATCATTCATTCCCCATACAGTTTTCATTTGTTGGCAATCATTTTGAATGCTGCTTAAAAGATCAGACACCACCCCCAAAAAAAAACAAATGGCCGTTTTCTTGTCTGGTGATCAGTGGTGTGTTTATAGGTGGCAATAATCGGGTGAATGAACGGTCCTGGTCATCATCTAGCGTAAAAGGGCCCTAAATCGTTGGCCATGTTCAACTTGGGTAAAGTGTAACTTTCCGAACTGCTATGACGGATCAATTAATGTTTGGTGAGCAAGGAGTGATAGCTAGGCTTTCCCTTGCAGGTCATTCAGTTAAAGAAGCGGTGCAGCAGCTAGCGACCTTGTGCAAATACTTGTTTAAACAGAACTGAGACTTTTGCAGCAATAACCACTTCAGCAGTAACCACTGTTGAGGAAATAGTGTTCTGAATAGCGATGAGGGAGGGAATTTCCCATGTCCAGCCATATACGCTGCCTGTCACTAATAGCCATGTGCACCATCACTTTATTATTGTATTTTATTACATTTCACCCTCTAAAAAAGAAATCTGTTTTTGGGAAGTACAACGTGAACCTTTCCAACAATCCTAGGGATATTGCCCTTCCTCTTTCTACGGGATCCACTAGGTGGCACTCTTCTTCAGTCAGTTGCTTGGCAATGGTGATTCTTTCCCCCCTCTCTTCTCATTCTCATCTTATAAACTGATGGCATATCGCTCGGATATGAGCATGAAGGGGTTGCAGCACTGCTTTGTCCTGCACTACAGCTATACAGGCCACCCAGCTACGCAGGAAACTGCAGCGGCTGAGCTGTAATTCCCTGCACAACGAGGGGCCGAAGCTGGGAAAGCAGTACAGCTCTGTGTCCCCTTCTTTTTGGGTGCCCCAAAAGTTGTATCTTCACTGGCACAAAGTTTACAGAATATTCAAGCAATACGTTTTTAAATTGAGCATACCCCTTTAAGAAATTTGAATTCACCAAGACATTGTTTTTTTCCTCCCCTTTATGGACAATCCGCCCCAATCAATGTTACCTGCACTGAGGTCTGTGAACTGCAGCTCCCATGGACGTAACCACTCGCTTTGCAAATCATTTCGGTGCATCAGTTTAAAAATGCCTGCACAGGAAAAGCTGCATCAGATAATGTTTGATGGTTTGTCAGCGGTATCCTGCAATTTTTACTAAGCACATTGATTTATGATTTTTATTTTTTTTGTGTGTTTTGTAGCTGCAGGCTTATTCTCAAGTGTATGACCACATGAGCCCCTTTATCACTCTGCTCGTGTAAGGAATATAGTGATGGCACAATGTATAAGGGTACTTTCACACAAGCGTTTCTCAATACCGGAAAAAAACGCTTCCGTTTTATCCTAATCTGTTCAGTATGCATCAGGATGTCTTCAGTTCAGTCCCTCTTACGGTATTTTCTCCGGACAAAATTCCGGAACACTTGCCGGAATGCTAGATTTGGCATTAATTTCCATGGATGCGGACAGCACACTGATGACATTTGCGGCCCCACAGAGATCATTGGGTCTGCGTCCAAGCCGCAAAAAATGCGGATCGGACATGGGCCACAAATAGTCATGTACATGAGGCCTTATGGCAGCCAGACGCCGGCTCATAGGTGGGACAGGGACCACAGGAACCCCATATTTGGTAGATGTGCAGGTTCTAGAGGGCCCACATGTGTAGTGTATAGGGATGAGCGAACTTGTGTTTTACAAGTTCGGGTTTTATTACAATTCCGTGATGGATTCCGTTACCACAGGCTATAACGGAATTCTATGCCCGAATGCATAACGGAAGGCCTTTAAGAGGCATTCCGTCATAATAGACGTCTATGGGCTGCATAACGGATCCGTCTGCTTTCCGTTATGCAGGATCCGTTATGCGGCCCATATACTTATGACAGAATGCAAAACGGTCTTCGGTTATGCATTCCGTCATATAATTCTATTATGGCCCGTGGTAACGGAATCCATCACGGAGTTGTAATAAAACCTGAACTAGAACTTCGAAAAACGCGCGTTCGCTCATCCCTAGTACCTTATGATAAATTCTACTTTTCCCATTTCTGTCTTTTCCTATTACTCAGGTTGATTCTGTTTGTAGGGCGATTCACAAATGTTAACATCCTTTTTAAAATGATCTTTTGAACCAATGGTTCTACCAGACGGTGCAGGGTCTCAGGGCTGTAGTTTTGCAACAACAGATAGCTACAGGTTGGAACCCACTGGATAAATTCTTCGGGTACTTGCATAAGTCTGTTTTTGTTCTCACCATAATAAATCTCATGCTTTAGCCTTTTTTTTTTCCTGCACCCTGCAAACCATTGAAATCCAATGATTTATCAGCCTTCGTTTCGTCCTGTTTTTATGGTTTTTGGTGGTTGCTTAGCATCTGCCTGCTTCCTGTTAGATGTTGCAAGATCTGCCTGCTCTACCTAGATTACAGGAGTGGCTCAAGAGATTACAAGATAAACGTGCAACCCATATGTATCCTGCAGACCACAGAAATGTGACTTTATGCATGCTGTTATTGGTGCAAGCACTCATTACTTAGGATTTGCCAATATGGAAGAGACTACACCCCCTAGTAAACTAGAATTTCAGCAACTATCAAAACTTCTCTCCTGGGTGAAACATGAGAATCTCTATCATCATTTACCTTTTTCTTTGCTTTTTGGATCAACACCTTACTGCGGCTTAAAAACTCTGCACCAAAAGCAGCACAAGTACGGGGTATGCTTCTCATCTGAAAAAACACAGGAATCAGTTTCAAAATTCGGTGTGTGTTTTATGCGGACTTTGATCCTTTAGATGTGGACTTAATGCGGAATCCGCATGAAGAGCAAAATACTACCATGCTATTTTTCTCATTGAAATCAATGGGAGATGGATTGCATGCATTTTGTGTGCAGATTTTACTAGCAGAATCTGCACCAAAATCCATGTAGTAACAACAATGAACATACCCTAATGGTAAATCTACACGACGACATTTGTCGTGCAACAATAAGTCGCCGTAATGTCACGCAACATTTTTATTTTATTTTTTATAATGACTGTTTATGGTGTCGCAGTGCAACATGACAGTCGCACAAAGATCCATCAAAGTTGGATTTTGTGTGACTATCTTGTTGCAGTGCGACACCATAGACTATCTTTACAAAAAATGTTGCAAAAAATGGCATTGTGTAGACGTTTCCTAGACCCTACCTTAAAAGGGTATTCCCATATGGGTCACTGATGGTATATTTCCAGGATATGATTTTTGTGTCAGGTAGGTGCGGGTCCCACCTCTGGGACCTGCTCCTATCTCCATAACAGGGCCCCTGAAGTGTAGTAGAGCACGCCGCACTGCTTGCCCACCTCTGAGACCCGCATCTAAAATTGATGGCATATTCCATTCATTCAAGGAACTAGAGACCCCCTTTCTCATATTTGGTGGGATCCCAGTGGTCTAACACGCACAAAAACAAAATTAAAATTTATAAAAAAAAATCAACCACAAACAAATATCCAGTCCAATTACATTTCCTTGCAGCTAATTTCTGCCATTCTCCTAGGAGTAATAGATTGTACAAGTTATTTGTTAATTCAGGTTAGCCCAAGGGTTAATAGTTTTAGAATCCGTCTTGGGTACTTGTAAAGTTTACTTCCTTTGTAAGTCACTTACACACTGGTCTTTGTGGGACACCCCCACGAAAGCACTTCACTACTCCACAGCAAACATGCGGACAAAAATAGAGCCGGGGTTCTTCGTTTTTCACAGCTCGCTGAGCTGAGGAGTTCTCAGAAATATTGGTGAAGTTTTTTCACGATCACAAGACACAATACAATCTGTCCTGTGAGTAGGAACCTTATCGTCTTGGGCCGAACTCTGGTTCACAAATGATGATGACCACAGGCTTTTTTAAGATGGCTGGAGAAATGTGATTTGTAATGGATAATCTAGTCCTTGAGAAAAGTCAAGTCTTCAAGACCAGGATTGTGTGATAGCTCCCGATAATGTTGGGCATGTGACAGCCATTGGCCTGCTCTGCTCATCACCCGGGTCACATTGTAATTTCTTAGCCATTATTCCCATCTTTACCTCCTATGACGCATCCTCCCAGGCCTGCACATTGGACAGTGTACCATACTTGGTTTTCCTTCGTTGAAAATGCAGGAAAGCAGTGGCCGTTTTGGACACAGTTGAGTCTTCACAATTAGTTTTTTCTGTTTTCTGCTTCATATTTCAGAATTAACATTCGAAACCTGCTTACATTGATTGCACATTGGGACAGATTTACTAATCCTGGAGATGGTGTAAGCTTAGACTGGCTGTCTAGACCTGCACCAGATTTACCACAGGGGCTCAGGCTGGATGGTAAATGTGGTGCATGGATAGACACGTTTGTCTACTCTCTACCAACTGCTCGTCAGCCTACAGTTGGACAAAAATTTGCGCCAGAATTGTGGAGCAATTTTGTCAGTAAACATCTCCTTGTAGGTTACACCCCTCCCGCTAAGCCACACCTCTTTTCGAGCAAGTTGCAGAAATTTGTAAAATACCCTAGTTGAGCCAATTTGCGCTCCTTTGTTAGGTTCTAGGCGCAGACACCTTAGTAAATATGGGCCATAGTATCGGCAATAGCACAATGTAAGTGTCTTCTATCTTAAAATAATCAGATTATTGAAATGAGACGTCCATTGCCTCTTTCTGTTCATGTCTGGCCCTGCTGTCAGTGGTTGTGGGGAGCTAAAGGAGTCTGAAGTGATGAGACGGTGTCCTCTTTACGGCTTGTAGTTTTGTGCTTTTATCTGTAGGTTAATATAGTTTTATACTGTAGTTTAAAAAGTCAAGAAGTAGTATTCGACTAGATTTTAGCTATGGCACGTGTGGGTTATGGCTCTGCTTAAACAGCACCTGGCACCAGATTTGTCCCTATGACACTGGCTGACCTGTTACATGTGCGCTTGGCAGCTGAAGACGTCTGTGTTGGTCTCATGTTCATATGTGTCCGCACTGCTGAGAAAAATGTTTTACTATATGCAAATGAGCCTCTAGGGGCAACAGGGTGTTGCTGTTGCTCCTAGAGGCTCTGCTCCCTGCAAATGTCACACCCTCTGCACTTTCATGGCAGGACCAGGCAGTGAAAACATCCACACCTGTTCCTATCAATCAGTGCAGAAGGCGCAGCAGTTGCAGAGAGAGCAGAGCCTCTAGGTGTTACGGCAACGCCCCCGTTGCTCCCAAAGTCTGATTTGCATTTATGAATACTCTATTTTTCTCAGTAATGTAGACACCTATGTACATGGGACCAACACAGATGTCTTCAGCTGCCAAATGCACAGGCAACAGGTCAGCCAGTTTTTATAGCTACAAAACTGCTGACAGATGCCCTTTTTAAAGAAAAAGTTTTTGTTTTTGGATTTTTTTTTGTCTTAATTTTGTTTTATTTTCATTAATGTGTTCGACAACTAGTTTCAGAGTATTCTTAGTGTTTTTCTGGATAATATCCTATTTCTGCATTTCCTCACGTGTAATTTGTTGGCGTATGGTAAAGTAATTGATGGGATCACATGATTTACTACTTGCAGTTGAAAAAAAAGTTAAAGCGACTCATGAGCTTATCATGAACTTATCATTCTGCTTCCTTGCATGTCCTGTTGTCATTTGTGCCAGTATACTATTGACTTCTATTAGTTGTAAAAATGTGTGCATTCTTTTTACCTCCCCCTGTTTCCACACATGCCTGACTCAATGGAACAGTCAGCACCAGGTAAGGTCAAAGCCTGCTACAAGTTGGGGGTAGGCTCTTCCCCTGCGGCCAGCTTCTTACAGTCATAGCTCGAGTAGTTATTCCTCATTATGTACTGTACATGTCCCTTTACACAATTTGTGTCACGCAGGCCTTTCTAAAATACATCTATCCATGGCGTGTGCCGTAGCATTGCTGGGAATGTTACCAAATGTCCATCTGCATGTCAGGAGTGTGATGTTGGGGCCTTGGCAAACATGGAGCGGAGTTCGTCTTTGACCTCAGCTGATAAAACCAGAGTACTTTTAATTTGCTAATGTTTGCTTAGTGTGCATGTTACGTGATCAGTCCGCGTGAACTAGATCTTCACTCTGTTGTGGCCTCGTCTTATGTTGTGCAGTCAGTGAAATCTCTTCATATAAATCACTTACAGCCGCTGTACATTAGGTCATGATAGCCAATATTGACCGGCATGAATATGGGTGCTTTAATTTTTTTTAGTTTTTATTTTATTTTTACAGTTATCCATTTTTATTAACAGATTCAGTATCTAAAAAGTCAGAAGGGCCTCCAAGGCCATCACGCTTTTGACGGGATCCATATCGTCAATCACATCATTGGAGATGACGTGTCCTTCCATTCCTCCGATGAAGACTTTGCCACCAGCTCACTACAGCGGGGGGGTCACTACGGCCTGGCCAAAAAGCACGGAAAGATGGTTTTGGTTCCTTCTGATTTGGAGAGCAGCGACAGTGATCCGGAAGAACTGGCGATCATTACTGATTCCAATGGCGTGGTCCCAAAACCGAATGCAAAAAGAACAGAGTCTTACTCCACTACAGTTTGATCATCACTGTGACTTTTATTTTTTTTTAACCAGACGGTCATGACAATTGTTACAATACGAGGACCATCTTACAATCTGCAGATGTGACTGGCCCAGCATGTACAGAACTTCTACTTGCCTTCACTTGCCTTTTGCCAAATGCTCATCATTGCCATACACTAGACGAAGATGTTCAATGGACATGTTTGTCATAGCAGTATTATCAGAAAAATGCATTTCCTTTTGAATGTTTCTTATTTTAGATCAAAGCAGGTGTTATTTCAGAAAGTTTAGTACATACCAGATGGAGACCATTGATATTGACCCGTCTGGTCATCCTTTCTTTCACCTGTGCAACTGAGAAACCTGTGCAATATTTGATGCCTGTTGAACAAAATGTATTTTTGTTAATGTGTGGTCAAATGTATGGTTTGGACATATCACAGGGTGTAATCCTGAAACCCACCAGCTCATCAGTGCAATGAAGGCTGAAGATGGCTTGCTGCATTACAGCCCTTGGGGCTGAAGTTAGAAAACATGGCTTTGGGCATCATATCTGATGTTTGTACTAAAGTTTTTGTTTTTTTTTAAAGTTCAGAGGACACTAAATGAAGTCTTGGATAGAGACGCATACAACACTCCAGTAAAGTAATCGAAGTACGGTACGGTAAGAGCAGATCTCGGGGTCTTTGGTTCGGCACAGGCTTTTACACTGTCTTCATTTGTGTGTGCAGCTCCCCCATGGGCTGCATACATACAGATGAATGTTCGGCGGCTCATTCTGAAATCTTCATAAAATCTTTTTTTCTCCAAAAACCATGCCAGCTGGGTCTGTTATTCCTCCCATTTAGGTGAGTGGAACTGAGCTTGACAAAGCTCAGACTAGAGTGGTGCTGTTTCTGGAAAGGAAAAAAAGTGGACCCTTGAAGCACAGCTGTGTCCTCTAACAGAATGCCCAGGTTCTACTTTTGGTGGCCTGGTTCAAAAGTCTTATAAGAAAATGTAAACATCTTGTTTGCCCTGTGTAATAGGCCCAAAGTGTTTAAAAATGTACTTCCCTCTAAAAACGGGTATTCCTTGTTCATTATATGGATCAATAGGCTAAATATATCTGATCAGTGCAGGTCCGACTCTTAGCACGCTGCTGATAAGCTGTTTGAAGGGCTTGTGGTGCTCATTAGAAAACTGCAGCCTTTTCAATATTAACCTCCATGCCTCAACCTAGTAGTGGGAGTGTGGGGTTAATATAGCTTTGTTCCATTCATGCGAGTGGGGTAATTACCCAGCACCTCTGCTACTATGTAGGGGATGTGCGGGTCAACTTTGAAGAGGCTGGAGCACTAGCACCATGTCCCCTTTAGACGGTTGATTGGTGGGGATGTTGAGAGTTGGTCCCAACAATCTCATATTGATGGCCCATCCTGAGGATAGGTCATGAATGGTGTGAAGCCAGCACACCCCTTTAATAGGTTATCCCATCGGGACATTTATGGCATATCCACAGTATGTCATAAATGTCCAATACGTGCAGGTTCCACCTTGGGGACCCATTTCTATCTCGAAACCAGGCCTTCCACAATGCATAGGATGAAATTTTCTAATTGTGCTTTCACATAATGTTTGGTGATCATGAGCCGCTCCAATCGGTAATGCAGGATGCCAGAAGCTGGATGCATTGCACCGGACGTCCCCTTCAGTGCTTTATGGGCTCAAATGGGGCTTGGCGCTGGACCTTTCAACTATTCGGATTGAAAAACACTGCAGTCAGTGTTTTTTGATCCGGTGCAGCCATGCCAGGGGGAAACTACACTGGATTACCAGTCATATGTGAACGCACCTTAATTGCGAATCTTCAATTCAGCATATCTGTTTCCAGTTTGCCATTCCGATGTCCAGATGTCCAGACCAACACCCATCTCCCCCAGTGTTTCTTATTGAGTCTGCAAAGAGATTTTCTTTTTTAGTCTATACTGCTGCAGTCAGTCTGTTGCAGGTGATTTTAAATATGAACTCTATGGAAATGCATTTGAAGATCACTGTGCAGTAGCATAAAAATGTCTTAAAGCTGCAAAATGAGACCAAATGTCGGTGATTTTTTTTTTTATGCCTTTTTTTTTTTTTGTGTGTGTTTTTGATGTTATTAACAGGTCAGTTAGTGTTACTTGTGAGATATTTTGTACATAAATATACATATTTCATGCCGAAGGTGCATAATGCACATTGTTTTTTTACTGAGATTGTAAATCTTGAATTATAACCGATTCTTGTATCATAAGAGGGGTAAAAAAAAAAAGCCTTTTCTCTTTGTAAATAGAATGATGTACGACACTAATCATATCTTTGTGAAATAGGTCCAGAACCATGCATTGCATTTCACATTAGAAATGTCATCACTTTACAGATGCTCGATAAAACACTATTGACGGAAATCTTTTAACATATAAATATATGTATATGTAACTAAAATAAATTTTTTTCATGATTTAAGTCAGTGAGTCAGTGTTTGGTCTGTGTATATTGTAAATGCTAGGTTTTAGAGACGGGGGGGAAAAAAAAGTTTTTCATCAGACCCCCCCAATGTTAGGGCTCATGCGCACTTTTTTTTCTTTTTTTTTTTTTTTCTTTTTTTTTTTTTTTTTTTTTTACAGGTCCGAAACCATTGACTTTAATGCGGCTTGAAAAGAGTGTGTGCATTTCACGTCCTATTCTTGTTCGTTTTGCAGACAAGGACAGGCATTGTTACAATGGATCCTCAAAAAAACGGATGCAACACGGACTTCACACGGATGTCATCAGTTTGAGGATCTATGTCTTGCGGACCGCAAAATACATACGGTTGCGATTGTGTGCATGAGCCCTTAATCAGACCTCAGCTCAGAGCCCCAATCAGAGCTCCAATATTAATACCAGGGCGTCTGTTGGAGATTCCATCAAAAACTATGGAGAGAAATGTCCTGTATGCAGGTTTTATTTTTATTTTTTCTCAGCTTAAAAAAAATAAATGAAAAAAAAAAGCAAGATCCCGAATGGAAACCGACCAGACCACATTATAGTCAATGGGATCTGATTGTCTCTGTTCAAGTCAGTTATTTGCAGAATCCTGCACTTCCATTATTTTCATTCTATTCCTCCAAGGGTACAGCTACTGTTGTGTGACATTTGTTGCAGCATATTTTAATAGTGTCGCAATGCAACATACTGACGCAACAGTCAGAAAAAGTCCATCCATCCAAGTCCTATTGCAGTATGTCGCATTGCGGGACTTTTCTGAGACTTGCTGTGCGCCACACATTTCGCCTTGTAGCCGTACAGGGCAGAGCAATTGAAATATATAGCGGTGATGTGAACAAGCCCTTACGGAAACACCTAGACCTTCCATGGTTCTGCTGAGCTGAACTTCGATCTCCACAGTGTTGTATGGTGATCTATGCCCAGTAGGACTGCGGCCATAAAACAGACATTGAATTGCTGCTCTTCGAACGGCACTTAAAGCATGTTCACACACAGCAGATTTGAGTTATCACATCTTTTATGTCTGAAATCCATCCCATTCAATGGTGTTTGTAAAAATCCCATGCATACACTTTAGGAACAATACCATTCACATGTACCTAACAGATTTCTGCCACCAAAATTGTCTGCAAGAAGTTGGCCAGATTTGAAAGTTAGAAAGGGTCCTATTAGACCACGTAATTTTCGGGTCAATTAAAATAATCAGGAATGCGCGTTCCCAATAATTGGCTGTATAATCGATCATCAGACCCATAATAGAACAGTCCTATTCTTGTCCGTAATGTGCACGAGAATAGGACATGTTCTATCTTTCTTGCGGGGCCACGGAACACACACACGGATGTGTCCACATCTTTTGCAGCGCGTGAAAGAGAATGGGTCCGCATCCGACCCTCAAGAATTGCGGATCGGATGCAGACAAAAAATACGTTTGTGTGCATGAGGCCTTATCGGCAGCACATCCCTGATTACACAGAGAATAATGAATAGAACAGAATGCGGGGTCTGTGTAATCAGGCTCTGTTCTCCATTGGCGCTCACACTGCCCAAACATCGGGGCCCTAACTTTTTTAACTTTTTTATTTTTATTTTTATTTTATTGGATTATGATATTGCTGACCCTTGTTAGTGCTTGATATTGTGGGGGTCCTCCGCTACCAAATCATTAGAGGAAAAAAACTTTAATGCAGACTAAAAAAAATTATGTATATATTTTGTGTTATTATATGACGCACAAGTAATAATATAATATAGATGGTGGCTCTCGGTGAAGAATCCTGTGTAGGTAGAAGACTCCTCATTGATCATGGTGACAAATTTATCTGTCAGGCACCAGACAGACGAGCGATATCATCTTAAGATATGGCTCCTTGTCTTTGAATGCGCTTTGTCTCACTTCTGGTGGCTACTGTGCTTATTCTGCGATTTTGTCCAAGTGCTACTGTGTGTCCCCGAGCAGCAGGAGTCTTATCACTGGGTGTCGTCAGGCCGGGACCCTGCTGAGGTGTTAAATTAGACCGTGCCTCCAGTGAAGGGAAGCAGGATGGAGGATCCATGGCTCCTCTGTTTGATGTTGACCTGAGTAATTAAGGTAAGCCAAATGAGACTTTCAAAAATGGAGCCGAGAGTAAAGGGAAACTGCTTACATCTAGTCTGTACTTCAACAGGGCTCCTGTAAGGGAAATGACATGTAATAAAACATGACCACACTAGTATAATAACCTAGAAAATCCGAACAGAACACAAATGTCCATCAGTCTCCGCAAAACGCAACGTAGGTTAAGGCAATTAGCCGAAACGCGTCAACCTGACGCTCTGCTTCAGGGTATCTTCAATGTAACTTGAAAAAATATACTTTTAATGAGCACCATTACGTACTGGAGATGTTTTTGCACGTGGATTAAAAGGGTTGTCCAGGATTAGAAAAACAGAAAAGAAAAAAAAGCACCACCCCTGTCCACAGGTTGTGTGCGGTACTGCAGTTCTGCCCATTGACTCCAATAGAGCAGAGTTGCAAATACCAGACACAACCCATGAACATTGGCGGTGCTGTTTTTGGAAGGAAGCAGCCATGTTTTTTTAATCCCGGACAACCCCTTTGTGAGGGCTCATGCACACAGCGCCTGGCTATGTGTGTTCCGAATTTTGCGTAGAATAATGTCTGGCCCTTTCTATCCTTGTCCGTAATAGGAAATGTTCTATTTTTATTTTTTGCAGCGGAACGGACATATGGATGTGGACAGCACACCGTGTGCTGTCCGCATCTTTTGCGGCCCCATTGAAGTGAATGGGTCCACATCCGATCCGCAAAAAATGAGGATTGGATGTGGACAAAAACAACGGTTTTGTGCTTGAGCCCTAACTCTGCTGCGGGAGTCCGGTGTGTGCTGGTGTCTGCTCTGCAGAGGGAGAGGTGACGTTCTGATTTGTTTTGCAAAATGTCACCGATTATACTCAAGCTGCCCACCCGTAGACCCCAGACCAGTGGCTATTTCTATAGACACCCAAATTCATACCATCTTCCAAAATATTCAGATTCCTGGAGTTCCAGCACAGCAGTAAGTGAATGACTGTTGCACGGTTCCTCCATATGAAATAGGTATAATGGAGGTACAGTACAGACCTTTTGAACCTGTTTGTGTATGGATTATAAAAAGATACGTTGTCAATAAGGTGCAGCTCCCTCTTCTGCTATAATATTTTGTAGTCCCCCTCAAATTCATGCTTCCCAGGGCACCGATGGGGGAGATATGAATAAAACGTATAAAGCTATTGGTTACCTTGTTTCATGTATTATTTAAATGTACTAAAGTATTTAGATCCCCTTCAAAATTAATTGATCATTTAACCCCTTCACGACCCATGCCCCGTGCAGATAGCACGAATATAAACGTTATGGCACCTGTTTAATCCAAGCGCTGCAAAACGCTTGGATTAAAGCTTCTGCCGCTGTCAGGGACAGTGTACAGTCCAGTAATGCTGGTACGGGACCAATTAGAGTGGTCACTTGCCGGCGATTGCTCCAATTGGTTAGTCTGTGCAGACTAACCAATCGGATCGCGGCAGTGTAAAAATCCTGTTTTCAGGCTCTGATCTGCACTCTGCTCATCGGAGCCTGAAATCAGGCACTTGCTGTTTCATTCCCTGCTTTTTGCTCCCTGATGTGGCCTGTCTGCCCCTTGATGTCCCGCCTGCTGCTCCCTGCTCCTAATTTTTGCCCACTTCACCTCCTAAAAAATGGAATATAGACCCCAAAATTGTGCCAGTAAAAATTACAGCCTGTCCTGCAAAAAAAAAAAAAAACACTCACAGCTACATTAACGGAAAAATCTAAAAGTTTAATAAGTGATTTTATGATATAAGTGTTGAATAAAACCATATAAATTTCGTATCACCATAACCGTATAAACCCACAGAATAAAAGTATACCACGTGGAGAACCCCATGAAAAATAAAAAAACACTGGCAAAATTGCAATATTAGCCCACTTCACCTCATAATAAAATTGAATAAAAAAGTCATATGCACCCAAAAATGGTACTATTAGAAACTAAAGCCCAGTCTGCAAAAAATTTGTCCCCACACAGCTCAGTCAACAAAAAAATAAAAAAGCTATGGCCCTTAAAATCTATTCCATGTTAGAAAATGCAGATGCCGCTACTTTCCTTTTGAAATCTGCCGTCTGCTCATACAGCAGTTTACGACCACATATGGGGTGTTGCCGTATTCAGGAGAAAATGGATAACAAATTACACTTACATTTTGCTCTGCATAAGTATGCCTAAATGAATTAAGCACTTGAAAAGCATTAAATAATTTTGAACAGAACGAGTTTTACTCCAACAATTACCTGATCTACAAAGTTTGCGTAGTAAACGGTGTATGAAAATGTAATGGAATAACAAAACTTCAAAAAGTCTTTTTTTTTTTTTCAGTTTAAAAACTTGAGCAAGGCCCAGTACTGTTAAAAGTGCTTCAGGCATCTGCTTTTGCGTTTGAACGGTCATATTTTCCCATTGCTAAAACCAGCAGTAGTCCCCCATCATATTGGGATTCCAGCAGCCTTGATACCTGTTCTCCATTGTAGAAATATATTTATGAAACCGCTCTCCATGTTTGTCACCTGCGTGTCCCTAATTGGGTGGGAAAAAGTAATGATGGAAATATAATAAATGCACTTTCAATGACATCCGGCAGCCAAGTTGTTCATATGCTGTAAGCATGTTGTCTACTAATTCAGCATAGTTTGCAGCTCGTCTGTTCCCAAGGGAGTTCTGCACTACTAGCACAAATGCATCCCAAGCTGCAAGACGCACTCGCTTTGTCAGATTCTTGCGCTGATCATAAGTAGTGTATTTGCCACATATGTAGCAGAAATTATCTGGATCGTTAACACATTTGCGTTTTATCCATCTTAAGTTTCAAAACTGATAGCACTATAACAGATCACTTTATCAAAATCTGTCCAGTTTGCCTTATATACACTGCTCAAAAAAAATAAAGGGAACACAAAAATAACACATCCTCGATCTGAGTTAATTAAATATTCTTCTGAAATACTTTGTTCTTTACATAGTTGAATGTGCTGACAACAAAATCACACAAAAATTAAAAAATAGAAATCAAATTTTTCAACCCATGGAGGTCTGGATTTGGAGTCACACTCAAAATTAAAGTGGAAAAAACACACTACAGGCTGATCGAACTTTGATGTAATGTCCTTAAAACAAGTCAAAATGAGGCTCAGTAGTGTGTGTGGCCTCCACGTGCCTGTATGACCTCCCTACAACGCCTGTGCATGCTCCTGATGAGGTGGCGGACGGTCTCCTGAGGGATCTCCTCCCAGACCTGGACTAAAGCATCTGCCAACTCCTGGACAGTCTGTGGTGCAACGTGACGTTGGTGGATAGAGCGAGACATGATGTGCTCAATTGGATTCAGGTCTGGGGAACGGGCGGGCCAGTCCATAGCATCAATGCCTTCGTCTTGCAGGAACTGCTGACACACTCCAGCCACATGAGGTCTAGCATTGTCTTGCATTAGGAGGAACCCAGGGCCAACCGCACCAGCATATGGTCTCACAAGGGGTCTGAGGATCTCATCTTGGTACCTAATGGCAGTCAGGCTACCTCACACCATTACTGACCCAATGCCAAACTGGTCATGCTGGAGGATGTTGCAGGCAGCAGAACGTTCTCCACGGCGTCTCCAGACTCGTCACGTGCTCAGTGTGAACCTGCTTTCATCTGTGAAGAGCACAGGGCGCCAGTAACGAATTTGGCAATCTTGGTGTTCTCTGGCAAATGCCAAACGTCCTGCACGGTGTTGGGCTGTAAGCACAACCCCCACCTGTGGACGTCGGGCCCTCATATCACCCTCATGGAGTCTGTTTCTGACCGTTTGAGCAGACACATGCACATTTGTGGCCTGCTGGAGGTTATTTTGCAGGGCTCTGGCAGTGCTCCTCCTGTTCCTCCTTGCACAAAGGCGGAGGTAGCAGTCCTGCTGCTGGGTTGTTGCCCTCCTACGGCCTCCTCCACGTCTCCTGATGTACTGGTCTGTCTCCTGGTAGCGCCTCCATGCTCTGGACACTACGCTGACAGACACAGCAAACCTTCTTGCCACAGCTCGCATTGATGTGCCATCCTGGATAAGCTGCACTACCTGAGCCACTTGTGTGGGTTGTAGACTCCGTCTCATGCTACCACTAGAGGGAAAGCACCGCCAGCATTCAAAAGTGACCAAAACATCAGCCAGGAAGCATAGGAACTGAGAAGTGGTCTGTGGTGACCACCTGCAGAACCACTCCTTTATTGTGGGTGTCTTGCTAATTGCCTATAATTTCCACCTGTTGTCTATCCCATTTGCACAACAGCATGTGAAATTGATTGTCACTCAGTGTTGCTTCCTAAGTGGACAGTTTGATTTCACAGAAGTGTGATTGACTTGGAGTTACATTGTGTTGTTTAAGTGTTCCCTTTATTTTTTTGAGCAGTGTACTTAATGCTGAATTCAGCCTGAGTGCGTCCATTGGCATATCTCCAATATAATGCATTAATATTATAACTGAATAGGCTTTGCATGTACTTAATTAAAATCTAGACGTGTCGGGCAAATTCAGAGTTCATATTTGGAATCAGGGCGCTCATTTTAGTATACATCACATGTTTTTCTCTCAGTAGCAAAATCATTGTTGCGCAGTGTTATGGAGTGCATTTGCTACTGTTATCCCTTGTTAAAGTGAAAAATTTGGCCTTAAGGGACTTTTTCTTGTAAAAAATAAAAAAAATTATTTTCAGCCAAGTGTTTCTAAATATTATGAAACACCTGTGAGGTCAAAGTGAACAGTAACCCCTCCAATGAGTTATTTGAGGGGTGTAGTTTCCAAAATGGGGTAACTTTTTGGGGCTTTCTACTGTAGGGGTACCCTAGTGTGCCTTCAAATAAGGCACGACATCCAAAAGCCATTCCAGCAAAATCTGCCCTCCAAAAACCATATGGCGCTCTTTTCCTTCTGAATCCTGCCGTGTGCCCATAAAGCAGTTTACGAACATAAATGGGGTGTCTTTGTAAGCTGCAGAATCGGGGTAATAAATATTGAGGTTCGTTTTGCTGTTAACCCATGCTTTGTTATAGGAAAAATTGGATTAAAATTAAAAATGTCACTTCAATTATACTTTAATTCTTATGGAACACCTAAAGGGTTAACATAGTTTGTAAAACCAGTTTTGAATAATTTGAGGGGTGTAGTTTCTAAAATGGGGTTACTTATGAGTGTTTTTTTATTAAATAAGGACCTCAAAGGGACTTCAGAAGTGAATTGGTCTTTGAAAAAGTCAGTTTTAAAAATGTTATAGAAAATTTCCAAATTGCTTCTTAAATTCGAAGCCTTCTAACGTCCTTTTAAAAAAAAAATTAAATTTTTAAAATGATGCCAACACGAAGTAGACCTATAGGGAATCCTATCTGCCTTTAAGGCGTAGAAATTCAAATTTCGAAAATTTAATTTTTTTCCAGATTTTCTGTAAATGTAATTTTTTTTTATAATAAAAAGGTAAAACATAGCGACCCAAATTTGCCCCTAACATCAAGTACGAGATGTCTTGAGAAAACAATCTCAGAATGGTTTGGATCAATAAAAGCATTCCAAAGTTAATAGCATATAAAGTGACACGTCAGATTTGCAAAATTAGACCTAGTCACGAAGGTGAAAAATGGCTTGATCTTGAAAGGGTTAAAGAAGAGCTGTCACCTTTCTCGATGTGTCTTCTTTAGTAACTACTTGCATTCCCCATGTAATAATTCTGGAGCATCTATTCTTTATTATTCCTACTAGAAGTTTTGAATGAATTCTTAGCGGTTTGCAATGAAGGTCCAGATAGGTGTTACCAGTTGGGGGGGTGTCCTTGCACACTGACACAATCCAATCAGCGCTGCCAGTGTCAAATTGTGCAGGGACACACACGCAACTGGTAACACCCATCTAGACCTGCATTGCAAACTGCTAGCAATTTATTCATAACTTCTAGCAGGAATAATAAGTACGGTAACGATACGACATAGGGTCGTAGGGATAGATCAGGGGTCAGCAAACTTCGGCACGCCTTCTGTTGTGAAATTACAATTCTCAGCATGCTCCATTCATTTCTATGGGAGTTCTGAGAAGAGCAGAGCAATTATGCATGATGGCAATTGTAGTTTCATAACAACTAGAGTGCTGGAGGTTGCCTACCTGTGGGATAGATGCTCTAAACAGACAAGTCAGGAGAGGTTATAGGTCGTCTTTAAGAGTCTATATATAAGCCACAGGACTCCAGAGTTAGTGCACTTTCACACTAGCGTTTAAGTTTTCCGGTATTGAGTTCTGTCATAGGGGCTCAATACCAGAAAAAAAATTCATGGTCAATGGGGACAAAACTGAACTCAATGCTCCAAAATGTATTCCATTTAGTTGCGTTCCCAGACCGGAGAGCAAACCGCAACATGTTGTATTTTGCTTTCCGTCCATTTAGTTGCGTTCGCAGACCGGAGCGCAAACCGCAACATGTTGTATTTTACGGATCCGTCGTGACCCCCAATGCAAGTAAGTGGGGACGGATCCGTTTTCTCTGCCACAATAAAACGCTAGTGTGAAAGTAGTTGGAATGGCGCCATGACAGTATGTGTTCTTGCTGTGACAATGGCATTACAATTTGCTTTTTGTATAACATTTCCCTTTTTAAGAAAAATCTGACCGCTGCTTTTGATTATAATTTGTTTTGCGGTTTCCATCAGTTCTCCATAGGCCTCTGTGTACAGTCGTGGCCAAAAGTTTTGAGAATGACACAAATATTAGTTTTCACAAAGTTTGCTGCTAAACTGCTTTTAGATCTTTGTTTCAGTTGTTTCTGTGATGTAGTGAAATATAATTACACGCACTTCATACGTTTCAAAGGCTTTTATCGACAATTACATGACATTTATGCAAAGAGTCAGTATTTGCAGTGTTGGCCCTTCTTTTTCAGGACCTCTGTAATTCGACTGGGCATGCTCTCAATCAACTTTTGGGCCAATTCCTGACTGATAGCAACCCATTCTTTCATAATCACTTCTTGGAGTTTGTCAGAATTAGTCGGTTTTTGTTTGTCCACCCGCCTCTTGAGGATTGGCCACAAGTTCTCAATGGGATTAAGATCTGTGGAGTTTCCAGGCCACGGACCCAAAATGTCAACGTTTTGGTCCCCGAGCCACTTAGTTATCACTTTTGCCTTATGGCACGGTGCTCCATCATGCTGGAAAATGCATTGTTCTTCACCAAACTGTTGTTGGATTGTTGGAAGAAGTTGCTGTTGGAGGGTGTTTTGGTGCCATTCTTTATTCATGGCTGTGTTTTGGGGCAAAATTGTGAGTGAGCCCACTCCCTTGGATGAGAAGCAACCCCACACATAAATGGTCTCAGGATGCTTTACTGTTGGCATGACACAGGACTGATGGTAGCGCTCACCTTTTCTTCTCCGGACAAGCCTTTTTCCAGATGCCCCAAACAATCGGAAAGAGGCTTCGTCGGAGAATATGACTTTGCCCCAGTCCTCAGCAGTCCATTCACCATACTTTCTGCAGAAGATCAATCTGTCCCTGATCTTTTTTTTGGAGAGAAGTGGCTTCTTTGCTGCCCTTCTTGACACCTGGCCATCTTCCAAAAGTCTTCGCCTCACTGTGCGTGCAGATGCGCTCACACCTGCCTGCTGCCATTCCTGAGCAAGCTCTGCACTGGTGGCACTCCGATCCCGCAGCTGAATCCTCTTTAGGAGACGATCCTGGCGCTTGCTGGACTTTCTTGGACGCCCTGAAGCCTTCTTAACAAGAATTGAACCTCTTTCCTTGAAGTTCTTGATGATCCTATAAATTGTTGATTGAGGTGCAATCTTAGTAGCCACAATATCCTTGCTTGTGAAGCCATTTTTATGCAAAGCAAGGATGGCTGCACGCGTTTCTTTGCAGGTCACCATGGTTAACAATGGAAGAACAATGATTTCAAGCATCACCCTCCTTTTAACATGTCAAGTCTGCCATTTTAACCCAATCAGCCTGACATAATGATCTCCAGCCTTGTGCTCGTCAACATTCTCACCTGAGTTAACAAGACGATTACGGAAATGATCTCAGCAGGTCCTTTAATGACAGCAATGAAATGCAGTGGAAAGGTTTTTTGGGGATTTAGTTAATTTTCATGGCAAAGAAGGACCATGCAATTCATCTGATCACTCTTCATAACATTCGAGTATATGCAAATTGCTATTATAAAAACTTAAGCAGCAACTTTTCCAATTTCCAATATTTATGTAATTCTCAACTTTTGGCCACGACTGTACACAGCGCGCAGTAATCCGTGCTTTAAGTAGTTTTGTTTGCTGCATAAATTTCTCCTAAATCAGTTTCATTTATCTTTAATTGTGATTCTCATAATTTCCAGGTTCAGAATTAGAAGTTCGGTCACGTACGTTCATATCAACAGTAATTGTAAGAAAAACACCAGGTTTATGTGGGAAATTTGTGGTAACCAAGAAATCACCTGTAGTAATAGTGTTGTGTTCTCTATAAAAACAGGAAATCACGATACTGTCATGGGGTGTCACATGCACTTGGTAAGTAGTGGAAAGAATGACTGTGTGGGGTTGTCACTTCAGCAAATGTCATTAGGACATACAGATGGGGATCTTAGATGGCGATCCCCCTGGGGACAGCCTGATGCTAATGTCTGTAAAGCTCTGTGGAATATAGTAGCGCTATGTAAGTGTATAAAATAAATAGTGGCATTTATAATGTAGACCAAGTTAATACAAGGCACTTACTAATGTATTGTGATTGACCATATTGCTGTGCATGCGTGTCTGTGCGCTCCCACAATCCCTTCCCTTAGAGAGACCGATACCTTTTCCTATAGTGTGAAGCACGACCACAACTGCTGGATTACAGGGTGGTCGTAACCTGGAGACAATATGGACAATCACAATACATTAATATAAAGTAGCCATCAAGACGTATAGTCTACAACAATGTAGAAAAAAATATTCAAAACAGCGAAGCTCAGACAATTGCATATACCTACAAAATATGAGCTTTGTATGTCAAACAGTAAAATATGTATGATGAGCTAAATTCTCCAATAAGGGATAAGTTAAATATGAGTCACAGTGGAGAAAGGCAACATCCCCGGAGAGAAGTGCATTATATCAAGGGGTTCACTATGATAAGTAGTAGTCTGTAGGGTTCGAGGAATTGTACAAGGTAGACTCTGTTCAACTCGCTGCTTGTAAAATGCAAGAGTTATAGGACACTGATCACATTACTTTAAGATATGATACAAAATAAGTAACACATATATACACTAACCTAAAGAATTATTAGGAACACCATACTAATACGCTGTTGGACCCCCTTTTGCTTTCAGAACTGCCTTAATTCTACGTGGCATTGATTCAACAAGGTGCTGATAGCATTCTTTAGAAATGTTGGCCCATATTGATAGGATAGCATCTTGCAGTTGATGGAGATTTGAGGGATGCACATCCAGGGCACGAAGCTCCCGTTCCACCACATCCCAAAGATGCTCTATTGGGTTGAGATCTGGTGACTGTGGGGGCCATTTTAGTACAGTGAACTCATTGTCATGTTCAAGAAACCAATTTGAAATGATTCGAGCTTTGTGACATGGTGCATTATCCTGCTGGAAGTAGCCATCAGAGGATGGATACATGTTCTCATTCTGTTTACGCCAAATTCGGACTCTACCATTTGAATGTCTCATCAGACCAGGCAACATTTTTCCAGTCTTCAACAGTCCAATTTTGGTGAGCTCGTGCAAATTGTAGCCTCTTTTTCCTATTTGTAGTGGAGATGAGTGGTACCCGGTGGGGTCTTCTGCTGTAGCCCATCCGCCTCAAGGTTGTGCGTGTTGTGGCTTCACAAATGCTTTGCTGCATACCTCGGTTGTAACGAGTGGTTATTTCAGTCAACGTTGCTCTTCTATCAGCTTGAATCAGTCGGCCCATTCTCCTCTGACCTCTAGCATCCACAAGGCATTTTTGCCCACAGGACTGCCGCATACTGGATGTTTTTCCCTTTTCACACCATTCTTTGTAAACCCTAGAAATGGTTGTGCGTGAAAATCCCAGTAACTGAGCAGATTGTGAAATACTCAGACCGGCCCGTCTGGCACCAACAACCATGCCACGCTCAAAATTGCTTAAATCACCTTTCTTTCCCATTCTGACATTCAGTTTGGAGTTCAGGAGATTGTCTTGACCAGGAGCACCCCCCTAAATGCATTGAAGCAACTGCCATGTGATTGGTTGACTAGAGAATTGCATTAATGAGAAATAGAACAGGTGTTCCTAATAATTCTTTAGGTGAGTGTATATATGTATACCCCGGGATGACATAACCATAAATCCTTCTTACACTAGGATGGCGGCATTGCCAACACTAGGCATAGCACAGTGTATTATTTCTGCATTTAAAGGGTTATCCATGTCCATGGACACATTTTATAATATAAATGACTTAAAAATCTAATTTTATTTTGGTGTTTGTGACTGACAGACGGACCCATTGATGCACGGCACAGGCTCTGTTCACAGTGCAGGCGGCGCCATTGTTCCTGGGAAAACCATCTAACCTGATGGACCGCATTATAAGGAGTTACACCACCGTACACAGTGTATCGGTAGATTTTACATGCAGTTGAACATAACACCCCAAAAGTTACCAAAATTATGCAGATGACATTTGTACATGTGCACTGTGTGTGTATCTATTATCTATCATGTCTAATCTATTATCTCTTATACAGTGGGGGAAATAATTATTTGACCCCTCACTGATTTTGTAAGTTTGTCCAATGACAAAGAAATGAAAAGTCTCAGAACAGTATCATTTCAATGGTAGGTTTATTGTAACAGTGGCAGATAGCACATCAAAAGGAAAATCGAAAAAATAACTTTAAATAAAAGATAGCAACTGATTTGCATTTCATTGAGTGAAATAAGTATTTGAACCCCTACCAACCATTAAGAGTTCTGGCTCCCACAGAGTGGTTAGACACTTCTACTCAATTAGTCACCCTCATTAAGGACACCTGTCTTAACTAGTCACCTGTATAAAAGACACCTGTCCACAGAATCAATCAATCAAGCAGACTCCAAACTCTCCAACATGGGAAAGACCAAAGAGCTGTCCAAGGATGTCAGAGACAAAATTGTAGACCTGCACAAGGCTGGAATGGGCTACAAAACCATTAGCAAGAAGCTGGGAGAGAAGGTGACAACTGTTGGTGCGATTGTTCGAAAATGGAAGGAGCACAAAATGACCATCAATCGACCTCGCTCTGGGGCTCCACGCAAGATCTCACCTCGTGGGGTGTCAATGGTTCTGAGAAAGGTGAAAAAGCATCCTAGAACTACACGGGAGGAGTTAGTTAATGACCTCAAATTAGCAGGGACCACAGTCACCAAGAAAACCATTGGAAACACATTACACCGCAATGGATTAAAATCCTGCAGGGCTCGCAAGGTCCCCCTGCTCAGGAAGGCACATGTGCAGGCCCGTCTGAAGTTTGCCAATGAACACCTGAATGATTCAGAGAGTGACTGGGAGAAGGTGCTGTGGTCTGATGAGACCAAAATAGAGCTCTTTGGCATTAACTCAACTCGCTGTGTTTGGAGGAAGAAAAATGCTGCCTATGACCCCCAAAACACCGTCCCCACCGTCAAGCATGGGGGTGGAAACATTTTGCTTTGGGGGTGTTTTTCTGCTAAGGGCACAGGACAACTTATTCGCATAAACGGGAAAATGGACGGAGCCATGTATCGTGAAATCCTGAGCGACAACCTCCTTCCCTCTGCCAGGAAACTGAAAATGGGTCGTGGATGGGTGTTCCAGCACGACAATGACCCAAAACATACAGCAAAGGCAACAAAGGAGTGGCTCAAGAAGAAGCACATTAAGGTCATGGAGTGGCCTAGTCAGTCTCCGGACCTTAATCCAATCGAAAACCTATGGAGGGAGCTCAAGCTCAGAGTTGCACAGAGACAGCCTCGAAACCTTAGGGATTTAGAGATGATCTGCAAAGAGGAGTGGACCAACATTCCTCCTAAAATGTGCGCAAACTTGGTCATCAATTACAAGAAACGTTTGACCTCTGTGCTTGCAAACAAGGGTTTTTCCACCAAGTATTAAGTCTTTTTTTGTTAGAGGGTTCAAATACTTATTTCACTCAATGAAATGCAAATCAGTTGCTATCTTTTATTTAAAGTTATTTTTTCGATTTTCCTTTTGATGTGCTATCTGCCACTGTTACAATAAACCTACCATTGAAATGATACTGTTCTGAGACTTTTCATTTCTTTGTCATTGGACAAACTTACAAAATCAGTGAGGGGTCAAATAATTATTTCCCCCACTGTATATATAAAAATGAGTTTCTGTCTGTCGTTCTTTATGCGCGACCAAACAACTGGACCGATCTTCACCGAATTTGGCACACAGGTACAACAGGTGTCCGGGAAGGTTTTAGACCGGGTCTCAGCTCTCTAGGATGTACCGTTACTGAGATATTCCCCAAAAATTAGCCCCCCCCCCCCCCCAAATACAAGCCTTCAATTCTTTCTCTTCAAAGCCCTACTGCCATAAACACAGTTTTACTCCAGGTTTCCATAACAACCCAGCCATATTTCTTTACTGCTTAAAGGGCCGGTCACTGTGAAAGTCACAGTTAAAGGGCCAGTCACAGTGAAAGGGGCGGTCACAGTAAAAGTCACAGTTAAAGGGTGGTCACTGTGAAAGTCACAGTTAAAGGGACGGTCACTGTGAAAGTCACTGTTAAAGGGGCGGCGACTATGAAAGTCACTGTTAAAGGGGCGGTCACTATGAAAGTCACTTTTAAAGGGGCGGTGACTGTAAAAGTCACTGTTAAAGGGGCAGGCACTGTGGAGGTCATTGTTAAAGGGGCGGGTACTGTAGAGGTCACTGTTATGGGGGAAACTATCTTTTTACGACACACGGAAACATAAAATGAAATATACCCGTGCGAAGCCGGGTCCTTCTGCTAGTCTATTATATACGTATATTTATTATAATGTTTCACTAATAATATGATATAATGTACCGGTATTTTAAGATAAGAAATCTGTTCCAAATGAATAAAACAACAATATATAACGTAGAACTAGACAGGTGCAGACATTTTCTTTATACAGTAATTTACATAGAACCAGGAAAACCATTTAAAGGGGTTGTCCCACAAAAAAATATTCGACATTTATTAAACAGCACCTGGATCTGAATACTTTTGTAATTACATGTCAATAAAAATTTGGTGTAACCACTATCGTTCAATGAAATGTATCTGTATAGTGCCACCTGCTGCTTATTTTTCTGTCTGCTTCAATAGCATCACTGAGGTGGACGCACATGCTCAGTTCCATCCATCAACTTCACTAGTTGTATTTACTGTTAGAAGCTGAGATCGTTACAAGGAGAGAGTTGCAGCGGACAGGACGCACCCCCAGAGCTGTAATAGGGAGATAGCTGCAGCAGACAGAACGCACCCCCTTGTGAGGTGATAGGGAGCTGCTACAGAAAGGACAGCCTCCTGATGTGCCAGCTTGAAATAAATCTAGCAGATCCATGTAAGGTACAGGACTGGCTCTAACTTTGTTTGGAAGAGATTATCATGTGGTGTATGATGTCTGATTTTAATTTTTTACATGAAGGGGGTTTTATGAGACTTTTTAACTGATCACCTATCTTTAATCTGATTTAAAAAAAAAAAAAATGCATTTTTTTTTTTAAAACCCAAAACCCAAAAACTCCATCTAATTATAAACACGAGTAACAAAAATAAATAAATATGTCCAGTGTTTCATATTCCCATAGACTTTCAGCTAACATCTGGAGCTGGTGTTCTTACCAAAAACTGACAAAAACAGCTGGTGCAAAAAATGCCGCTAGAACTGCAAAAGTACAAAAAAAAAGGCATTAAAAACCTATGTGTGAATTTAGTACAAACACCCAATTTATGAGTTAATAGGAGAATAGACAGGACACTGCACGAGGAGGCAGCATCTCGCCCACCTACACCCAATTTAACTGTGCCCATATCCAAGGGAAATAAGCAGTCATTATCTCCTAGCTGTCGCTGTATTTTAAGACCTAAATGTGGTTTCTTTGCCAGAAACCACTAAAGGTTATTTCAGTCTTTTTATTACACACGCTTGTCATAGGTTTATTGTTGTTGACATAAAATAAATCTGCATTTTGAAATTTTGAAACTGAAATGATTTGTGGACACTTTTTTTTTCTTAGGGCTCATGCACACGGCTGTAGTTTCAGTCTCCATTTGATTAGCTTTTTTTGGGGGATCAAATGCAGGATGTCCGTTCTGCGGCCCCCCTAAAAAATAAAACATGTCCTATTTATGTCCGTTTTACAAACAAGGATAGGAAATTTCTGCAGGAGTTAAAAAAAAAAAAGTGGATCCAGGATTTGCGGACCCCAAATATTCTACCGACAAAGGAGAAATTGCCTTTTTGTCCGGTGATTGCATCTTTCATGCGGTTCTTGGTAAGCACTCCTACTCTTCATCGATTTACCGGTATATCTCCGTCCCTTGCTTCTGACATCGGCATTCAGCACTAGACGCATGCGCAGTAATCCTCCCTTCTGCAGAACACTCTGCTGCACATGTTCTGCATGGGGGATGATAACGGTGCATGCGCAGGACCTCAGTGGCAAAGGGCATGTCAATCTGCAAACAGTTCGAGTGCTTACTCTAGAAAGCTGCCGCACCGCACCTGTGACTCCAGATATGGGATTTTCATACATCAAGTGCCTTTATTATAAACTTATTTTTCAGAAAACACTGAAACGAAAAGACTTTAACAGAAGCATGGTTGGAATGCAGTGTCACCGTCCTATGTCCCTTGCAGTCCATTTGGTACCCAACAAATTGAGAAGGGGTTCCCTTTCACATGGAGATGCGCTTCTATTCCACTCTCCACCTTATTAAGCCCCATAGGAAATGAATGGAAGCTCACATCAAGGCAGACCACCATTCGGCTTCTGAAAACAAGTGACTTCAGGCATATGTTGTATGTAGCATTATAAGCTGGCCAATGAAATGAATGGATCCCCGCCGCCCCAGTCCCCATTGCTCTCCACGTTTCCATTTCTTTTTTTTTTTGTCCAGCTTCTTAATACATCGTACGTAATATTAAATGGTGCCATTAGAAAGTACTATGTGCCCTGCAAATAATGAGCCCCCCATGAGGCTATTTGAAAGCAAAAGTAAAAAAAAACAAAAAAACTACTTGGAAGTCGGGGAGTAAAAAGTGAAAAAATTAAAATAAAATTGGTCTGACCTTGAAGGGGTTAATATCAAATGTTTAAATAATTGCAATACATGTGGAAGAGACAAGAGAGAAAACCAATGCAGCCATACATTTTACGCCCCACTTACTACAGCAGCAGAAGATAGCAGGGCTGGTAAGACGACAAACAATAGGCTGGACTTCCGTTTTATCTCCTCAGCTACAATGGCTGCTTGAGCCGAGCTCTGCTGGGGACGAGGTCGTGGCCTATTGCCCAAGACCGTATGGCTTTTTCAGTATTTTGCGGTCCGCCAAAAAAACGATCCGCAGAAAATACGGATGACGTCCATGTGCATTCTGTTTTTTGCAGAACGGAACAGCTGGCCCCTGATAGAACAGTACTATCCTTGTCCGTTATGCGGACAATAATAGGACATGTTCTATCTTTGAACGGAAATACGGAAACGGAAGCAGGGCCGACGGGATAAAAAACCAGCCCTGGAAAAAGTTGCACACCAGCCCCACAGCGTTGCGTCATTATTTACTTGTTTATAATAGGAGAAAACGTTCATTTTAAAACACGTGTGTAAACACGAATATTTGCAATGCAACGATAGCTCTTTTGTAGAACCCCATTGTTCTTATTATCACAGTGTTTTCCCAAAAAGGATGCCTCCAACTGTTGCAAAACTACAACTCTCAGCATGCTCAGACAGTGTTTTACCACGTCTTTTGACCCGCCCCTTTTTTGTTGGCCACCTATTTAATGATTGTTGCATGCAACATTTTACTTGACCAGCTATTTTAGATATTCTACGGCAGTCCTGTTACAATCCCCCAATGAGCCTTTCGACCAAATAATAAAAATATTTATAAAATCTCACCCATATGCTGCAAAAAAAATAAAAAATCTGCAATGTAAAATCGATAATAAAGATCAACTACAAACATAAACATATTTCACATGAAAACTTACAATTACTTGCCTTGGCCCTTGGGGATCTCGGACACCACTTCAACACTTTGGCCGGGGGGCTCGGCGGAGCTGATGTTGTGTTTTATCCTAATGAGAAAGATTTCATAATAAGGATTTGGAGAAGGGGCAGAGGGATAGCAGAGCAGGGAGAGGCTGGTGCTGCTACTAGGGGGTCATACCATGGGGGAGTAATAAAGCCCACCATAATGCCCCCCCCCCCACCAGTAGTAATGTGCCAATATAAAATACCCCTTCTCAGTGCCCCTGTAAATGACCCCATAGTGCTCCCCCCCCCCCTTCCCCATAGTACCCACCATAATGTGTCCCAGTATAAAATGCCCCAATACAGAGCCCCCCATATAAAATACCCCTTCTTTTTAGCCTCAGTAGATGCCCCTATAGTGCAACCCAATTATCTGCCAGTAATAAGTGCCCCAATAGATGCCCCCAATCATGTGCCAGTAAGATGCCCCCCAATCATGTGCCAGTAATAAGAGCCCCCCCACCATCATGTGCCAGCAGCCAGAGCCCCCCATATCATGTGCCAGTAGCCAGAGTGCCCCCCCCTATCATGTGCCAGTAGCCCCACACTTATTATGTTCCAGTAACCCCACCTTATGTGCCAGTAGTGCCCCTTATGTGCCAGTAGCCGCCCCTTATCATGTGCCAGTAGCCCCCTTATCATGTGCAAGTAGCCCCGCTTATCATGTGCCAGTAGCCCCCCTTATGTGCCAGTAGTCGTCCTTATGTGCCAGTAGCCCCCCCTTATTATGTGCCAGTAGTCCTCCTTATGTGTCAGTAGCCCCCCTTATCATGTGCCAGTAGCCCCCCCATCATGTACCAGTAGCCCCCCTTATGTGCCAGTAGTCGTCCTTATGTGCCAGTAGTCGTCCTTATGTGCCAGTAGCCCCCCCTTATGTGCCAGTAGCCAGAGTGCCTCCCCTATCATGCGCCAGTAGCACCACCCTTATTATGTTCCAGTAACCCCACCTTATTATGTGCCAGTAGTGCCCCTTATGTGCCAGTAGCCGCCCCTTATCATGTGCCAGTAGCCGCCCCTTATCATGTGCCAGTAGCCGCCCCTTATCATGTGCCAGTAGTCCCCCTTATCATGTGCCAGTAGCCCCCCTTATCATGTGCCAGTAGCCCCCCCATCATGTGCCAGAAGTCGTCCTTATGTGCCAGTAGCCCCCCCTTATCATGTGCCAGTAGCCCCCCCCCCATGATCCAGTATTGTACCTATATATATATATAAAAAAAAAACACTTATACTTACCTCCAGCGATGCGATGCGATGCAGGCCTCTTCCGGCCTGTGTCCCTCGCTATATGGCTCAGGCCTCTGATAGGCTGCCGGCCTAGTGCTGGCAGCCTATCAGAGGAACAGGATGGGACACACCTCTCCCTCCCCTGCCGCAGCATAGACATCTGTATTGCCGTCCTGAGGACGGCGATACAGATGACTATGGAGATGAGCGCTTCCACAATGGAAGCGCTCATCTCCCTGTGCTCCGCCGCCGGCCGCCCCCACTTGTCACCAGGGCCGCGGCCTTGCGGCACTCAGGCCTGCCAGCCTAACGGGAAATTTCCCGGTATCCCGGCAGGCCAGTCCGGCCGGCATACGGAGTACCTTCCGTATTTTTTGCTGGTCCATTGAAATGAATGGTTACGTATACGGAACGCAAAAAACGGAACGTAAACAGGAAAAAAAACATTAGTGTGCAAGAGGCCTAAAGGTCCATTTACACGTCCGTAAGTGTTCTGCGGATCCGCAAATTGGGGACACTTGCATTGTGCATTCCGCAATTTGCGGACCGCACATCGCCGGGACTATAATAGAAAATGCCTAATCTTGTCCGCAATTGTGCAAAACATGTGCAAAACATACCCCTTTGTAATGCCCTCAGTTGAGCTAATGTTCCCATAATGTGCCAATATAAAATACTCCTTCTCAGTGCCCCCGTAAATGACCGCATATTGCTCCTCCCCCCCTTCCCCATAGTACCCACCATAATGTGTCCCAGTATAAAATGCCCCAATACAGAGCCCCCCATATAAAATACCCCTTCTTTTTAGCCTCAGTAGATGCCCCTATAGTGCCACCCAATTATCTGCCAGTAATAGGTGCCCCAATAGATGCCCCCAATCATGTGCCAGTAAGATGCCCCCCAATCATGTGCCAGTAATAAGAGCCCCCCCAACATCATGTGCCAGCAGCCAGAGCCCCCATATTATGTGCCAATAGCCAGAGTGCCCCCCCTATCATGTGCCAGTAGCCCCCCCTTATTATGTGCCAGTAACCCCCCCTTTTTATGTGCCAGTAGTGCCCCTTATGTGCCAGTATCCGCCTCTTATGTGCCAGTAGCCCCCCTTATCATGTGCCAGTAGCCCCCCCTTATCATGTGCCAGTAGCCCCCCCTTATCATGTGCCAGTAGCCCCCCATCATGTGCCAGTAGCCCCCCCTTATGTGCCAGTAGTCGTCCTTATGTGCCAGTAGCCCCCCCCTTATTATGTGCCAGTAGTCCTCCTTATGTGTCAGTAGCCCCCCTTATCATGTGCCAGTAGCCCCCCCATCATGTACCAGTAGCCCCCCTTATGTGCGAGTAGTCGTCCTTATGTGCCAGTAGTCGTCCTTATGTGCCAGTAGTCGTCCTTATGTGCCAGTAGCCCCCCCTTATGTGCCAGTAGCCCCCCTTATCATGTGCCAGTAGCCCCCCCTTATCATGTGCCAGTAGCCCCCCCCCATGATCCAGTATTGTACATATATATATATATATATATATATATATATATATATATATATATATATAAAAAAACACTTATACTTACTTCCAGCGATGCGATGCAGGCCTCTTCCGGACTGTGTCCCTCGCTATACGGCTCAGTGGCCGCCTGCACCGGCCTCTGATAGGCTACCAGCACTAGGCCGGCAGCCTATCAGAGGAACAGGATGGGACACACCTCTCCCTCCCCTGCTGCAGCATAGACATCTGTATCGCCGTCCTGAGGACGGCGATACAGATGACTATGGAGATGAGCGCTTCCACAATGGAAGCGCTCATCTCCCTGTGCCCCGCCGCCGGCCGCCCCCACTTGTCACCAGGGCCGCGGCCTCCCGGCAGGCCAGTCCGGCCGGCATACGGAGTACCTTCCATATTTTTTGCTGGTCCATTGAAATGAATGGTTACGTACACGGAACGCAAAAAACGGAACTTAAACAGGAAAAAAGACATTCATGTGCAAGAGGCCTAAGGGTCCATTCACACGTCCGTAAGTGTTCTGCGGATCCGCAAATTGCTGACACTGGCATTGTGCATTCCGCAATTTGCGGACCGCACATCGCCGGGACTATAATAGAAAATGGCTAATCTTGTCCGCAATTGCGGACAAGAACAGGACATGTTCTTTTTTTTTGCAGAAATAGAAGTGCGGATCCGCTAATGCGGATGCGGATCCACTAATGCGGATGCGGACAGCACATTCCGGCCCCATTGAAAATGAATGGGTCTGCACCCGTTCCTCAAAATTGCGGAACGGATGCGGACCCATTTTGTGGACGTGTGAATGGACCCTTAGGCTGTATGCACACGACAGTTGTTTTTTGCGGTCCGCAAATAGCGGATCTGTGTTCCTGTTTTTTTTTACATCCACATCCGTTCCGTTTGTCCGCAAATTTTGTAGGTTGTGTTTCCGTGTGTCTTCAGGTTTTTTTTGCGGTCTGCAAAAAAAAACTGAAGGCTGTAATTCTTGAAATTTAATATATACAGGTTTCCCAGCAACCATCCGCAAAAAAAAATGGATGCGGACGACATACGGATGGCTTCCGTTGGTCATCCGCATTTTTTTGCGGACCCATTGACTTCAATGGATCCGCAAAATGTTTCTTGCGGACAAGAATAGGACATGCAATACTTTTTTTGCGGACGGGAAACACAGACAGCGGACGCGGAAAAGAAATGGTTGACTACACCACAATTTTAACGGCTCCATAGAAATGTATGGGTAACCATCCGATCAGCCCAAAAAAACAGAACGGACTCAGAGAAAAACAACTGTCGTGTGCATGTAGCCTAATTCAGTGACGTACTGCATGCAATCTGCAACATCTATTATACTCTATGGAGGAAAAAAAATCCCATCATTTTTTTTTTTATAATCCACAAGAGAATCTTAACTCCCAAAAGTATTCCTTAAAGGGAGTGGCAGAAGTTGCATTTGCCTCCTATCCCTAACCTAAACCTCATTTTTAGGCTACATGCACACAACCGCATGTGTTTTGCGGTACGCAAATTAAAAACGGATTACATCCGTATGCCATCCGGGTATTTTGCAGATCCATTGTAACAATGCCTAAAACGGACAAGAATAGGACATGTTATATTTTTTTTGCAGGGCTACGGAACGGACATACGGATGCGGATAGCACACAGTGTGCTGTCCGCATTTTTTGTGGACCCATTCAAATGAACGCAAAAAAAACGGAACGTACACGGAAACAAAATACGTTCGTGTGCATGAGGCCTTAAGGACGCATTAGTGGTGGTAAAATTGAAGTGGGGCATTTATCAACCCCTGTATGCCAGAAAACTGGCGCCACAAAGGGTTGGCGCACGGTTTCTGCTGTGGTTGTTCACTTTAGATGCCATGGACCCATTCTCAGCTTAGCTCCATTGACAGCTGGCTCGGCTTCAAGTGGCAGCTGTCCGAACATGTTTGCGGCTTTAAACCGCCAGCCTGTGAATTTCAGCGCTGCTTCCGATTGAAAGTAATGGGAGACGGAGACCATGAGTCCACCAGCGGAAATTTTGTGCATCGAAATTCCACCAGTAAATGGGCGCTAATTAATATGTCTTAAAACTGGGGATAAAAACTGTGTTTCCGGTCACGTCGGATTAAAGGTGCATTTAGACGCACCAATAGTCTTCCCGATTATTGGAAACGCCCGTTCCTGCGAACGATCGTTCCTGATCATCTGCCCGTGTAAATATGCCGCCGATGACCGAGTGAAAGGCTTGTTCAGCTGCTGATCCTGTCGCTTGTGCAGGATCACAGATCATGGCTTCCGAGAAGCAGATTGTGCGGTCTAAACAGCGATCTGCTGGCCAGAAAAAATGATTCTGTATCAAGATGAGGGCTTGTAATAGTGATCCCTCATCCTCATACTGTGGAGGAGATCGCTGCATGTAAATGCGCGGTCTCCTTCACTGAACAAGCAGCCGACTGTCGGGAAGGAACGCTTTCTTCCCGACAATCAGCCACTCAGTCTGCCCGTCAAAATCCACCTTTAGTTACTGCAACAGTATAACGTTACTATTCTGCATTGTGTCGATCCTCTGTTATTACTCCTAGCAAAATATGAATAAGTGGATGTTAACTGGGTGTTACTATTAATAATTGTAAATTGGGTATGTCCTATGTTAGGGCACTTTCACACTAGCGTTAGAAGAATCCGGCAGGCAGTTCTGTTGCCGGAACTGCCTGCCAGATCCGGAAATCCATATGCAAACGGATATCATCTGTTTCCGGATCCGTCTGACAAATGCATTGAAATACCGTATCCATCTCTCTGCTGTCATTCGGAAAAACGGATCCGGTATTTATAGTCTTCAATAGTTTTTATTGAATACTTTGCATAATATAGTCAATGCATGCCCATCATGGCATAATATCACAGTGCGAAGTATAACAAAGTACATTTTTTCAAAAAAAACATACATACAGTACATAACAAAAAAAACTAATGAGGTCCCTTCAAAGCTCACGTTAATATTGCCCATGCTGAGGTAAATGTTGTAACATTATATAAATCCCTACCTAAGTCCCCAAACCCACCCAAAACCCTCCAAATGTACCCAAGTTACCAAAGACATTCCGGCAAAGGCGTAGCATAAGGACTAGATAACCAAGGCATCCAGTTATTAAGACAGCGTATGCGTATGGAAGAAGAGGAAGCAAACATCAATTCACAATGCATATGATGGTTGACGGACTCAACCACTTCCGATACTGACGGGGCACAAAGTAACTTCCACCGCCGCGCTATTATATTCCGCGCTGCACTGATCAGATGGGCCGTTACCCATTTTATTTTGAAAGGGATGACTTCTAAGCCTATTCCCAGAATGGAAAGAGCTGGGGTCAAAGTGATTGTTGAATCCGTGACCTGCCGGACTAAAACTTCCATCATGTTCCAGAATTTACGGGTGTAAGGGCATTCCCACCACATATGTAAGGGAGTACCAACTAACCCACATTTCCTCCAACATAACGGGGAGTAGCCGGGTGAACAGTGGGCTAACCTATTTGGGGTTAAGTACCATCTGAGTTGTATTTTCCTGGCCTTCTCTATATGATTCAGACATTTAGTGCACCTGAAGGACCATGACATTGCTTCTCTCCACTGGCTGATGGAGAACACGACACCCAACTCTTGTTCCCATCTTAGCATAAAAGATTGCTTCCCACTATCCTGGTCTAATAATAAGTTTAAGTATATATCAGATATTTTCACTCTGAATTGCAAGGGTGATGCAACATAGGGCTGCAAAGGGCTCCTACAAGAATGGGGTTGAGTTAATGGGGAGCTATTTAACAAGTGACGTATCTGTAGAAACTGATAAAAAAGGGCGTTAGGGATGGAGTAGGTGTCATGCAGGGTCTGGAAATCTTTTAGGCCAGAGGTTGTATAATAACCCCCCCCAGCTTATCCAATCCTTTATCCACCCACGATTTCAGGTTCATATCAGAAATATGATATTCAAGTGTTATGAGAGGAATGTTGTCTTTTGGCACCATAAACCACTTCTTTACATTCCTCAAATACGACCATATGAAAAGAGAAGCTTGCATTGTAGGGAGAGGAACCTCATAGCAGAGTCTCCCCAGTTCATGAGCTGCTAGTATGGCTGGGAGTGAGTGCTTTTTAACATACGCCCTTTCTATCTCAAGCCACTTGTGAGGAGCGGATGGGGACCACCACTCCAGCGCCTGCTCCGCCAGGGAGGCCAAAATAATACTTATACAAATCTGGCACCCCAAGTCCTCCAGCTCTAACCGAAGGATACAGAGAGGCTTTCGGGATTCTAGGGTGCTTATTCTGCCAAGAGATCGTTTTGGAGCATGGTTATCAATTTCTTAGCGACTTGCAGTGGGAGACATCTGAAACAGTAAAGTGCTTTTGGTAGGGATAACATTTTTGCAGCATTGATTCTCGCCACCCAGGATAAATGGACCTGCGCCATACGGGAATAATCACACTGTAGGTCCTTCCTCAGGCGATTAAAGTTAATGGCAACTGTCTCAGCCGAGCTTCGTGTTAATTCTATCCCTAAATATGGAATGGACCGGTCTGTCCATTGGAAGGGGTATTTTTGCTTTAACCTATCCATTGTGGTTACAGGTAAGTGTAAATCTAAAACCTTGATTTTACTTTCATTTAGTTTATAATAGGAACTATTTGAAAATTGCTGCAGTATTTGATGTAGCGCTATTAAAGAGCTTTCAGGGTTCGATATTGTTAATATAACGTCATCAGCATATAATCCGATCACGTGGGAAACACCCCCCGCTTTGATTCCCTGTATGCTGTGACATGCCCGTATCTTAGCGGCCAGAGGTTCCATGACCAACGCAAAAATCAACGGTGACAATGGACACCCCTGTCTGGTCCCGTTGGTTATTTTAAAAGGCCTAGACATATATCCTGAGGCGAAAACTGTGGCCGAGGGGGTCGTATATAGGCCCATTACACCAGCCCTAACATTACCTTTAAAACCAAAAGTCTGAAGCACCTGGTCCAGGTACCCCCAATGCACCCTGTCAAATGCTTTTTCAGCATCAAGGGAAATAAACATTGTGGGGGACCTGGACTTTCCTGTAATCTGGATCAGGTCCAGCATGCGCCTAGTACCGTCCCTACACTGCCTTCCAGGTACAAACCCAACCTGGTCTGGGTCTACTAGTTCTGGTAAAAACTGGTTAATCCTAGTGGCTAAGATTTTTGCGTACATTTTTAGATCCGCATTAAGCAGGGATATGGGACGAAAATTGGCAGGGGCATCTGGGGTCTTACCCGGCTTCGGGATGGTTACTACCGTGGCCGAAAGCATCTCCGTTGGAATAACCCCCGTTAGGAAAAAGGTGTTATATATCGAGCACAGATTGGGGAGGAGCTGGGGCAAAAACTCTTTGTAATATTCCACAATAAAGCCCTGGCGCTTTCCCCGTGGGGGTGGTTTTTAGAGCTGCTCGTACTTCTGCTTCCGTGATTGGTAAGTTGAGGGTAGTTAATTGGGCATCTGACAGTGTGGGGAGTTTCAGGTGCTCTAGAAAATCTGCAATAGATGCATCCATTGGTTGAGGGGTTGCAACATCTTCCTTCAGATTATAAAGTTTTGCATAATATGAAGCTATGGCATTAGTGATTTCTTGCGGATGCGTGAGTACAGACCCATTATAATGCATTTTCTCTATTCTGGAGTTAACCGCCCGCTTCTTAAGCCTGTTAGCTAACAAGGAGCCTGCCCTATCCCCCATATGATAGTGGGACACCTTAAATCTGCTAATTACTCGCTCATGTTCATATAAAAGATGCGACCTCAACTTAGAACGGACACTCTGCAACTCCAAAAGGTGAGCTGGGGAGGGATTGTCCCTATATCGTTGGTGTGCTGATTCCAACCTTGAAAGCGCCTCATTAAGCTGCCGATCTCTAGCCTTTTTCAAACGAGAGGCTGCCTGCAAGAATATACCTCTCATATAGGCCTTATGGGCCAACCACAGAGTAGATGACGAAATATCAGGGGTGCTGTTTAGAAGGAAAAACTCATTTAAACTAGCGCGGAATTCTTCTAGCCTCTTAGAACTTTTAAGCAAGTACTGGTTTAGCCTCCAAGTCGGGGGTGATTGGGAGGGTAAACCCATATTGAGTTCCATCATTATAGGGGCATGATCCGACCAAGTGGCTAGCAGAATATCCGTTCTAAGTACCCCTTGCAAAATATCCCAGGAAGTAATCGATCCGGGACTGTGTGTGATGTGCAGAAGAAATATGTGTATAATCCCTCTCTCCCCCATGCTGGTACCGCCAAATGTCATGCAAGGAGGTGTTTTTTAGAGCTTCTTTTAGGCCCTTCCGGCGGGGCTCAGCATGGGTGAGACAGTCCATCCCCACATCAATTGGGACGTTAAAATCCCCACCCATTATGATAGCACCCTTCACCACCTTTAAAATTTTCTTGTGCAATCTGTTGAAAAACGAGATCTGCCTAACATTTGGTGCATAAACCGAAACTATCGTGCATAATTTACCCTCGAGGGAACATATCAAGATAACATATCTACCTTTCCTGTCTGTGATGCATTGGTGTAATATGAAAGCAACAGAACCCCTTATACATATGAGGGTGCCAGCCTTACGCCTTTGGGCAGCAGGGGAGTGAAAAATATGCGGATATAAACGATGAGTGCATCTGTGCTGATCTGCACCCACCAAATGCGTCTCCTGAATGAAAGCCACATCGCAATTGCTACGGAGCAGGTCCTGCCACATCTGGGAGCGCCGAAATGGGGAGTTCAGACCACGTACATTATTGGAGTAAAATTTCAGCCCCGCCATAAGAAGATGCGTATCGTACTAGGTGTAAACATAAGGGGCATTGTGAGGCTGAGGTAGAGATAAAAATATGTGGGCCACATATCAGAGCGCGAGCAAAATAACAACATAACACTGGTGAAAATAAAAACAGAAGGGAAAAGGTGATTAGACATCACAAAACTGCAATGAGCAGGATTCTAGAGTCTAAATAGGGGGGTCTGCTTAGAGGGTGATCACCACCCTAACACCAGAAGAGCAGACCTAGTGGGGGGGAAGAAAGAGATAAAGTTCTTACATATCTCCCATCCCGCACGTCCAGAAGGATAAAGTAGATGAGGGAGTCCGGGAAATCATGTTTGTTCCCATTCGGGCGCAATTCTCGCCGACTTGTTTCCATGGTCTTCTGTGGAATTGGCATTATCCCCGACTGAAAGCAGGCCCATCTTGTGTAGAAGGACAAATGCATCTTGTGGTGTGCTGCAAGCGGTCATCTGACCCTTCACCGAGATCAGTAGCTTTACAGGGAAGCCCCAGCGATAACGAATGTTCTTGTCTCGAAGAGCTCGTGTAAGATGCGCGAATTCCTTCCTCTTCGCTAGTGTGGCTGCGGACAGGTCTGCGAATACTTTAATGTCCTTAAAGGTTGCAGTTGGTGTCGGATTTTGCCGCAGGTTCCGAGGAAAGTGATCTTTGGCATGGTAAAAGTGGATTCGCGCTATGACATCGCGCGGGAGAGAAGGATCTAGTCCCTTTGGCTTAGGGATACGATGAATCCTATCAATCAGTAAGTCGCTCTCAGTTAACTCAGGCACGGCTTCTTTAAGCAAAGTTTGCAAGTAAAACTCCAGCTCTGCTGGGCCTACCGTCTCCGGAATTCCTCTAATGCGCACATTGTTACGCCTATGGCGATCTTCCAGATCCTGGATCTTTTCTTTTATGGCCGCCACATCCTCCTCCAGCGCTTCATGCGCATCGATCAGAGAGTTGTGTGACGCAGCATATTCAGCCATCTTGCTTTCTACGTGGGTGACTCTGTCTCCTACACCCTGTATATCGCGCTGCAGATCTTTGATCATGCTGGAGATGTCCGCTTTCAGCGAGGATCTTAGGGAGTCCAGCAGGGTGCGCAGGGTCTCCTCCGTAATCGGGAGAACCCCAGCTTCAGCAGAAAGGAGAAGCGGCAGGCCTCCACATGCTGCAGGGGAGGGGGCAGGAGTCGCAGAGAGCCTGGGAGAGGAAGCGGGAGATCCCTCAGCTCCGGCACTTGACGGTGGCGTTCTGGGGAAGAACTCTGTCATTTTCTTCGGCGCCTGTCTCTTCCTAATCTTGCCCATTCTGGGAACCAGGTAAGTGAGCGTAGTGTGATTTGGGGTCCCTCAGGAGTAATATTTGAGCCGCTATGGATATGCGGGAAGCGGAGCTACACTCTCAAGCAGCCGCCGCCATCAACGCGCAGACCACGCCCCCCGGATCCAGTATTTATTTATGTTTACATTTTTAAAGGTCTGCGCATGCGTAGACCGGAAAACTGGATCAGTCAATGCCGCAATTTAATGAACACTTGGCACCGAATCCGGCATTAATACATTTCAAGTGTTCCGGAACTTTGGCTGGAAAAAATACTGCAGCATGCTGCGGTATTTTCTCCGGCCAAATACCGTAAAGGGGATGGAACGGAAGACATCCTGATGCATACTGAACAGATTGCTTTCCATTCAGAAGGCATTAGGACAAAATGGATGCGGTTTTTTTTTCCGGTATTGAGCCCCTATGACGGACCTTAATACCGGAAAATAGAAACGCTAGTGTGAAAGTAGCCTTACTCTGACACTGGCCAAGCACTGCTGACATAAGTGTAGGGGCACACCCTAGAGATGAGAGGAATAACACCCAGTTACATTTATTCATACATTTCCAAGAAGAATTGCAGATGACCGGTACAATGTCGGGTTCTGAGAAAAGATGGTCTAGAGCTGATATTTCATGAAGAATACAAGCATTTGCTGTCCGACATGTCTGGTCCCTGAAGTGTGATTAGCAGCCACCAAGAAACGCTGCATGTTTGATAAATGAGGAGTCATTCTTAGCACGCTTATATTACACTTTGTAACTTAGACCATGTTAAAAAAAAATATAATACATTTATATATATATATATATATATATATATATATGGTCCCACATTATATTTACAAAATTAAATAAATTTTATGTTTGATGTCCATAATGACACCATAACCTTGGACAACACTGTATCCAAAGCAGAGAGCACAGGCGCTGCATGTACAAAAGTAGTTACTTCTACACTGCTGAAGAACACACAAAGAAGTGAGAGAGCAAAAAATAAATTCAACAGCCAGATAAAACGGCTTCTACAAGTCACTAGGGCAGATTTACTAATGCTGTCTATGGCTACATGCACACAATCATGCCATGTTTTGCGGTCCGCAAAACACCGGGCGGCCATTATAGAAACGCCTATTCTTTTCCGCAAAACGGGCAAGAATAGAACTTTTTTTTTTTTTTTGCAGGACCACGGAATGGAGCAACGGATGCAGACAGCACACGGAGTGCTGTCCGCAACTTTTGCAGCCCCATTGAAGTGAATGGGTATACATCCTAAGGCCTCTTCCACATTTTTTGTTTTTCACTGACGTGTGCTGTCCACATATTTGCCATGGACACCACACGCCCCCCATTGACTTGAATTTGTCTGTTCACACATCAGTATTTTTTTACTGACCGTGGGTCACGGAGACATGCACTACTTTAGTCTGTGATGCAGACCAAGCATGCCCATTGAAGTCTATGGGTCCGTGAAAATCACGGACACACCACGGATGGCATCAATGGGTGTGTTTGGACCAAAGTAGCGCTCGTCTCCATGATTTTTTTTTTCCATTGAATCACGGTCAGTAAAAAAAAATTGCTGATGTTTGAGCAGACACATTGAAATAAATGGGTACATGTGCTGTCCATGGAAAAATGTGAGGCCTAAGATTCCATTCACACGACCGTTCGCAAATTACGGATCTTCAAAAAAATACGGATGACATCCATGCAGAGCTAAAATATGGTCTTGTGAATGGGGCCTAAGCCAGTGTTTTATCATGAGGGTAATGTTTGAAGTCAGGTATTCTTGAGCGTACACGGATAGTTTGTGCCAAATTGATCAAACTTTGCATGTTGTTTATTAGAGGTTTTCCAGACTGCAGATATAGACGACCTACCTTCAGGATAGGTCATTGAGATCAGATCATGGGGAGCCGTGGAGGAAGGGGGTAACCCCCCCACAGCCACTACACTTAGAATACAGTTATTTTTCCAGCTTTGGCTCCTGAGCTCCAGGAAACACTTGATCGAGGGGTGCCGAATGTCAGACCCTCATCGATCTGATACAAATGACCTACAGTATCCTGAGGATAAGTCATCATTATATGGAGCCTAAAAACTCTTTAAATTTGGCACATCTATAAACGTAACGCTTTTCTTGCTACTCCAGTTTTTTTACACCACCCCTTCTGGAGTGCCGTGATAAATGTCAAGTGAAACTAGACGGTGTCGTTTCTGAAGAAACCACAGGATGTTGGCTTGAAATCTGATTGGCTGTTGGTGGCTCCACCCACTTTTTTGAATTTTAATCCCAGTCCTCCAGTGTTCATTATGTTGGCTTGGAAAAGCCAACATACTGTTATTCGTTGGTGGTTCAGCTTATTATTATTATTCTTGGCGCCCCCTCTCTTTCTAAAAGCTATTCCTCCTACAGTTTTGGGGTACATACTCCAAACTTTCCACACTTCTTCGTCCTATAGCGAAGTTCGTTGCTTGTGCTTTAATAACCGCTTTAATAACAGTTCCCACTCTCTGGGCCCCTGTGGCAGGCCCCCAAACGCCACTTTTTTCCCATAGACTTTGACAGGGAAAATTTTCAAGTCGCTCTCACAGTTTTGAATTTTGGGGGACACCCCAAAGTGGGCGGGGCTAGCAACGGCCAATGAAAATGTAGCAAATTTTCTATACGCTACTCCTCCCACAGGGAATAGGTTGCTTGTGCTTTGTTAAGCGATCACACCCTCTGGGCCCCTCGGGCGGCCCCCCGAAGATCCCATTTTTTTCCCATAGACTTTCATTGGAAAATTTTAAACTTTTGCCACTCGTACAGCTTTTAAGTTAAATTCGCCAAACTTGGGTCACTTAGTCATGGGGTCAACCTGAAAATTTCTGTCACATTTTGGGGACTCTAAAAATTGGGCGGAGCCACAAACAACCAATTGAAATTTCCCTATTGACTTTAATAAGAAAATTTAAATTGCTGCCATTCTCACAGTATTTAAGCCAGAGTACCCAAACTTTGCACCATTGTCCAATGGGTGACTGAAGTTAAAATGTATGAAAAGTGGGCGGAGTCTACAACAGCCAATCAAATTTCAGCCATTAGTTTAAATGGGAAAATTTAAAACTGCCGCTGCTCTTAGACTGTTAATGGTAGGGTCCTGAAACTTGCCACAGTTGGTCCAACTGTGGCAAGTTTGAAGACTGTGCCAATAAAAGTCTAAGAGCAGCGGCAGTTTTAAATTTCCCCATTAAAACAACTGACTAAAATTTGATTGGCCGTTGTAGACTCCGCCCACTTTTTTATACATTTTAACCTTTGTCACACACTCACCCAACCTGCCGAGTTTGGGTGCTGTGGCTTAAATACTGTGAGAATGACAGCTTTTTAAAGGTTTCTCATTGAAGTCAATAGGGCAAATCTGATTGGTTGTTTGTGGCTCCGCCCACTTTTTAGCATCCCCCAAAATGAGACAGACATTCTCACAGTCCTCCAGTGATAATGAATTCACATAGCTATCCAAATCCACTTTTCAAAACTGGAGTCATGTAAAAATGCAAACTTATGGCACAAATAAGCCCAAAGTGGCACA
Source organism: Bufo bufo (assembly GCF_905171765.1). NCBI lineage: Eukaryota > Metazoa > Chordata > Amphibia > Anura > Bufonidae > Bufo > Bufo bufo. The sequence goes on from NC_053397.1 coordinate 53,676,323, forward strand.
GAACCAGATTTTGCTATTTTAAATAATTAACTAATTAACATATCCAACCACACCCACTTCCATAGTAACATAGTTTATAAGGCTGAAAAAAGACATCTGTCCATCCAGTTCGGCCCGTTATCCTGCAAGTTGATCCAGAGGAAGGCAAAAAAAAAAACATGAGGTAGAAGCCAATTGTCCTCATTTTAGGGGGAAAAAGAAATTCCTTCCCGACTCAGAGTAACTCCCTGGATCAACGACCCCTCTCTAGTAGCTATAGCCTGTAATATTATTACACTCCAGAAATACATCCAGGCCCCTCTTGAATTCCTTTATTGTACTCACCATCACCACCTCCTCAGGCAGAGAGTTCCATAGTCTCACTGCTCTTACCGTAAAGAATCCTCTTCTATGTTTGTGTACAAACCTTCTTTCCTCCAGACGCAGAGGATGTCCCCTCGTCACAGTCACAGTCCTGGGGATAAATAGATGATGGGATAGATCTCTATACTGACCCCTGATATATTATACATAGTAATTTGATCTCCCCTCAGTTGTCTTTTTTCTAAAGTGAATAACCCTAATTTTGATAATCTTTCAGGGTACTGTAGTCCATCCATTTCAGTTATTACTTTAGTTGCCCTCCTCTGAACCCTCTCCAGCTCTGCTATATTTGCCTTGTTCACAGGAGCCCAGAACTGTACACTGTACTCCATGTGTGGTCTGACTAGTGATTTGTAAAGTGGTAGGACTATGTTCTTATCACGGGCATCTATGCTCCTTTTGATGCAACCCATTATCTTATTGGCCTTGGCAGCAGCTGCCTGACACTGGTTTCTGCAGCTTAGTTTGCTGTTCACTAAAATTACCAAGTCCTTTTCCATGTCAGTGTTACCGAGTGTTTTACCATTTAGTATGTACGGGTGACTAGATTTGTGACGCTGGGTTCACACCAGAGCGTACTGAACGTACGCTCTGTATGCGTGATTGTACGGGCGTTTACAATCGCGCATACAGAGACAAGCGAACGCCCAGTGTCGCGCGTTCCCGGAAGTCTATGTACGGGAACGCGCGACACTACGCCCCAAAGAAGCTCCTGAACTTCTTGGGGCGTCGGGCGTTTTACAGCGCGATCGTACGCGCTGTAAAACGCCCAGGTGAGAACCATGCCGATAGGGAAGCATTGGTTTCTCCTTGTTGAGCGTTTTACAGCGCGTAGGAACGCGCTGTAAAACGCTCAGGTCTGAACCGGCTGTAAGTGTTAAACCTCATCTGCCACTTATCTTCCCAAAACCCCCAATCTATCCAGATCCCTCTGTAGTAGTATACTGTCCTCTTCGGTGTTAATTACTTTACACAGTTCAGGGTCATCTGCAAAAATTTATACTTTACTATGCAAGCCTTCTACAAGATCATTAATAAATATATTGAAGAGAATAGGGCCCAATACTGACCCCTGAGGTACTCCACTAGTGACAGTGACCCAATCTGAGTGTGTACAATTAATAACCACCCTCTGTTTTCCATCCACCTTTCAAAACTGTTGTGTAAAAATTAAAAATTTCAGCACAAATAAGATCAAAATGGCATGAATAGCAGAATTCTTGAGTACAGGGCTTGATAAATTCCCCCCTTAGACAGTCTTAAAGTCAACCTCCTACCACCTCTGACGTGTCTGTTTCTGTGTGAAATGCAATTCTGGAGCAGTTATTCTTATGACTCTGTGTTGTGCCATTCCCCTATTATTCCTGCTAAAATTTTACAAATAAGTGTACAGTTGGGGGCGTGCCCCTGCACAGCCTCGCACTATCCAATCACTCCTTTCCAACACACCCATGCCCATTTTCTGTTAAGCCCCCCCCCCCCCCCGGCAGATTAGTCACAAAAAGTGTCTAAAGCATTAAATATGGCACAGATTTTGGTGCAAATAGCTATGAGCACATTTGCACTGATTCTTTTCATTGTTCATTTGCTTCCTAAATGCAAAACTGTATCAACTTTATGAACAGTCTTGATTAAAGGGCTTCTGTCACCCCACAAAACTCTTCTTTTTTTTTTGGATAGTTACATTCCTTATAGCGCGATATAGGAGAATATAATCTTATCACTTACTTTCATGCGGCCGTTTCTTTAGAAAACGAAGTTTTATAATATGTAAATCCGTTCTCTACCAGCAAGTAGGGCGTCTACTTGCTGGTAGCCGCAGCAGAAAACCGCCCCCTCGCCGTGTTGATTGACAGGGCCAGCCGTGATCTCCTCCTCCAGCCGGCCCTGTCAGTATTTCAAAAATCGCGCGCCTCTGTTCATTCGGCGCAGGCGCTCTGAGATGAGGAGGCTCGTCTCCTCAGAACTCCCTCAGTGCGCCTGCGCCGATGACATCACCGAAAGAGAAGACGTCATCGGCGCAGGCGCACTGAGGGAGTGCTGAGGAGACGAGCCTCCTCATCTCAGAGCGCCTGCGACGAATGAACAGAGGCGCGCGATTTTTGAAATACTGACAGGGCCGGCCGGAGGAGGAGATCACGGCTGGCCCTGTCAATCAACACGGCGAGGGGGCGGTTTTCTGCTGCGGCTACCAGCAAGTAGACGCCCTACTTGCTGGTAGAGACCGGATTTACATATTATAAAACTTTGTTTTCTAAAGAAACGGCCGCATGAAAGTAAGTGATAAGATTATATTCTCCTATATCGCACTATAAGGAATGTAACTATCCAAAAAAAATATATGAGTTTTGTGGGATGACAGAAGCCCTTTAAATATCCCCTACCACTTTGCAGAGAGTGTGAAAGTCCTTCACCTAGCTGCTGCTGCTGCACTGAACACTGCTTCTGTTTCTGTCTCTCTGCTCTCACAGTTCTAGATATAGCAGATCAGAGTGTGGAGTGAGGGGAGAGAATCCAAGGATGACAGCTCACATAGGCTGTAGATAGGAAGGAAAGCGCACACAAGCATTTTGTAGGGAGAAGACAGCAGCATCCTGGACACACAGATCTCATATTCAGCATGTATTACTGGGAGAGACACATAGACATGAAAAAATAAATCTGAAACTAGGGGCAGGTTGCAAACTGAAGATCAGGGTTCTGAAACTTAGTGTCACCAATAACATGTAAAAATCATATGAAATTATAGCAAAGTCCTATGAGGACGTAACCGCGCTGCGATATCATTACCAGTGAACTTGGTGAAGAGCTTCGTATGAAAATGACAGCAGCACAACCTCAGCTGCACAGGTCCAAGTGGAAAAACATGAGATGCTTGTCAAAGTTCACTGAAACTTGTCAGCATCATTTCAGACCGTACATCTCAATCCAGTGAGTCAATCTGTGTCTAAAATCTTCTGGTACGGAAGTTGAAGGGGGGGCTGAATTTAGTCGTGCTCAGTGTGTACGGGATTTTACAGTTACATAGAGAAACTCACCATAACTCCAGATACTGAAAAGGAGGAAAAGAAAGAGGAAAGCGGCCCTACAGACCGAACACAAGATTTCTGAACTACTGATAATCAGGAAGTGGATTTTGCGGTTTCCATCACTTTAAAAATAAGATTGCGCCTGTAACTGATGACAGCCAAGTGCTCCAAACCACTGACAACATCTCACATTTCCCCTGCTTCATATCGGGTAAGTTTAGATGGTTTTATAAACCCTTTGTTTTTGTTATACTGTTTAATTTGTATGTACGGTATTGGAATCAGTGCAAGTCATACAGGGGCCGTATTAGCAAAGCAACAAGGGTCCTCAGATTAAAACCAGACCCGGGCATGTCACCCATTACTGTGTATAATGAACGATGATGATGATGATGATGATGATGTGGTCATGTGTATCATAATTAACGTCTAGCATAAAATGTGCAATAACCACTTTTCCCACTAAGAAGATAGAGGGGCTTTGTACAATTTGCCGATGTTAACCTCCCTACAAAAAAAGAAAAAACTTTTATATCTAAGGCTACTTTCACACTCGCGTTTTGTGCGGATCTGTAATACAACCGTCTGCATCCATTTGTATTATCTATCCGTCTTGAACACCACTAAAAGTCAATGGGGGACGGATCCGTTTTGCAGCCCATAGACTTCTATTATGACGGAATGAATAACGGAATGCCTCTAAAGGCATTCCGTTAAGCATTTAGTCATGGAATTGCGTTATGTTCTGTGGTAACAGAAACCATGTTTCATCTGAAGTCGATTTGTTCATCCCTAAACCTAACCCAAAGATGTCATCAATATTATACCTTTAAATAAAATCATTTTCCATTAAAATAAAAAATTTGATTAAATAAAATACACACGCATATATGGTATCACCATGTTAGGCTACTTTCACACTCACGTTTTTTGCGGATCCATCATGAATCTGCAAAAACTCTCCGTTACAATAATACAACCGCATGCAGCCCCGGTTGTATTATGTCTTCTATAGCCATGACAGATCAGTCTTGAACACCACTGAAAGTCAATGGAGGACGGATCCGTTTTCTATTGTGCCAGATTGTGTCCCCATTGACTTGCATTGTGTGCCAGGACGGATCCGTTTGGCTCAGTTTCATCAGACGGACAAGCAGCGTTTTGGTGTCCGCCTCCAAAGCGGAATGGAGACTGAACTGATGCAAACTGAGCGGATCCTTTTCCATTCAGAATGCAAACTGATCCGTTTTGGACCGCTGGGGAGAGCCCTGAACGGATCTCGCAAACGGAAAGCCAAAACGTCAGCGTGAAAGTAGCCTTAGATACTTGATACAGTGAATCTACTTTATAATAATGAGATGTTTTGCACAGTGAATTGTTTGCTTTCATACGTATGGAGAATAAGGGTGCGTTCACACAGTGCAAATTTATGTTCAGAAAACTGCACGAAAACCACATAAAAAACCACACATAAATCGGCTCTATCACATTTTTTGTGCGTTTTTTTAATGCAGCTTTTGGTGCAGATTTGATGCGGTTGAAAAGGGTGAAATGCGCCCACAAAAAAAATAAGCAATAATAACCAAAGTGTACATGAGATTTGTCTCATCTCATACACTTTGTTGGTACTGTATTAGGGCTCATGCACACGACCGTATGTATGTTGCCGTCCGCAAAACACGGATCCACTAAAATAAACGGATGACGCCCATGTTGCATAATTTTTATTTTATTTTTTTCGTGGATCCATTGTAACAATCTCTGTCCTTGTCTGCAAAACGGACAAGAATAGGAAACGTTCAATTTTTTGGGTGGAACGGACATGCGGACACAGAATGCACAGTCATTTCCAGTTTTTTTCAATCCCCATTAAATTGAATGATTCCGCATACAGACCTGTAAAAAAAATGGAATGGAAACGGATGAAAAATACGCTTGTGCATGAGACCCTACAAAATCTGCATGGAAAAACTGCGCATAATCCACAACTTGTGCAGGTCGCCTAAGGCTGGGTTCACAAGTGACTGAAATTCCAGAGACAAAAACACACAAAAAAAGGTAACAAAAACACACATATTACATGCATTGTTTTTTTTGCAGAAAACCCAGCAGACCTTATTCTCTCTGTTGAGAAGGGTGAAATTCGCAAGAAAAATCCGCTGGATTTCTGCTGTGTTTTTTTAAGGCAGTGTGTGGATGAGAAATTCTCATCCACTTTGCTGGTTCTGTACAACGCTGCCCAAAAATCTGCAACGGCAAATCCACAGCTAAGGCTACTTTCACACTGGCGTTATGGCTTTCCATTTGCGAGATCCGTTTCAGCGCTCTCACCAGCGGTCCAAAACAGATCAGTTTTGCCCTAATGCATTCTGAACGGAAAAGGATCCGCTCAGAATGCATCAGTTTGCCTCCGTTCCGTCTCCATCCCGCTCTGGAGGCCGACACCAAAACGCTGCCTGCATGCGGTTGTACTATTGTAATGGATCCGTTTTTGCAGACCCATGACTGATCCGCCCAAAACGCGAGTGTGAAAGTAGCCTTATCGGTCAAGGGTGCCTTCACATGTGGCAGATCTTGTAGCAAAAATCTCTGCCACTGAAAATCAGTTTCATGTATATGAGTGGGTTGTTTTGGCGGCACGCGTGTGGGATTCTGCAAGCCCCATTCAAACCGTTGGAACTGATTTCCACTTGCAGAAAATTCTGCAACAAATTCTGCCGTGTGTGAAAGCAGCCTAACTTTTTAGCTGTAGTTAATGCAAACCCCCCACATCCACAGTTGGCATCGGTACAGAAACGGGTAACCTCAGACATAACATGGGTGAGTTAAAGGGGCAGAGTGATGAGATCAGGCACAGGGGGAAAACCTGTTTGAGGGTGCAGATGCCATTACTGCTGTCTGACGAGGAGTGCCTTCATGTATGGATGTGGTCATTGCCTAACCACATTTTTCGTTTGTCTTGTCTACCATCTGTAAGTTCCTCCTCAGAAGCAGGATGGAGTCGGTGTTCTCCTGGGGCTCAAACATAAGGATGTTGGGTGCCTACAGCAGCACAATTTAAAGGCATCAAAGAGGCAGTTCTGTTTATTAGATGTATCTCGATATTTTACTATTTTCAGTATTTCTTTTGTCTTTTTTTTATAAAAATAATAAAAGAGATGGGGACATTATGGGGGCATCATGTGGCTGACACTACTGTGGGGAATGTGTGGCTATCACTGTTTGAGGGGACTATTTGGCTCGCACCATTACAGATCACACTGTAGTTGTATGAGTATCTTAAAGGGGTTATACCGCCAGTAAATGCTAATTTAATCTATATCAGCATAAAAAAAGTTACTTTTGTAATTTACTTTCTGTTACATAAAAAAAATGCTTAAGCTGTGAGATACTGTATTCTGTTTAATTCATTATAATGCGGCCCCCTAGTGTTTTATCTGTATAGCAATGTGCACGTCCACCTAATGGGGTGGTTGCACATGCTCAGTCACATCCTTTAACGGCCATCAGACGTATCTACTGTGACAGGGAGGGAGCTTCAGCAGAAAGGACACATCCACTGAGCTGTGATAGGGAGAGAGATGCCGCAGAAAGTAACATGACTCCTGAGCTGTGATAGGGAGAGAGCTGCCGCAGAAAGGACAATCCCCCCTGAAAAAGGAGACTACACCCCACCCACCCTGAGCTGTCATATGGAGAGAGCTGCAGCAGAAAGGACACGCTCCCTGAGCTGCCAGTTTGTAATAAATCTAGCAGAGAATTGGTGCAATGAATGGGGAGATCTCTGGATCCATGTGAAGTACAGGGCTGGTTCTAGCTTTATTAGAGATTGTCACCTACTATAGGATATCTGATTTTTTTTTTTTTTTTTACATCATCATGGCACAACCCCTTTAAAGGAGAAATCTGTGCAAAACTGTTACTGTGTTGCGCCTATTGCAAACCTTGGAGGGGGACTGTGAATCTCTGAATACCTGTGGCATGCACATGCATCCCCTCCGCCTCAGCAGATGAAGCAAAGAGGTGGCCAAGCGTGCACGATACACACTCTATTATAGATAGGAATACAAAAAATGTAACTTCCACTTGTCAGTTAGCTGTGGCCTATATTCTGTTATTATATAATTTATCACTTGGGAATACCTCTTTCGAAGGGGCAATCCCAAAATTAGACCAGAAAAGGTTGGACAAGCTTGTATGGAAGTGAACCCAGAGTAAATTCACAAAAGGATGAGGCTACCCCATCCTTTACGGGTCCCATAGCAGCCACAGGGGTGCTCTCATCCTCCATTGTATGTAGCACCAGATGAAAGCTACAATGTATATGCTTACATATATAAAATTATATATATATATATATATATATATATATATATATACACTGCTCAAAAAAATAAAGGGAACACAGAAATAACATATCCTAGATCTGAGTTAATTAAATATTCTTCTGAAATACTTTGTTCTTTACATAGTTGAATGTGCTGACAACAAAATCACACAAAAATAAAAAAATGGAAATCAAATTTTTCAACCCATGGAGGTCTGGATTTGGAGTCACACTCAAAATTAAAGTGGAAAAACACACTACAGGCTGATCCAACTTTGATGTAATGTCCTTAAAACAAGTCAAAATGAGTCTCAGTAGTGTGTGTGGCCTCCACGTGCCTGTATGACCTCCCTACAACGCCTGTGCATGCTCCTGATGAGGTGGCGGACGGTCTCCTGAGGGATCTCCTCCCAGACCTGGACTAAAGCATCTGCCAATCCTGGACAGTCTGTGGTGCAACGTGACGTTGGTGGATAGAGCGAGACATGATGTCCCAGATGTGCTCAATTGGATTCAGGTCTGGGGAACGGGCGGGCCAGTCCATAGCATCAATGCCTTCGTCTTGCAGGAACTGCTGACACACTCCAGCCACATGAAGTCTAGCATTGTCTTGCATTAGGAGGAACCCAGGGCCAACCGCACCAGCATATGGTTTCACAAGGGGTCTGAGGATCTCATCTCGGTACCTAATGGCAGTCAGGCTACCTCTGGCGAGCACATGGAGGGCTGTGTGGCCCTCCAAAGAAGTGCCACCCCACACCATTACTGACCCAATGCCAAACCGGTCATGCTGGAGGATGTTGCAGGCAGCAGAACGTTCTCCACGGCGTCTCCAGACTCTGTCACGTCTGTCACATGCTCAGTGTGAACCTGCTTTCATCTGTGAAGAGCACAGGGCGCCAGTGGCGAATTTGCCAATCTTGGTGTTCTCTGGCAAATGCCAAACGTCCTGCACGGTGTTGGGCTGTAAGCACAACCCCCACCTGTGGACGTCGGGCCCTCATATCACCCTCATGGAGTCTGTTTCTGACCGTTTGAGCAGACACATGCACATTTGTGGCCTGCTGGAGGTCATTTTGCAGGGCTCTGGCAGTGCTCCTCCTGTTCCTCCTTGCACAAAGGCGGAGGTATCGGTCCTGCTGCTGGGTTGTTGCCCTCCTACGGCCTCCTCCACGTCTCCTGATGTACTGGCCTGTCTCCTGGTAGCGCCTCCATGCTCTGGACACTACGCTGACAGACACAGCAAACCTTCTTGCCACAGCTCGCATTGATGTGCCATCCTGGATAAGCTGCACTACCTGAGCCACTTGTGTGGGTTGTAGACTCCGTCTCATGCTACCACTAGAGTGAAAGCACCGCCAGCATTCAAAAGTGACCAAAACATCAGCCAGGAAGCATAGGAACTGAGAAGTGATCTGTGGTCACCACCTGCAGAACCACTCCTTTATTTGGGGTGTCTTGCTAATTGCCTATAATTTCCACCTGTTGTCTATCCCATTTGCACAACAGCATGTGAAATTGATTGTCACTCAGTGTTGCTTCCTAAGTGGACAGTTTGATTTCACAGAAGTGTGATTGACTTGGAGTTACATTGTGTTGTTTAAGTGTTCCCTTTATTTTTTTGAGCAGTGTATATATATATATATATATATATATATATATATATATATAAAAAGAAACTCCACGGCACTTCCAAAAATAATGTGCGTATTTTATTCCACCAGATGCGACGTTTCGGTCCTCTCAATGGAACCTTTTTCAAGCAGTGAAATATAATAATAATAATATAATTATATACATAAAAAATATATTCAGCAAAAAGATCTAGAAATTATAAGAGTTTCCTGAGAGTAGAGTGAATCATCTTTATATATATATATGTTCTTTATGGGAAGACACAACTTTAAAGATTCAATCTACTCTCAGGAAACTCTTATAATTTCTAGATCTTTTTGCTGAATATATATTTTTTTGATGGTTTGACTGTGATTATTGTCTGACATAGTTTTGATTTTATCACTACCAACAATCTCCATTATTGCTTTCATCTAACAGCCAGACAGGTTCAGTCTTCGTCAGCCACATGGCAGGGTTAGCACATCAATAATCCAGGGCTGAGGACCTGCAGCTATACACCACAATAGGCTTGGTATGTGAGATGCTCTGACGGGGGCTGTGGACTGTAGAAAATGCCTCCTGGTTAAATGTCAGTCACACTCCCAGGTTTCCCATATGCTGCTGCCTCTGGTTGGGTTTCGTGGTGAGCCAGGTGGGACTGGACATGTATTTCTCACATTAACAACCAGAATTATCACAATTTTTGGCCTTGACATTACAAGCCGGGAGAAAGATTTCCACCTGGGTATAAACAGAGTTGAGATTAAGTCAATCACTGAACACACAGAAAGGGTTTTTAGTTAATTAGGTACAAAAGTTCAGTTTGTGGAGGATGATCACGCTGAGGTCTCCACATATCAACGGTAATTCAAGAAAAGATGTCCAGCAAGCGCTTAATCCATTGAAAACCTGATCTGCTTTATTTCCATAGGTTAAAATCAAAGGGTTAACATTGACAAACCTGACGCGTTTCAGACACTTGACGTGTCCTTAGTAATAGATTGATTAAGATTACTGAAACATGGTTTCTATCTAGGAAAGGGTGGTGAACACCCAACACCAAAGATGGCCATACGCATGAGACTAAGGGCTCATGCACATGACTGGATGTATTTTGCAGTCCACAAAAAATGGATCCGCAAAAAAATACGGATAACGTCCGGATAATTACGGAACGGCCGGCCCCTAATAGAACAGTCCTATCCTTGTCCGTAATGCGGACAATAATAGGACATCTTCTATTTTTTTGCGGAACGGACATATGGAAACGGAATGCACACGGAGTAACAGACCCATTGAAATTAATGGTTCCGCATACGGTCTGCAAAAAAACCCCAAAAAACGGAACGGACACGGAAATAAAATACGTTCGTGCGCATGAGCCATAGGGTTGGGACTAACCTTGGCGATTTTGGTAGCAATAGAACGCCATCTAATGTATATGTGCCAACATTCAAACCGATTGTAGATGCTGTGGGAAATCGGGATCGTTCTGTTGGGTTTCAACATGCCTAATTCTTTTGTTGTCAAATGATATAAGTTGATGCCAAAGATGCTTGGCAGTGGCATATTACCCTCTTCTGATTGTATGGGGGGTTTGGGAGGAATAGCTATTAGTCTAGAGAGCACTCGGCCAACACTAAAGTTTACAGGGAGGTTAAAGGAAATGTGTCATCAGAAAATGACCTATTATTTATATCATGTTTTTATCTTATTTTAATCTTTGGTGTTATTTTAAATTTTCCATGTCACTATCTATATTTAAACAAAAACCTTAAATTCCTGCAGTTTTTGCACTGACCGCTAAGCCCAAAGGCTGTATTACACCTGCTGATATTTTGGCAGATGATCGTTAACGAGCGTTTGTATGAACACTGGTTAGTGATCATCTTGTAGGGTAATACTGCCGCTGACTGCCTGATGAACGAGCAATCGGGCAATCCAAATCTTTTGACATGTTATAAAATAATTGTTTTCAGGCAGCAGATCGTGGTGTTTAATAACGATCTGCCGCAGGCAAACCATTATACAGCATAGGTATGCGCGATGCTATAGCAATTGCTCTTCCCCATGTTGCGGAGGAGATCGATGCATGTAATAGCAGTGGTCTCCTCCGCTAGCGAGCAGACAATTGCCGGGAGGGAACACTTCCCTCCCGATAAATCACTTGCTCAATCGACCTGTGTAATATAGGCTTAATAATAGGCGCCACTTTTTGGTCTGTACAGATCACTTTACTGCAGTTATCTGCTTATCTGTCATTCTAATCCTGCCTGTAATGATATCACCTCTGTGTATAGATAAGACAGGATCCTCCATTCACAATAGGTGATTGTCAAAGATTCTCTATTCTTTCCTTGTATAAAGACCTCCGCGCAGGTCACAGAGCATGCCTAAAAGTTCTCCCATAGGAGTCAATGAGGTCCACTCCTGACCATTGTGTCTATGGACCATAGGGAAGCCGTAAAGCAATTTTTTTAATGCTCAGACAAGATGGCCATCCCAGTAATCATGGTCAGGAAAGAGAATAAATAAATCTGTAAATAAAGTACAGAAAATAAAAACAGATTAGAAAAAAGTATGCGTGCTACTATCTGGTAGAAAATATTTTGGTGACATTCTCGTCTGAGACATTGATATTATATCGCTAAGATATGCCATGGATGTCAGATAGCTGTGGTCCCAGAGGAGATCCTATCTCCAGAACGAGGCACCCAAAGTGAAGGGAAGATCACTGCACAAGTGCGGGCGCCCCCTCCATTCAATGGTAGGGGAGTTCTGAAATTAGCCGAGCACTGGCTATTTGCTATTTCCACCAGTCCCAGAGCGGTGAATGGCGAGGTGGCTGCCCATGCGCTGTGCGCTCTCTATTCACCGCTATAGGACTTACAAAAGTAGCCAAGCGTGGCTATTTTCTGGACTCTCCACTTTGGGGGCCTCATTTTGTAGATAGGTATTCGTCCCACCTCTGGGACTCACTCCGATCTAACATTGATGGCTTACCCTAGCGATATGCCATCGATGTGGCGCTTTTTCCTATAGAGTGCAAGCTCGGCCACCGCTGATGGACTGCAGTGTGGTCGTAACTCTTGGAAACGAGCGGTGTATAATGTGATAGAAAAATGAATCCAGCCAGCAAAGGAAACAATATGGACAATCACAATACATTAGTAAGTGCCTTGTATTAACTTTCTCTACATGATAAAGGCCACTTACTGAAGGGAGACAACCCCTTTAACTGGACTATATATAGTCAACTGGTCTGGGACAGAAAATCTGCTCAGGACCTGGCTCCTTCATGAATGGAGACTGTGTACACAGGCTTATCAGCAAACTCTGATTTTTTTTATTTTTTTCCCTCTGTTGGATCTCAAGGATACCTATATAAACAGATGGTGGACCGGCCGCTCTCCCATCAGCATATTTTTTGCCAGGTCCTTAGTTTTTATGCACTAAACGTATTATCAATTTTTGATAGCAGTAAAATAACACACGACTGACCCCGGAAAAAAAAAACATGTAACAGAATTGATCCTTATTATTTTGTATAGCGGTATTATATTCTGTGACGCTGTACAAGGTGATGGAAGCAGAATGAGTACATGATGAGTGTCCAAATACTGCAGAACAGACACAGTGGTAAGGCGACTTTCACACTTGCGCTGTTGTTTTCCGGTATTTAGATCCGGCAGAGGATCTCAATACCGGAAAAACACGGTTCCATTTAGGCCTCATGCATTCTGAATGGAAAGAGATCCGTTCAGGATGCATCAGGATGTCTTCCGTTCCGTCAGCATTCTGTGTTCCGCTGCAATCTGTGCTTTTGTGTCTGGTCATAAAAACGGAAAACAAATGGATCCGGCACTGAAAACAATGTAAATCAATGGTGACGGATCCATTTTTTATAGGAGCTTAAAAAAACTGATTCGTCATCCATTGACTTTCAATGTATTTAGTGATGGATCTGTCTTTTTCCGTTTTGATTTCACAACCGCATCCTAACGGAACGGATGATCCTGATGTGCAAAATGGATGTGCAAAACTGATCCGTTTAAATCCAGTACAGAGATCCTCTGCCGGACCTCAATACCGGAATTAACAACGCAAGTGTGAAAGTAGTAAAGTAGTGTGAAAGAAGCCTAACAGATACAGTAGGAGGACTACAAAAAATATCTGCAAATGTACTTATAAAGCGCTTCAGTCCCTGTCTCCGGGATAGGGGGGGGGGGGGGGGGGTGGACACAATCTACATTTTGAATAAACCTATTTGTATGTTTTTGGATTGTGGATGGAGACCTTAGCACTGAAATGGATCGAACAGAAGATCCTTATTCAGTGTCCCGGCCTCAGTCTCCCTCCTGACCATTAAAGTCCATTTACAAGATTCAGGATCCATGAGTCACGTTGGCGAATTTTAAATCTTTTTTGAGGTTTGTTGGTGATTAGGGAAAAAAAAAAAAAAATGAAACTGATGACAATTTCTTACAGTTTTTTGATCACTTTACATTAGCCGCAGAGCAGAAGCATACAGGGGGGAAAAACAAAGTGTGAAGTGTGGTTGTTCCGTATAATGTCAGTCAGATGAGTTAGAAGAGAGAAGATTAGAGATGAGCGAATTTCTCTCACGCTTCGTTTCGTCATAATAGAAGACTGTGGCCTGCAAAACGGATCTGTCCCATTTCCATTATGCAGAGCAGTCCTCCCCTGCATCACGGAAACGGGACGGATCAGTTTTGCAGCCCAAACACTTCTATTATGACGGAATGAATAACGGAACGCCTCTAGAGGCATTCCGTTATGCATTCCGTCATAGAATTGCGTTATGGTCCGTGGTAACGGAATCCATAACGCAATTCTGCTTTTACCGGTAAACGAAGCGTGAACGAATTTCATAACCTGAAATTCGCTCATCTCTAGAGAAGATGCTTGGAGGCGCACTGAACAGTTTGGCTCTGGATGCTCAGTGGACAATTTTACATTAACACAAACTGTATATAGCGATGCTGCCTTTAAAGAGCCTTCATGGGGAATACATGTATTATGGATAGGGTTGAGCGAAGTGAGCTTAAGATGCTTCATCCGAAGTCACTTCGTTCAAAACTTCGTTATAATACTGTACGGAGATCAGTCTCCGTACAGTATTAGAATGTATGGGCTCCGATGAGCTGAAGTTAGTTATTCACAAAGTCGCGCGTGACTTCGTTGAATAACTTCAGTAACTGATTTTTAAAACTTGAAATTGAACTCGGCTTTGGTTCGGAGGTACTAGTCTGAACCGAAGCAGAGTTTGGTTTAAAAATCAAATACCGAAGTTATTCAACAAAGTCACGCGCGACTTCGCGAATAACTTACTAATTATGGACATACAGAGGTGCAGTATAAGCCCATAGTAGATAACAGGGGTCAGATTATGGATCTGTACAACATAGATCCTTAAAGGGGGCATGAGTATATGATTGGTGGCGGCCTCCTCGAACTTTCCCTAGGCCAGTGACATCACGTTTATCAGTCACATGGCCTAGGCGCAGCTCAGCCCCATTGGAGTGAATGGGGCTGACCGCAATACCAAGCACCGCTGCTATACAATGTACAGCGCTGTGCTTGGTGAGCTGAGAGAAGGCTGCAGCGCTCACAGGAGCACCGGGGCCTTCTCAAACAGCTGATCGGTGGCGGTCCCAGGTGTTGGATCCCCACCAATTAGATGCCGATAACCAGGGGTGGAGATGGAACTTAAAGTGGAATAAAAAAATTGAAATTGGGCCCAGGTTGTAGTAGGGGCCAGCAATACTGTAGTGCAGCACGAAATACCGCCCCAACAGAACCAAATACTACCACCCCAGCTGCAGTATCCAATAGTATAGTCCTGAGGACAGCAATATAGTTGAATGCAGGAGGGCACTTTCTACCGCCAGCCAGGTGCATAAGTACCTGATGCTCCTAGCATTAATTAATGCTGAGCGCATCAGATCGTTATGTACCTGGCCAGCGGCAATGAGGAGGGCTCGGGCAGACCCCTGGGTATTGGCCCACAGGGAAATTTTCCTGTAAAGTCTATGGCAAGTCCATCCAGAGGATAGGTTATCAGTAAAAAAAAAAATATATATTTTTTTCGGAAACCACCTTTAATAACGCTGTGCGCCTAAATCCATAAAGGTAAGCTGTCACTAGAAAATCTACCTGAATCATGAATCATATAGAGCAGGAAGAGCTGAGCAGATTGATATATAGGTTTGCAAGGAAAGGTTCACTATGACTTATTGATTGGAATCCATTTTTTTCCAATGCTTAGGAGTCCAGTGGGCGTCGCACTCAATGATCAGAGCTATCAATCACTGATAGGACAGCCCACTGGACTCCTTATCATATTCAATCACTAGATTACAAGTTTTACTGAATCTTTTCCCACTTTTCCTTTTAATCTGCTCAGCTCCTCCTGCTCTATAACATACTGCCTGCAGGTCAGACTGTACGTTCAACATGACAGGCTCCCTGACGTTGTTATAATTAGGATATGATTTTGTGCAGCAAATGTGTCGCAGAGATTTCTTTCATACGTCTGAATGGGGCTGTTTCTTTGCAAACCCTTATCAAATGCATGGAACAGTCGCAACTAATCTGCAAAACTGACTGAAAAACTATTGACGTCATTTTGTATTAGCATACATCATTTTTTGTTTAATCTGTCAACCATTGAGTTTACATGGAATATTCAGGAATTTATACTGATGACCTGTCCTCTGGATTGGTCTTTAGGTCTTGTCTATCCTCTGGATAGGTCATCAATATCAGATCGGCGAGTGTCTGACACCCGGGACCCCCGCAGATCAGCTGTTAGAAGAGGCCAGGCGCTCTGTGAGCACCATAGCCTCATCCTTGGCCATGTGACGTCACCGTATATCGGTCACAAGGCCTAGGCGCAGCTCAGTCCCCTTTAATTCAATGGGGCTGAGCTGCAATACCAACCACAGCCACTATTCAATGTACGACGCTGTGCTTGGTGAGCTGCCAGGACCCGGGTGTGCTCAGCAGAGCTCCAGTGAACGCAGCAGTTCCTTCAAACAGCTGATTGGTAGGGGTGCCGGGACTCGGACCCCCTGATGTGATTATGACAATCTATCCTGAGGACAGGCCATAGTTATCTTCAACCGGATAACCCCATTAATGAAAAACTATGATAGAACTGGTGAAAACTGGCATGAAGTCAAGTGCTTTGGTTTCACGCCAAGCCCAGCAAAAGTCAAAGACGTTGTTCACATTTGCATTGGAGGCTCCATTCAGAGTGTTACATGTTCTGTCAGATTTGATAGGAAGAATAGCACTCTCATCAAATAGGGAGGCCTGGAAGGAATAGCTATCAGCCTAGAGAGCACTCAGCCTAGAGAGCACTCACTAAAGTGTATGGGGAGGTTAAGGTTAATTCACTAAGGAGGGAGACATAATGGTGAAGCCATATGAGAGGTAGGATTACAATGACAGATATCACATATATATATACAGGGAGTGCAGAATTATTAGGTAAGTTGTATTTTTGAGGATTAATTTTATTATTGAACAACAACCATGTTCTCAATGAAACCAAAAAACTCATTAATATCAAAGCTGAATATTTTTGGAAGTAGTTTTTAGTTTGTTTTTAGTTTTAGCTATTTTAGGGGGATATCTGTGTGTGCAGGTGACTATTACTGTACATAATTATTAGGCAACTTAACAAAAAACAAATATATACCCATTTCAATTATTTATTTTTACCAGTGAAACCAATATAACATCTCAACATTCACAAATATACATTTCTGACATTCAAAAACAAAACAAAAACAAATCAGTGACCAATATAGCCACCTTTCTTTGCAAGGACACTCAAAAGCCTGCCATCCATGGATTCTGTCAGTGTTTTGATCTGTTCACCATCAACATTGGTGCAGCAGCAACCACAGCCTCCCAGACACTGTTCAGAGAGGTGTACTGTTTTCCCTCCTTGTAAATCTCACATTTGATGATGGACCACAGGTTCTCAATGGGGTTCAGATCAGGTGAACAAGGAGGCCATGTCATTAGATTTTCTTCTTTTATACCCTTTCTTGCCAGCCACGCTGTGGAGTACTTGGACGCGTGTGATGGAGCATTGTCCTGCATGAAAATCATGTTTTTCTTGAAGGATGCAGACTTCCTGTACCACTGCTTGAAGAAGGTGTCTTCCAGAAACTGGCAGTAGGACTGGGAGTTGAGCTTGACTCCATCCTCAACCCGAAAAGGCCCCACAAGCTCATCTTTGATGATACCAGCCCAAACCAGTACTCCACCTCCACCTTGCTGGCGTCTGAGTCGGACTGGAGCTCTCTGCCCTTTACCAATCCAGCCATCTGGCCCATCAAGACTCACTCTCATTTCATCAGTCCATAAAACCTTAGAAAAATCAGTCTTGAGATATTTCTTGGCCCAGTCTTGACGTTTCAGCTTGTGTGTCTTGTTCAGTGGTGGTCGTCTTTCAGCCTTTCTTACCTTGGTCATGTCTCTGAGTATTGCACACCTTGTGCTTTTGGGCACTCCAGTGATGTTGCAGCTCTGAAATATGGCCAAACTGGTGGCAAGTGGCATCTTGGCAGCTGCACGCTTGACTTTTCTCAGTTCATGGGCAGTTATTTTGCGCCTTGGTTTTTCCACACGCTTCTTGCGACCCTGTTGACTATTTTGAATGAAACGCTTGATTGTTCGATGATCACGCTTCAGAAGCTTTGCAATTTTAAGAGTGCTGCATCCCTCTGCAAGATATCTCACTATTTTGACTTTTCTGAGCCTGTCAAGTCATTCTTTTGACCCATTTTGCCAAAGGAAAGGAAGTTGCCTAATAATTATGCACACCTGATATAGGGTGTTGATGTCATTAGACCACACCCCTTCTCATTACAGAGATGCACATCACCTAATATGCTTACTTGGTAGTAGGCTTTCGAGCCTATACAGCTTGGAGTAAGACAACATGCATAAAGAGGATGATGTGGTCAAAATACTCATTTGCCTAATAATTCTGTACAGGGTGTATAGCGATAGCACAGGGTCCACCATTAATGGGAAATGCACCTATCTGATATTGATGGCATATCCTAGTAATATCCCATCAATGTCTGAGATGGGCCAACATTTCTGATTAATGCGTTATGGGGGGAAACACATTGGTGAAACCATATGAGGACCCCCTTCTGGTACTTGGGTTCCTCCCATTCACTGATACCCCCACCCCAAAAACTGACAGTGATTTTGGTTCTTAAAACACCTCTCACAAGCATCATTAAAGGGGTTGTCTCAGCTGGACATCTATGGGATATTGATAGAATATGCCATTAATGTCCAATAGTTGCAGGTCCCACAACTTGGACCAGCTTCTATCTGAAGAAACAGGGGGCCCACCGAGGACGAGCACACACTAGTTCGTCAGGGGACGGCATCTTTCATGCAGCGCCTTAAATCATTGTCTGTGGGCAGCACATCGCCTTGCGAAATCAGGAATTTGAGTGTTGCATGTTCCGTCAGATTTGGTGGAAAGAATAGCCATCTCGTCAAATCGAAAGAAACCTTGACAGAAAGTGGGAACGGATTCTAGAAAGACTATTGGATTATTTATAGTTTTTAAAACTAAATAATTATATTTTGAAACCATTTTACCCTCTATAGTAGAGAACCGCAATATTTTTACACTCAAAAAATACATCCAGGCCCTTCTTAAATTTATACAATGAATCGGCCACCACAACGTCCTCTGGCAGAGAGCTTCCATTGTCTCACTGCTCTTACAGCAAAGAATCCCCATCTATGTTGAAGATAAAACCTTCTTTTCTTTAAACGTAGAAATTGCCCTTTTATAATGGTTACAGATCTAGATATAATCTAGATTTGGTCGGTCCACATCAAATGCCTTGGAAAGTCTAGACACACAGCTATAGATGGTTTATTACTTTTTATAGATAAGTTTTGTTTTCCATGAAAAAAAATTTTTTGTCTTCGTGTCTAAAAATAAAAAAGTGGTTTGGCTAGCTTAGTTACAGCTCCGGTAGTTCCTAGCAAGATTTTCCGGGCATAGCTCATGTATCGGTGATATCCTGAAATATATTGCACCCTTTTCAAATTACCAGATGCAGGGGTGGAATTGGCATTTCCGGGGCCCCAGCTGCACTGCTAAACTATGGTCCTGTGGAACCACCAAGCTCTACCCACATGAGCCCACTAAACCTCACTCTCAGCTTACAGCCGAGGCATTTCTGCTACTGCTCCACAGCTTAGAAGGGCCCCCTCCCTCTGGGCCCCTGTGTGGCTGAAGCAGCAGAATGTCCACCCCTTTAGTGGTTTCTTTCAGCCAACCACTTGTGGCCAGCAGGGGGCCTCCTGATCTCTGAAGCCCCAAGCTTTTGCTTGGTTTGTGTGATGGTAAATTCCTCCCCCAACCAGAGAGGAAGTTCGGTGAGATGACCTTCTGGCTGTTTCCCCTCAGACTACTGTGACTGTGGAGACAGGGTCTTGAGTAGGTTCACACCTCCATATGATCTACCTGGGCTGGACTGCCCCTTCTTATGGACCCTACAGCAGATGCCACCATGGTACATAGGCTGTTGAAATAGGTTGGAGGCTTTGGTCTCTATAGAACATCCCCTATGGACAAATAATCACCACAAGAATGTTTTTTTTTTGCGGCCCATAAGCGGAACCATTCAATTCAATGGGTCCGCAAAAAAACAAAAAAGACTCTGTGTGCATTCCATTTCTTGTCCATTCTGCGTAAAAGGATAGGCATTGTTACAATGGATCCACACAAAAAAACGGATGCAATACGGATTTTTTGCGGATCAGTGTTTTGCGGACCCCAAAATACATAGTCTTGTGCATAAGCCCTTAGTATAATATATACTTTACCACTTTTTTGCACAGTGTAAATGTTCTTCTCCATTTCTATAGATGGGTAGAAACTAGGGCACACTCGAGTTTGCAGCTGTTATGGTTGATCTGCTAATAAATCAAGATGGGTTCAACAGGTCACACTGGTACAGATTTGACTGTGCGGGGTTGTATCTGCCCTGATTGAAACCTCTCATGTATGAGTCAGACCTTCCCATCTGCACATCTGGAGCCACTGCACTGTGTAGAGCAATGAGTGTGATACTGTAACAAGGTTACACCGCCATACCGGCTCCATATCATCCATACCGTCAAGGGGAATGATACAGAGCATTTATCAGACATGTTTTCATTGGTCATCATGACTGGGGTTTACAGGATTCTAAAAATATGGCTACTTTTAATAAATAAATAAAAAATTATAAATATAAAATATTTTTTTAAAAACAACACCACACCTGCCCATGTGTTGTATGTGGTATTTGTATGCAGCTCTATTGAGGTGAATGGAGTTGAGCCGCAATACCGCACCGGGGGGGGGGGGGGGGGGCTGTTTTGGAAGAAAGACATGTTTTTCTAATCCTGAGTAGAGAATGGTAATTCTCTATGGGGCACAATGCCACCATCCTGCACTTACCTGATCATGTAGTAATGACACACTATGAACGTTTGCTGATTTCTAGTAGTTTAACTACATTATAATCTTAGGGCCCTTGTATACTGTCCGATGATCGGGCCAATTAATGAGTATGAATGTTCACTAGAGCGTTTTGTAAATGTGCCGCTGATCAATCACTCATTTTCACTTAGCATTTGACCATATAAAAAATGTACTTTAATTGCCGATCGATTGGCGCTTGTCCAGGGTTGTAAGTGCCCCGTGCTAAAAGACCCAAGTCATGTCCAGTGCACACTCCATTGACTTCAATGTGAAGAAATGAAGGGGCTGGCTTATGATGTCTTAAATAATGTCTTCAATATAAGCTTATATTCTTGCTATATCTATTGACTGCACTAGTTCTCACATATCTTAAAAAAAAACAAAAAACAACACTCCAGTATGAATATATTCTACACTAAATGGTTCTGGAAATGCTGAAGACGTGTGCGTGCAGCCAGCAGTCCTCCATGTTCCGCCACATGGTACACAAGAATACCCTCTGATGAAACATGGGCTCATTCTTTTTCCTCTTAGGCTACTTTCACACTAGCGTTTTCTATTTTCCGGTATTGGGATCCGTCATAGGTATTTCACCTTTTCTAATGCAAAGAATGACACCGCGTCTAATCTGCAGCCTTTCTGCAACAGAATTCGCAGCGTGGACGCGTTTTTTTTTCTGCTGAAGATCAGAAGCAGAAATGCTGCAGAAAATCCACAGCTAATCGGTCACGTGTGAACTCAGCCTTAAATGGTTCACAGGCACTAAAGAATGAATCCTGACTAAACGTGTCCAGAGGGAGGCTTCTTTCATCAGACATGAATAGGAGAATGGGGGTGATAATTATCGGCAGATGCAGGATACAAAGAGTAACAATGTAACTACTATTATGATGATCAATATTATTATCAGTAGCAGAGGAAGATCAAAGGAGGACCCAGGCTCAATCAATACATAAGACCAATAGGTACAGTGAAATAAATTATTACTGGATCAACTCCTAAGAAATAGTAACATGGGGCCAGGGTGCTCCACCAATGAGGCCAGGTGAGGCGATCGCCTCGGGCAGCACCAGATAGGGGCAAGAGGGGGGGGGGGGGGGCAGCCAAAGGGCCATGGGCTGAGGGGAAAGAGTTAGGTTAAGAAATTGTCATTGGGGAGGGGGGTGCTGTTTCAGTTTTCGCCTCAGGCAGCAGAAAGGCTAGGTGCCCCCCTGCATGGGGACAGGTGATGAGCTCAGTTCCTCTGCTATCCTGGTGGACCAGTCCCAACCTGTTGAAGTAATACCATAATTCCGAAGATTAAATGAGATCCTTATATTATTGTTACCAATATTACCATCAGAATATTGATTATTACCAGGGGCGGACTCGGAACTTAAAATGGCCCCGTTAGTTGGGTCCAAATTGATGGAAGGCAGGGCCAGCAATACCATATTGTGGCACATTATACCTCCCCAACAGAGCCAAATATCACAGTCCATCACAAAATACTGCCAGCAGCACAAAATACACCCCCAAAAACTTCCACTGGCCGGCCGTGAGGAGGGCTCAGGTGGCCCCCTAGGCATCGGCCCACCGGGAAATTTCCCTGTAAGTTCTATGGCCAATCTGACCCTGATTATCACTATTAGGTTTCAGTAGTAGTGGTTAGCACTGGTGCCTTGCAGTGTCGGGTCCTGGGTTCAAATCCGACCGTGGACAACATCTGCATGGAGTTTGCATGTTCTCCCCGTGTTTGAGTGGGTTTCCTCCAGGTTCTCCGCTTTCCTCCCACACTCCAAAGACATACTGATAGGGACCTTAGATTGTGAGCCCCCTGGGGACGGCGAGATGATGATGTCTGTAAAGCGCTGCAGAATATACAGGGAGTGCAGAATTATTAGGCAAGTTGTATTTTTGAGGATTAATTTTATTATTGAACAACAACCATGTTCTCAATGAACCCAAAAAACTCATTAATATCAAAGCTGAATATTTTTGGAAGTAGTTTTTAGTTTGTTTTTAGTTTTAGCTATTTTAGGGGGATATCTGTGTGTGCAGGTGACTATTACTGTGCATAATTATTAGGCAACTTAACAAAAAACTAATATATACCCATTTAAATTATTTATTTTTACCAGTGAAACCAATATAACATCTCAACATTCACAAATATACATTTCTGACATTCAAAAACAAAACAAAAACAAATCAGTGACCAATATAGCCACCTTTCTTTGCAAGGACACTCAAAAGCCTGCCATCCATGGATTCTGTCAGTGTTTTGATCTGTTCACCATCAACATTGCGTGCAGCAGCAACCACAGCCTCCCAGACACTGTTCAGAGAGGTGTACTGTTTTCCCTCCTTGTAAATCTCACATTTGATGATGGACCACAGGTTCTCAATGGGGTTCAGATCAGGTGAACAAGGAGGCCATGTCATTAGATTTTATTCTTTTATACCCTTTTTTGCCAGCCACGCTGTGGAGTACTTGGACGCGTGTGATGGAGCATTGTCCTGCATGAAAATCATATTTTTCTTGAAAGAAGCAGACTTCTTCCTGTACCACTGCTTGAAGAAGGTGTCTTCCAGAAACTGGCAGTAGGACTGGGAGTTGAGCTTGACTCCATCCTCAACCCGAAAAGGCCCCACAAGCTCATCTTTGATGATACCAGCCCAAACCAGTACTTGCTGGCGTCTGAGTCGGACTGGAGCTCTCTGCCCTTTACCAATCCAGCCACGGGCCCATCCATCTGGCCCATCAAGACTCACTCTCATTTCATCAGTCCATAAAACCTTAGAAAAATCAGTCTTGAGATATTTCTTGGCCCAGTCTTGACGTTTCAGCTTGTGTGTCTTGTTCAGTGGTGGTCGTCTTTCAGCCTTTCTTACCTTGGCCATGTCTCTGAGTATTGCACACCTTGTGCTTTTGGGCACTCCAGTGATGTTGCAGCTCTGAAATATGGCCAAACTGGTGGCAAGTGGCATCTTGGCAGCTGCACGCTTGACTTTTCTCAGTTCATGGGCAGTTATTTTGCGCCTTGGTTTTTCCACACGCTTCTTGCGACCCTGTTGACTATTTTGAATGAAACGCTTGATTGTTCGATGATCGCGCTTCAGAAGCCTTGCAATTTTAAGAGTGCTGCATCCCTCTGCAAGATATCTCACTATTTTTGACTTTTCTGAGCCTGTCAAGTCCTTCTTTTGACCCATTTTGCCAAAGGAAAGGAAGTTGCCTAATAATTATGCACACCTGATATAGGGTGTTGATGTCATTAGACCACACCCCTTCTCATTACAGAGATGCACATCACCTAATATGCTTAATTGGTAGTAGGCTTTCGAGCCTATACAGCTTGGAGTAAGACAACATGCATAAAGAGGATGATGTGGTCAAAATACTCATTTGCCTAATAATTCTGCACGCAGTGTAGTAGCGCTATATAAGTGTGCAAAATAAATAAATAATGCAATGGCAACTAAGGAGGGTTATTAATGGTATCAGGAGCGGATTGGCCATAGATCTTATAGGGAAGTTTCTCAGTGGGCCGATGCCCAGGGGGCCACCTGAGCCCTCCTCACGGCCGGCCAGTGGAAGTTTTTGGGGGTTTATTTTGTGATGGACTGTGGTATTTGGCTCTGTTGGGGTGGTATAATGTGCCACAATATGGTATTTCTGGCCCTGATTTCCATCAATTTGGACCTGACTACAAAACGGAGCCACTTTTAGTATTTTTTCCAGGGCCACTTTAAGTTCCCAGTCCTCCCCTGAATGATATTATTTCTAATACTAACATATTTATGTTAATATTATTTATTAGTATTAGGCCTCATGCACACGACCGTTGTGTGTTTTGCGGTCCGCAAATTGTGGATCCGCAAAACACGGATGGCGTCCGTGTGCGTTCCACAATTTGTGTAACAGCGCGGACAGCCAAAACGGACAAGAATAGGACGGGTTATATCTTTTTTGCGGACCACGGAACGGAGCAACGGATGTGGACAGCACACGGAGTGCTGTCCGCATCTTTTGCGGCCCCATTGAAGTGAATGGATCTGCATCCGAGCCGCAAATACTGCGGCTCGGATGCGGACCAGAACAACAGTCGTGTGCATGAAGCCTTGGTTGTACATGAATTATTACTGTCATTAATATTTAAGGAGCAGTGTATTGGGGGACAAGGAGGGTTATTAATATAATTGTTACCAATGGCAGCATACCAATGATAAGATGATGATGATGATGATGAATAATCAGTAAGTGGTTATTATTGATGTGGATTATTAATATTAAAAACTAACTAATACTTGCATGACAATTATATAGTTTATATTATTATGGTAATTGTGATGATGGAGCAGAGCATTGAAGTGAAGAACGTGCAGAGCATTGCAGTGATGTGGTGTCAGTGCCAGCTCCAGGTCTGTACACCTGTGCAGGTTATTGCAGGGTGTCTCCTAGCACAGAGCAGTGTGGTGCCCCAGTTCTGCAGATGGCACAGTGTGATAGGTGCCATGGTGGGGGGCACTCTGCCCGGGCCAGTGAGTCAGGTTTCGGAGCTGATTGAAGACATGAGAGGCGCAGAGATGTCTGTGATAAAGCTGAGGAGCTGTATCTGCTGCCCTGGACACAGCCATGGATCCCAGGCCCAGCAGAAATACAGCGAGGATGATGAGGGTAGTGGATTCTTCACCACTAAAAACCTGTGTGCAAAATGGAAAGTGACCTGCTGCTAATATATAACTGTGATATATCAATATAACTGAAGATCCCATATTAACAGGTCTTCTGAAGTCTTCCTCAAATGTGTCTGTCTATATTATCTCTATAGTTTATATTATCTATATATGTACCTCCAGGGGCGTAGCTAAAGGCTCATGGGCCCTGGTGGAAGAGTTCAGCTTGGGCCCCCTTCACTCAGCACTGGTGCACCTAGCTTTTCTGCTGCCCAATGCAAATATTGAAATGCCCCCCCTTCCCTCCAGTCCTACTGTTAAAGGGGTTGTCCTCTTTTTACTACTGATGACCTATCCTCAGGATAGGTCATCAATATCAGATCAGCCGGGGTCCTCCGGCACCCATCAGCTGTTTGAAGAGAGGGCAGCGCTCATATGAGAGCTGCTTTCTCTGTTCTGTTCACCTGCTCGCCGTAGCATTTGCAGTGATGAGCAGGTAAACAGAGCAGAGAAGGCAGCGCTCATACAAAAAATAATAATAATAAAAGAGGACAACCCCTTTAAAGACATACTTGTAAAACATTACATACAGCGCTACAGAACATACAGGGTCATACAGCGCCACATACCTCTTACATCCAGTGACTTCTTTTCTCTGATGTAGATATTCTCTTTCCTCTTCTTCTCCTGATAGACCAGACCGCCATGGTGACTTCTTTCAGCCGCATCTCGTCTCTGCAGAGTTTAACAAACAGACATCTTACTACTTTTCTATCATCCTCCCACCTTCTCAACACCCCATCCTGCCACCCCCAATACTTTGTCCACTGTGCTCCCCAATACTTTCCTGCAGAAACAGACCCCCTGAAAATACTGGTACCACACAGATAGTGCGTCAGTACAAAAACACCCCTTTATATTGTGCGCTAGTACAAAAAAATCCCCCCTTCCTTTCAGATCAGACCACCATATAAAACCCTGAATGAGATCCCCCCATCTCAGACCAAACCCCCTTTAGACCTCTATGTCAGACCCCATATAAGACCCCAGTTTTAGACCTCATATCAGACCCCATTAGACCTCCATTTAGGACCCCGACCCAATGTCAGACCTCCAGACCCCCATATCAGACCTCTAGACCCCATTAGACCTCCAGACCCCCATATCTGACCCCATTAGACCTCCAGACCCCCATATCTGACCACCATTAGACCTCCAGACCCTCAATCAGACCTCTAGACCCCCAATCCGACCCCCATTAGACCTCCAGACCCCCAATCAGACCACCATTAGACCTCCAGACCCCCCAGTCAGAGCTCTCCAGACCCCCCGAGTCAGAGCTCTCCAGACCCCCCCAGTCAGACCTCTCCAGACCCCCCCCCCAGTCAAACCTCTCCAGATCCCCCAGTCAGACCTCTCCAGACCCCCCAGTCAGACCTCTCCAGACCCCCAGTCAGACCTCTCCAGACCCCCAGTCAGACCTCCAGACCCCCCTGTCAGACCTCCAGACCCCCCAGTCAGACATCCAGACCCCCCCCATTAGACCACTTCAGACCCCCAGTCAGACCTCCAGACCCCCCATTAGACCACTTTAGACCCCCCAGTCAGACCTCCAGACCCCCCCCAGTCAGACCTCCAGACCCCCCATAGACCACTCCAGACCCCCATTAGACCTCTCCAGACCCCCAGTGAGACATCTCAAGACTCCCCCCCCCCATTAGACCTCCATATCAGACCTCAGATCAGACTGTAAAATAATAAAGTAACTTAGCTCTCCTGCCGCCACTCTCCTTGTCCTGGCTGTCTTCTCTTCTCCTGCAGCGCCAGGTCAGAGTGCGCTCTGTACGTCCTGACGCTGCAGACAGCCAGGACACAGCAGAGCGGATCCTGAGAAGAGCGAGCAGGAGGAGGGGTAAGTACTGGACAGCGCTCACAGCGCTTCTCTCCCCCTCCTCCTGCAGACTAGTGAGCACTTCCATTATGGAAGCGCTCGCCAGTATTCCCTTTATAAGATGCACTGCACCTTATAAAGGATAAAGTACAGTACCACTGGCTTAGGGGCCCGGTCGCAACCACGACCGCTGCGACCCCTATAGTTACGCCAGTGGGTATCTCAGTATTTATTTAGATCTATATTCATCTCTATTAGTTTTTTCAATCTCATTTATAGCTACCTACCTGTGTATGATGTATAAATCTTTACATATATCTATATTCATCTCTTTCGTTTTTAATCTATTTACTAGCAGAAGGAGCCGGCTTCGCTCAGGTATATTTCATCTATTTAATTTAATGTTTGTGTGGGTTGTTAAAAGATATCAACACTATCCACTATAACAGTGACATCTACAGTCCCCCGCCCCTTTAACAGTGGCCTCCACAGCGGCCTGCCTCCTTAACAGTAACATCCACAGCGCCCTCCCCTTTAACAGTGACATCCACAGAGGCTGCCCTTTAACACTGACCTCCATAGCAGACCGTCCCCTTAACAGTGATCTCCACAGCAGCCTGCCCCTTTAACAGTAACCTCCACAGCGGCCGTCCCTTTATTAGTGACCTCCTCAGTACCCCATCTCCTTAACAGTGATTTCCACAACACCCCGTCCCCTTAACAGTGGCCTCTACAGCATTCTGCCCCTTAACAGTGACCTCCATAACGGATTGTCCCCTTAACTGTGACCTCCACAGCAGCCCTCCCCTTTAACAGTGACCTCCACAGCAGCCTGCCCCTTTAACAGTGACCTCCACAGCGGCCGTCCCTTTAACAGTAACCTCCACAGCGGCCGCCCCTTTATTAGTGACCTCCACAGTACCCCATCTCCTTAACAGTGATTTCCACAACACCCCGTCCCATTAACAGTGGTCTTTACACCATTCTGCCCCTTAACACTGACCTCCATAACGGATGGTCCCCTTAACTGTGACCTCCACAGCATCCTGCCCCTAGGGTGGCCAGAGGTCCGGTTTTAGGCCGGACAGTCCAGCTTTTAGACTCCCTCTCAGGGCCTGGATGGACACAGGGATGTCCTTTTGGACAGCTCCCTCTCAGACAGCAGCACTGTGCTGTCTGGTGCAGGGAGAAAGTCATACACTCTCTCAGCTTTATATATTAGATGTATCTCATATCTATCTATTTCATATCTTATATCTATTATCTACCATGCTCCCCCTCCATCAGTATCAGTCTCCCCTGCTGGTGTCTGTGGTACAGCCAGGGGGACTCTGTGTATTACAGCCGGACTCCTGCATCTGGGGGGCACTGGGGGTGTAATCTAGTCGGCGCACTGCTGTTGTCCTTGTCTTGCTCCACACACAATCACACCAGTCTCTTATCTGCAGGTCTCGTGCCTGTGCTGCCGGCCCACCTCTTGCTCAAGAGGCTGTCACCAGGCTGCTGATGAAAGATAGGGGCTGGGGTTGAGTAACTCCCTGTCAGTTCCTGGCTGCTCTGATTCCCAGGTGGACAGCGAGGAGTCTGTAAGAAAAGACTGAGGAGGAGGAAGTCGCTGCTCGGCCACCTGTCTGAATGCCACCTGGTGAATGGAGCCGGCAATCCGAGCTGGAGCTCCGCCTGGCCCCGCCCCTTCTGTCTCCTCTCGCCACGCCCACCGCCCCTACCTCTCCCTCCCCACTACTGCCTCCTCCTAACCAATGGCCAATGTCACATTTGTGACTAGATAACAGGTCTGGAGATATAGAGGCAGCCACCACTACTGCTTGTCACCACTGCTGGACCTAGGACTGCAGCCATGCCCAGGTCATTCCTGGTCAAGAGCAAGAAGGCTCACAGCTACCACCAGCCCAGGGCTACTGATGGGGAGGACTACAGCCTGCAGCAGGGGCTTCTCCTGGCCCAAATCTGTGCAGGTAAGACATAGATACATATGGAAAAGTATATGCATTTTATATATATATATATATATATATGTCTGTGTGTGGGGATATATATATATATATAATCATTTAATCAATTTACTATTTATTTATTTATTTATTTGTATACATTTTTATTTTTATAAAATCAAGTACAATACCAGTGCATGCAGATTGTGAAATAGATACCTAGGGTTTATGGAGAGCGGTTCCAGCAGCGCCAACATTACAGTGAGAAACATAACAGTTTGGTCCCAAATTAACTGAAATTGACCCATTTCTATTAGGAGAATCACAATGTGTCATAGATATAATGTATAATCTAATATTACTATTTTCCAATCACTTCCGACTAAACCCAAATTCTCCGGTAATTGATGATGGCTCCTCCACTCCGGGGGCATCTGCCAGCTCTGTGTGCCCACACCTCTGCCCCTCTAGTGACCCCCCTGCCTTATGAGGGAAGAAAAAAAAAATACATCACGTCCCATATATATATATATAATGTTTAATACACATTTATATTTAGAAATATTGATAAAGATGATTACAGTATCTGTACTGCACAGCATAATATAGGGCGACATTGCGTTCTTATAGTTTCCTATAGCCTTGTGATTTATTACAGTTTTATATAGCTTAGTACTAGATAGTATTGTATAGTATTGGGTTTTAGAGTTTTATATAGTTTAGTATTGTATAGCCTTGTTATTTCGTTTTAAATGGGTTAGTATTGTATAGCCTAGAGTTTTATATCGTTTAGTACTGTATAACCTTCTGATTTATAGATTATATCGTTTAGTATTGATCATATAGCATATACTGCTTTCATACTGTGCTGTATGTAATAGCACTGCAACTCGGTATAGAATTATATTGTAGTGGAGCATACTAGTGGATAGAAAGAATTTGTATACTATAGCACTCTAGTATAGCTTAGTATAATATATATATATTTGTATGGTATTGTGCGCTGCAAAGGATATTATTTGATGGTACAGTAGTATTATATCCGATTGTATTTATTCTCCATGATACAGACAGTAAAGATGTCCCCCCCGTGGAGGGCAGTGTGTCCCCTGTGTCCTCGGCCTCCCCCCCCAGCCTCTGTGACACCACAGCCTCTGAGTGCGAGGACTTCTGGAGACCTCCTTCTCCCTCTGCTTCTCCAGGTAATGATCATGACAAGCTCTTCTGGTGTATGGATAATGTATCTGTATATTCCTATGGAAAGATCCATGGACAGGTGAGATAGAAATACAGATTTTCAGATAGATATGAGGTGTAAATCGCTATTTATGGATGAATCAGAGCTCAGTTTTGCTTGTTTTCAGGCAAAGCTTTGTACATATGGTCTTCTTTTAAATGTATTGGAAGAAGATACATATGTACAAAAACTATGGGCCATTTGTTTAGCATTTTTTCTGAAAAATAGCATTATGGAAAAAATATTAAATCGATGGCTATGATATAAAGGTGTATGCACTGATTGTATGAAATCGATGGCTATGATATAGAGGTGTATGCATTCATTGTATGAAATCGATGGCTATGATATAAAGGTGTATGCATTCATTGTATGAAATCGATGGCTATGATATAGAGGTGTATGCATTGATTGTATGAAATCGATGGCTATGATATAGAGGTGTATGCATTGATTGTATGAAATCGATGGCTATGATATAGAGGTGTGTGCATTCATTGTAGCTAAGTAGAAGAAAATAAAAGCTGTATGAGGATCTGACAATGTGATCTTCCTATATGATGATGATTGGCCCCTTGCGGTGAGGACATATAGATTGGCAGACGCTGGAATATTCCCATAATCAGCAGATTTTTCAGATAGAGTTTTATCTTCCACTTTGTGTTTCAGAAAACCAGGGCTTTACTACTGTGTATGGTTATTGTAATCCACAGTCCATATTGCTGCCATGGTCGTTCTCATTCCGTTATCATTCGTTAGAAATAGTTCTTTGTCAGAATCAGTGGAGGAGTTTCCTATCAGCGCCCAAGTGGTTAATAGTAAATAGCGCAGGATCCTGGGAGATATGTGCTAATCCTGAGCGCCCCGGTGCCTGACTGCTGTGATGTAGAGGCTGACCCCGAGCATATAAACATGACGTCATAGGTATATGTCATCACATGAAGGCCCCTATACTGCTGGGCTTCCTAAGGGTTTGGTCCTTATAGTAACTTCTGGAGTATTATACACAGTAAATGCAACTACATTCAGGAGTTTTTGTATATCTATCTAATTATTTATCATCTATCTATCTAATTATTTATCATCTATCTATCTATCTATCTACTTATTTATCATCTATCTATCTACTTATTTATCATCTATCTCTATCTATCTATCTATCTATCTATCTATCTATCTATCTATCTATGTATTATCTATCTATCTATCTTTCTATCTACATATCTATCTATCTATCTATCTATCTATCTATCTATCTATCTATGTATTATCTATCTATTTATCTATCTATCTGTGTATTATCTATCTATCTATCTTCTATCTATCTATCTATCTATCTATCTATCTATCTATCTATCTATCTATCTATCTATCTATCTCTCATATAGATCTATCTCTCATACACACAATTCACCTTCTCATGAGTTATATATGACGATATCACAGTTATCCATTTATTTTTTAATTTTAGAATTTTATTCTGGTACAGTCATTTTTCATGTTTCCTATACATACATGGACATATAATGACAGGGCTGACTATATAATAATAGACATATACCACTTTGTTTAGAGCCAGTAATGTCTCTTCATTTACTCACTTTGATCATCCACCAATCAAAACCAATAAAGTAAAAAATATCCAACTGGTAAATTCAAAAATGTCCAATTGATACATTCAAAAAGTATCCAATGAATAAAAATATCCAACTGATGCATCTAAAAATATCCAACTCCAACTGATACATTCAAACAGTATCAAATAAATAAAAAATATCCAACATAATACATTTCATTCTCAGCATCTAAATCACAACATTTATGAGCAATCTCAATGTGTCCCAGTGAATCCAGTTTCCTCCTCTATGTGCACTTCATCTGCATCTTTCACATCACATTTGCCCCAATCACCCTCTTCCTGCTCAGCAGTTTTAAGCTGAATTGTAGTGAGAAATTACCACACATCCACTATTACTAGATGAATATGTTTCAAATATTATTATTTATATTGAATTAATACATTTCGTAATGGACAAAACAAAGAGGGAAGAACATTATTTCTAGTTTATATCCAGTCTGAAATGATGGACATGGTGCGGAAATGGTCACCCCCAGTATAATGTGTTTGATTTATGTGGAAAGAACAAGAAATCCTTGTTATAGGGCAGGGGCAGTGGGGAAGCAATGATTTTCTTATTTTTGATTACTCCCCAGTCTAAACACACAGGATATTACTTCCACTTTCATTTACATAATATTAGCTCCACTTTCTTAAAAATAAGGTTGGTCAATATTGTGTTTTCTGTATTTCTGTACAGAAGTAAATGAGCACATCCACAAGTCTGATGATGCAAATGATATCATAAAAAAAACCCATTCAGCTTAGAAGAGAAATGGATGAACATTCTACAGAAACAGATGATTTCATCAGTAATAATATGGAAATTTTTAACATTTGTGGCAACAAACATACACTAAAAAAATCAGTTGATCGAATTTTAAGGACCTTTTATCTGTGTAATTTAATGGGACAAATAACACATTTTTCCTGAGGTTAAGAACTAATATAGAAAATGAAAAAAACTAAAACAACAACAAATAGAATTCATTCACACTAGTACCTTTTGAGCCTTGTAGCTATGAAAGAGTGAAGAGAATTGTGCAAATCATTTTCATCATTTTTGGTGTAAAATACAACATGTCTCTTCCTCTTTTTTTCACAGGGAAGTAGGAGGAGTATGGATTTAACTAATGCTTATTTGTATGTGTCCTAAAACCAGAGCTCTGTAATAGCAGTACATTAGAAATTAATCTACTGTATATATCTAAAGCACATTCTTTAAATATTCTATATATCGGAAGCTAATCTTTTCCTCTATTATCAATATATATATATATATATATATATATATATAGATAGATAGCAATTGAAAAATATTATAAAACATAAATAGCTATAGATAGACATACAGACAGAGATATGAGACAGATAGATAGATAGATAGATAGATAGATAGATAGATAGAAGAGAGACAGACAGATAGACAATTTGTTCTTTTTGTATGCTGATCCAAACTGATTGGACAAATGAAGCATAAAATATCAGATTTTTAGGCAGTTTTTTTAATCTACAGGTTCCAACTATGTAGCATTACTCTGTTCACACTGGGGTTTTTATTTTCTTTGTTTCTTATTGATTCACTTATATATCAGTTTAAGGCCTCTTTCACACGACAGTATGGCTTTTTCAGTGTTTTGCGGTCCGTTTTAAACGGATCCGTTGTTCCGTTTTTTGTTTCCGTTGTGTTTCCGTTTCCGTTCCGTTTTTCCGTTCCGTTTTTCCGTATGGCATATACAGTATACAGTCATTTCATAGAAAAAATTGGGCTGGGCATAACATTTTCAATAGATGGTTCCGCAAAAAACGGAACGGATACGGAAGACATACGGATGCATTTCCGTATGCATTCCGTTTTTTTGCGGACCCATAGACTTGAATGGAGCCACGGAACGTGATTTGCTGCCAAATATAGGACATGTTCTATCTTTCAACGGAACGGAAATACGGAAACGGAATGCATACGGAGTACATTCCGTTTGTTTTGCGGAACCATTGAAATGAATGGTTCCGTATACGGAACGCAAAAAACGGCCCGCAAAACGGAAAAAAAAAAAACGGTCGTGTGAAAGAGGCCTAAGTCTAGTAGACATCAGTCAACATTCTTTCTTTTTTGAGATTTTTTTTAAATTAATCTACAAAAACAACATATCTTGATAGATGAAGCAGGCATTTCTGCATTAGCTTACATCCTGGAGATGGGATCTGTTAAATCTATCTCTTTCCTCTTTCTGTTTTAGTTGTTTTTTGAGAACATGTGAAATCCAAGTTTTAGATGCATTAGGTTCTCTTGAGTCTGAATATTTATATCTGTGCATTTTTCCCCTTTGTTTTTTTTTTCCTTATAGCCATATGTTTTTCTATAGATCAATGAAGTCCAGATGAGCTGTAGTTTTCTTTACCACCACAGTCTATCTGTTTTACTGACCTGCTTGCCCTATGCATATTGGCTCTTCATTATGGATGTTTTAAAATAAGGATTCAGATTGAAATTCAGCTAAATCTTTACAGGACTTATAGGGTGAATTTACATGGGACAGATTTGTTGCAGAATTTCTTTGACTGAAACTTAGTTCCATGCATCTGAATGGATTGTTTTAGGGGCAAGCACGAGGATTTCTACAAGCCATTTTCTAATGAATAAAACAGTTGCAGAAATTTCCCTAAAACTACCCAAACACTGATGAATTATGCTGCCTGTATGAATGTGCAGAATACGGATCTACAGTACATCTGTATGCTATAGAGGCAGGAGCGTGGGACTAAAGTGCACAAACATCTCATCCATTGAGTCCAGCCCAACTGGTTGTGTAATCAGCCGCGCAGGTCATAGACCATCTGTATTGTGTCGGTATCTGCAATGTTCAGTATTTTTTAATGCTAAAAAAATTAAGGAAGGGGGATTTATCATTGTAGATGGGAGTTGCTATACGTACCTGTGCCAAATTTATGAAAATGGCGCACAGTAATAATAAATTTGGTGCATGTGCAATGTGGTTGCGCCTATTTCAGTAAAAGGATGCGTTGGGGATGACTAAGGCGTGGAGTTGCGACTTAAAAAAAAACAACACATTTTGTAAATGTCTTTAAATCTTTACTTCAAATCTGTAGTCCAGTGCTCAAAAAGTCATAAAATTGACCCCAAAAAGTGGCATAAATCTCTACTTGGGACTTTTTGAAGCCATAATTCTGGCATGCAGGGCATAATATATGTCTGTGAAGTAAGAATGGTTATTTCTTATTTTGTTTTCCTCCTGTATGTCTATGGTATGGATAAAACTTGTGCAACAGGTCTAATGGGAAAGCTTATTATTTCAATTACATCCATACTGTCTACAACTCTGTAGAAAAAAAAAAACATAGATTAACATTGTCTCCACCATGTGAACCCTATAAATATAGATGTGAAATAGAGGGGGACATAGGGGGAGATTTATCAAGCTGGTGTAAAATAGAACTGGCCTAGTTGCCCATAGCAACCAATCAGATTCCACCTTTCATTTTTCACAACTCCTTTGGAAAATGAAAGGTGGAATCTGATTGGTTGCTATGGGCAACTAGGCCAGTTTCTACTTTACACCAGTTTGATAAATCTCTCCCAAATTGCAGATAGGTACTTCCCCTTTGGCTCTTTTATAAGAATTTGCATATTGATTAAGAACAGTTTTTTTGGGGGGAATAGCACATAAATGTATGTAAATCGCCCCGTGGTGGTGACAGATTCCCTTTAAAGAAACCTAAGAATTGTTATCACACAGTTTATGCGCCTCATGGGGAATTATAGGTATGACAGGTCACACCAGTCACAATTGGCCATTGCCAGACAAAAATCAACTAAGGACGGGTTCGCATTTGCGTAATGAAATTCTGTTATAGGTTCCATTATAACCCTTATAATGGAAAATAACGGAATTTTAGGACGGAATGCAAAAAGGAAGCCTTTCAGAGACATTCCGTTTTGCTCCATCCTAAAACATGTCTATGGGGACACATAACGGTTCCGTTGTACATGACGGAAAAAAAAGTCCTGTCGCCAAGATTATTTTTTTCCGTCATATAACTGAACCGTTATGTGTCCCCGTAGATATGTATTAGGACGGAGCAAATCAGAAGGCCTCTTAAAGACGGAACCTAACGGAACCTATAACGGAATTCCCAAACGCCAATGTGAACCAGTCCTAACATATTAAAATATACCTTTTTATACAACTGAATGAAATTACTTTGAACCTCTGTGGATTTCCTTAAAGGGACTCTGTCACCACTTTCTAACCCCCCCTTTTAAAAGTATTGTTATCTCCATGGCGCCCCTGTGATTATAAATGTGTTGTTAGAAGATAAATTCGCCGTCTCCTTTTGATAAAAAGAGCTTTTATCTAACCTGTCAATCTTCTTGATAAGGTGCCCAGGGCGTTTCTGTTGGTCTCAAGCTGCCGCCCGCCGCCGCCACCGTTGGTGCCCAGCTCTTCCCCTGATGCTTTCAGCGCCGCCTGAATGTAATGAAATACGCCTCCGGCTCTCTCTCAGTGCCCCCTCCTCCTTTTCCAAGAACCCGCTCGTGCGCACAGAGCTGTGCCTGATGCGCCCGTGCGGACATTTACAATCAGCCTCATTGAGCGAAGTGCGCATGCGCGCACTTCGCTCAACCTCCTCATCAGACGAGCACTGCAGCCGGCCACTCAGAGCCTGGCAAGCGCTGTATGGAGCAGCACGCAAAGACATACAGAGGACTATATTATATCCCCCTTTTCTACACTCCAGAATTTTGAGGTAAAAACAAAATTGATAACAATATTAATTACTATAGTATTCTATTGAAATGAAACATATAGAGATCGATATATATATATATATATATATATATATGTACCCACACATACACATACACTCAACTCTCAGGGGGCAAAATACATAACTGGTTGTGTAGTGTGTGTGTGTGTATATATATATATATATATATATATATCTCAATGTAAATTTCCTTCTTGGCCACAATTACTCTATAAATACATATATATATATATATTACACACATACCACACAGGGGTGCAATATACATAAGTGGGTGTGTATAAATATATATATATATATATCAGTATAACTTTCAAGCATGGGCGCGGTGACTGTATATAAATATATATACTCAGATACTGCCCAGGGGGCAATATACAAACGTGGATGTGTGTATATATATATATATATAAATAGATATATATCAATAAGACTTGCCAGCATGGGCGCGGTCTATGTATATACATATATATATATATATACATACCGCCCAGGGGGCAATATACAAACGTGGTTGTTTGTGTATATATATATATATGTATATAAATAGATATATATCAATAAGACTTGCCAGCATGGGCGCGGTCTATGTATATACATATATATATATATATACATACCGCCCAGGGGGCAATATACAAATGTGGTTGTGTATATATATATATATATATATATATATACACACACACACACACACACACACTACACAACCAGTTATGTATTTTGCCCCCTGAGAGTTGAGTGTATGTGTATGTGTGGGTACATATATATATATATATATATATATCGATCTATATATGTTTCATTTCAATAGAATACTATAGTAATTAATATTGTTATCAATCTTGTTTTTACCTCAAAATTCTGGAGTGTAGAAAAGGGGGATATAATATAGTCCTCTGTATGTCTTTGCGTGCTGCTCCATACAGCGCTTGCCAGGCTCTGAGTGGCTGGCTGCAGTGCTCGTCTGATGAGGAGGTTGAGCGAAGTGCGCGCATGCGCACTTCGCTCAATGAGGCTGATTGTAAATGTCCGCACGGGCGCATCAGGCACAGCCCTGTGCGCACGCGCGGGATCTTGGAAAAGGAGGAGGGGGCACTGAGAGAGAGCCGGAGGCGTATTTCATTACATTCAGGCGGCGCTGAAAGCATCAGGGGAGGAGCTGGGCACCAACGGTGGCGGCGGCGGGCGGCAGCTTGAGACCAACAGAAACGCCCTGGGCACCTTATCAAGAAGATTGACAGGTTAGATAAAAGCTCTTTTTATCAAAAGGAGACGGCGAATTTATCTTCTAACAACACATTTATAATCACAGGGGCGCCATGGAGATAACAATACTTTTAAAAGGGGGGGTTAGAAAGTGGTGACAGAGTCCCTTTAATTGAGTTTAGCAACCTAAAATAGAAGCTAGCAGCGTGCACCTACTCTTTGTCAGCAGCAGACCTGGCATTTATACCACCCTCATACTTTGTTGTCCAAAGTCTCTAACATTGCCATTTTCTTGTAGCTTCAGAAAGGTCTGCCTGTCCGTCCTTGGAGGATTCTCCACCATTTTCGTCCTCCTTCAAGTCATACATGTGGAGCAGCCTAGCAGGATCAGAACTACGGCAGCTGGTGCACGACTACAGGCCCTCAGGACTGGAGAGAAGTTCTTCTCTGGGTGTCTATGGAGAAAATGGGCCGTCAACTCTGCCGCCACCTTTGTACAGCTCTGAGAATCGTGTACATGGACTCTATGGAGATTATACACAGGGGGTGTCCCACTATGTGGACTCTCGTTCTTCCCCTACATTGTACACCGAAAAGACTCAAGGGATCAAGGTGGAGTCTGACCTGCTGTGTACCCGATTGTTGCTCAACACTGGCTCATACAAATGCCTTAAGTGCAGCAAGGTACGTCAAATAGATACCTAAAGACGTGCTACACAACATGGGCACTATATCTAGAAAGCATGATTGACCATGGTTTTAGACATTAGAACTTTACCACTGAGAACCTTTCCAATCGTACATGTTTTTTTTAAATTATAATGAAGACTGTCTGGACTGTCTAATCAATTTTTACTCTTTGTTCCCAGGTCTTTTCTACGCCTCATGGGCTAGAAGTCCATGTGCGGAGGTCTCACAGCGGCACAAGACCATTTGGCTGTGAAATATGTGGCAAAACATTTGGCCATGCTGTCAGTTTGGAGCAACACAAGGCAGTTCACTCCCAGGTACTAAGGGCAAAACCTTCTCGTGTGGGTAATGGAATTAAACTAGAAAACCTTTATCCACTTCATTCTGGAGCAACAGGAAAGTGTATTGGACCTACCACAATCATTCAATATAAAGTCAAACCTCTCCAAAAGACCACCTCTTTGAGAAGACTACATTCTTCTCCAAACCAGATTTACTGTGACAGATTTTCAGTTCCTCTATATATAATACACATTGGCCTTCTTTTTTAAGAATATCTTTCCTCTAGAAGGCCACCATATCATGAGCACTGTGGGGACTCGCTCTGGTAGACAGGATTAGCGGACCCAGTATAGAGGCAACAACAAGTTCTTTGGATCCAACAGTTCAGTGTTTTATTCACACTTTAGGCAAGTGACAAAACAAGCAGTCATAATCAAATAAAAAATCACCTTGCGGTGTTGGTGGTAATTCACACCATGCGGCAATTCTGCCTCAAAGAGTCCTTGCTGATGATAGCAGTACCAACCTGTTTTCACTCCAAACAGGTAGCAAGCCTTCATCCAGACACAAGGCTCCCAGATCCCAACACAGAGACCTGGCTTCTGAGCCCAGCTGCCTATTTAAGGACAGCCAGGTGTTGCCAAACCCCGGACTGGCATTTAAAATCCGGTCCGGTATTTGACCTCACCTGGCTGTAAATCAGCCCAGCAGCACATGCTGGGAGGAAAATATCTGTTTTCCCAGACGAAACCTCTCACTGAGTCACAGCACTCACATATTCCCATTCGTGGAGGCCAAAGCTCACAGTGCCTGTATGACATGTTAGAATTATATTATGAATTTAACTGAAATGTCTCCTCAACTTAAAGGGTCATTGAGTTTTAAAAAAACTTTTGAGACAAATCAAAAGTATTGATTGGTGCGTCTTTGAGCGCTGAGGCCCTCACCAATCCCTAGAATGGTATATCACACTATCTCTGCTAGCTGCAAGAGATGGGCTCTATAGAAGTCTATGGGCCCATCTCGATTCAGTCTTCTGCAGCGAGGAGATAGAGCGTGATATGTGAGCGCTTCTTTCTCCTGAAAGGTCTTAGCACTCAGACTCTCACCAATCAAGATCTTTAATATGTCTCTATGACATAGCAACATTTTTTTTATTTTTTTTCTAAAACTCTGCGACCCTTTAAATAGACAGACAATATTCACAGGTTGGTATTGATGGACTTTGTCTCTCTCTCTTTTATGCAGGAAAGAAGTTTTGATTGTAAGATTTGTGGCAAAAGCTTTAAGAGATCATCTACTCTCTCCACACACTTACTTATCCACTCGGACACAAGGCCGTACCCCTGCCAGTACTGTGGCAAGAGATTCCACCAGAAGTCAGATATGAAGAAGCACACCTTCATACACACAGGTGAGTGAGTGTCTGTCACACACACAGCATGTACTGGCGTTCTACATACTGTATTAGATGCATTTGTGGATATTAAGTCCATAAGATCATTCATTCATGAAAGAGATGTAAGAAAACAATGTCCCCATTGTACCCAAGGGCTTAGTCTCCTAGGCAATTGGAGCACAGCTTTCACTCAGTTATTATAGCTATATCTATATCGTTCCCCTGAACATTTACAGAAATAATATCATTAAACATTTTTATACATTTTTTACCAACTTTTTATATAGGCTGCAATGATGATTGGCAGGGGTCCTGAGGGTCCGACCTCCACCAATCAGATACTGATGACCTATCCAAAGGATAGGTCATCAGTATTAAAAAAAAAGAGTGGGAAAACGCTTTTAAACTGATATTATATGCACTGATATAAATTAATATCTGGTTCCACGTTCTGTCCCAATTATACCAATTTACATACGGATATGAGTCTCCTGTGTGTAAACCAGCTGATTGTAGCTTAGTGCCAGTCCCGTTGAATAAGCTTTGTCCTTCATCTTGATGATTAAAGCCACCGAGTCCGTCATCACAGAGCTAACACTAGTCCATGCACAATAGCTGTGGAGAGATTTTTGTTCCATACCACCATCTGTTTAATGAATCCTGGCCATGCAATCAGTGTCGCTTTAATATGATCTGCCCTGTGTTTGCGCAGGGAGACTTTTCTATGGGATCCTCTCCAACCCATTGTGCACGTGGTCTTAAATTTAAAGGCAACTAGAAATGACAGGTGATCATGGATGACAATGAAAAGCAGCCCTTTCCCATCATCTGTTTCCGTGCAAAGTCAAATGCCTTTATATTTAATATTATAACTCACTGTTCTGAGCTCTTATTTGGCACTGAAGGGGTTAAGCAATGCATACATAAATCAATGTCATAGGCAATGCTTATATAAAACAATATCATAGCCCTATGGGAGCTCAGTGCTTCTGCCCTACTCTAAGTGGAGGTAACGAATCAGTGAAGTTCATAT
Organism: Bufo bufo; assembly: GCF_905171765.1. Taxonomy (NCBI): domain Eukaryota; kingdom Metazoa; phylum Chordata; class Amphibia; order Anura; family Bufonidae; genus Bufo; species Bufo bufo. Next base: position 53,717,968 of record NC_053397.1, read on the forward strand.
ACAAGCAGCCCTGTTGGGCCCAGGCGCTGATTCCATAGCGAGCCCCAAAAGTCCAAGAGAAATAAAACATTTGACCACTAAGGTCCATTTAAAAAAAAAAAAATCAAACCCTATTAGTCTTTGGGGGTTGAACCCAAGGAACCCCAGTCCGACACTGGTCACAGAGAGAAAATGACCTACTGTTTAAATTATTTTATGTTAAAGAGAGTTTTATTTTTATTTTCCATTGCACAATCTATATATTATTTTTTTTTACTAAAAAGATTCCAAAATTTTGCAGTTTTTGTACTGGCCACAAAGCCTCAAAATACTAACACTATCTGTTCTGTACAGATCACTTTCAGCAGTCATCTCATTATCATCACAGACAGGATTACAATATAGATAACACATGATACACCATTCACAGTAGGCGATATAGTCCCAGCTTTTCTGCTTCCCCTCCCTGGAAAGTAACAGGACATGTCTAGAAAACTTTCCCATAGTCAACTGGTTCCCCTCCTGTCCATTGTGCCCTATGGCCCATGGCGGCTGCTGTAAAGCATCTCTCTAAATGCTGTTAACAACATCTTAGTCGAGGCCGCCCCCATAATCATGTTCAGGAAATAGAACGAAAATGACAATCAGAAAAAAAAACACAGATTAGAATAATATAATATTTCTAGGTTTTACTTGGTAAAAATCTGTAGGGGCTACATTTCTTTTAAAGGGTGACAAACCATGAAAGTGCAATCTGTAGACAATATGCTCAGGAGCTTAGCAGAATAAGATATGTATAGTTTTATGGGGAAAGATTCAGTAAAACTTGTAATTTTTTCAATTAACCCTCTTCTTTTTCTATGCTTAGGAGTCACCTGGGAGGTATTATCAGTTATTGACAGCTACCTCTGCATGAGAAATAGCTGTCAATCACTGATTAACTCCTCCCACATGAATGAGTGACACTTGAATAAACTATGTATCAAGCTGCTCAGCTCCTCCTGCTCTATAACATAATGTCCACAGTCTGGACTGTATTTTCATGGTGACAGGTTCTCTTTAAGAGCCGCCTAACATAATGGGTTGTTGAACCATAATAATAGGAAAAAAAATAGCAATCAATACTACAGCCAAAATTAGGCATTTGTTAAAGGGGCTGTCTGAGATCATCAAAAATCTCTTACAAACCCTACAATGTCTTAAAATCCGTTCTCTGCGGAGCTCCTCCAGTACTCCCGCCACTGCTTGAATATGGCACTGCTGCAGCCAATCACTGTCCTCAGCTGTAGACCGCTGAGGACACTGATTGTCAGCAGCAGTCACATGCAGGCACGTCAGCGCTGCTGTTTGTAAACAACCAGTGGTGGGAGTCCTGGAGGAGCGGCCCTGGAGAAAAGGGTGAGTATTGAAATTTTAAGACATCGAAGGTCGTCCAAAATGTTTAATTATCTTGGACGACCCCTTTAAATTTATTAACAACTTGCAAAAATTTATTAAGCATAGCAAATGAAAGAACCAAAATTTCAGTGTATAGAAATCCAAGCGGCCGTGGCCTGTGGTTGCGCTTGTGCAAACTCTAGTTTCAGAGTGGAGGCTTTAGTGTCAAGTCCATGAAATATGATCCTACCAGTAGGAATAACATGGTTTTTACTTTGGTGCTAAGTGGTTTCAACCCTGGTGCCAAGTTTCCGTAATGCTATATCATTCCTACACAAGTCTATGGCGGCAAATAGCTGGAGAGCCACAAGGGGACCAAATGCCACTAAGGTTTCTGTGCCATCTAGATGTTAATATATACTAGTAATTATAGGCAAAAATTTTATTTTGCTAATCCAACTGCCCAGCTTAAAGGGAACCTGTGATGTTGAACGTGTTGTGTGAGCTGAAGGCGGCATGTGATAGAGCAGGAGGAGCTGAGCAGATTGATATATAGTTTTATGGGAAAAGATTCAGTAAAACTTGTAATTTATACATTTATATTCCTGCTCATTCTGGGCTTTAAAGTCAAGGAGGCGGTTCCATCTAGGATGGTGTATACAGAAAGAGCTGTCAATCACTGATAGGACCGCCTCCTTGACATCAAAGCCCAGAATGAGCTGGAATTTAAATGAAGGAAATACAGGTTATACTAAAACTTTTCCCATAAAACTATATATCAATCTGCTCAGCTCCTCCTGCTCTATAACATGCTGCCTGCAGATTACTTAGCATTTTCATGGTGACAGGTTCCCTTTAAAAATTGGCAACTTATTTTTCACACTTCAGGATGTATAAATGACACACGGCAATACTTATATACATGCTGTAAGGCAGGGATGCTCAACCTGCGGCCCTCCAGCTGTTGCAAAACTACAACTCCCATGCTGGGCCGCAGGTTGGGCATCCCTGCTGTAAGGTAAAAAATTTAATATCTATGCTCTGATCCTCGAGTTTCATTTCTTCCTTCTCTCTGTTGTAGGAGAAAAGCCTCACAAGTGTCAAGTTTGTGGCAAAGCGTTCAGTCAGAGCTCGAATCTCATCACTCACAGTCGGAAACATACTGGTTTCAAGCCATTTGGCTGTGACCTTTGTGGAAAGGGCTTTCAAAGGAAGGTGGATCTGAGGAGACATCGCGAAACGCAGCATGGACTGAAATGAAAGTGTCTCGTGGTCCGTGCAGGAAACCTATGTCTTCTGAGAACACTAGGTGCACATCAACATGCAGATCTGTAGTGTTGATTCCATGAACCACTAATGGGGGTGGAACGTGCAAATCAAATCTCACCTTAGGGCCAGTCTTCCATGATCAAGGTCGTGAGCAAGGTCAAGAGCCTGGTATGGTATGCAGATATTGACTTGGACTGCAGATCTTGAGGACGGATGCAGAGAAGGAGTCGAGATGGACTTAAGAATTCCAAAAGGACACCTCTTAGTCTCAGCAGTTACGGGTTACAATGTCTAAACCCTCATTAAATACATATTAATGTGTGTTTATTTTTGTAATCTAGAAAATATCAATTATTTTTTTTCGTCAGACACAGAGAACGGAAGCATTCCTCTGCAATGAACTCTGACAGTCTGATACCGAACCTTGCTTTGTTGCTGTGTTTCTTAAGTGATTTTCTCCCACTGCTTGACATGTGGCCTGGGCTCAATTTTGAAGGAAATTGGATGTAGAATTGGCATCTAAGCGTTGAGGCCAACAAGATGACAGGACCTAATAGTTCAGTTTTCTTCTATGTCTTCCCTATGGATACTGTCAATATCATTGTCTGTTTGTACCAGTAGGAAAACGCCTACAAGGATGTGAATGTGAGGGGTTTCGCCAACTCTGCATCTACTGATTAGTGTGTTGCTTCTGTTTAAAGAGGACCGGTCAGATCTCCTCCTAACAGGTCTTTTTCAGTCATTGAAATCATAATTCTGGGGCACCGTTTCTTAACATTCTGTGTTGCACGGTTCCTCTGTTATTCCTCCCTGAAATATATTAATAAATTGACAGCTAAGTCAGTGGGATGTGTTTAACTCTGTTTATTCAGTACTGACACACATGTAAAGACACACCCTATCGACAGGGGTAATGTCAGCAGTTTTGTCCCTATGACACTGGCTGACCTGTTACATGTGCGCTCGGCAGCTGAAGACATCGGTGTTGGTCCCGTGTTCATATGTGCCTGCAAATGGACCTCTAGGAGCAACGGGTGCATTGCCATTACACCTAGAGGCTCTGCTCTGTGCAACTGCCAAACCCTCTCTGCACTTTAATTGACAGGACCAGGTGACGTCATCACACCTGGCACTGTCAAAGTGGAGAGGGGGCGGCAGTTCCAGAAAAGGCTGAGCCTGAAAATAGCATTTTCATGGGGCAGACATGTACCTTTCAGAAGAAGGGGAGAGAGGTCCTCTTGTCTCTTCCATGTATGATCTTTCTACCATTCACTAAGAGTTGCTATTTTTCCCCACTGATTCAGAAGTGAATGTATCCAGAGATCAGAGAACTGGAGATACATAGCTTTTCATGATAAATTAACTGCACAGGAATGCATGAAGTGAAGTAGATGTAGCCTAGACCTTGAAGGGGTTGTACAGTCGGTATTTATTGATGACCTATCCTCAGGTTAGGTGATCAATATCAGATCATGGGCACCCCCATCAATTAGCTGATTGAAGAGGAGGCAACGTGCTATGTGAGCCCTGCATCCTCTTCATTACACTGCCCATCGTCTCCCCTGTAGAGGCGGCATAGTGTAATTACAAGTACTCGCTCCATTCAAGTACTTGTAATTACACTCGATTCTGAGAGGATGCGCAGTGTAATGAAGAGGAAGTAGCGCTTGCATAGAGCGTCGCCTCCTCGTCAATCAGCTGATCGATGGGGGTGGCGGTCCACACCGATTTGATATTTATGACCTATTCTGAGCATCAATATAAACTGTCTGCACAACCCCTTTGAGATGGTCACACATGTCTCCTGCTGTGATACCACCGGTGACTTTGCAGCAAGTGCCAGTCTGTCCCTCATCTATGAGAAAACAGATTTTGAATCTTCTCTGGGCATTGATTCTGATTCATTACTGGCCGTCTAAACAACCCAACTACTGATCCTATAACTCAAGCTGGCAAAACTATTGGGCATTGTGGGGCCAGCTTAAGACAAATTACCCAAAAGGGTTGCAGCTCTTAGGTGGTCTCTGGAACGCCCTTTGATTTTTTTCTCCCCAGAGGTTTGTTATTTGCATTTCAGTCATAGTCTTCCATCGTCATTTCCTCTTCCCCAATATAATATAAGCTTTTCTAAATCTCCAAGCTGATGCACTGTTTTGCTACTATGTGGCCAAGGTGTGAAGGGATGCAGACAGAGCGGATACAGGATGGAGTGAAGTGGGAGCCTTGTAGACATTTCTGTGGAACCCAAGCTGGAGAGTGAATTTACTAATCTGTTTCTATACTCTCTGATTTCATCATTGCCTTAAATATTTGTCTCACTGTTAAAGTTGTTCCCAGTAAATCTGTATGTAAATATATGATAGTCGCAGGTCATTCTGAAGTGTTATTTGTGTAATGATGCCTATTTATTGGAAAAATATCTTTTAAATGAATAAAAAAAGTAATTTCTTCACTTCTTGTTTGAGGATTGTTTACATATAATGAATAGAAATCAAACTATTAAATATTTATCTATCATATTTATCTGTCTATCTACATATATATATCTATATATCTATCTATCTATTTACAGTTGCAAGAAAAAGTATGTGAACCCTTTGGAATGATATGGATTTCTGCACAAATTGGCCTTAAAATGTGATCTGATCTTCATCTAAGTCACAACAATAGACAATCACAGTCTGCTTAAACTATTAACACACAAAGAATTAAATGTTACCATGTTTTTATTGAACACACCATGTAAACATTCACAGTGCAGGTGTAAAAAGTATGTGAACCCCTAGACTAATGACATCTCCAAGAGCTAATTGGAGTGAGGTGTCAGCCAACTGGAGTCCAATCAATGAGATGGGAGGTGTTGGTTACAGCTGCCCTATAAAAAACACAAGATGCATTGCCTGATGAGAATGATGCCTCGCACAAAAGAGCTCTCAGAAGACCTACGATTAAGAATTGTTGACTTGCATAAAGCTGGAAAGGGTTATAAAAGTATCTCCAAAAGCCTTGCTGTTCATCAGTCCACGGTAAGACAAATTGTCTATAAATGGAGAAAGTTCAGCACTGCTGCTACTCTCCCTAGGAGTGGACGTCCTGTAAAGATGACTCCAAGAGCACAGCGCAGACTGCTCAATGAGGTGAAGAAGAATCCTAGAGTGTCAGCTAAAGACTTACAAAAGTTTCTGGCATATGCTAGCATCCCTGTTAGCGAATCTACGATACGTAAAACACTAAGCAAGAATGGATTTCATGGGAGGATACCACAGAGGAAGCCACTGCTGTCCAAAAAAAAACATTGCTGCACGTTTACAGTTTGCACAAGAGCACCTGGATGTTCCACAGCAGTACTGGCAAAATATTCTGTGGACAGATGAAACCAAAGTTCAGTTGTTTAGAAGAAATACACAACACTATGTGTGGAGAAAAAGAGGCACAGCACACCAACATCAAAACCTCATCCCAACTGTGAAGTATGGTGGTGGGGGCATCATGGTTTGGGGCTGCTTTGCTGCGTCAGGGCCTGGACGGATTGCTATCATCGAAGGAAAAATGAATTCCCAAGTTTATCAAGACATTTTGCAGGAGAACTTAAGGCCATCTGTCCACCAGCTGAATCACAACAGAAGATGGGTGTTGCAACAGGACAGCAACCCAAAGCATAGAAGTAAATCAACAACAGAATGGCTTAAACAGAAGAAAATACGCCTTCTGGAGTGGCCCAGTCAGAGTCCTGACCTCAACCCGATTGAGATGCTGTGGCATGACCTCAAGAAAGCGATTTACACCAGACATCCCAAGAATATTGCTGAACTGAAACAGTTCTGTAAAGAGGAATGGTCAAGAATTACTCCTGACCGTTGTGCACGTCTGATCTGCAACTACAGGAAACGTTTGGTTGAAGTTATTGCTGCCAAAGGAGGTTCAACCAGTTATTAAATCCAAGGGTTCACATACTTTTTCCACCTGCACTGTGAATGTTTACATGGTGTGTTCAATAAAAACATAGTAACATTTAATTCTTTGTGTGTTATTAGTTTAAGCAGACTGCGATTGTCTATTGTTGTGACTTAGATGAAGATCAGATCACATTTTATGACCAATTTGTGCAGAAATCCATATCATTCCAAAGGGTTCACATACTTTTTCTTGCAACTGTATCTCATATCTAACAGTGTTTCAAGAAAGCGTGAACAACACAGCGGTATTTTGTGATAACGGGTGCCAGCGGCTGATGAAGCGATCCAGACTTCCAATATCAATATTCCCAGAAAATCCACGGCACTTCCTTTAGTAAAACGTGTCCTTTTATTTACCAATAGCAACGTTTCAGTTCGCACACTGGAACCTTTCTCAAGCAGTGATACAAAAAGTGAGTGCACACAGCATATATGTATCATATTCAGTGTCAATTAATCAATAACATAATTGAATGAAAACTGTGATAAAATTCATAAAAGTATATATCAAAATCCAATTGTACATGATTCAAGACCCATGTGAAACCCATACACAACAGATAAGTGACATAAATGAATCCTCAAAAATACATACCGTATACATAAGAGACTATAAGTCATATTTCATACTAATTATTATAATAAATAACATGATTAAAAGCAATAGTTGAGCATTTGCAACCTGATTCGGATCCGAGCGGCACATGGAGATCTGGCGTGGTGCGGAGACAACTGCGCCTGCGCGACGCTACTTCCGCAATCCTTCCGGTGTAAGCAGTCTTCTATGAGCGGATGTGTCACCTGATCAGCAGGTCAGATGACCGGAAGATCAGGTGACGGAAATGTTAGAATCACATGGGGCATGTTTGTATATGTTGCTACAGCAACCATCACATGACTCAGGTCCTGCACTTTCTGGCGATCAATTCGCAGGATCTATGTTTCCATTTATTTAGAAGGGAAATAAAGATAGTCTCTATCACCTTAATGTAGTAACCTCTCTCCACATCTGTAGCTCCAAGAAAACAAAGAAATACATCCCATAATAAGCGAACATTAGTGTTGACTAGCAGAGTAAGGCTACTTTCAAACCTGCGTTAGGTGCGGATCCGTCTGATATCTGCACAGACGGATCCGCACCTATAATGCAAACGCTTGTATCCGTTCCGAACGAATCCGTTTGCATTATTCTTTAAAAATAAAGGACCCGTCCTGACTTACATTGAAAGTCAATGGGGGACGGATCCGTTTTCAATTGCACCATATTGTGTCAGTGAAAACGGATCCGTCCCCATTGACTTACATTGACTTACATTGTAAGTCAGGACAGATCTGGCTCCTCATCGCCAGGCGGTCACCAAAACGCTGCAAGCAGCGTTTTGGTGTCCGCTTCCATTGCGGAATGGAGGCTGAACGGAGCCAAACTGATGCATTCTGAACGGATCCTTATCCATTCAGAATGCATTGCGGCTGAACTGATCCGTTTTGGACCGCTTGTGAGAGCCCTGAAACGGATCTCACAAACGGAATTCAAAACGCCAGTGTGAAAGTAGCCTTAGTGGCAGATTGAATTCCTGCATCTGTGGGGTCATCAACATCTGATGACATCTGTTAATGCCACCAGCTGCATCCGAAGGCAGCACCAGCCACGCTGCATCTGTCCCCAAACACAGAGTCTAGCCGTGCCCGCCAGCCCCCCACCACAGCAGAGAGGATTGGCCCCCCCCCAAGCCGCTCCAAGTGATACTTAAAGCGAATATAGGGTAACCCTATCCTTCACTGTCAAAAAGAAGGGGATCCATTAGGAATATACAGGGCCCCCATTTCTAGGGGCTCCAGCATACTCCATCTATGTCCCACTAGTTTGCCCTAGTAATCATCTGCCACTCACCTATGTCAAGGTAAAGGTACAAAATGTACCAGACTAAATCCAAGAACAATCAATGAGGAGAAGGAACAAATAGAGAGAGAGGTGACCCCATGTTCATAATTACATCTGTTATCCATAATTCTCGATCTGCATTTATTCTCCATGGTTATCCAGCATCCTCATGTGTAGCGGGCATCCGAACCAGTTCCTCTTATTTTCCAAATGCTCAGAAATACATTATCTGCAAGTTAAAACAAGGGAGACCATTAGAAACAAGTCAATAGCACCCCACATACAACTAGCAGTTTGACATGGATTAAAGTCACACACACTGGAGACACCATCTACGTACAAATCCATGGTCTGAATTCAACATTCAATCCCATCGGTTTTAAGGTATTCAGTTTCAGAATCCAAAGAATTTCTCTTTTTTTTTTTACATTAAGCCCCTATTCCCACCTCTTCGTGACAATGGGACATGATCAATGAGCATCCATTTTATATCTCTCTCACCATGACCCATTTCTGTACAGTGTTTCGACACCGGTAAATACATCCGCTTTTTGCAGATGGTGTAGCGGTGCTGGTTAAAGCGCGTTTTAAAATCTAATGTTGTTTCTCCTACATATAGTAGTAAGCAAGGGCACCACAACACATATATCACAAACATTGAATCACATGTCAGATAGAGATGAATTATATATGTGACCTCAGTTTTAGGATGTGTGAATGTTCCCCCTTTGTGGATCTGTTTGCAGTTGATGCAATTCAAGCATGGGAAACATCCCTTTTTAGGTGTTTTTATAAAGGTTTGTTCCACTTTTTTAATAGGGCCCACATCCGCATGGACCAATCTATTCTTCAAGGTCCTAAGTCGCCTATAAGACATTAGGGGTGCACTCTTAAATTCATCCCCCTCACCCAGGCCATATTTTAAAATTGGCCAGTGTTTATTGATGATGTCTCTGACTTGATAACTGTCCTCCGTGTAGGTGGTCACCCGAGGACTTCTATTGGTTCTATGTTTATTACCGTATTTCTGTTGGTTGTCAGCAGCTGTTCTCTGCTCACTTCTTCTGTCTTTTTCATCTGTATGTCAAGATTCCTTCCTGGATACCCACACTTTTTAAAGGTGTCAGTCATGTTATTCAAAGTTTGTTTCAAATGTGTCGGATTACTCACTATTCTTTTGGCCCTTAAGAATTGACTCATCGGCACAGACTTGACCATAGATCTCGGATGTGCACTCGTATAATGTAATAGTGTATTTCTATCGGCCGGCTTGATATGTATTATGCTTTCCACATCGCAGTCATGGACAGTGATCAGGGTATCCAGAAACACAATTTTTTCATAAGATTAAGTAATGGTGAACTTGATATCCTGATCCACAGAGTTCAAGTACAAAAAAAAACTCGGCCAACTGTATCTCCGTGCCCGTCCAAATGAATATGCCGTCTATGTATCTACACCACCCCAGCACGGAGCTGAAGTGGTGGGACACATAGACGTACACCTCCCCAAAAAAGCCACAGTGATGTTGGCATAAGTGGGCGCCACATTTGACCCCATTGCCGTACCCCTCATTTGCATAAAATAATCATCCCCAAAGAGAAAATAGTTATTCATCAGTACAGCATGGAGTAATCCTAGAAGGAATTCCTGACACTCAGAAGTAAATTCAGAGTTTTCAGTGCATTCCTAGTTGCTTCAAGACCCAATTCATGTCTAATGCTGGTATAAAGACTGACTATATCCAAGGACACCAACATAGCTCCACTTGTTATTGTCACCTCTCTGATTTTCAACAAAAAATCTGAGGTATCTCTGATATATGATTTGGCAGAGATTGCATGTATCCGTAGCACCTTGTCCAGAAATATAGATATGTTGCTAAACAGGGAATCCCTGGCTGAGACAATAGGTCTCCCAGGGGAATTGAAAAGATCTTTATGTATTTTTGGCAGCAAATACAATATTGGTGTCCTTGGATACAATACAGTCAGGAACGCCCTAAGTTTCTCATCTATTAGACCCCCTTGTAAACCTTCATCAAGTAGTATCTTAATACGTCTCTCAATTTCCCATTTCGGGTCATGAGATAATTTTCTGTACACGAAAGGATCATTTAATTGTCTCATGGCTTCCTCGATATATTTCCCCATGTCCATGACCATGACCGCACCACCCTTGTCAGCTGACTTGATGGTGAGGTCACGGGCAAGGGCAACCAATGCATCTCTTTCAACCACAGTTACATTGGGGTATTGCAAATACCCCGTGTCAGATTTTTTCAACACCTCAATATCCTTCATGACCGATTCCATAAACACATCAATAGCACCAAAGGGAATAGGAGGGAAAAAAATCACTTTTAGAGAATAGGTCAAAATCAGATAATTGTAATTCAGTCCTTACAGTGCAGTCCATGTTTTTATTATGTGTAGCAAACCAGGTTTTTAGCTTCAGTCCCCTGAAGAACTGGTGCAAATCAATTTCAAATTGCATCCAGTCCGTCTTTTGACTGGGACAGAAGCTAAGACCTTTGGACAGAATGTTCAATTGATCATCTGATAAAACATAAGAGGAGATATTTACCACCGTCTGTTGTTCACATTCTTTTTCTTTGTTTGTCTCTTGCTTCTGGTTCTTCCATTTTCTATGTCTCCTTTGTCCACCTCTCCTGATTGGTTTCCTATATCCACAGCTGGGGGAACATCTAAAAAAGTAGATGGTGAAGATGTTTTTATTCCTCTCTCTAACATGTGTGTATTGTGGTGCCCTTGCTTACTACTATATGTAGGAGAAACAACACTAGATTTTAAAACGCGCTTTAACCAGCACCGCTACACCATCTGCAAAAAGCGGATGTATTTACCGGTGTCGAAACACTGTACAGAAATGGGTCATGGTGAAAGAGCTATAAAATGGATGCTCATTGATCATGTCCCATTGTCACGAAGAGGTGGGAATAGGGGCTTAATGTTAAAAAAAAAAGAGAAATTCTTTGGATTCTGAAACTGAATACCTTAAAACCGATGGGATTGAATGTTGAATTCAGACCATGGATTTGTACGTAGATGGTGTCTCCAGTGTGTGTGACTTTAATCCATGTCAAACTGCTAGTTGTATGTGGGGTGCCAATTGACTTGTTTCTAATGGTCTCCCTTGTTTTAACTTGCAGATAATGTATTTCTGAGCATTTGGAAAATAAGAGGAACTGGTTCGGATCCCCGCTACACATGAGGATGCTGGATAACCATGGAGAATAAATGCAGATCGAGAATTATGGATAACAGATGTAATTATGAACATGGGGTGACCTCTCTCTCTCTCTATTTGTTCCTTCTCCTCATTGATTGTTCTTGGATTTAGTCTGGTACATTTTGTACCTTTACCTTGACATAGGTGAGTGGCAGATGATTACTAGGGCAAACTAGTGGGACATAGATGGAGTATGCTGGAGCCCCTAGAAATGGGGGCCCTGTATATTCCTAATGGATCCCCTTCTTTTTGACAGTGAAGGATAGGGTTACCCTATATTCGCTTTAAGTATCACTTGGAGCGGCTTGGGGGGGCCAATCCTCTCTGCTGTGGTGGGGGGCTGGCGGGCACGGCAAGACTCTGTGTTTGGGGACAGATGCAGCGTGGCTGGTGCTGCCTTCGGATGCAACTGGTGGCATTAACAGATGTCATCAGATGTTGATGACCCCACAGATGCAGGAATTCAATCTGCCACTTACTCTGCTAGTCAACACTAATGTTCGCTTATTATGGGATGTATTTCTTTGTTTTCCTGGAGCTACAGATGTGGAGAGAGGTTACTACATTAAGGTGATAGAGGCTATCTTTATTTCCCTTCTAAATAAATGGAAACATAGATCCTGCGAATAGCTCGTCAGAAAGTGCAGGACCTGAGTCATGTGATGGTTGCTGTAGCAACATATACAAACATGCCCCATGTGATTCTAACATTTCCGTCACCTGATCTTCCGGTCATCTGACCTGCTGATCAGGTGACACATGCGCTCACTGCTTACACCGGATGGATTGCGGAAGTAGCGTCACGCAGGGGCAGTTGTCTCGGCACCACGCCAGATCTCCATGTGCCGCTCGGATCCGAATCAGGTTACATATGCTCAATTATTGTTTTTAATCATGTTATTTATTATATTACCTGGGTTTTAATGAGTGGCCAAATTAGTATGAAATATACTATATACTATATACTATACTAATGATAGTCTCTTATGTATATGTATTTTTGAGGATGCATTCATTTATGTCACTTATCTGTTGTGTAGGGGTTTCACATGGGTCTTGAATCATGTACAATTGGATTTTGATATACAGTACAGACCAAAAGTTTGGACACACCTTCTCATTCAAAGAGTTTTCTTTATTTTCAGGACTATGAAAATTGTAGATTCACACTGAAGGCATCAAAACTATGAATTAACACATGTGGAATTATATACATAACAAACAAGTGTGAAACAACTGAAAATATGTCATATTCTAAGTTCTTCAAAGTAGCCACCTTTTGCTTTGATTACTGCTTTGCACACTCTTGGCATTCTCTTGATGAGCTTCAAGAGGTAGTCCCCTGAAATGGTTTTCACTTTACAGGTGTACCCTGTCAGGTTTAATAAGTGGGATTTCTTGCCTTATAAATGGGGTTGGGACCATCAGTTGTGTTGAGGAGAAGTCAGGTGGATACACAGCTGATAGTCCTACTGAATAGACTGTTCGAATTTGTATTATGGCAAGAAAAAAGCAGCTAAGTAAAGAAAAACGAGTGGCCATCATTACTTTAAGAAATGAAGGTCAGTCAGTCAGCTGAAAAATTGGGAAAACTTTGAAAGTAAGGGCTATTTGACCATGAAGGAGAGTGATGGGTGCTGCGCCAGATGACCTGGCCTCCACAGTCACCGGACCTGAACCCAATCGAGATGGTTTGGGGTGAGCTGGACGGCAGAGTGAAGGCAAAAGGGCCAACAAGTGGTAAGCATCTCTGGGAACTCCTTCAAGACTGTTGGAAGACCATTTCAGGGGACTACCTCTTGAAGCTCATCAAGAGAATGCCAAGAGTGTGCAAAGCAGTAATCAAAGCAAAAGGTGGCTACTTTGAAGAACCTAGAATATGACATATTTTCAGTTGTTTTACACTTGTTTGTTATGTATATAATTCCACATGTGTTAATTCATAGTTTTGATGCCTTCATAGTCATGAAAATAAAGAAAACTCTTTAAATGAGAAGGTGTGTCCAAACTTTTGGTCTGTACTGTATGAGGCCCCAACATCTACTTCCACATTGTCCAGTCCATGCATAAAAGCCAGTAGTCTCACCATTACTGGGCACGGATGGCTAACATAGGGGCCATCATCATGCCTAGTACACCTTGACCCCGAACTCAATCAGTACTTTATATACATAATGATGGGTCTCAAATATTTGGTTACTGACCCTATGATTGCTGGTCTTGCTGATTTGCTTACTTCTACAGAGTGGACCATCTACTATAGGTTACCTAGTCACCCAGGGTTGTTATGACGCACCCTTTTAACATTTTGGTTACCCACAAACCATGATTTCCAATTCAAATAATATCACTACCCACAAACCATAATATTCACATGCAAATGTATAATTTTCCCACACACAAGCAACTCATAAAACATATTCTACGTTATTAACAGTAAAAAATTACAGTTAACTTCCTCCCTTCCCTCCAAAATATTATAAGGAAAAAAAAAAAAACAGAAGGAAAATCTTTGGCTTTTAAATATACTTGTTTTCTAGGAAGGAAGTGAAAGATCCAGAGCCACTTTCTCATGTCATGATGTAGACAGATGAATCTGGCTTGGAGACAGACACGTGTTTAAGGGAAGTGCTGTGTTCACTATGTGAATAGGCTCGGGCCACTAGTTCACATTTAGTGGTTAGGTCAGGTGACGCTTCCGTATTACACTCACCCAGTCCGCTTCCCAGCAGGGTCACCTTCGGCTGTTTTTCTGATCAAATGGAAAATGTGCAGGGGATCAAGTGCCTACAAATATCAAAATGTTTACTCTGGTACCCTGGAGGATCCATGGTGCTCACCACTTTAATCTATTTGGTCATGGGGCAAAGGTACTATTATTTAGTCTTTGCATAGCGGTATTACTATTTGGTCACTATATGACATGTGTTTCTGCAATGCTCCCGTACTATAAATTACCATACATTAAAGGTGGTTATCCCAAGATACACATTTATTACCTACCGTATGTACAAGATAAAATGATAAGTATACGATTGTTGGGAGGCAAGCCGATCACATGAATGGGGGTCCATGGTCTCCCCCATAACTCCTCACCTGCTATCACATAGCAACATATTAATATAAGTTGGAAAAAAAAAATCGTATGTCCATCCAGTTCAGCTTGTTATTCCGCAAAGTTGATCCAGAGGAAGGCAAAAAACCTCATGAGGTAGAAGTTATTTTTTCTCATTTTAGGGCAAACAATTCCTTCCCGACTCCAATCAGGCAATCAGATAACTCCCTGGATGAACGACCCCTCTCTAGTAGCTATAGCCTGTAATATTATTACACTCCAGAAACAGTTCCATAGTCTCACTGCTCTTACTGTAAAGAATCCTTTTCTATGTTGATGTGGAAATCTTTTTTCTCCAGACGTAGAGGAATACTATAGAAATACCAAATACTATGGAAATGATGGAAACAGCTCAGGTCTGTGGTCAGAAGAAAAGAAAATATGTAGAAATACTATTCATATACACTGCTCAAAAAAATAAAAGGAACACTTAAACAACACAATGTAATTTCAAGTCAATCACACTTCTGTAAAATCAAACTGTCCACTTGGGAAGCAACACTGAGTGACAATCAATTTCACATGCTGTTGTGCAAATGGGATAGACAACAGGTGGAAATTATAGGCAATTAGCAAGACACCCCCAATAAAGGAGTGGTTCTGCAGGTGGTAACCACAGACCACGTCTCAGTTCCTATGCTTCCTGGCTGATGTTTTGGTCACTTTTGAATGCTGGCGGTGCTTTCACTCTAGTGGTAGCATGAGACGGAGTCTACAACCCACACAAGTGGCTCAGGTAGTGCAGCTTATCCAGGATGGCACATCAATGCGAGCTGTGGCAAGAAGGTTTGCTGTGTCTGTCAGCGTAGTGTCCAGAGCATGGAGGCGCTACCAGGAGACAGGCCAGTACATCAGGAGACGTGGAGGAGGCCGTAGGAGGGCAACAACCCAGCAGCAGGACCGCTACCTCCGCCTTTGTGCAAGGAGGAACAGGAGGAGCACTGCCAGAGCCCTGCAAAATGACCTCCAGCAGGCCACAAATGTGCATGTGTCTGCTCAAACGGTCAGAAACAGACTCCATGAGGGTGATATGAGGGCCCGACGTCCACAGGTGGGGGTTGTGCTTACAGCCCAACACCGTGCAGGACGTTTGGCATTTGCCAGAGAACACCAAGATTGGCAAATTCGCCACTGGCGCCCTGTGCTCTTCACAGATGAAAGCAGGTTCACACTGAGCACACGTGACAGACGTGACAGAGTCTTGAGACGCCGTGGAGAACGTTCTGCTGCCTGCAACATCCTCCAGCATGGCCGGTTTGGCATTGGGTCAGTAATGGTGTGGGGTGGCATTTCTTTGGAGGGCCGCACAGCCCTCCATGTGCTCGCCAGAGGTAGCCTGACTGCCATTAGGTACCGAGATGAGATCCTCAGACCCCTTGTGAGACCATATGCTGGTGCGGTTGGCCCTGGGTTCCTCCTAATGCAAGACAATGCTAGACCTCATGTGGCTGGAGTGTGTCAGCAGTTCCTGCAAGACGAAGGCATTGATGCTATGGACTGGCCCGCCCGTTCCCCAGACCTGAATCCAATTGAGCACATCTGGGACATCATGTCTCGCTCTATCCACCAACGTCACGTTGCACCACAGACTGTCCAGGAGTTGGCAGATGCTTTAGTCCAGGTCTGGGAGGAGATCCCTCAGGAGACCGTCTGCCACCTCATCAGGAGCATGCACAGGCGTTGTAGGGAGGTCATACAGGCACGTGGAGGCCACACAAACTACTAAGCCTCATTTTGACTTGTTTTAAGGACATTACATCAAAGTTGGATCAGCCTGTAGTGTGTTTTTCCACTTTAATTTTGAGGGTGACTCCAAATCCAGACCTCCATGGGTTGAAAAATTTGATTTCCATTTTTTTATTTTTGTGTGATTTTGTTGTCAGCACATTCAACTATGTAAAGAACAAAGTATTTCAGAAGAATATTTAATTAATTCAGATCTAGGATGTGTTATTTTTGTGTTCCCTTTATTTTTTTGAGCAGTGTAGTTCCCACAACATTAAAGCTATAACATCTTTTTTTCATCCATCAGTTCCACTTCCAAAATCTTAGAAGATGTCCATGACAAGGCCATGAGTTTGGCTAGTCTTTTAGGTAACAGGAATAAATAAGCTTATATTTCAGGAAACTGAAGAGCGCCTTGAATGATTAATAAAATGAGCCTTATAACTTCAGCTTTTATTGCTTTCGCTTTCATACTATAAAGCCACAAACTATAGCAGGTGTATATGGTCATGTACAGCATTCAGTTCACAAGCTCAGAACAAAATAAATGAGGTTTTGAAAAAACGTATGATCACAGGGTTTTTTCAAGACATTTTAACTGATGACCAATCTTCAGGATAGGTCATCAGTATCGGACTGGTGGGGGTCAGACACTCGGGACCCCCGCTGATCAGCTGTTTGAGAAGGCAGAGGCGCTCCTGTAAGTGCTGCGGCCATCTCACAGCTTTCCCTTGGCCATTGATCACGTTCATTGGTCACATGGCCTAGGTGCAGCTCAGCCCCATTCAACGATTATCCAGTCACCACTTGAAGTGATGACTCACCTCAGCAAATAATTGGCTGTGTGGCTTTCACAGCCACTTCCTGTTGAGACAGGAGCAGGAAGTGGAGTGCAGCACGGACCAACACACCATCAATATGGCAGTGAGGCAACTGAGGCGGGTATAAGCTTTTTTTTTTAACCAATCTTTACCCCACTGTAGGCCTTTTTTATTTTGCTGTAATACTTCTTTACATTTTCATTAAAGAGGACCTTTCACCTCTCCTGACATGCCTGTTTTAATAGCTTCATGCATTCCCCATGTAATAACAATTCTGGAGCCTCTATTCTTAGGCCTCTTTCACACGAGCGTGTCCGGATAAAGTCCGGTTGCGTTGCGGCAAACCCGCGCGAGTAGGTACCCAATTGCAGTCAGTTTTGACTGCGATTGCGTTCCGTTTTTATCGCGCGAGTGCAATGTGTTTTGCACGCGCGTGATAAAAAACTGAATGTGGTACCCAGACCCAAAATTCTTCACTGAAGTTCAGGTTTGGGTTAGGTGTTGTGTAGATTGTATTACTGGTTATAAGGGGAAATAATAGCATTCTGAATACAGAATGCATAGTACAATAGGGCTGGAGGGGTTAAAAATAAATAAATAATAATTTAACTCACCTTAATCCACTTGTTCGCGCAGCCCGGCATCTCCTTCTGTCTTCTTCCTTGAGGAATAGGACCTTTGATGACGTCACTACGCTCATCAGATGGTCCGTCACATGATCTTTTACCATGGGGATGGATCATGTGACGGACCATGTGATGAGCGTAGTGACGTCATCAAAGGTCCTATTCCTCAAAGAAGAAGACAGAAGAGATCCCGGCTGAGCGAGCAAGTGGATTAAGGTGAGTTAAATTATTTGCATTTATTTTTTTAACCCCTCCAGCCCTATTGTACTATGTATTCTGTATTCAGAATGCTATTATTTTCCCTTATAACCATGTTATAAGGGAAAATAATAAAGATCGGGTCCCCATCCCGATCGTCTCCTAGCAACCGTGCATGAAAATCGCACCGCATCCGCACTTGCTTGCGGATGCTTGCGATTTTCACGCAGCCCCATTCACTTCTATGGGGCCTGCGTTGCGTGAAAAACGCACAATATAGAGCATGCTGTGATTTTTATGTAACGCAAAAGTGATGCGTGAAAATTACCGCTCATGTGCACAGCCCCATAGAAATGAATTGGTCAGGATTCAGTGCGGGTGCAATGCGTTCACCTCACGCATCGCACCCGCGCGGAAATCTCGCCCGTGTGAAAGAGGCCTTATGGTTCTATGTTGTGCCATTCCTTTATTATTTCTACTAGAAGTTATGATTGAATTGCTCTGTGCCCTTACTGCAGACTGCTAGCAATTTATTCATAACGTCTAGTAGAAATAATAAAGGAATGACACAACATAGAGACATAAAATTAGATGCTCCAGAATTGTGATTACGTGGGGGGTGCATTAAGCTACTAAACCAGGCCTGCCAGGAGAGGTGACAGGTCCTCTTTAAAGGGGGTTCCCTTTCTTTAATGATTATGAAATAACGCCCAGATATGCCATAAATGGAGGTGGACATACCTAACATCCATTCTGGTAGGCAAGGGGGCCACTGCATCCTGAATGAACGGAGAGCCGGCTGTCCATGCCTGTGGTCCTCCACATTCAAGTCTACGGCAGTTGCAGAAACAAGCTGTGGGTAGGCCATAGAAGTCCAAGATGAAAATGTCCTTTAATTAAGTATCAGGCAAGTGACAAAAAAAAGTCCCCATACTGAATCAACAGGATTATTAGGGCTCATACACGCAAATATGATATAGACAAGATGCAAGAGCAAGCACCATATTTTACACATAAGTAACCGTTTCTGTTCACACTTTTTCTTTTGACTACCTTTGACATAGATCCATAGAACCCTATGAAGTGTCGTATCCCAAAAGAGTGTCATATTGCCATAGTGGGCTAGTATAAGTCGGCATACCCTTTTGTATAGCGTAGCCTGCAGTGCTTTTCCATACAGAGGTATACAATATAACAAACATATAGCCCATGTCGTATAGTAGATAAGATGTGTAGCACATGGCTCCTGACTACAGCTGCTATTTATCTCAATAGGGGCATGAATAGTGCAATATATAGGACCAAGTAAGGAATAGTACTGACCACAATGGGATGTGCAGTGCAGATGCATATACCCATAATTCACTGGATTGTAGACCAGCAAGATGAGCTCCTGCATTTTTTGTAGTCACAATCCTTTTTTTTTTTTTTTTTTTTTTTTTTTTTTTTTTTAATGGGTGGCAATTCAAATCTCCCATTCACTTCAATGAGAGCTGAGCTGCAGTAATCCACCATGACCACTATATGGCCACTTTCCTGTCCTATTCAAAGAGCCGATTCCAGCTCTAATGGCTGCAGGGAACGATGATCGGTGGCGGTGCAGGGTGTTGGAACCTCACTGATCGAGTATTAATGGCCTATCCTGGGGATAAGTCATCAATATCAGTCTAATGGAAAACCCGTTTAAAGCGCTTGTCTCACTTCAGCAAAAATATCATTTACCTTGTAGAGAAAATTGTGATTGTCCATATTGCCTCCTTTGCTGGCTGGATTCATTTATCCATCACGTTATACATGGCTCGTTTCCATGGTTACGACCACCCTGTAATCCAGCAGCAGTGGCCGTGCTTGCACACCATAGGAAAAAGCACCAGCCTATGTGTACTCCGGTGGTGCACTTTTTTCTATAGTGTGCAAGCACGACCAGGACTGATGGATTGCTGGGTGGTCGTAACTAGAGATGAGCGAATTGAAGTTGATGAAGTGGAATTCGATCCGAATTTCAGATTTTTATTTTACCGAATCCGAATTTCCTGATGCTTCGTGGTAACGAATCACATATTTTCTTAAAATGGCTGCTGCACGTGTTAGGACACGTAGCAAAGAACTCTGGGAATGAGGGATCACCCACAATGCCATGCATGCAGCCAATCAGCAGCCAGCCAGCCCTGTGATGTCGCAGCCCTATAAATAGCGCAGCCATCTTGGATTCTGCCATTTACCAGTGTACTTAGTGCAGGGAGAGACGTCAGCAGGCGCTAGGGAAAGTGCTAGGAAAGACTTGAAAATTTTTATTTTGCCGAATAGAAGTTTAGGGAAAGAGAATTAGAAGTGTAGGGAAAGGATAGGGAGGAATTATTCCACAATATTGAATCAGAACAGGGTCCAATAGGGGAGTGTACAGCCTGGGTGATAGGAACAATCCTATTACACCTTGCTGCACTGACTGGGGATCCAAATTGCCATTATACTGCTGCTTTCAGGTTTGCAATAGATGATACCTCTGTAATTCCAGCAAACCTTTTTTGGCGTGTATTAGTGGGGTGAAAAAAGGGCTTGTTTGCCGTTCAGCGGTGCAGTTATATATTCTAAAGCCTTTTTTGGCCTGTATCAGTGGGAAAAAGGGCTTATTAGCCATTGTGTGGTGAAGTGAGAAAATAAGAGCCCTTTTTGGCATGTATTAGTGGCAAAAGAAAATAATATTTGCCGTTCAGCAGTGCAGTTATATATTCTTAAGACTTTTTTGGGGTGCATTAGTGGCAAAAAAAAGTTTTATTTGCTGTTGTGTGGTGAAGTGACAAAATGACAGTCTATTTTGGGGTGTATTAAATTCCTTTTTATTTATTATTTATTTGATCTAACAGTATGTCAGACAGAGAAGTGCCAGGCCCTGCACAGGGGAGGGGCAGAGGCCTAAATGTTTCTGCCGCAGGCAGAGGTCGCAGCAGAGTAAGGTGGAGTGGCAGCAGCGGTCACTTCGAGAGGCCTCAGCTCCCTGTGTCATCTAGCGGTCGTGTCTTGGCCAGCAACCCAGCGGTTCTTGAATGGTTGACTCGGTCATCCACTTCATCCCAAGTGACATCAGACACCCCCAGCCAAGACTTGGTGGGTTCGTCAGACACAACCCTTAGTTGGCATGGCCCGGGAGCAGGCCCTGTGCCCTCACCTGTCCTCAACCTGCCTCTGTTCTTTTCTGTTCCCTCAACTAGAGAAGTATTATATGCTGTGGGCTCAGCTCCACTATACAGCGAGGACGAGCTACTAGAGGACAGCCAGCAGCTACTGCCCAGCCAAGATCTGGAGGAAACATCTGCAGCTTCCTCCGGTAGGTTGGCAAGTAGTGATGAGGAAAGTGGCGTAGGGGCTGGTGTTGCGAGCGGCCAGCCTTCGCAGTAGTCTACCTGCCCGGAAGGTAGTGCTGCAGGGTTTCACGGAGGCAGCGCCGGTAGCAGTCAGTCAGTGTGGAGTGTTGGGGGTAAAATCACCTATTCTGCGGTGTGGCAGTTTTTTGTTAAGCCGCCTAAGGAAGCGAACATGGCCATTTGCCGAATCTGTGGGCAGAAGGTGAAGCGTGGCCAGGGTGCCAATGCTGGAACCACAGCCCTGCGTCAACATATGCAGCGTCACCATAAAGTGGCCTGGGAGAACCGTGGCTCCAATGTGGTGGTCCAGCCTGCCGCAGCGACTGCTGCATCACCCAGTGGCACGCACCCGATTTCAGGCAGTCAAGGCTACACCACCTCAGCCGAAGGGAGCTGTCTGTCCTTCTCATCATCTACCGGTTCTGATGCTCCTGCTCCTCGCCCTCCTACTCCTCGTCAGTCACTCCGTCAGCAATCGATCACCGAAGCGATTGCCAAGAGACAATGTGTGCACTCATCCAATGGCGCAGAAGCAGAAGTTGCTGATGCTGCAGTCCCTCCCTTTCCAAGTGGTGAACTCTGCACCTTTCAGAGAACTAATGGCTTGTGCCGAGCCGAGGTGGAGAGTCCCAAGCCGTCTTTTATTTGCCAAAAAGGCAGTACCAGCCCTGCACATGTATGTAGAACAGAAGGTGGGCCAGTCCTTGAGCCTGTTGATGTCTGCCAAAGTGCACAACAGCGCCGACGTGTGGAGCTGTAACTACGGTCAAGGACAATATATTTCCTTTATGGCCCACTGGGTAAATGTGGTTCCTGCCCAGCCAAACCAGCAACTTGGCCAGATGAAGCCGCTTCCGCCTCCACGTTCTCACGCCGTTGGTCCTGTGACAATGTCTGCCTCTGCCTCCCCATCCTCCACCGTGTCCTCAGCCTCCACTGTAGGGACAATTCACAGTTCTCCTCCAGCATACCACATGTGCAGGGCATGGCGGTGTCACGCTGTTCTACACCTCGTTTGCCTGGGCGAACGGAGTCACACAGGGGAGGAACTGCCCCGTGTCCTTCATCAAGAAATCGAATCCTGGCTTTCTTCACGACAACGCAAAATCGATTGACAACGGGAAGAACATGGTGTCGACGCTAAGTCATGGAGGGCTGAGCCATGCATGGCGCACTTGTTCAATCTGGTTGTCAAGCGGTTCCTGAAGTCTTCCACCCATCTGCAAGACATCCTAAAAATGGACAGGAAACTTTGCATGCACTTCAGCCACTCGTACGCTGCAAAGTACACCCTCCTTGAGCTGCAGAGGTAGAACGATGTCCCCCAACATAGGCTGATATGCGACGTTTCCATCCATTGGAATTCCACCCTCCATATTTGAACTGACTATACGAACAGAGAAAGGCCATAAACGATTTCTTGATGATCCAAGCGGACAGGAGTACTCCCTAGTGGCAGCTCATGCGTGACACCTGCTGTTTGCTCAGGCCCTTTGAGGATGCCACATTATTTGTCAGTCGCCAGGACTACGGGATGAACAACGTCATTCCACTGCTTCATATCCTGGAACAGATGCTGGTAAATCTGGATGGTCAGGGTACTGGAGACGTGGTGCCTACATCTCACGGCCACATGATCTCTGTGGGGGCTGAACTGGAAGAGGAGGAGGACATTGGAGCACAAGCAATGTGTACCGAAATGGGTGGTTTTTCTACACAGGCGACTTGAGAGGAGGAGCAGGGGCAGCCGGAGGAGCAAGAGGGACATGAGGAAGATAAGGCAGATGACCCAGACACACCGTAGCAGTATGCAGTGGAGATGGAGGCAGGGAGTCCCTCCGAGTCACTTGCGCAAATGGCCCGCTGCATGCTCACTTGCTTGGATAGTGACAGCCGAATTGTCACAATTCGTCTGAGAGATGATTTCTGGTTCTCCATCTTGTTGGACCCTCGCTACCGGTCCAAAATGGGGGTCTTTTTTACACCCGTTGAAAGGGAGGACAAACTGAACTACTATAGAGACCTCCTATGTAGTCAGTTGGCCGCTGCCAATCTGCGCCATCCTCCATCCTCTCGCAGGTCTGACGAGGGGGGGGGGCCCTCTGCGCTCTCATTTCACTGCTATGGCTGCTGTGGCAGGGTGGGTGGCGTCAGCACCCAGCACACTCGACCAAGTGCCAGGCCAACTGTTCCTGGGGGGGGCCCACTGTGTCCGCTCACTCTTGCAGCTGTGTCCTGGTCTTCATTAAACTGCCTGTTCTGAATTCTAGTCAGCAATGCAGACAATTTTCGCCATGTGCACTGCTGGGGTGGTTCGTACCGGGCTAAAGGACCTTCCTGAAGTTCCTGATGTCATCTGCCCATGTGACCAGTGGGGGAGGAGCCGGAGGAGCAGAGAGCTGTGTTCCTGTACAGAGAAGAACAAGGCTGGAATGTGGTGAGGCCTAGCTATGTGTATGTATGTTCCTGTGTGTGTGTCTGTCTGTCTGTTCCTGTGTGTGTGTGTGTGTGTCCCTCCCTGTGTGTATGTGTGTGTCCCTGTGTGTATTTGACAGTCCCTGTGTGTGTCTGTCTGTCCCTGTGTGTGTGTCTTTGACCATCCCAGTGTGTGTCCCTGTGTGTGTGTGTCTGTCTGTCTGTCTGTTCCTTTGTGTGTGTGTGTGTGTGTCCCTGTGTGTGTGTCCCTGTGTGTATTTGACAGTCCCTGTGTGTGTGTGTCTGTCTGTCCCTGTCTATGTGTCTTTGACCATCCCAATGTGTGTCCCTGTGTGTGTGTCACCATCATCGTACTCACAGTGTTCCCAAGCCTTGATGCAGCTGCATCAGGACATTCTGTACGGGGCAAGAAGATGGAAGATGAGGCAGCACCGCCAGCATGGAGTCCGTGGGAGAGGCACAGGGAGGCACATTAAGGATGTAGGTAACACTACCACATTATCAGCACTAGTGTTATCTGAGGCTTTTACATAGGACTGCAGACAACACAACCACATTATTAGCACTAGTGTTATTTGTGGATTTACTTCGGACTGCAGGTAACACTACAACATTATCAGCACTAGTGTTATCTGTGGTTTTACATAGGACTGCAGGCAACACTACCACATTATCAGCACTAGTGTTATTTGTGGTTTTACATAGGAATGCAGGTAACACTACCACATTATCAGCACTAGTGTTGTCTGTGATTTTTACATAGGACTGCAGGTAACACTACCACATTATCAGCACTAGTGTTATCTGTGGTTTTACATAGGACTACAGGTAACACTAACACATTATTAGCACTAGTGTTATCTGTGGTTTTACATAGGACTGCAGGTAACACTAGCACGATATTAGCACTAGTGTTATGTGTTGTTACATAGGACTGCAGGTGATATCTACTATATTAGAGAGTTATCACTGTGTAAGGGGGCCCACTGAGACTTTATCGCCCAAGGGCCCACATGAACCTGTAGCCGGCCCTGGGGGTAGGAGCAGTACCAGCTCCATCAGCAGCAGCTTGAGTCTAGAGTCGATTATGAGCAGCTTTCTTAACCCGCTTAGTGAAGAAACTACTCACCAGCAGCAGCAGCTAGACCTGAAGAAGAACCTGAACCAGCAGGTTGTGGCATACTTGGACAGCACCCTATCATCCCACATTTAAGATCCGCTGGACTACTGGGCAGCCAAACTGGATTTGTGACCACAACTGGCCGAGTTTGCCCTGGAAAAGCCGTCCTGCCTGGCCAGTAGTGTGGCATCAGAGCGGGTGTTTAGTGTAACGGGGGCCATAGTTACCCCAAGGAGAACTCGCCTGTCCATCCAAAATGTGAAGAGACTGACCTTTGTCAAGGTGAATCAGGTGTGGATCAGCCAGGATTTCCACTGATGCATCAGATTAGATCATTCATGCTGCCTCACCCAAACCATGACAAAAGAGAACGGTTTCTTCTGGCTACCTGCCTCAACTAATATTCTGATGCTGCCACCCGCCTGATGCCATAGATCTGATGCCAAGTGCTACTTCTTACACCCACCATTGTCAGCGGGTACTGTTATTGCCACCCACCTCCCCACTCTGTCACCAGGTCACTCTGTGGACTCCTGATGCTGCTGCCACCTCCCCACTCAGGTCTCCTCATGCTGCTGCTGCCACCTCCACACTATGTCACCTTGCCAGTCTATGGTCGTCTCATGCTGCTGCTGCCACCTCCACACTATGTCACCTTGCCAGTCTGTGGCCTCCTCATGCTGCTGCTGCTGCTGCCACCTCCACACTCTGTCATTGTTCCAACTCTGTGGTCTCGTCATGCTGCTGCCACCTCCACACTCTGTCATTGTGCCGCTCTGTGGCCTCCTCATGCTGCTGCTGCCACCTCCACACTATGTCACCTTGCCAGTCTGGGGCCTCCTCATGCTGCTGCCACCTCCACACTATGTCACCTTGCCAGTCTGTGGCCTCCTCATGCTGCTGCTGACACCTCCACACTATGTCACCTTGCCAGTCTGTGGCCTCCTCATGGTGCTGCTGCTGACACCTCCACATTATGTCACCTTGCCACTCTGTGGTCTCATCATGCTGCTGCCACCTCCACACTCTGTTATTGTGCCACTCTGTGGCCTACTCATGCTCCTGCGTCTGCCACCTCCACACTATGTCACCTTGCCAGTCTGTGGCCTCCTCATGCTGCTGCCGCCAACTCCACACTATGTCACCTTGCCAGTCTGTGGCCTCCTCATGGTGCTGCTGCTGCTGCCACCTCCACACTATGTCACCTTGCCACTCTGTGGTCTCTTCATGCTGCTGCTAACTCAACACTATGTCACCTTGCCAGTCTGTGGCCTCCTCATGCTGCTGCTGCCACCTCCGTACTATGTCACCTTGCAGCAGTCTGTGGCCTCCTCATGCTGCTGCTAACTTAACACTATGTCACTGGGCCACTCTGTCGCCCCCTCATGCTGCTGCTAACTCAATACTATGTCACCCTCTCACTCTGTGCCTCCTCATGCTGCTGCCACCTCCACACTATGTCACCTTGCCCCTCTGTGGCTTCCTCATGCTGATGCCACCTCAACACTATGTAAATGGGACACTCTGTGGTCTCCTCATGTTGCTGCTGCTGCCACCTCCCCACTATGTCACCTTGCCAGTCTGTGGCCTCCTCATGCTGCTGCTACCTCAACACTATGTCATTGAGCCACTCTGTGGACTTCTAAAGCGGTTCTCCAACCCTCCCCACTCCATGACTCAGCCACTATTTTGCCTTTTTGGCCTGGTTGACATCATCCTTTATTTGACCCTTCTTCTGATCTGTCAGAAGGAAGGAAAAATGATATGCACAACGGATCCTGTCTGTGTAGCAGCTGTAAGGCCTTTATGGTCCCATCAGAATTGGCTTATGATTTGGTAGCCAAAAGCAGGAGTGGGTACAAAACACAGAAGACATGCAAATATTCCATTCACGTGTCATCTCTGTTTTGGATCCACTCCTGTTGATGGATTACTGTCACGGCTGAGGATGGGGGAAATCCTCAGCCGTGTGAGGCCCGGTGATGTTACGGCTGCTTGGCCATGAAGACAGGATTAGGGAGCAGGTCACCTCCTAAACGCATCCCTAACCTGACCCTGGCTCCTAGCTACATGAGCCAACCTTGATGGTAGGAGGGCTCATGCTCCGGAACCTAAAAGTCCCTGCTAGCCCTCAAGATGACCCTCACCTAGGAGCTGAGTAAGACAAGCCCACTCCTCCTAGACACGGAGGAGCAGGAGTCTCAACGGCCAAGCTGCAGGAAAAGGGGAGACATAAACAGCTCTATGGATATGGCAGGTGAACAAAGAGTTCCACCTACCTGCCACAGCCTTGCTGACTGGATCCCTGTGTAAGCAGGGTGCAGATCACAAACGCATCCCCACACAGGAACCCAGATCCATAGCTGCACAAAATCACATATAAAACATCACACGGACATCACACATAACTAGAAATAACTTAAAGCGACATTATGGTTATGACCACAGGGGTGGCTCTTACTGGCAGGTAATAAAGACATGAGGCTGCTCTCAGCTAAGCATGGCTGAAGCAACCTGCAGGCCTGCAAAAGCAGTGAGGCTTTATAGGCCAAGAAGCCACACCCCACAGTCGGACACACCCAGTGCACACACACACTAGGAAGGAGATTAACCCTTCCAACACCAGGGAAGGGAAAACACCACTTAAAGGAGACGTGCACACAATAAACATAAAAAGCAAGTGCACACATACACACATCACACAAAACTCAAAACCGCATGCACAACGTAGCGAGCTGCAATGGCACAGCTCAGCCTGCTACGCTGCCACATACACACTGTTGCCAGCGGCAACCACAGGTGAGGCAAATACCACAGCCCTCACCTGTGATTGAACACCAAAGAAAACCGCTGACAACCGCATGCGGTTCAGGAGTCACGGTCATAGCCATGGCCGTGACAATTACTGACCAAATACTGACCGAGTGAAGGCGGATGCTCAACAGACAGGATCCGTTTTTTGGGGGGTTATTGTTCTGACGGATCAGAGGAAGGGCAAAATGATCAGTGACCTCAACACAAACTTACTGCTGACACCCTCTCCAATCTGTCCAGGGGGCTCTACTTGTATGCCAGGAAATAGCAGTTTTTTAACGCGATTTGCCGTGAATACATTCAGAACCATGGAAATAAGCAGTGTATAATGTGATGGAAAAATGAATCCAGTCAACAAAGGAGGCAATATGGACAATCACAATACATTAGTAAGTGGCTCTACATGATAAATGCCACTTGCTGAAGTGAAAGTACCCCTTTAATATAGGATCTTTTATTGGATTTTTACAGTAGCCCTCATTTTTATTTCCACACTTCTATCTCATCTTCTGATTGGCGATACTTGTTCTGTCTGTGCCCAAAGTAAAATCACTGTAGTGCACATTTTTTCAGCCTTTTCCCCCCTCTTTGAATTGCCAAATACAAAGAGAGGACTGGATTGATAGTAGACATTGAGCACTTATTATTAGTGACAGCAAAGTGCAGACAATGAGAGTGTGACATAGCGGCAGCGCATTATCCACCAGCCATATTGTGTTACTCACCTGATGTGGAAGACCATGCCTGCCAAATGTTATCACAGAGGTCACCTCAACAGACCCTCCTTTCATTCTCCTGGATCTACGTCTTTGACAGGTATCATCTTGGTTTCCTCGCCCAGGTAATGCAAGCTGCTGTGCCTATATATTATGTTACCAGGTGGGATTCTTTGACCTGAGGCTTTTTTTTTATTTTTTATCAGGACATCAAGACTGGAAATGTATGGAAAATGTTCTAATCTCACAATCATCAATTGTCCAAGAGTGATCACTCGTTAAAAAGATCAGATGCACGGCAGGCATTAGGCATCTGTAATAGAGAGGCAGCGTCCTCCGTATTATATACAGATAGGCTCGTGTGGAGCTGTAGACCAGTATCGAGGGAAAGCTGCACCGCAGTTAGAAATGATGCCCTTCCAGCAGGTCATGCTGGGCGTAGTTTATCTGCGAATGCACTTGCTTATTACTGTGCATGTCTTCCACTAAAGCAATTTAAGCCACATTCAGATATACAGGATTTGTCACAAAATGTCCACTGCATCCACAGGCAGTCCAAAAAATCCACTGGGAATTCTGGGCATGCTATGACATTTTCAAATTTGCAGCATTACTATTAGGCTGCCGACCGTCACACTCAAATTTGGCATGATGTTTTTCTTTTCTTGCCAGTAAAAAACCAGTTAGTTTTTTTTTTCTCTACAGGAAAGGATAAAGGAAAATAACACAATAGCCAGGGTATGCTGCAATTTAAAGGGAATGTGTCATCAGAAAATGACTTGCTAATGTTTAACAGATTTTTAACTAATTTTTAATTTTCCATGTCACTTTTTATATTTAAATTAAAACTAAAATTCCTGCTGTTCTTGCACTGGCCACTAGGTCTAATAATTGGCGCCACTTCTTGTTCTGTGCAGATCACTTTACAGCTCATCTGTCATCCTGCCTGTAATGTTATCACTTCTGTGTACAATGACCTCTGCACAGGTCACAGAACATGCCTAGAAACTCTGCCATAGAAGTCAATGAGGTTCCCTCCTGACCATTGTGTCTATGGACCAAGGGCAGGGGAGGGCTGGCAGCCTTAGTCCTGGGGGGCAAATCCAGTCAAGTGGCCCATGTTTAGCCCCGCCTATTAGTAAAAGCCCCTCCTACATATAATAGGCCACTCCCAACAAACACTGTACAGCTGACATTCTATTGTTGCGGCCTGTCTCTACACATCATACGGAGAGGGGAGGTCTGTCCTGGCTGCACTGCCTGCTTCACATTATACAATAAACAGCCGGCTACAGCCAGGAAGCTCTCCTCCTCCGCTCTCCTCCCTCCCAGATCCTGCTCAAGGCCTGTGGTTCCCCCCACCATCTGCCACCCGCCCGTGGCCTGCTGCCCCCCTTTGTCGTCCTCACCTAGCTCTGAATCCTCCTTCTGCAAATGGCAGGGGGAGGAGCCGGAGCATCTCCTCTCCTACATAGCGCCACATACCTCTTACATCCAGTGATGTCACCTTTGTTGTAGACGTTCTCTTACCTCATCTTCTCCATTCAGACCAGACCGCCATGATGATTTTTCAGCTCTGCAGAGATTGACAAACAGACATTAATTTCCCACATTTCCATCATCTTCACATCTTCTGAACACCCTTTCCTGCCACCCCCAATACTATACTGCAGAAACAGTCCCCCTGGAAATACTACTACCACACAGAT
This sequence comes from Bufo bufo, assembly GCF_905171765.1. Lineage (NCBI taxonomy): Eukaryota > Metazoa > Chordata > Amphibia > Anura > Bufonidae > Bufo > Bufo bufo. The sequence continues at coordinate 53,748,325 of NC_053397.1, forward strand.
AGTGCCCCCTTCAACAATTATTGGCACACAGTGCTCTAAAAAATAACTGTGCCCAGACACTAATAGTATAAAGATAATGTCCCCCAAAAATAATTGTGCTAAGCTGATACTATGCCAGTGTGCTCCCCAAAGTAACAGTCCTCCCCAAAATCCCACCAATAGAAATAATTCTCTGCCAGAGCACACTTAGTAGTAATAATGCCCCTATAGTGCCCATACTAGTAATCATGTTCCTCATAGCCCCCCAGTTGTAGTGAAGCTCCGCATAATACCCCCTAGTAGTAATAATTCTTCCTATAATATGACAGTACATGAAATACCCCCGCTTAGTGCCCGCAGTTGAGCTAATGTCCCCATAATGTATGCCAGTATAAAATACCTCTATATAGTGCCCCAGTAAATGCCCTCATAGTGCTCCTCTCCCCCTTCCCCATAGTGTCCCCCATAATATGCCAGTAAAAAAATGCCCCTTCTTAGTGCCCCCCAGCAGATGCCCCTATAGCGCTCCTCTCCCCCATAATGTGCCAGTAAAAAATGCCCCTTTTTAGTGCCACCATATGCCCCAATAGTGCTCCACTACCCCATAGTGCCCCCAAATAATGCCCCATAGTGCCGCTCTCCCCTATAGTGCCTCCCATAATGTGCCAGTAAAAACTTCCCCCTTAGTGCCACCAGATGCCATAGTGCCCCCAATAATGTGCCAATAAAAAGGCCCCTTTAGAGCCCCCACTTCCCCATAGTGCCCCAAATAATGCCCCTATAGTGACACCAGATGCCCCATAGTGCCGCTCTCCCCTATAGTGCCCCCCATAATGTGCCAATAATATAAAAAAAAGCCCATTTAGAGCCACAGGATACCCCATAGTGCTCCTCTTCCCCATGGTGCCCCCCCCTACAATGTGCCAGTAAGAAATTCCCCCATAGTGCCCCCCCCAAAATGGGCAAGAAATAAATGCCCCCAGAATACCACCCAAAAATAATGGGGCTGTAAGAAATGCCAGCTCCCTAATTAGTGCCAGCCCCCCCGTAGTGCCAGCTCCCCCATAGTGCCAGCTCCCCCCATAGTGCCAGCCCCTTCCCCCATAGTGCCAGCTCCCCCCGCAAAGAAAAAAAACCCAAAAAACTAATACTTACCTCCTTCAGCAGCGATGCAGGCCTCTTCCGGCCTGTGTCCTGCACTGTGTGCTGCCCGGCTCAGGCGGCGCGATGATAATGACATCATCGCACCACCTGAGTCGGCCTCTGATAGGCTGCAGGCATTAGTGCCTGCGGCCTATCAGAAGAACAGGGGAGGGAGACGCCTCTCCCTCCTCTGCCCCACAGCACAGCCATCTGTATCGCTGTCCTTAGGACGGCGAGACAGATGAATATGGAGATGAGCGTTCCACAATGGAAGCGCTCATCTCCTACTGCCCGCCGCCACCACCGCCGCAATTACATCCAGGGCCACGCCGCCTGTGGTGATCGGCAGTGCGGCCCTGAGGAATAAAAATAAATAAATAAATATTTGTTAAAGACAGCCCAGCGGACATTTTTTAGGGCGGCCTGGGGGGCAATTGCCTCCCTGCCCCCCGTCCCAGCCCACCCCTGACCATGGGGCTGCTATAAAGCAATTCTCTTAAGGCCCCTTTCACACGGGCGAGTATTCCGCACGGGTGCAATGCGTGAGTTGAACGCATTGCACCCACACTGAATCCTGACCCATTCATTTCTATGGGGCTGTGCACACGAGCGGTGATTTTCACGCATCACTTGTGCGTTGCGTGAAAATCGCAGCATGCTCCTCTTTGTGCGTTTTTCACGTAACGCAGGCCCCATACAAATGAATGGGGTTGCGTGAAAATCGCACGGTTGCTAGGTGACGATCGGGATAGGGACCCAATCATTATTATTTCCCCTTATAACATGGTTATACGGGAAAATAATAGCATTCTGAATACAGAATGCATAGTACAATAGCGCTGGAGGGGTTAGAAAAAATAAAATAAAAAATTTAACTCACCTTAATCCACTTGTTCGCGCAGCACCCGGCATCTCTTCTGTCTTCATCTGTGAGCAATAGGACCTTTGATGATGTCACTGCGTTCATCACATGATCCATCACCATGGTGATGGATCATGTGATGAACGCAGTGACATCATCAAAGGTCCTATTGCTCACAGATGAAGACAGAAGAGATGCCGGGTGCTGCGCGAACAAGTGGATTAAGGTGAGTTAAATTATTTATTTTTTTTACCCCTCCAGCCCTATTGTACTATGCATTCTGTATTCAGAATGCTATTATTTTCCCTTATAACCATGTTATAAGGGGAAATAATACAATCTACACTACAACTAACCCAAACCTGAACTTCTGTGAAGAAGTTCGGGTCTGGGTACCACAGTCGTTTTTTTATCACGCGCGTGCAAAACACATTGCAACCGCGCGATAAAAACTGAACATCGGAACGCAATCGCAGTCAAAACTGACTGCAATTGCGTACCTACTTGCGCGGGTTTGCCGCAATGTACCGGGACCTAATCCGGACACGCTCGTCTGCAAGGGGCCTAATGCTTTCTAAATGTTGTTCAGAACAGCTCAGGCAAGATGGCCGCCCCCTTAATCAGGTTCACAAAATAAAATAAAAAAATCTGCAATCAGAAAATAAAAACAGATAAGAAAAAAAAGATATGTGCTACTATCTGATTTTAACTGGCAGAAAATTTTTGGTGACACATTTCCTTTAAAGAAAATGCCCCCCCCCCCCCCCAAAAAAAAAATACTAAAAAAATGTAATACCGCAAATGAAAATGCGATTAAAAATGGGCGTGTCAAAAAAGTGGCAAAGACTACAAAATTCGGCAAAGATACTAGGGAAAAAAAACTGGTGTAAATCCAGCCTAAGGGCTTCTTCTGACAAATGATGTTGACATCCATGATCTATCTGAACACTGACCTGTCACAGACCATTGGTTCTTACAGAGAAAATTGCAGCATGTGTTACGTCTGCCAAAATTTGTGGCAAAAAACCTCTGACCTATCTGAACCCGGCCTTACATAGGACAACCCTTTGGAAATATAGATACAATACAGATGATCTACGGATAACATTCAGATGCATTCATGTTTGGAAACATCTTTACAGATTTCAATGGGTATTTTCCATTCAAAAAAGTTTAGTGTGCGAGGCTACCAGCGCACATTGCGGATTATGTGAATTTTTTTAGGGCAGATTTTCGTGCAGAGAAACTGCAATGCAAAGGGTGAGATGAAGGCTGCACATAAAGTTTTGATTAAATTGGTTGTCCCACAAAAAATATTTTACAGTTTTCAAACAAGCCCATGGATTTGTATACTTTTGTAATGGGTGCAAATGCTCAGTTTCATCTTTCAACTGCCTCCTGAGCAGGGAGATAGATGCAGCAGAAAGGACACCCCCCCATCTGCTGCAGAAAGGACACACCCCCTGATCCGCAGCAGGAAGGACACACACCCTGACCTGCAGCAGAAAGGACACACACCCCTGATCTGCAGCAGAAAGGACACTCTCATTGAGCTGCCAGCTTTATATAAATCTAGAGCAATTGAAGCAACGATTGGGGAGATCTCTGGATCCATGTGAGGTACAGGGCTGGTTCTAAGTTTGTTAGAAAGAGACTGTCACGTACTATATAATATCTAATTTTCATTTAATTTTACATTAATGGTGGGATATCCCCTTTAAGGCAGGTTTCACCTGTATCAGGCCATCCGCTACAGGAGAATTGCTCTGATTTTCTTTACTCTTTTTTTCTTTCACTCTTTTCTGCTCCAGGACACTCACATTATCATCCGTAGGAGAATTGCTATATTGGGAGCACGATGTGATGATGTCACTGCGCAGTGGTAAATTAAAATAGAAAGTGGTTCTGAAGGCACAAAGCCAGGGAGGAAGTGGAACATCCAGATTGTAGGTGCAGATCTCCTTTATATGGAAACGTATCTTCTTCTTATTGCGCAGCTGGACATTTCCACCTATTTCTTTTTAACACGTTAACCTATTTGTGAGTATGTAAGGCTACTTTCACACTAGCGTTCGGGGCTCCGCTTGTGAGTTCCGTTTGAAGGGGCTCACAAGCGGCCCCGTCCAGCCCTAATGCATTCTGAATGGATGCGGATCCGCTCAGAATGCATCAGTCTGGCTCCGTTTGTCCTCCGCTCCGCTCAGCAGGCGGACACCTGAACGCAGCTTGCAGCGTTCGGGTGTCCGCCTGGCCGTGCGGAGGCAAACGGATCCGTCCAGACTTACAATGTAAGTCAATGGGGACGGATCCGTTTGAAGTTGACACAGTATGGCTCAATTTTCAAACGGATCCGTCTCCCATTGACTTTCAATGTAAAGTCAAAACGGATCCGTTTGCATTATCATGAACAAAAAAAAAAAAAAAAATTATTATTATTTTTTTTTTTGTTCATGGTAATGCAAACGGATCCGTTCTGAACGGATCTAAACGTTTGCATTATAGGTGCGGATCCGTCTGGGCACATACCAGACGGATCCGACCTAAACGCAGGTGTAAAAGTAGCCTAATGCTTTTTGTTATTAAAAAAATAAATAAATTGTGGATAGTTTTCTGGATATAATTTTCTTGAAGTCACTCTTTGAACAGTTGTGTTAAAAAAAATAGCAGTGAGGTTGAAAAAGCTAATAAATTAAAAACTCATTATAATAACTTTTATTACCATAAATGCAAATGCACTGGAAATATTTCACATTTAATTCCAAATCGACATAATAACAACATTTATCCAGTTTGTGCTAATTCTTTACAGAAAGTAAATAAAAAGGAATATTAGGCTGTTCAAAAAAAAAAAAAATAGCAGTGCGAGCCTTTTTCTTCAAAAGCTCAAAAATGTAGGGGGTCTTAATAACTCTTTTACGCTGGTGGTGGATACGCTGAAGTTATGTAAAGGCGCCGGCCTCTACATAACTTTGGCGCATTCACCGTCGGGCTAAATGTAACCACCGCTTCCTAGCTGGCTTAAATTTAGACCATTTTCTACGCCTAAAACAGGCATAAATGATAAATGAGACGGGCCTGTCATCCCTGTTTTTAGACCTGGCGTAAGCGGAGAAAAGTCGCAGATTGTGGCGCAAAGAACCTTAATCTGCGACAGATATACGCCAGAAAACTGGTGTATATCATGTAGTAAATGACCCCCTTAATGTATAAACTTTAAAAATGAGATTTCTCTATTCTTTGAATTAGTGTTGGTTGATATGGATTTGTTCTGCGTTGGGGTTCGTTATGTAATACAGTTCAGCTTGTGCAGCTACTTACAGTAACAGCGCATGCGCGAGACTACGTCAATTACTGGCAGCCACGTTCATATACCTACCGCGATCGGGAACTCCTACTGTTTACTGTAAGCAGCAAAAAAGATTCTGATTTGTCCAAAGCAGGACAAATACGAATCAACCAACACTATTTTGAATGACAACCAATATTTAGAGGTATAACAATTGTTTCTGAGAACTGCTGTACATTTGTGTTGCATGGAGTCAACCACCTTCTGGCACCTCCAGTCCAGGACAATTGGACTACATTCCACAGTTCTTATGCATTTTTGTGTTTTGCCTCATAAACGGCATTTTGATGTCACCCCACAAGTTCTCTATGGGATTGTGGTCAGTGGATTGGGCCACTCCATTACCTCAAGATGTTGTTCGCTTAGGCCCCTTTCACACGAGTGAGTATTCCACGCGGGTGCAATATGTGACGTGAACGCATAGCACCACTGAATCCTGACCCGTTCATTTCAATGGGTCTGTGTCCATGAGTGTTTTTTTTCACGCATCAGTTCTGCGTTGCGTGAAAAACGCAGCATGTTCTATATTCTGCATCTTTCACGCAGCCCTGGCCCCATAGAAGTGAATGGGGCTTCAGTGAAAAGCGCATTGCATCCGGAAGCAAGTGCGGATGCAATGCATTTTTCACTGAAGGTCGCTAGGAGCTGTTGTTTGTAAACCTTCAGTTTTTTATCACGCGCGTGAAAAAAAACGCATCAAAACGTTGCACTCGCGCAGAAAAAAACTGAACAACTGAACGCAATCGCAGACAAAACTGTCTGAACTTGCTTGAAAAATGGTGCGAGTTTCACTGAACGTACCCTGAACGCATCCGGACCTAATCCGTCACACTTGTGTGAAAGAGGCCTTAGGCTGCGTTCACACGGGCGAGTATTCCGCGCGGGTGCAATGCGGTAGGTGAACGTATTGCACCCGCACTGAATCCTGACCCATTCATTTCTATGGGGCTGTTCAGATGAGCGGTGATTTTCACGCGTCACTTGTGCGTTGCGTGAAAATCGCAGCATGCTCTATATTCTGCCTTTTTCACGCAACGCAGGCCCCATAGAAGTGAATGGGGTTGCGTGAAAATCGCAAGCATCCGCAAGCAAGTGCGGATGCTGTGCGATTTTCACGCATGGTGATGGACCATGTGATTGGAGCATGTGATCTGACGTCACCAAAGGTCCTTTAGCCCATAGTTTATCTTTTAAAGAACTAAAGACCGGGAGAACTACGCGAACAACAGGAGAAGGTGAGTTAATTTTTTTTATTTTTTTTAACCCTCAACTGATCACCTACTAAGCATTCTGTTTTCAGAATGCTATTATTTTCCCTTATAACCATGTTATAAGGCAAAATAATAACATCTACACAACACCGAACCCAAACCTGAACTTCTGTGAAGAAGTTCGGGTCTGGGTACCACAGTCAGTTTTTTATCACGCGCGTGCAAAACACATTGCACACGCACGATAAAAACTGAACATCGGAACGCAATCGCAGTCAAAACTGACTGCAATTGCATTCCTACTCGCGCGGGTTTGCCGCAACACACCGGGACGCATCCGGAACTAATCCGGACACGCTCGTGTGAACGCAGCCTTAGGCCTCTTTCACACGAGCGTGACGGATTAGGTCTGGATGCGTTCAGGGTGCGTTCAGTGAAACTCGCACCATTTTGCAAGCAAGTTCAGTCAGTTTTGTCTGCGATTGCGTTCAGTTGATCAGTTTTTTCTGCGCGGGTGCAATGCGTTTTGATGCTTTTTTCACGCGCGTGATAAAAAACGCAAGGTTTACAAACAACATCTCTTAGCAACCATCAGTGAAAAACGCATCGCACCCGCACTTGCTTGCGGATGTAATGCGTTTTTCACGCAGCCCCATTCACTTCTATGGAGCCAGGGCTGCGTGAAAAATGCAGAATATAGAACATGCTGCGATTTTCACGCAACGCAGAACTGATGCGTGAAAAACAACGCTCATGTACACAGACCCATTGAAATAAATGGGTCAGGATTCAGAGCCGGTGCTATGCGTTCACGTCACGCTTTGCACCCGCGCGGAAAACTCGCTTGTGTGAAAGGGGCCTTACTCACTTGTTTTGGGTCATTGTCGTGCTGTGGTCTTCAGCATAGGGCAACATGATCTCCTCAAGTATTTTGATATATATTTAAACTGATCCATGATCCCTTATATGCGCCAAATAGGCCCAACATCATGGTATAAGAAACATCCCATATCATGATTTCTGCACCACCAGGCTTTACTGTCTTCACAGTGTCGGGGGTGGTCTGACATACTGTCTGTGGCCACTAGACCCAAAAAGAACAATTTTGCTTTCATCAGTCTACAAAATGTTGCGCCATTTCTCTTCAGGGCTGTCATTGTGTTTCTTGGCAAATTTTAACCTATTCAGGGCATGTCATTTTTTTGAAGGGAGTTCTGGCTGGTACTTTGGCTTCTCTTCATCGTCTTCTGATTGTCACTGGTAACTTCAGATCTTCTTTGAGCTTCCTGGAGGTGATAATTGGCTGAGCTTTTGCTATTTTGGCTTTTCTTTGATCCATTTGAACAGTAGTTCCCCACCTACTATTACATCTTTAAGGTTTTGGTTGCCATTTCACAGCATTTGAGATGATTTTAGCTGAGCAGCCAATAATTTGCTGTGCTTCCCTATATGTTTTTCCCTCTACAATCAACTTTTTCATCAAAGTATGTTCTTCATCAGAACAATGTCTGGAACTGCCCATTTTCCTCACTATTTCAGAAGGAAATGCAGTATAACCAACATGTGCAACATTTGCCGCCTCCTACCTTAAATAAGGCTCAAAATTGAATTCAAGGAGGCAGTCCTATCAGTGATTGACAACTATCTCTGTATTCACAGTCACAGAGGGAAGTCTGTCAATAACTGATAGGACTGAGTCCTTGACTTCAAAGCCTAGTATAAGCACGGTTATAAATGAGTAGATTACAAGTTTTACTGAATCTCTTCCCATAAGACTTTATATCAGCCTTCTCAGTTCCTCCTGCTCTATATCATACTGCCTTCAGCTCAGACACTAAGTTCAAGATAATAGGTTTCCTTTAGCTTTCTCTTTGTCTGGAACTTTAACATCATGAACATTCTCACTTACCTCTATCAGACCATTGAGATTTGAGGGGTGATTACTCACAGCACCACACATAGCCTGTGCTGTCCATGTTGCACTTATCAATACCCTGCTCCTCTGTGTGTTTCTCCTACCCTCTGCTTCCCTTGTACAGAGGGTTGTAGTCAATGGAGTATATTCAGACCATGGTCTTGTTACCAGTGGGGTACCTCAGGGATCTGTTCTGGGACCCACATTGTTTAATATCTTTATCAGCGAAATTGCAGAAGGCCTCGATGGTAAGGTGTGTCTTTTTGCTGATGACACAAAGATTTGTAACAGGGTTGATGTTCCTGGAGGAATACACCAAATGGAAAAGGACTTAGGAAAACTAGAGGAATGGTCAAAAATCTGGCAACTAAAATTTAATGTTGATAAGTGCAAGATAATGCACCTGGGACGTAAAAACCCAAGAGCAGAATATAAAATCAGTGATAGAGTCCTAACCTCAGTATCTGAGGAAAGGGATTTAGGGATCATTATTTCAGAAGACTTAAAGGTAGGCAGACAATGTCACAGAGCAGCAGGAAATGCTAGCAGAATGCTTGGGTGTATAGGGAGAGGCATTACCAGTAGAAAGAGGGAGGTGCTCATGCCGCTCTACAGAGCACTAGTGAGACCTCATTTGGAGTATTGTGCGCAGTACTGGAGACCATATCTCCAGAAGGATATTGATACTTTGGAGCGAGTTCAGAGAAGAGCTACTAAACTGGTACATGGATTGCAGGATAAAACTTACCAGGAAAGGTTAAAGGACCTTAACATGTATAGCTTGGAAGAAAGAAGAGACAGAGGGGATATGATAGAAACTTTTAAATACATAAAGGGAATCAACAAGGTAAAAGAGGAAAGAATATTTAAAAGAAGAAAAACTGCTACAAGAGGACATAGTTTTAAATTAGAGGGGCAAAGGTTTAAAAGTAATATCAGGAAGTATTACTTTACTGAGAGAGTAGTGGATGCATGGAATAGCCTTCCTGCAGAAGTGGCAGCTGCAAATACAGTGGAGGAGTTTAAGCATGCATGGGATAGGCATAAGGCCATCCTTCATATAAGATAGGGCCAGGGACTATTCATAGGATTCAGATATATGGGGCAGACTAGATGGGCCAAATGGTTCTTATCTGCCGACACATTCTATGTTTCTATGTTTCTATTTCATGCTGCTTATAGACTTGTCTCAAATGGGTCAGTATAGGTCTCTGTGATGACTGCTGGCGCTGTTCAAAACTCTGTGGAGGTGCATACATAGCCTGCTTACTTAGTGAGTCTGGTGCAATTATATTTATGGTATCTACAGTAGCATTTATTTACTTTCACACTTGCGTTAGAGGATTCTAGCAGGCAGTTCCGTTGCCGGAACTGCATACCGGATCCGGAAATCCGTATGCAAACGGATAGCATTTGTTTCCGGATCCGGATGCATTGAAATACTGGATCCATCTCTCCGGTGTCATCCGGAAAAACGGATCTAGTATTTATTTTTTTCCGCGTTTTTAAAGGTCTGCGCATGCGCAGACCGGGAAACCAGATCAGTTTTTCTGGAACATTGGTACCGGATCCGGCATTAATACATTTCAATGATCCGGCATTCCGGCAAGTGTTCCGGCCAAATACTGTAAGAGGGACTGAACTGAAGTATTATATCCCATTCGAGATATTTTTCTAGCGACGTTATCTCCCATAGATCTTTCAACTCTGTAATTAGTAAATGTTCTAACTGTTGCAATATGTTTCTAATGTAAGCAAAATGTGCGTTGTTATGCCTATTAGTGCCCATCTGATGTACCTTATGTGGTCCAAAGATGGTTTGCACTCTATGAATGTGTTCTTTTCTATCCCACCAAAGTTCAGACATGAACTGAAAATTAAGACCTTGGAAAGATTATCCTAGTATAAAACCCTTGGTTGATAATATAAAGAGAAGAATCTATATAAAAGAGAAAGAAATAAAAGAAAAAAAAATGAAAAAATGTAAGAGTGTAATAATATTACAGGTAATAGCTACTAGAGAGGGGTCGTTGATCCAGGAAGTTATTCTGATTGTCTGATTGGAGTCGGGAAGGAATTTTCTTCCCCTTAAGTGGGGGAAATTGGCTTCTACCTCACAGGGTTATTTTTTGCCTTCCTCTGGATCAATTTGCAGGATAACAGGCTGAACTGGATGGACGGATGTCTTTTTTCGGCCTTATAAACTTGTTACAATGTTAGAGATTCTTTACCGGTTGATATAATGGTAAATAGTGGTGACAACGAGGCAACAGATAATTTAGATTATTTTGAAACAATAGATGAATGTACCCCTGAGGTTAATAGTGACCAAAAAGATCGAACTTCGGTGTTCACTACATACACTGAATATGAAGAGATGGTAGGTCCAAATCCCACTGTTCCATTATCCCCAAAGGTGGTGATACAAAACAAAATCATTAACCAAGAAATCCCCATCCAAAACCGATTCAACCTTCTGAGTCAGGTTAGTAACGATCAAGTAGGAATAGAGGAAGAAGAATCAATAGAACGAGCAACCCTGGAGTGAATAGTTAAAAAGGGTGCAGAGAGAGAGTAACATCAAAGGAAAATATGAAAGAAATACAGGAAAGAGAGGGAACTGGAAAGAAAGATGACAACAGAGGGGTAACAAAAAGCCCAAATAGTACAATTGAAAGGAAGAGAAAACCTATAATTAAAAAGACGGTGAAACAGGATTTTTTTCAGGTCTGAAAAAATGGAAACAAAAAAGTGGATGTAGGGGGGTGGAAATTCACCAAAAAGAAAAACAACAAATAAAATATGACAGTGTTGGGACAAAAAAATCTATAATCTAAGTCGGAAAAAACTTACAACACATTTTAGAAAAGGGCTTAAAATTTGCCCCTACGGTGTTTTTTTTAATAAGTTTGATGCATTTATAGGAATACGGAAATTTATGAGAAAATTAGCACTGAAAAAATATTTTATGAAAAAGAGAATAACTAAGGAAGTAAAAAGAGAGAAGGATGAACAAAAAGAGAAAGAGATGAATGTTACAGTTGAGGACCAGTTTAAACATACAGATTTAAGATTGAAATCAAAGTATCATCCCCTACAAGAATATTTATCAGCTTTCAACACATTCATGACTCAAGTAACAAAAGAAATAAGGAGAGTAAAAAATATAAATAAATCCTTAGTATATTAGTAGGGTAATATTACCAAATTATAGAAAAAAAAACAATTGTCTTAATGCAGGATAATAACAAAATCATCATCCGCCCTACAGATAAGGGCGGGGGAATTGTTATAATGAATAGAGAGGATTACCATAAAGAAGCAAGAATTATATTAAGTGACAGTAGAACGTACAAGCGATTAAAAAGGGATCCAATAGAACAGTTTAAAAAAGAATTGAAAGAACTTGTTAAAAAAAGGGAGAAACCATTAATATAACACATCCGAGAATTGCTGCTTTCTATCATAATCCCAAAATACATAAAGATATAAACATCCCGCCGGGAAGACCTATAGCGTCAGGCATAGATTGCCTAACTAGCAATCTCTCCTAATATGTAGACCAGCATTTACAACCATATGCGCAATCTCTCCCCACATATTTGAAAGACAAGATATGTTACAAATCTTAAGTGATATAAAATAGGAAGATGGTTATATAATCGGTACACTTGATGTAAAATCATTATATACCGTTATTGAAAACAAAAAAAGGCTGTGATGCATTCTTTTTTTTAAAGCAAAAGGTGAGATGCCGGAAACACAGATTGAATACATAGGAGAATGTATTATGTTTATTCTACAGAGAAATTATTTCATTTATGATGAAGATTTCTACCTTCAGACATGGGGGACCGCGATGGGGACGAGATTCGCACCGGGGTTCGCCAATTTAGACGTAGGATGGTGGGAGCAATTAGCCATACACCCAAATGGCGAGCTCCGGGCGTACCTCCTCCTATGGCAGTGTTTTATTGATGACGTGATTTTTATTTGGAAAGAGGGGGGAAGAGAAATTACAGTTTTTTAAGAATATAAATAAACATGATTTTTATTTAAAATTTACACCTAGTTATAGCAATAAAGAGATTCATTTTTTAGACCTGACTGTTTTTATTGAAGCAAATAAATTATGCACAAAGACTTTTAACAAACCAACAGATGCTAATAGTTTTATTTCTAAAGATAGTTGTCACCTTCCACGTTGGCTAGATAATATACCGAGAAGTCAATTCCTACGTATAAAAAGGAACTGTACTAAACCAGAAGAGTATGAAAGAGAGGCGGATTATATGTAGAAAAGATTTGAAGCAAAGGGTTACAGTACAGAAAAATGAATAGCCCGAAAGATAGAAATAGGACAGGTAAATAGACAGACCCTACTTGGAGAAAAAGGGAGGGTAAAAACAGAAATAAAGGAGGAGGAAATAACAATCCCATCCATCATTATACCATATAATGGCCAAGTGACACTTTTCAAGAAAATCGTCAATAAATATTGGGATGCCTTGAAAGAGGATAAAGTGGTTGGAGAGTTAATTCCCACGGTGCCGAGATTAATTTACCGGAGGGCAAAATATATTGGAAATATGGTGGCATCTACTAGTAGGTGCATGACCGACCGAATAATAATAATAAAAATGTGAAAAATGACAAGGACGAAGGGCAACAAAATGGCTTTTACCCATGTAAAAAATGTGTAGGCTGCAAAAAGTCAAAAAATAATAAAATACAAGTACAAATAGAAAATAATGATGGGTCATATAAAGAGAACATCAGAGAATTTATTACATGTAACAGCTGGGGGGTGATATATGTGATAACATGCCCCTGCAATAAGGTCTACATTGGCTGTACAAAAAGAAAATTGAAGAAAAGGGTGGGAGAACATGTATACAATATTTAAAAAAAGTTTGAGGGACACACATTATCATGGCACTACAAAGAAAAACATAATGGGAAATTTACTGGGTCAATTTTCTGTGGGATAGAGGTAGTGAGGCCAAATAAAAGGGGAGGTGATTTTATTAAAAACATGCCCAGAATAGAAACTAAATGGATTTTTAACATGAATACATTGGCACCTGGAGGTTTACATTCTGAAATAGAACTATTTGAGTTTGAATAAGTGCATTATAGATATATATAGAGAGAATATGCCTGGATAGGTATCAGAACGTATTACAAGAGGGGAAGTAAAGGGTTAAAGTGTGATCATTCAGAGAGTGCATATATACAAGGAATCTAGCAGCACTATCGTATTCCATTTCCCTGACGAAGGACAGAGTACTGTCTGAAACGTAGTGGAATGAAGTTTGGTGTTACCACTTCTGCACCCTGCTGCTGTCTTTATTGGTCTAACAAAATGTCACCATATGCATTTATTTCCAGGTCCTCCACACTGTGCATTGCTAATCTGTTTGAAACTGTTATGTTCATGTAATGTGCCTGGTTCACCAGCAGGTGGCAGCAAACACGGCAGAGCTATATTTAGATAGAATTGAACCTTCCATTCCATTCTAAGACAGGTGGGCGAGTCCCACTTCCTGCAGGAAGGGTGGGGACCAGTTTCTAGTTAGTCTAGCTTACCCCCTGCTAGGGGAAGATGTGCAGGGCACATCTCTGCTGGAGGTGCCCACACCAGCCAGAGCACCTTAAGCTCTGCTGACCATGAGGCCAAAGCTTAAAGCCTCAGGACCCAGGAGGAAAGTTCCCTGGCATAATTTAGAGTCAGACTACAGAGAGAAAGTGCAGGTTACAGAGGAAACAAGTTACTTATTCGGCCTATCAGTACAGCAAAGAGAGAGAAAGCAAGCAGAGTTATTGAAGAAGCCTGCCAGTTCAATGCTAAAACCTTCTGGGACCAAGACAAAGCTTGAAGACTGTTTCTGATGAACGTTTATTCAAGTAAAGCTGCTGTTCTACTACATACAAGGCGGGGACTCAATCTTTCTTTCAAATCCCTCAATTATTCCCCCTATTTATTGCTACAGAGCCAAAGCCTGGGGTCTAGCAGTGTCCATGTAGGAGCACCGTGACAAACATAGAGAGACATTTTAGGCCGCACTATACCACTCGGCATTCCTAAACCTGGGACGCTTGTTATATAGAGGGCCCTAGGGGAGACGCCCGTTGCACAACTATCCGTAGTTTGTATAGTGACGTCACTATACGTTCCTTGAGAGCGTGAGGTACAACTTATATGCACGGTATCGTGCCACTGGCCGGGGCGCGATCCGCATCTTAGAAACCAGACCCATACCCAGCTTGATCCCCATACTGCATGGAGAGGAAGATAGACGCCGCGGAACGAGAACCACTAGTAAGGTAACTTATGTTACAATTGGTTATAAGTGTCTGCGATCTACTTTCAGCAGGGGCATCTTACTGGTTTAGGGAAAGGAGTGCGCAGTACCTTTCATATTTATTAAGATATATATTATTCATAGCATGGAACCTGATATAGTTACGCTGCAGAAACAGTAAATTAATATATTATATAACTGAATAAATAGCAATTCCCTAATATTTATATAGCTGAATAAATAGCAATTCCCTAATATCAATTAAAAGGAACTTGTGCTTAAAGGTCTTTAAAATTCCATGTGCCTGTCCTGCAGGCTGCCATCGACACCAGCTGGTAATATGTTGATGGAGCTTTAGCTCAACTGCAGGACAACTCCAATTGCATTTAGGGTCTATTCACATGTGGCAGAATTATTGGGGAACAGGTAGTCATGCAATTCTCTAAAACATGATTTACAGCTCCGAACGTAGAGTTTATCATTATTCAGTTTGCATTTTCGGTGACAAAGTTACGCCACGTTGCCACTCTCATCCAAGCAGGGCCGTCTTTAATATTGATTGGACCCTGGGCAAAAATTTACTTGGGCCCCCTGGATCCCGCCTTCCCACACTTTAGCAGGGAATCACCCCCTCCACCACAACACACACACAAAAAATCCACACATCTGGTAGAGTACAGTGAATGACTGTAAATACTTCCAGTTCTGAAGACTCCAGCGGCTCAGGATCAGTGCTCTGGGCAGCTGGGCTCAGGCTGGAAGTGGGCACTGCTCTGCAGGAAGGAGACCAGGGCTCGGCTCACCCTAGCGTTACAGTGCACCCCAGCACCCCACAGTATGCAGTATAGCACCCTATAGTATACAGCAACCCGCAGTATAGCACCCTATAGTATACAGCACCACACAGTATGCAGTATAGCACCCCACACTATACAGTACCCCACAGTATATAGTAGAGCAGTATAGCAGCCCACAGTATACAACACCTCACAGTATACAGTAGAGCAGTATAGCACCTCACCGTATACAGCACCCCAAACTATACAGCACCCCACACTATACAGCCCCCCACACTATACAGTACAGCAGTATAGCACTCCACAATATACAGCACCCACAGTATACAACCCCCACAGTATACAGCCCCCATAGTATACAGTACAGCAGTATAGCACTCCACAATATACAGCACCCAGAGTATACAGCCCCCCACAGTATACAGTACAGCAGTATAGCGCTCCAAAATATACAATACCCACAGTATACAGTATACAGCCCCCCACAGTATACAGTATAGCACTCCACAATATACAGCACCCACAGTATACAGCCCCCACAGTATACAGTACAGCAGTATAGCACTTCACAATATACAGCACCCACAGTATATAGCCCCCCACAGTATACAGCACCCCACTATACAGTAGTTTACAGTATATTAGCATAACAGCCCCTGTAACTTTTTTCTGATGTAATCTTCACAAAAAAAGCTCCACAGTTAAGGCAAACTTCTACAGCAACACTCCTGGTAGGACCTTTGATGACCTCATAGCCATGTGACCAGTAATATTGCTAGGTTACTGGTCACATGGTGATGATGTCATCAAAGGCCCTAGAGAATCACAGCTCTCACAGTACGCTGCCTGGAGTGCCGGCAGGCATGGCAGCACCCCCTGTGTAGCTGACAGCCTGACACCCGGGGCAGTGGCTAGCAGGGCTCAAGAGGCAGCTGCCTTGGGCCCCCCAGGAGCAACTGGGCCCGGGGCAGCTGCCCCTTTTGCCCCTTGTTAAAGACGGCCCTGTCCATAACCACATATGACACTATGATGTGCTAACGGGCAGGGCCCTCTCTCCTTCTGTACCAGTTTGTAACCCATCTTGTTTATGATTAGTGCAATTGTCTGTATTATGTATGTATACCTCTTCTCATATGTACAGCGCTATGGAATGAATGGCGCTTTAATAATAAATAATAATAATAATGATGTTGCAATGGGTGCCTTCCCCTAGGGCCCTCTATGTCGCGCGTCCCAGGTGTAGGAAATGCCGAGTGGTATGTTGACCTAAAATGTCTCTTTATGTGTGTCACGTTGCTCCTTCCTGGATACGAATGGACCCCAGGCTTTGGCTCCGAAGCAATAAATAGGTGGAATAATTTAGGGATTAAAGAATAACATGAGTCCAGACCTTGAGATGAAGTTTAATGGCAGCTTTACTTTGAATAAACGTTCTCCAAAACAGCTCACAGGCTTTGTCTTGGTTCCAGCAGGCTTTACCATGCAAACTGGCAGGCAAACTCCACTCTGCTATATCTGTTTCTGTCTGACTCTGCTGTACTGACAGACTGTCTGCATAACTCAGCTTCTTCTGTATGCTGCACTTCACTTTGTAGTCCGACTCTAGGTTATGCCAGGGAACTTTCCTCCTGGGTCCTGAGGCTTCAAGCTTTGGCCTCCATGGCCAGCAGAGCTTAGGGTGCTCTGGCTGGCGTGGGCATGTCCAGCAGAGATGTGCCCCTGCACACCCTTCCCTTAGCAGGGGGTAAGCTAGACTATCTAGAACTTCTGCCCCACCCTTCCTTCAGGAAGTAGGACTCGCCCACCTCTCTCCAGAGGGGGTGGAGGGTTAGAATGGAATGGAAGGTTCCATTCTATCTAAGTATAGCTCTGCCGTGTTTGTTGCCACCTACTGGTGAACCAGGCACATTACATGTGAACATAACAGTTGCATAACAAAATAGGAATGCATATTCTATAGGACCTGGAATAAATGCATAAGATGACATTAGGTTAGACCAATAAAGACAGTAGCAAGGTGCAGATGGGGTAACACCACTCTGGGGTGTTACAATATTACCTGTTATTCTTCCCTGTCGTCAGGTCATCGTCCATTATTTTTCCCTGTAGCCATAATATCAGCTACTTAGCAGAGGTAAATGTGCAAGCTAGTCAGTTTTTAGAGTTAGTTATGGCAATGTAAAAAGTTTGTATCATATCACTTTAGGACAGCAATGATGATGTCATCAGCTAACCAGAACTGATAGCCCTGTCCCCTTATGACATTATAATGTAACTATGATGACATCACTGCTGCTCCTATAGGTATCTATGTCCTAAGCTGTTTCATTCAACATGATTGGCTGTAAGTGTAGTGCCCTGGAGCACTGGTACTGTGAAGCCTGGACATTTGTGGACATTTTCCCCTGTTTCCCCTATGCAAAGTTAAAACTTTGTACTTTATTTCTATTGAAAGGGTTAACTTGCACTGTTTAATACTGTTTAACTGCATTTTATATGTATGTTGTGATAGATATATATATATACTGTTCATTTGCACTGTATTTGCAACGCTCTGTGGAAAGGGTTAACTAATGCTGAGAGACTTTGAATAAGAAGCTGGTAATTTTCCCCAGCTGCCATAGGGTTTAAAGAAGAGCATGCATATTTTGGAGGGAAAAAGCCAGACTTGTTTACCACCAAAACCAGACAGACTGAGCTTTTGAATGTCTGGTTTTAGCTATGTTATGTCTAGAAATTTGTTTTTGTCTGGAAAAACTGCTGTGTCATTGCCATTGAGTATCATTGAAGCTCTAATGCAAGTCTATGAGAGACAGAAAGTGTAACATTGTATTTGTTTGTGCTGAGTTTCTCCACTCCAGCTCTCCCACTAGAAGGTTCCAGTCTAGCTAGAAACGGTATATAAGGAGAGCAGTCAGAGCCCCTAGTGTTCTGCAGTTAGGGACCAGTGCTTGGAGGGGAAGACTGCCAGACTGCATGAGTGACCAAAAGAAGATGATAAGATGGGGACGGTGAGCTAAGACCATGGGTCACCAGCCCTGTAACCAAGGAGCCACCCGAACTACTGAGCTACAGACCGTGGACCTCCAGCCTTTGGCCAGGGTACCAACCTTCTGAGAGAAAGAGGAACAGCTAGCTCAGGCCTTTCCTCAGTATCAAACCCATCTTCTGGCAGGCAGGAGATTGGAGAAGCCAGCCCTATGCCTTGCCTGTATTGATTTGCACCTGAATTCCTCCAGTAAAGGAGCACACTGCTTTACTGCAGACCCCGACTCTCTGGACTTATTTCCTATTGGGGTGCACCATTCGTTACCATCCCTTCCGAAGAGCAGCAACACGTGGTGACACCTCGTCGGTGTCTGGTGGACCCAGAGTACTGAGACTGAGCTGCAACTAGGCCATGTGACCGATGTATGTTGACATCACATGAACTAGGAGGAGGCTGTGGCACTCACAGAGCAGCCGTCTCTTCTAACAGCTGATCGGTGGGGGTTCCAGGTGTCAGACCCCCACCGATCTGATATTGATGACCTATCCAAAGGATAGGTCATCAATATTTATTACCGAATGCCCCCTTCAATCACTGAGTAGGACCTCCCACTGGACTACTAAGCTCAGAATGAGCAGCCATTCAGTAAGTGTTTGGGAATCCATACTATGAATTGGTTCTACAAATAAACTGGATCGTCATTCATCATCGGTGCCTCATATGCCCTGTGGTGTCACTACAGATTAATTAAACACTTGATGTCCGGTTCTGTAGTAGATTTTAGTTCTCTACTGAGGGTTATTGCAGAAGACCACCCTTGACCAGTTTAGTGTAAGAGGAAGTTTGAAACAAAACGGTCCATACATTCATACGTGGCATGTCCATACATCTGGGTGGGGTGTTTCTGCAGCCTGTGCATGGGAATTTTACAAACCCCATTCAGCTGCATGGTCCAGTTTTCTTCAGTGGAAATCTGCCACATGTGAACATACCCATAAAGATGCTACTAAACATTCTACAAAATAAAAAGCGATATAAACCTGTATTTTCCTGAATAAATTATTTTCCCCTTTCAAAAGTTAAACCTATCTGACATACCACCTTCAGCGATGAAAGTAGGCGGATGGGCTTACTCAGTGCTCAAGTCATTCTGATCATACTAAAGATATAATAGTGCAGTGCCAGGTCGACAAAAGTGAAATCTACAAATCAGCAATTATGATTTTTCTCCATTTTTAAATGTTTTTTGTTTTTTTGCTCTTTTCCCTTTCTACCCAGAAATGATTCACCTTGTTATTGTAACTTTCTTGTCACTTTGTTTGAAATGCAAATGATTCACTCGAGTGGTTAGTCACCCAACTTTCCAGAAGCAGATCATCTCCTTTTTAGAATCAATCAGATGAAGCCGAGCTAGCTGATGCTGGTTACCATCGTGGAGAACACTTGATATGTAATGTAATCAGAGGATGAAAACCTACTGAGCCGGTCCCTTGAAAGGTTTAATCTTCCCGCAGATAGCAGTGCCTTTCCACTTTTCATGCAGGGATCCGAGCTTCACCAAATGGCGTGCTGGAGGCGCCATTAAAAATTTACAGGCAGAAACAAAGGTGTGCTCCAGTATCTCGTGTTGCCCTTCTCTACTGTTACTTTAGCAGACAAAGGGTATTAAATCTGCCTCATGAATAATGGGTTACGAAACATACAGGCTGAATATTTAATGCTGCAAGCTAATAACGTCGAGAAAGATATTTAGCAATCGTAGAATATCACAGAGTACAGATTGTAGTGCCGCTAAATCTAGACGATACGGCATACAATTCAGGCTCGGAGAGGACTGCATGCGAGATGGAGCTGGCATTGATGGCACAGGTGTGCCACACATTATTTATGACCTGCCACCTTATGCCAAGACTTATATTTTATTAAAGGGGTTGTCCCATTACAACTTATCCTCTATCCACAGGATAAGGGATGAATGTCTGATCGGTGAAGGTCCCCCTGCCATTCACAAGAATGGGGTGCCTCCATTCCCCTGCTTGAATGTAGCAGTGGTCGTGCATGTGGGCTGCACCTCCATTCAACTCTGAGATGTGCATGCATGATTTTTTGTTTTCTGTCTAAAATAACGGATCTCAGGATCTAACGCATGACGAATGTGCATAACTGATGCTCAGGATCCGTGTTTTTCTTTATTTTTCTGTTCTTCTGATGGATCAGAAGAACAGAATAATAAACAGTGATGTGAACTCTAAATGGGATCTTCAGCTTTTTAACATTTTTGGCTCATCGCCACCAGACCTGTGGAGGAAAGCACACTTACCTGCTCCCCGCCACTCGATTCCAGTTCCTTCTATTGATTGTTACATTCACAGCTCTCCAGTCCCCAAGTGTAAACTTTGTGCACAAACTGGGATCACGTGTGCCGCTGCAGCGTTGACGTGTCCCCCATGCGGAACGTCACTGGATCTTATACCACTTGGGGGACGTGTGTCCACTGCTGTCAGTCATTGCCTGCAGAGGCACACGTAACCTTCATCTGTGCCAGAAGTTGACAAGTGGGGGATCACAGCACAGTGAACTCAGCAGTGGACTGAAGATGCTGGAACCGAACAGTGGGAAGCAGGTAAGTATGCTTCCTTTACCAGGTCTGGTAGGGAGGGTCAAAAAGTGTTAAAAATCTACTGACCCTCTTTAACCTCCCTGGCGGTCTAATTCCTGTAGTATTTTGGTACCCGAAGTGGTACATTCTTCCGGAGCTGCGGCCAGAAGTTCGCGCCGTGCTCCGGAAATGCTCATGCGGACAGCACACTGTGTGCTATCTGCATCCATTCCTGCCCCGTTGTAATTAACCCATGGTAATCCCGAGTGTCGTTCGGGCTTACCGCTTCTTGCAGTCTAAATTAACCCCGAGCCACACTCAGGATTACCGCTAGGGAGGTAAAGGGGTTGTGTCATCTCAGACATTGATGGCATATCGGCAGGAGCAGACTGGGAACTTAAAGCGGCCCTGGAAAAAATACTAAAAGTGGCCCTATTTTGTTGTTGAGTCCAAATTGATGGAGGGCAGGGCCAGCAATACCATATTGTAGCGCAATATACCACCCCAACAGAGCCAAATACCACAGTCCATCACAAAATACTGCCGCCAGCAGCACAAAATACAGCCCCAAAAACTTCCACTGCCAGGCTGTGAAGAGGACCCAGGCGGCTCCCTGGGCATTGGCCCACCAGGAAAGTTCCCTGTAAGGTCTATGGCCAATCTCCCCTTGTATATCGGCACCAATGTCAGATAGGTGGGGGTCCCACGTCTAGGACCTCCTCCTATCCCCAGGACGGATCCCCGAAAGTGAAGGAGAGCACACTGCGCATGTGCAGAATGCTGTCCATTCACTTCTATAGGAGTTCTAAAAATAGTCAAACAAGTGTACTCAGCTGTTTTTTAGAAGTCCAGTAGAAGTGAATCGAGAGCGCACCACCCAAGTGCTCCCACCACTACATTAACCTCTGTGGGACTGCTGGAAATGGCTGAGATAGCGCTTGGATATTTTTGGATCTCCCATAGAAGTGAATGGAGAGTGGCTCTGCTTGCGCTGTGCATTTTTGGGAGCCTGTTTTGGAGATAGGATCAGGTCCCAGAGTCGGAATCCATAACCTATCTGACATTGGTGGCATATACTACCGATAGCCCACCAATGTCTGAGATGAGACAACCCCTGTAAGCTGTATTCCTTTACGTTTATAGACTTGGAGTGATTGGAAATACTGAATACTTTTTGCATTAATTTTAGTATTGCTGTTGTTCAGTCACCAACCTATCACAACCAGTCAGAACTTCGTTTTGATCAGTGAAGATTAGCTATATGGTTATTAATGTAACTATTTTCTATATTTCTAAGTTGCAGGGCCAGGCTTAGATCCAGGGCCGTCTTTAACAAGGGGCAAAAGGGGCAGCTGCCCCGGGCCCAGTTGCTCCTGGGGGCCCAAGGCAGCTGCCTCTTGAGCCCTGCTAGCCACTGCCCCGGGTGTCAGGCTGTCAGCTACACAGGGGGTGCTGCCATGCCTGCCGGCACTCCAGGCAGCGTACTGTGAGAGCTGTGATTCTCTAGGGCCTTAGATGACATCATCACCATGTGACCAGTAACCTAGCAATATTACTGGTCACATGGCTATGAGGTCATCAAAGGTCCTACCAGAAGTGTTGCTGTAGAAGTTTGCCTTAACTGTGGAGCTTTTTTTGTGAAGATTACATCAGAAAAAGGTGACAGGGGCTGTTATGCTAATATACTGTAAACTACTGTATAGTGGGGTGCTGTATACTGTGGGGGCCTGTATACTGTGGGGGGCTATATACTGTGGGTGCTGTATATTGTGGAGTGCTATACTGCTGTACTGTATACTGTGGGGGCTGTATACTATGGGGGCTGTATACTGTGGGGGTTGTATACTGTGGGTGCTGTATATTGTGGAGTGCTATACTGCTGTACTGTATATTGTGGGGGGCTGTATAGTGTGGGGTGCTGTATAGTTTGGGGTGCTGTATACGGTGAGGTGCTATACTGCTCTACTGTATACTGTGAGGTGTTGTATACTGTGGGCTGCTATACCGCTCTACTATATACTGTGGGGTACTGTATAGTGTGGGGTGCTATACTGCATACTGTGTGGTGCTGTATACTATAGGGTGCTATACTGCGGGTTGCTGTATACTATAGGGTGCTATACTGCATACTGTGAGGTGCTGGGGTGCACTGTAACGCTAGGGTGAGCCGAGCCCTGGTCTCCTTCCTGCAGAGCGGTGCCCACTTCCAGCCTGAGCCCAGCTGCCCAGAGCACTGATCCTGAGCCGCTGGAGTCTTCAGAACTGGAAGTATTTACAGTCATTCACTGTACTCTACCAGATGTGTGGATTTTTTGTGTGTGTTGTGGTGGAGGGCGTGATTGCCTGCTAAAGTGTGGGAAGGCGGGATCCAGGGGGCCCAAGTAAATTTTTGCCCAGGGTCCAATCAATATTAAAGGGTTTCTGTCACCCCACAAAACTCTTTTTTTTTTTTTTGGATAGTTAGATTCCTTATAGGGCGATATAGGAGAATATAATAGTCTTACTTACTTTCATGCGGCCGATTCTTTATAAAACGAAGTTTTATAATATGTAAATGAGGGCTCTACCAGCAAGTAGGGCGTCTACTTGCTGGTAGCCGCAGCAGAAAACCGCCCCCTCGCCGTGTTGATTGACAGGGCCAGCCGTGATCTCCTCCTCCAGCCGGCCCTGTCAGTAATTCAAAAATCGCGCGCCTCTGGTCATTTGGCGCAGGCGCTCTGAGATGAGGAGGCTCGTCTCCTCAGCACTCCCTCAGTGCGCCTGCGCCGGTGACGTCTTCTCTTTCGGTGATGTCATCGGCGCAGGCGCACTGAGGGAGTGCTGAGGAGACGAGCCTCCTCATCTCAGAGCGCCTGCGCCGAATGACCAGAGGCGCGCGATTTTTGAATTACTGACAGGGCCGGCCGGAGGAGGAGATCACGGCTGGCCCTGTCAATCAACACGGCGAGGGGGCGGTTTTCTGCTGCGGCTACCAGCAAGTAGATGCCCTACTTGCTGGTAGAGCCCTCATTTACATATTATAAAACTTCGTTTTATAAAGAATCGGCCGCATGAAAGTAAGTAAGACTATTATATTCTCCTATATCGCGCTATGAGGAATCTAACTATCCAAAAAAAAAAAAAAGAGTTTTGTGGGGTGACAGAAACCCTTTAAAGACGGCCCTGGTTATGGAAACCCTCAAATGATAGCTGCTATCAATGATAACGTGCCCCTACATAGAATACATGTAACCGGCCTTGTTAAGTGTAGTACGGGCAGCATGGTGGCTCAGTGGGTTGCGGTCCTAGATTCGAATCCAACCAGGGACAACATCAGCATAGAGTTTGTATGTTCTCCTTGTGTTTGTGTGGGTTTCTTCCAGGTACTCCAGTTTCCTTCCACACTCCAAAAATATACAAATTGGCTTTCTATGAAGTTGACCCTAGCGTGCACTGTGTGTAGGGATCGAGCACCGATATGGCCGCCACCACTTCCCAGGGAATAGCTTAGCCACTCAAATATCCCTGTGAGAAAAGTGCATTATAAATGTTTGGAAGATGGCTTCCTACACGAGTTATTATATTTTGCAAGGTATTGATAATAGGATTATTAGTAGGTAGTTCCCCTTGAACTATCCCCTCTGCTCTTCGGCAAGAACTCATACAGCAAGTACTAGCACTAAAGCATATGTCGTAACGAGATGTCAAAAGTGACCTTATGCGTTTACAGTAAGCTATAGTGCCAATGTCATTATTATAATTGGGTAGCATCATAGAAAAAGGAAGGTTTTCTTGAAAACCTAAAAAAGTCACCGGGTTACCAGAAAGCCATCTATTTACTGGAAGTTCATCAAAGCTCTCTTCACTAGGTATAGGAAATCATCTACCAAGCATGTCACCTGATTTCATTCAGCCACTCGGCTGCCATGCTTTCAGATATCCTTAAAGGGGTTTTCCAGAGTTATGGCCATGTTTTACCTAGCGTACAGAATGTGTGATACCTAATGAAAAAAAAATAATCATACTCACCCGATGCTCTGTTCTGGTTCCCTGACTCCATTCAGTAATCTTCTGGTCCACAGCCTGTTTACTTCCGGTCAGGGTATGGACGAGGTTACATGCACCACTGAAGCCAATGACTGGCCTCACGGGTGACGTGTCCCTGAAGTGGCACATCACTGATGGTCACGGATAGCGGTGCAAGTGACTCTGTCCATACCACATCTGGAAGTTAAAACCGTAAAGTAGCAGGACAAAGCCAGGAAGCAGGACCAGAGTGCTATGGAGCAGGCGAGTATGAGTATCTCATTAGGTACCACACACTCTAGGGTCTAGGTAAAAACCACCATAATCCTAGGAAATTCCTATAAATATTCTTTTATTCTAGGATAGGCTTAGATAAACTGAGGTTCCTACTTACTGTGGAAATATTAGCATCAATATCCTGCAACCTGCCTGCTGTAATTTATGGCATCTAATAACTGCCTTGCCACACCTTGATAGGATAACACAGAACACAGGAGAAATAGGATCACAATGTCCATTGGCGGCTACTGTATGTGCTCTCCCGTGTTATCTCTTACCAGCCTTATCTTCTAAACCTTATAAGATAACTAGCCATAGGAAAAGATTGTGGAGATGCCCCTGTTCCGTCTCCGCTGTCTTCCCTTCAGCTAAACTTCATTTGCGCGTAGCAATAATTGTAATGATTTACTTGGCTGCAGGCGAAATCATTGCCTGGTCTAAATGCACAAGATGATCAAAAAGCAATGTAACGATTGGCTGAGCACAGGTCCAAATCAGCGTTTATGGATAAAAGTACAAAAGGGTGTCACCAGTTCAGTTGGGGGGTGTCCCTGCACAGTCTTACTCTAGCCAATCAGTGCTATCAGACTGTACAGGGATACACCCCCAACTGGTACCGCGCAATTGTACCTTTATTAATAAACTTCTAGCAGGAATAATAAAGGAATGGCACAACATAGAGTCCTAAGACTAGAGGCTCCAGAATTGTCATTGCATGGGGATTGCACGTAGGTACATGTCAGGAGAGGTGATAGGTACTCTAACAGTTTGCTGCTCGAGTCTCTGATATCCAGTTTTTTAGGTTCTCAGTACTTGTGGTCCAGGAGGGTAGTTCCTCTTTTTGATCATCATGAAAGCTTGGTGATGATTAGTTAGAAACCCCATGCTATTACCTTAAAAGATACAGACAGTGGTGGTGTAATTAGTTTTTTACTTCGAAGCATGTATTTGTGGGTGAAAATAACTTTTGGAATAGGGTCTTATTAAGCATTGGGCGCCGTTTGGCTTTTGCAGCTTCACTGTATCACAGTACATGGCAGGCTCCAGAATGCATTCACTGGCAAATCTGTCAGAGAACTTTCCTGACGGCTCAGTCTCAAGTCCCTCTCCTTCCTGCTCCTGAATGATCTTCAACTTTGATTTGGTCATAAACCAGCTATGGCTACTTTCACACTTGAAATTTTGCTGGATCCGTCATGGATCAGCGAAAACGCTTCCGTTACTGATAATACAACCGTCTGCATCCGTTATTAACGGATCCGGTTGTATTATCTGTAAGGCTGCGTTCACACGGGCGAGATTTCCGCGCGGGTGCAATGCGGTAGGTGAACGCATTGCACCCGCACTGAATCTGGACCCATTCATTTCAATGGGGCTGTTCAGATAAGCGATGATTTTCACGCATCACTTATGCATTGCGTGAAAATCGCAGCATGCTCTATATTCTGCGTTTTTCACGCAACGCAGGCCCCATAGAAGTGAATGGGGTTGCGTGAAAATCACATGCATCCGCAAGCAAGTGCGGATGCGGTGCGATTTTCACGCACGGTTGCTAGGTGACAGTCTATACACTGTATTATTTTCCCTTATAACATGGTTATAAGGGAAAATAATAGCATTCTGAATACAGAATGCATAGTAGGTAATCAATTGAGGGTTAAAAAATAAAAAAAATTAACTCACCTTCTCCTCTTGTTCGCGTAGTTCTCCCGGTCTTTAGTTCTTTAAAAAGATGAACTATGGGCTAAAGGACCTTTGGTGACGTCAGATCACATGCTCCAATCACATGGTACATCACCCCGGGAAGGGAAAATAATAACATCTACACAACACCGAACCCAAACCTGAACTTCAGTGAAGAAGTTTGGGTCTGGGTACCACAGTCGGTTTTTTATCACGCGCGTGCAAAACACATTGCACCCGCGCGATAAAAACTGAACATCGGAACGCAATCGCAGTCAAAACTGACTGCAATTGCATTCCTACTCGCGCGGGTTTGCCGCAACACACCGGGACGCATCCGGAACTAATCCGGACACGCTCATGTGAACCCAGCCTAACATAGCCAAGATGGATCCGTCATGAACACCATTGAAATTCAATGGGGGACGGATCCCTTTTCTATTGTGTCTGAGAAAATGGATCCGTCTCCATTGACTTGCATTGTGGGTCATGACGCATCTATTTTGCTCCGCATCCCATGGCGGAATGGGAATGCAATCAAATGGAACAGAATGCTTTTTGTAGCATTCCGTTCAATTCCGTTTTGTCCCCATTGACAATGAATGGGGACAAAACGGGAGCGTTTTTTCCTCCAGTATTGAGATCCTATGACGGATCTCAATACCGGAAAATGTAAACGCTAGTGTGAAAGTAGCCTTAGAAGATCAAGAGAGGAGAGAGAAGGACTGGAGACTGAGTCACCAGACAAACTCTAATGCACTGGTGAACACATTCTGCACCTGCTATGTGTACTGTAATACATAGAAGTCAAAGGTGCATAGTGTTTAACCCCTTAAGGACCCTGCCATTTTTCACCTTAAAGGGGTTATCCCATCTTAGACAATGGGGGCTTATCGCTAGGATATGCCCCCATTGTCTGATAGGTGCAGGTCCCAGACCCGCACCTACAAGGAGAACGGAGCGGAGAAAGTGGAGGAAGGCGAACTGCGCATGCGCAGCCGCCCTCCATTCATTTCTATGGAGCCGCCGAAAATAGCCAAGCGCTGGCTCGGCTATTTCCGTCGGCCCCATAGAAATGAATGGGAGCGAGGCCGCTCATGCGTGGTGCGCTCCCATTCACTTCAATGGGAGAGGCGGGGAGCTGCGCCTGGTGGTGGACGGACCCTGGGAAACCCGGGGTCCTCCAGCCACAACTCTCCCCGGCTCCGTTCTCGTTGTAGGTGCGGGTCCCAGAGGTGGGACCCGCACCTATCAGACAATGGGGGCATATCCTAGCGATATGCCCCCATTGTCTAAGATGGGATAACCCCTTTAAGGACCAAGCCATTTTTAGCAAATCTAACATGTCACTTTATGTGGTAATAACTTTAAAAAGCTTGTTTTCTCGTCACATATTGTACTTCATGACAGTGGTAAAATTGAGTAAAAAAATGTCATTTTTATTTATAAAAAAAATACCAAATGTGGAGTCCAAGTCAGGCTGTTTTCCAGCACTTGGACCCCCCTCCTTGCCTGACCGCCCCTCCCAGGTCCACTTTTTCCACCTCTCTATTGCAAGTTAACCACTCCATCTGCACCACAATCAATATCCTTCATTAACATTTACTTATGGATTATGAGGTCTATTCATTTTGTCGTTATTCTGTTGAAATATTAGACAGTTTTGACTAGTTTCAGAAAAACGCAATACCAACGCTATAGAGTTTTTTCATTTGGGTGCGATACCTTCATTCTATTATGACACTCAATATTTGTAGTTTTTATTTGTGAAGATAACTACCTTTTATTTTATACTATAACTAATATCTGTTTTTATTATATATCTATTTTTATCATATATCAATGTAAATTTTTTACTATGTGTATATATATTGGACCTTTTAATATTTAAACATTATATGCTGGACATACTTCAATGTTTCTTTGACAAAACGCACCATTAACGCAACTGCGTTTTATTCCGTTACTATTGTTCCATGCCACAGTTTATGAGATACCCTTATCCCATCATCCTTTCCAATTCAGTATGGTATAAATATGCCGAACTTCCTGCTTGCCTACACTGCCACTGAGGAAGGGGAGTTACCCCGAAAAGCGTATGGTTGGAGTGTTTTAGCAAGCATCTATACTATCCGGATACTATATGCTGCGAGATATGCAAGTTATTTCAGCAATTTCCCCCTAAATACAGACGTTCGCAAAGGTCTGCTTCACAGTTCACAAGTGAAACGCACTGTGGAACGCACAGCTGAATATTCCAATCTCCCCCAGACGTAATTCACGTCGGTCACGTGGATACAACTCAGTCACGTGAGACGCCGCCAGGTCACGTGGGACGCCGCGCAACTACCGCGAGACCACACGGGACGCCGTAGTAGGTTCGGGTGGTGGAGTAAGAAGACAGCTAACATCCACCAGTTTGGTGGAAATGTACTAACTGCCCTTTAATACCTTCTTATACTGTTTATCACTTCTCAATTGGAGATATGGAATGTATCGATGATATCATGTGATATTACACATGGGACTATTTTCTACAGTCTTATCTTATAGTCCGCTCCTATTTGGGACATTTTAGCAACCTTGCCACGAGGTTCACTGCCTCCCTATTCCCCAGTTCATCTATATTGGCACATTTCCAGTAATATTGATACGAGATTTATTTCTGACATCAATTGTCCAATAGAGTATCATCTTACGGTCCTCATTGCTATGCCAACACTTTATCCAATGTGATTTTATTAGTGCTCAATAAATTATATTTGTGTACTGTTGTCCTGAGTTATCAGATAACTTAGTGCCCCTCCTTGACTAGTTACCTTTCAAAAAAGGTGTGCATATGTAATGACAGATCATGTGACACTTAAATTGCACACAGGTGACATCATTTCACTAATTATGTGACTTCTGAAGGTAATTGGTTGCACCAGAGCTTTTTATGGGCTTCCTAACAAAGGGGGTGAATACATACGCAGATGTCAATTTTCTGTTTTCTATTTCTAAACAATAGTTTTATTTATACATTTTTCTCATTTCACTTCACCAACTTAGACTATTGTGTTCTGATCCATCACATAGAATTCAGATTAACAAAACATTGAACTTAAGGCTGTAATATAACAAAATACCAAAAAAGTCAGGTTGTTGAATACTTTTGCAAGGCACTGTATATTACACCGTTTTATTGGCACAGTTTTTATTTTTTGTTATTTACAATGTTCATCTGACAGGTTAGATCATGTGGTATTTTTATAGAGCAGGTTGTTACAGACGCGACAATACCAAATATGATTTGGTTGTTTGTTTCAGTTTTACATAAGGTGAGAGGTTAGGTCATGTGATATTTTTTTACAGCAGTTTATTACGGACGCGGAGATACCTAATATGTATACTTTTTTATTTCTTTAAGTTTTACACAATAATTTTTGAAACAAAAATAAATCATGTTTTAGTGTCTACATATTCTGAGAGCCATAGTTTTTTTTTTCTTTTTTGGGCGATTGTCTTAGTCGTAAATTTTTGGGGTGCATATGACTTTTTGATTGCTTGCTATTACACTTTTTTGTGATGTAAGGTGACAATCATTTTTTTGTTTTTTTTTACGGTGTTCACCTGAGGGGTTAAGTCATGTGATATTTTTATAGATCAGGTCGTTACGGACGTGGCAATACCTAATATGTATACTTTTTTTTATTTATTTAAGTTTTACACAATGATATCATTTTTGAAACAAAAAATAATAATGTTTTAGTGTCTCCATAGTCTGAGAGCCATAGTTTTTATATTTTTTGGGCGATTGTTTTGGGATGAGATTTTTTTGAGACGTTTTGATTGGCATTATTTTGGGGTGCATATGACTTTTTGATCGCTTGCTATTACACTTTTTGTGATGTAAGGTGACATAAAATAGCTTTTTTTTTGTGGTTAGGTCATTTCTATAGAGCAGGTTGTTACGGACGCAGTGATACCTAATATGTATACTTTTTTTATTTATTAAGTTTTACACAATAACAGCATTTTTAAAACAAAAAAATCATGTTTTAGTGTCTCCATAGTCAGAGAGCCATAGTTGTTTTTATCTTTTGGGCGAGGTGACGATTAGATTGGTATTATTTTGGGGGGTATACACCTTTTTGATAGCTTGGTGTTGCACTTTTAGTGATGTAAGGTGACAAAAAAATGGTTTATCTAGCACAGTTTTTATTTTATTTCTTTCACGGTGTTCCTTTTCCTGGGTTAGGTTATGTGATATTTTTATAGAGCTGGCCGATACGGACGTGGCAATACCTACTTTTATTTTTTTCCCTATTTTTAACAAAAAAAAATTTACTTTCTTTTGGGAAAAGGACACTTTTTTTTTTACTTGAAATTTTAATTTTTTTGGGGGAAAACTGAATTTTTTAAACTTTTTTTTTCACTGGCTGGATCTCACAGGCTCTCCCGGAGGGCAGCCATGGGGCTGGAAGGCACCCTCCTTCACTTGCAAGGCTTCGTTCTCGATATAGGTGCGGGTCCCAGCGGTGGGACCCGCACCTATAAGACAATAGGGGCATATCCTAGCGATATGCCCCCATTGTCCATGATGAGACAACCGCTTTAACTTCAGGTCACACTTCACCCCCTACTCTGATCCTGTTTCCACCATTAGAAGCTGCTTTTTTTTTAAAGTATGGGAATGGCTCTGCAAACTGAAAAGCAGCAAGAAGTCGATTCAAGGAGACTAAGGCCCCTTTCACACGGGCGAGTATTCCGCGTGGGTGCAATGCATGAGTTGAACGCATTGCACCCGCACTGAATCCTGACCCATTCATTTCTATGGGGCTGTGCACACGAGCGGTGATTTTCACGCATCACTTGTGCGTTGCGTGAAAATCGCAGCATGCTCTATATTCTGCGTTTTTCACGCAACGCAGGCCCTATAGAAGTGAATGGGGCCGCGTGAAAATCGCAAGCATACGCAAGCAAGTGCGGATGCGGTGCAATTTTCACGCATGGTTGCTAGGTGACGATCGGGCTGGGGACCCGATCTGTATTATTTTCCCTTATAACATAGTTATAAGGGAAAATAATAGCATTCTGAATACAGAATGCAAAGTAAAATAGTGATGGAGGGGTTCAAAATAAAAAAAAATTAACTCACCGAGTCCACTTGATCGCGTAGTTGCAGATCTCTGTCTTCTTCTGTAATGTTGAGCTGCCGGCTAAGGACCTGTGGTGACGTCACATCACATGATCCAATCACATGGTCCCTCACCATGGTGATGAACCATGTGCTTGGACCATGTGATGAGCACAGTGACGTAATCAAAGGTCCTATTCTGTGCACAGCAAAGAAGAAGACAGAAGAGAAGCCGGGCTGCGCGATCATGTGGATTAAGGTGAGTAAATATATATATTTTTTTAACCCCTCCAGCCTTATTGTACTATGCATTCTGTATTAAGAATGCTATTATTTTCCCTTATAACCATGTTATAAGGGAAAATAATACAATCTACAGAACACCTAACCCAAACCCGAACTTCTGTGAAGAAGTTCGGGTTTGGGTACCAAACATGCCGATTTGGGGGGCGTGGTTTGCCGGCTGAGCAAGATGGATGCGTGAGTTGAAAGCTCCAGCGCTACCTCAGCGACAGTGGGATTATACACCCCATAACCAAGCTCTCTATTAAGGCTAAGAGAACGCGGTCAGCCCGGATGATGACCAGAGGCAAGAGGTCCATGAAAAAACAGGGGAAGCTGGACTTTTACCTGGGGAAAGGCGGCCCTCCTGGGGATACTTCACCACCTCCGCCACCCCGCCAGCAAGGCCTTGAGACTACAGAGGCCCGGAACAGCCCCCTGGCTGACATGGCTGTAGACTCACCGGACGCCACGTCTGGCAAGCTCCCACCCGCATCTTCAGGATCCCCGACCATGCACACGAGGCCCGGAGAAGCCCGCGGATCTCAGGCGGGGAGTCCACAGAAGCGCGCCAATCCTCCAGCACCATCATCAAATTCGCATACAGCAGGACAGGCGTGGCCGCGACTGCAACAGGGTGAGGAGACTCCGACAAGTGAGGTGAGCGACCATACTACCCTAACTATTCAGACGATCCCGACTAACGATCAGCCTGCATCAAGTAATTTACTGAAGGACATGCTGGTCCTCTTTAGCAAGTCCATTCATAAGGACTTAACTTCCTTGGTCCGTCCACTCCAAACAGCAGTGGCGGCAGTGGAGAACAGGGTGGATCATATTGAATCTAAGATGGGGGACTTTGCTACCTCACATAACCAACTCATAGATGCCCATAATGATTTGTCAGAAGAAATAGACCGGCTTAAGGCAAAGGTGGTCGATCTAGAGGACAGATCACGCCGGAACAATCTCAAATTCCGGGGGGTCCCTGAGGAAATTGCACCTAATGATCTGACCCCTTATCTACAGAGCCTCATGACAACCCTTATTCCAGAACTCTCTCCCCATGATCTAACCCTGGATAGAGCACACAGGGTGATGAGACCAAAGCATCTTCCTAGTTCGTCACCCAGAGATGTCCTGGTGCTCGTCCATTTTTTCCACATCAAAGAAGCGCTTTTGGCGGCGTCCAGGAAGCTAGGCACTCTGCCCTCTCCGTACTGCCAGATTAAGGTCTTTGCGGACCTGTCAGCTATTACCCTCCAACAGCACCGTTCACTCAATGCATTTACTACTGCTTTGCGACGCAATAGTATCCCCTACAGATGGGGGTTCCCGACCAAAGTCCTTATTCATCACCAGGGTGCCGTCCATGTTATAACCTCTTTAGAATCTGGGAAGAAGCTTCTGGACTCTTGGAACATCACGATGGAGGTCCCGGATCAAGGCCCAGGCTCACCTACTCTCCTGGACACTGGTTGGCAACTAGTGTCCTAGAAGAGGAAGTCCCATCGTTGACAAGGGTTTATGGGATTCACAGGGGTAATGTTTGTTATGGTAGCGCTGTGCAGTCCTTCCCGGCCAAGAGCCGAGGTATATGCCCTACCGAATGATCATCGGCATTACATGCCGATCTATTGTTTGTCCTATGTTAGTTTTTTCATCTGATTTATGCAGATTTGTTTTTTTTGTATGTTCCGTTATTCAGTACACTTACAAGATAGGACGTCAGCAGGCTTTAATGTTAAGGAGAACTCTTGCCCGGAATGCTTTAGGCCTTAATGGTGAGTTAGCCCTCCATGGCATGGATCCTTCTTTCTATGGTCTTTAAAGTTGTTGCTGTAAACACTAAGGGCCTAAACAGCCCATTCAAGCGGTCCATGCTGTGGAGGGAAGCAAGGGCTCTAGGAGGGGATGTCATCTGCACAACTGAGACACATCTGCTGAAAGAAGATGCCCATAGACTTAAAAATTTCAATTTTCCCCACATTTTCCACTCCCATTATACGAAAAAACAGAGGGGTGTGATGGTTGCAATCAAAGACTCGATTGTGTTTCAGTTGTCCAGATCCATAGTAGATCAAAATGGCCGATATATTATCCTGATAGCGTCCATAAATAATGTGACTTACACTATGGTCTTTGTATATGTCCCAAATAAGCACCAACTACACTTTATACGTAAGTTAATGAACAAAGTAAATGCTGTTAAAAAAGGTTTGGTCCTCGGGGGGGGGGGGGGGGGGGAGATTTTAACTCTATACCAGATCCTACTATGGATTAGTCATCCAAAGCTAGAGTTCACCCCCAGAGTCTCAACTCCCTTTTGCTGAGAGAAGACCTCTATGATGTCTGGAGGCTTCATCATGACAGAGAAAAAGACTATTCGTTCTTTTCAAACGCCCATCAAACCTATTCTAGGATTG
Organism: Bufo bufo; assembly: GCF_905171765.1. NCBI lineage: Eukaryota > Metazoa > Chordata > Amphibia > Anura > Bufonidae > Bufo > Bufo bufo. Next base: position 53,783,265 of record NC_053397.1, read on the forward strand.
ATATTTTTCTGGTTGACCGACATCTGTTGCATAATGCCACACACTCCTCCATAGAATTAATCACATGGTCTGACCACGCGCCTATCACCTTGACAATTAGCAAAACTATCAACAGACCCCCTATTCCCCATGGCGCAATAACACGTTCCTGTTGGAACACCCCAACACACAAACTAACATTGCAAGAGGGTTTAATGGAATTCTTCCGTACAAATGATGGATCTGTGTCTAACCCCTTCTCCCTTTGGAATGCTCATAAGGCATTTATGCGAGGTTTGTTTATTAAATCGGCATATAGAGCAAAGAAGGATAGAGAGGAGCGCATAACCGCTTTGACTACACAGATCAAGTCCTTAGAATCTAGCAACAAAACTAACCCCTCCGCTACCATAGGAACCCAATTGCAAAACCTGCGCCTCCAATTAAAAGAGTGTCTCCTCTATAAGTATGAGAAACATCTAAAAACAATTTGTGCGTCCTATTATGCGCAGGACAATAAGTCAGGGAAATTACTAGCCCGCAGACTGAAGGAAAGAACTGCCAAAGCTAAGATCCTCTTTATTACGTCGAAACCGTCAGATAAAAAGATTATAGACCCACAAGGAATCGCAAATTCCTTCCAAAGCTTCTATGGAACCCTCTATAACCTGAAGCCGCAGTCAGATCAATCTTCTCTGACAGCGGCAGCCATAGATCAGTTCTTAGCCTCCCTTGATCTCCCGAATCTAACTGAGGCCCAATTGGAAAAATTAAACTCCCCTGTGACGGAGCAAGAACTCCTTGGGGTCATTGCGAAATTACCCAACAACAAAGCCCCAGGCCCTGATGGGTTTTCAAATGCATACTACAAGGTATTCCAAAAGGAACTTTCCCCTTATTTATGCCAAATTTTCCGACAAATGGTGTGCACCAGCTGCCCCCGAAAGAGATGTTAGAGGCGACAATAGTCACCATACTGAAAACTGACCCCCCCTCGGACGACGTAAAGAAGTACCGCTCGATCTCGCTTCTAAATACTGATACAAAAATATACGCAAAAATCCGGGCGAACCCTAGCCCCCTACATCTCAACCCTCACCCATGCAGACCAAGTGGGATTTGTGAGAGGCAGACAACTACAGGACAACTACAGGCATACACTAAATATATTACACTATGTCCAGAGATCGAAAATCCCTATTATGCTGGTCACCTTGGATGCCGAGAAGGCGTTCGACCGCATTAATTGGCAGTTCGCCTTTGCGGTCCTATCAAGGATGGGATTCTCTGGGGCCATCCTGGCGGCTATCAAAGCGCTATATACCCAGCCTAGCGCGAGGGTGTGGGTTAACGGGGCGCTCTCAGACCCCTTTGACATTACCAATGGTACCCGCCAGGGCTGCCCTTTGTCTCCTCTGATATTTATTTTGACAATTGAGCCGCTAGCCCAGGCCTTACGACAGTGCTCGGAGATAAAAGGAATCAGTATAGGGGATAAAGAACACACGGTTAGCTTATATGCGGACGACATCATTCTGACGTTGACAAACCCCCAAACATCTCTCACAGCTGCTATCGACATCATATCTCGATTTGGAGATCTCTCCTTCTATAAACTTAACGCCGCTAAATCTCAGGCCCTCCCAATAAATATCCCTCCTGCCCGGGTGAGGACGCTTAAAGACACCTTTGACCTGGACTGGCAAGATAGCCAGATTGATTACTTAGGGATAAAGCTGACAGCATCATTCACGAACTTATACGCTGCAAACTATGTCCCATTTCTAGGGATATTGGAGAAGGACCTCTCTAACTTGGCCAAATATGAGACGTCTTGGGTAGGCCGTATTGCATCCTTTCAGATGTTTACACTCCCTAAACTCTTATATTTATTCAAGACGTTGCCTATCACCCCACCAACCAGTTTCTTTAAGAAATGTACTAAGCTGATCAATGCGCTGGTCTGGAAACGACACAGACCCAGAATAGCAACTACAATAATGCAGAGAGCCAGGCGTCGGGGGGGGGGGGGGGGGGGGGGGCTAGGTCTCCCGCATATTTACGAGTACTTTCTGGCCTCGCAGATATCCCAGCTAAGGGAATGGTGGATGGACAACCATTCTAAACAGTGGGTCCATATGGAAACAACACTATCCTCTGTAAGCAGCCTTAAAACCCTTTTATTGGCGGCTCTCCATCCAGCATTCAATCGACCACCCGCCCCGACACTAGTATCCATGGCATTAGAGAATTGGTCCCAATTTCACAAATTGTGCCCTCAGGTGTCCGGACCCTTTCCGCCCTTTACCCCTATAACGGTACTTAATCATCTTTTCCCGAATATCTCAGTCTCGCCCTGGGTGGCGAGCGGGTTAGACCTCCTCTCAAAGCTGTTCTCTTCAGACACCCTCTGCTCCTTTGAGTACCTGCATAAGCAATTTCTGATACCAAACATAGATTTCTATAAGTATCTGTGCATTAGACACTTCCTTATTGCTAACTCTCCGCTCAAACTTGTGTGCAACCAGGAAGTGTTCAAATTCTGGTCACTTGCCCCACCACATTGCACACGACTGCGTCCTCTGTACATGATGCTCAGGGACAAAGGATCCTTTACTAAAACGACCCCACTGCTCACCTGGGAAAAGGACCTTGGATTAACGTTCTCTGACGAACAGTGGTCCTCAGCTTTCACCTTCATCTCAAAAAACCTTAGATGTGCATTGCATTATGAGTCCCTGATGAAAACCACATTAAGGTGGTACTACACCCCTGACCGCTTAAGCCACATTTTCCCAGGTTCCTCACATCTATGCTGGAGGGGATGTGGTCAGAGAGGCACACTATATCACATTCTATGGTCCTGTCCTCTGCTACAAGGTATATGGAACGCCACATTCTCTCTTGCCTCGGACCTGCTGGGTGTCCAGCTCTTGCCTTCTCCCTCATTGGCCCTTCTTTACATTGATTTAGATAGGATACCTCGCGATGTGAGGGTGGTGCTGGGGCATCTTTTTCTCTCAACCAAATTGGCTATCACTCAAAATTGGAAATCCCAGAATGTCCCCAGCTTAACGGAAATTACCCGTAAGCTCAACTCCACTTTGTTGTGGAAAAATTATTGTTCGCCGTATGGTCGCCATCTATCCTATGGAGATGCGCAGATTCGTTCGCATTCGAGTTCGCATCTGCGCAGAGACTTTCGCACGATGGTCTGGTCGTCCCGACCTTTAGCGGATTTGTGCCCGGCCTGGTATTACTGCAGGATACCAGTGTCATGGCGCCGGCTGAGGGGGAAGGGATGGGGACCGTCGAGCGAGGGTTTCTTCATCCACGAGGATAAGCGCGGCAATGGAAAGGGCGCGAATATGTGTGTGAACACGCGAACATAAGTTCGCGCGATCATTCACATCTTTGCCAGCCAATCACTTCATACCATAACCTGTCTTCTCATTGGTCATGATTGTAAGACCGCCTTCTAGCCAATCACTTCATACCATAACCAGTCTTCTCATTGGTCATGATTGTAAGACCGCCTTCCAGCCAATCACTTCATACCATAACCTGTCTCCTCATTGGTCATGATTGTAAGACCACCTCCCATCTTCTGGTATAAATAAACCACGCCTAGCTGTTGGAAGCAGGCACATTATTGGAACCTACTTGAGAACATCTCTCTGATGTTATTTTGGAGGAATTGCGCACACATCGACGCACACTACACCAGGGATTTCCCGATTGTACTTCTGGCGGTCGTTTTCAGTTGTGAGAACGAGACAAAGGAGCACACGGCGACATCAACTTACATACATGAGAAAACTGTAGCAAGAGCTGGACACTCATCTACAACGTTTGAGAGGGAGTGGAGCTCCTGGAGGTCTTCCTCGCTTGCACTACCATCTCCTGATTAATACAGTCCTAAATGCATAATGAGTGCCTGCCATACAAGATGATATCTGTATATGTACCTATCCAATGAATGTACTGTCTGTTCTTTGGTTTACTATACTGTCTGTTGATTATTTACTGCTGTACTTGTATGCGGTTGAGTTGGCGCTGCCAATGTGGCTATGTAAAGCGCTGACTGTGTTGCCGCTTATTGCTGATTATCATGTATGTCTAAAATCAGTAAAAACATATTGATTCAAACATGCCGATTTTTCTCACGCGCGTGCCAAACGCATTACAATGATTTGCACTCGCGCAGAAAAATCGTGCATTTTCCCGCAACGCACCCGCATCTTATCCGGGCAAAAAACATGACCCCGTGTGAAAGAGGCCTAAGAAGTTGGATTATTCTATTGGCGGACTGCCTTATATACTAGACTACATGCCTGTCTTTCCCACTGGACTTCTGGGACTTCTAGTGTACTTTCACAGTTAAACCTGCTAAACCCATATACCCCAAAATTGGCATTTCTGCCTGTAAACTGATCAAATGTCAATAAAAACAAGTAAAATAAATTTAAAGGGGTTATGCTATGATTTACGGATTTATGCAAAAAATTAAAATCAGAAAATCTCTTTCTAACTGTCACAGCTTCTAACAGTAAATGAAGGATGAAACTGTGCATGTGCAGCCACCTCAGTTGGTGGACGTGCACATTACTATACAGATTAAACACCAGGGGGCGCTATTATAATGAAGTAAAGAGAGTGGGGGATATTTTTCAAGACTACCGTTCCCATATGCTGGTCTTGAGGTAAAATGCACATCATTTATTAGAAAGCAGATGTCTCATAATAAATTTGGCACATCTCTGGGACAAATCTTGGGGGCTGGCATAGTCTCTGGCGTAAGTTATAGTAAATCCGGTGGGCCATAATAAGCTCCACCCCTCTTGCTAAGTGCAGAAAGCCCCAGGGAGGCAGTGCAGAGGATGGGAGAGGTAGTTGTCCTGATGACGTGTTGTGTCACAGTGTACTCCCTTAAGGCCATCACTCCCTGAGGCTGGTGCAGTCAAGGAAGGGCACCCTATATTCTCTTGCAGGGGCATACCTATAGAGGAAGCGTCTGTTTTCGGGCCCGAAACTCAAGGGGTTCCCTCAGGAGGACTGAAAGATTTTATTGGCAGGGCCCCCTCACCAGTATTATAAAATGACATTATATACAGAGACACTGTAGGAAATAGACAAAGCGGCTCCCGGGCCTCGTCTGAGAGCTCGATCTTGACGAGGTACGGGAGGAAGGGGGAGGGGGGGGGTTGCACAGGAGCCTGGGGTTGAGAAGAAGTTGCTGTGGGACCCAATCAGTTCTAGCTAGTTACACCACTGTTCCCTTGGGTCACTCCCTGTAGCTGCGGGCTCCCTGTCTTATATTAAATGTCCATGTGGGAGCAAGACAGGGTTTGAAGTGGTGCAATGGCCAGCGTCTAGTGTTAGGAGAGTCAATAACCAGGCCAGATTTACTCTTTACCGTGCACCAAATAGGAGTTGTAGTACATTCAGCAATTATCTGTACACAGAGCAAAATCCACACAGATGTCCAAGCATGAATTAAGCAAGTAGTTGGAAGTAACAGCCCTCCGATTACTCTTTTTCTTGCTACAGTCTCGAGTAATGGGATTTCTGTCTAACAACTGCAATTTGTCACATTGTCCGCAATTCGCATGGCGGCGTGCGGTTCCTACAATAAGACTGGCCAAAATCGTACCTGAAGTGTGTGAGTAAGCCCGGAAGGCAAGACATATGTATAATGGCCATGTGAAGCAGTTTATTGATTTATACTCCACACCTGGAAGATAGTCAGCCAGAAGTGACAATAGCCTGAGTGTGATAGTCCATATCTCGCCAAGAGACCGTTATTAGGATTACAGATACAACTAACTTTTGATGTCCTGTGAATCGATTACAACTACCGCTTTGCATTACAATAATCTGTACATCTACTTCATGGCAAGAGATTCCATTTATTTTGTCATACGGATGTTCAACAGTGAATAAGCAAAAATAAGACTACGTTCCCACTAGTGTTCTAGCTCTCTGGATCCAGCATAGCCAGATGTTACCATGTACCCGCTGCAGTGTATTATATAGTATCATTTATAAAGCTCACTCCATTTAACACTATCCAAAAAAAATAAAAGTCTATATAGTAGTAAAAGTAAAAGGAGTAAAAAAGAAAAACCAGAAACTTGATTTACGGTAAGTAGAGGAAATGAGCAATCTATGCCCAGAAAGTGCAGCTATTTCAACTTCTACAAAGTCGAGTACTTCTGAAAAGCTTGCTCCTTACTCATCACTTGTCCCAAGGTCACATCCAGTATAACTAACCTTTAATTAAATGCAATAAAAAATAGTAACCAGCGATCCAAAGGAGCCCCTGCTAGTTCTTAAGTCACAGGGACAGGAGTCCGGAGCCAGTTCTCCATAACCGCAGGGTCATTTTCTTATGCTACATGCTATATTAATCCATTACACAATACGCTCATCAGCCTTTTCCTGCGTTCGCTCTTCTCTCGTTGACTACTCAGCAGTAAATCCCTCCAAGTGATGTGAAATTCTACATTACATTCATAAAAGCCAACAGGGAAAACTGAAAATTTATGGAATTTTAATTTACAAGGAAATTATATTCGGTGGATGAGGCTTTTTTTTTTAAAGAAAAATATTAAAAACAAAACCGTCACCTCTTATCGCAATCATGTGACCAAGAACTTACATAACAAATGACCAAATATCAGTACAAAGCATCACTAGAGATAAAGGTAAGTAAGATACTAGACATCACTCGAATGGTCACCTGAATGCTGTTCTCTTGGGTCACAATTATAACCCTTCTGTACATATCACAGGGACAGCCAAGTCATCTGCTATAAGATGCATCAAGGAAGAGGGTCAAAATCAGATTGCCCCCTTCTTCTCCATGGGTAATATGAACCTGTGCAATGCTCTCTCTAGGGTACCCCACATTACCAGTGATGAAAGTGGAAAGCAGCTTAAAAGCTATGTACATTTTTTTTTTTATGATTGCATTTTTTCTTATTTGGGGCTAAAAATATATTTTTTTATTGGTCTGTATTAAAAAATATTAGCTGTTCTGTCACAAAGGATTACCGTTTTTTCAGCTTTATAGGACGCACCCCAGGTTTAAGAGGAGGAAAATAAGAAAAAATATTTTTCATCAGAACTCATATCAGACCCCTATAAATATCAGGACATCAGATCAGACCCCCATATCAGGACATCACATCTGACCCCCTTAGGCCATCCCATCAGACCTTATATCAGCTCACATGGTGAGACCCCCATCAGACCTCAGATCAGCCCACATAGTGAGACCCCCATAAGACCTTATATCAGCCCATAGTGAGACCCCCATGAGACCTCAGATCAGCCCACATAGTGAGACCCCAATCTAGACCTTATTTCAACCCATAGTGAGACCCCCATCAGACCTCAGATCTGCCCACATAGTGAGACCCCATCTAGACCTTATATCAGCCCATAGTGAGACCCCCATTAGACCTCAGATCAGGACACATAGTGAGACCCCCATCTAGACCTTATATCAGCCCATAGTGAGACCCCCATCAGACCTCAGATCAGATTAAAATAATAAAAACTTCTCTAACCTGTCCTGCGCCGCGGCTCCTCTCCACCTCCGGCAGAAGTCGCGCTCCTTTGTCTTCCCGGCCTGCGCTGCTCTGTTACCTGACTGCAAGCAGCGTCAGGTCATAGTGCGCGCACTACGTCCTGACGCTGTACGCAGTCAGGACAGTCCCATGAATGAAGACCGGGAGGGTGAGTATTACAAGCGCTTGCGGCGCTTCACTCCCCGCTCCCAATGTATACAAGGGAGCGCTTCCATATGGAAGCGCTCAATAGTATTCGCTTTATAAGATGCACGACCATTTTCCCCCCACTTTTGGGGAAAAAAAGTGCATCTTAAAAAGCAAAAAATACGGTAACTGTTTTTCTACCTATGTGCATCCTACTTTCACTTTTTGCCCTCATCTAATAACCATTATCTCTAAATTACTAAGAGGTCATAAACACTTATTTAAGTGACATTCTTATCAGTAAGATAAAGGTATTGAGACTTGACGAGTGTTTATAAGGTCTGAGAGCAGAGATAAGGAGCCCGTCAGCTAGCTGCCTGACGGAGCAGAGAGAAAATACAGATCCTGCTAGTATAGCATCTCAGCTCTGTACAGAGAAAAGGACTCCATATTTTTAATGAAGACCAACTGAAAAAATGATTTTTAGCACTAATAAAGAAAAAACTGCCCCCAAAGGTGTACATAGCCTTTAAGGGTTACAAAACTCTCTTTTTAAGCAAGAGTTTGAGGATCTGCAAGAATGTATACTTACGCATTTCATCCTCTCCACTTTTCCGATTCATCCCACCACTGAAGCCATGATGTAATTTTCTTGGCTGCAGTGATGACATGCCTGTATAACCCAGGCACTGTTGCAACCAGTCACTGGCCTCAGTGGTATAAGGCACATGACTGCTGAGGCCAGTGACTGGCTGCAACAGTCACATGGAATATAAGGGAATGTCATCAATGCAGCCAAACAAAACTGCACAACCCCTTTAAACCAACACCAGGAGGGGCCCTATTGTCTCCTTAACCCCTTATGGACCGGGCTCATTTTCATCTTAAGGACCAGGCCATTTTTTGCTGACCAGTGTCACTTTATGTGTGAATAAGTTTAAAACGCTTTTACTTATCCTGGCCATTCTGATATTGTTTTTTCGTCACATATTGTACTTCATGACACTGGTAAAATGGAGTAAAAAAATTTCATTTTTATTTATAAAAAAATACCAAATTTACCAAAAATTTTCAATTTCTCTACTTCTATAATACATAGTAATACCTCCAAAAATAGTTATTACTTTACATTCCCCATATGTCTACTTCATGTTTGGATCATTTTGGGAATGCCATTTTTTTTGGGGGGGGGGGGGGGGGGGGGGGGGGACATTACAAGGCTTAGAAGTTTAGAAGCAAATCTTGAAATCTTTCAGAAATTTTCCAAAACCCACTTTTTAAGGACTAGCTCAGGTCTGAAGTCACTTTGTGTGGCTTACATAATAGAAACCACCCAAAAATGACCCAATTTAGGAAACTACACCCCTCAAGGTATTCAAAACAGATTTTACCAACTTTGTTAACCTTTTAGGTGTTCCACAAGAGTTATTGGCAAATGAAGATGAAATTTCAGAGTTTAAATTTTTTGGCAAATTTTCCATTTTAATCCATTTTTTCCAGTAACAAAGCAAGGGTTAACAGCCAAACAAAACTCTATATTTATTGCCTTGATTCTGTAGTTTATAGAAACACCCCATATGTGGTCGTAAACTGCTGTATGACCAAACGGCAGGGCGCAGAAGGAAAAGAACACCATATGTTTTTTTTTACACCATGTCCCATTTGAAGAACCCCTGATGCACCCCTAGAGTAGAATTCCCATAAAAGTGACCACATCTAAGAAACTACACCCCTCAAGGTATTCAAAACTGATTTTACAAGCTTTAAGAACCCTTTAGGCGTTCCATAAGATTTAATGGAAAATGGAGATAAAATTTCTGAATTTCACTTTTTTGGAAGAGTTTCCATTTTAATAATTTTTTTCCAGTAACAAAGCAAGGGTTAACAGCCAAACAAAACTCAACATTTAGTACTCTGATTCTGCAGTTTACAGAAACAGCCCATATGTGGTTGTAAACTTCTGTACGGACAAACAGCAGGGCGCAGAAGGAAAGGAACGCCATTTGGTTTTTGGAAGGCAGATTTTGCTGGATTGGTTTTTCGACACCATGTCCCATTTGAAGCCCCCTGATGCACCCCTAGAGTAGAAACTCCAAAAAAAGTGACCCCATTTTGGAAACTACAGGATAAGGTGGCAGTTTTGTTGGTACTATTTTAGGGTACATATGATTTTTGGTTGCTCTATATTACACTTTTTGTGAGGCAAAGTAACAAAAAATAGAAATTCTGAAATTTCATCTCCATTTGCCATTAACTCTTGTGGAACACTTAAAGGGTTAACAAAGTTTGTAATACCTTGAGGGGTGTAGTTTCTTAAATGGGGTCACTTTTTGGAGTTTCTACTCTAGGGGTGCATCAGGGGGGGGCTTAAAATGGGACATGGTGTCAAAAAAACAGTCCAGCAAAAACTGCCTTCCAAAAACCATATGGCGTTCCTTTCCTTCTGCGCCCTGCTGTGTGGCCATACAGCAGTTTACGACCACATATGGGGCATTTCTGTAAACTACAGAATCAGAGCAATAAATATTGAGTTTTGTTTGGCTGTTAACCCTTGCTTTGTTACGGGAAAAAAATGATTAAAATTTTAAATTTTCCAAAAAATAGCTGTTTTGGCACAGTTTTTTATTTTTTATTACTTACAACGTTCATCTGACAGGTTAGATCATGTGCTATTTTTATAGAGCAGATTCTTACCGACGCGGCGATACCTAATATGTATACCTTTTTTTAATTTTATTTAGGTTTTACACAATAATATCATTTTTGAAAAAAATAAATCATGTTTTAGTGTCTTCATAGTCTGAGAGTCATAGTTTTTTCAGTTTTTAGGCGATTGTCTCAGGTTGGGTATCATTTTTGTGGTATGAGATGACGGTTAGATTGGCACTATTTTGGGGTCCGTATGACTTTTTGATCGCTTGCTATTACACTTTTTGTGATGTAAGATAACAAAAAAATAGCTTTTTTGAAACTGTTTTTATTTAATTTTTTTTTACAGTGTTCACCTGAGGGGTTAGGTCATATTTTTATAGAGCAGGTTCTTACGGACGTGGAAATACCTAAAATGTATACCTTTTTTTTTTTACTTATTTAGGTTTTACACAATAATATCATTTTTGAAAAAAAAATAACACAATCTTATAGTGTCTCCATAGTCTGAGAACCATAATTTTTTTTATTTTTTGGGCAATTGTCGTGGGGTATAATTTTTTGCGGGATGAGGTGACGGTTAGATTGGCACATTGTGGGGGGCATACGCCTTTTTATGTTTCAATGAGGTATTTATTGGTGAGAGCATAAAAAAATCATGTCAGTACAGAATAATGTAAGTATTAAACATGAATATACTTCGAATGAAATAACAATATTGGGTGACATTCCTATTGCAGTACATAAATTAGTGCAAATAATGCAACATCAGCGGTTTATAATGCTAAAACAGATTACCATCTCAAAGGCTGGGTCTAGTGATGAATAACTACTTATGTCACAGACAATCATAAAGTAATACAGTAACGAAGGTCTGTGGAGTGAGAGGAGGATAGCCATGGCTCCCAGAATTTTTCGAAGTTGGGGAAAGTATCCATACGAATGGCCGTCAATCTTTCATAAAAAAGAATTCTATTGACCCTGTCTAGTACCGCTTGGTAACTAAGTACAGGTGATCTCCATTTATAAGCAATATGTATTCTAGCCGCCAATAGTATAAATTGTGATAGCTTAAATTTGGAGTATTGAAGCCAGGTTGGTTTGTCTCCCAAGAGGCCTAGCTGGAGAGATGTCGGGTAGACACAACCTAAAACTGAAGATAAAAGGTTGCTAATCTGGCTCCAAAATCTCCTAACTATTGGACAAGCCCACCAAATGTGGAGCATTGTACCATTTTCCTCGCATCCCCTAAAGCATCTAGGAGAAACTTCCGGGTAGATACGATGTAGTCTGGATGGAACTAGGTAAGTTCTGTGTAAAATTTTTATAGAAGTTTCCGCTAACGTAGTTTGCCATGACCCCTTAGTGAGGGTCTGGGAACGTTGATGCCATCTGGATGCAGGATAAATCTTGTGCAGATCCTCCTCCCACGCCCTCATGTAAGGTAGCTTAGCCCCCTCTAGAGGTGCATTAAGTAATCCATAAATCTGAGACAACAGGCCTTGTTTACACAATGAATAGGTAACAAATCGTTCAAACAGAGTAAAATCAACAGGCTGATTATCTGCACAAAGTGAATGTAGGAAAGAAAAAATCTGTCTAGTTGTAAACCGCTCCCGATCAGGGGGTGAGTATTTGTCTCTAAAATCAGATATAGAGAGCAATTTACCCCTAGCCAGAAACCTATAGAGGGTGCACAGTTTGTTAGAGATCCACCAATCCATGGAGGGTGCTTGAAGGCCTGGGAGGAAAGCGGGATTACCTATTCGGTATGTCAGCGGTGAGAGTTTGGATTGCAATGAAAACTTAAATCTAGCTGATCTCCATAAAAGAAGGGAAAAATGTGACAATATGGAATTAGTGCGAATGACGTCTGGGAGTGGGAGAATAGACCATGTGAGAGCTCTCCAGACTGTTCTAATGGGATCCAAAGTGGGTGTGTTTTAGGGTCTAAATGAGTTAAGAACAGTTGAGCCAATCTGGCTGCTTTGTATTATTTTATAAGATCTGGAACAAAAAGATCTCCTTGGGATTTGTGACGGCACATCGTTGCCCTAGATATTCGGGAACGCTTGTTAGCCCAAATGAATTTCATGATGACAGCCTGGAGAGCCCTTAGATTCTTGCTGACGACTGGAACTGGTAGAGTCATAAATAGGTAGAGGAGTCTGGGAAGAACTACCATTCTTATAATATTGATCCTACCTACCCGGGAGACAGGCAGTGTATTCAAGATACAAGGTCATCTTTGATCGTGCGGTACAATGGGATAAAGTTGGTTTTATAAACCGAGTCAATTGAAGTGGGCAATTGTATCCCTAGATATGGAATATGGTGAGGTCTGTGTTGAAACGGGAAGTTTTGTAATATAAGGGATTTAGTATGGGGCTTGACGTTACATAATAAGAGCTCCGATTTAGTGTGGTTCATTTTGAGTCCGGAAACGAATGAAAAGGAATCCAGCGCCTTAATTAGCGAGGGAAAGGATATAACTGGGTTGGTAATAGACAATAAAATATAATCTGCAAAAAGGCTCAACTTATATTCTTTCCCTCCGACCGAGATACCAGTAATGTCTGGGTGGGCTCTTATGTGGGAAGCTAACAGTTCCATTGCAAGCGCAAATAAAGCCGGGGATAAGGGACAACCCTGTCTTGTACCTCTGTGGATTTGAATAAGTGAGTTAAATGTAGCCGGAAGTTTAAGACTAGCTTCAGGTGTAGAGTACAAGGACTGTATAGCTGCCATGAAAGGGCCTCCAAAACCCATTGAGGAGAGCACCCTGAACAGGTATCGCCATGTCACAGTGTCAAAGGCCTTTTCTATATCCAGTGCCAGCACCGCCAGGGGAGTATTGGATTTGTTGGCCCTTTGTATTAGATTCAGAACTTTTCTAATATTATCCGGGGCTTCCCTCCCGGGGATAAACCCCCGTTTGGTCCTTATGTATAAGTTCGGGGAGCAGCCCGTTAAGTCGGCGCGCTAGAATAGAAGTGAATATTTTGTTGTCTAGATTGAGGAGGGAGATGGGTCTATAATTGGAGGGTGACAGGGGATCCTTATTTGGTTTGGGCAATACTGTGATTTTGGCCGATAGAAACTCTGACGGAGGCTTAGAACCTTTCAATAGACTATTACAATATTGGGTAATGTGTGGGATTAGTGAAGAGGCAAATTTCTTGTAATAGAGAGCGGAGAACCCGTCAGGACCTGGGGCTTTACCCAGTTTTAGGTTTTTAATTGTGAATTCTACCTCCTCTCCTGTGACATTTACCCCCAGCCCTGCTGATGCTTCCGGAGTGAGTTTTGGTAATGGGATAGAAGATAAAAAATCTTCCCCTGTGGGTCCAGGAGGTTCCCTAGGGTTGGAGTAGAGTTTTCTGTAAAAGGAGTGAAACGTATCATATATAAGGTCCGGGTTTGAGGTGGTCTGACCTGAGCTAGTAAGGATTTGGAATACCTGATTGATTTTCTGTCTGGCTTTAAGTTGGCGAGCTAGAATCTTATCTGGTTTGTTAGCATACTTGTAATAGTAGGAAGCTGTCCAGGGGAGGGCCTTCTCAGTGTTGTTGGAGAGTAGCATATTTAGCTGTATTTTAACGTCTCTAATCGCTTTTAGAAGGTAAAGTGAGGGAGTTTGTTGATGAGCTCGGACCAACCTTGTCAATTTAGCCTCTAAAGCAAGTAGAGTTGAGTTCCTCTCTTTTTTCAACCTAGAAGCTACCCCAATTAGTCTCCCTCGCATGTAAGCTTTGTGGGTTAGCCACAACATCATAGGGTCAATGCTGGGCGAAGTATTTTCAATAAAGAAGTTTCTCAAATCTTCTTGGAGCTGGCCAGATAAGGCCGGTCGTGTTAGTAAGGATTCGTTTAGTCTCCAAGAGTATGGAATGCTGAATTTGTTTGAGGATACAATCTCCGCTAAGACCATGTCATGATCAGACCAAGGGGAAACAATGTGCCTGGAGTAGGAAATATGTGGAAGGCAGTTAGTAGAAACCAGTATTATGTCAATGCGGGTATACACTTTATGAGCAGGAGAGTAGTAAGTGTAGCTTCTCTGTGAGCCATTATGCTCTCTCCAAGAGTCAGCCATGGATAAAGATTCCAGGACCTGACGTATTTTGGTTGAGTGAGTGCATGAGCGAGGTTGGCTTAGAGGGGATGAGCGGTCTAGTATAGGGTTAAGAACAAAATTGAAGTCTCCGCACCACAAAAGTTTATGGTAGGAGAGAGATTCAATTATGTGCCCCACATCTTAGAAAAAAGCAATGGGATCTGCTGTTGGAGCATATACATTGGCAATGCATAGGGTTTCCTCTTTGTATGTGCCAACTAATATTACATATCACCCATTTGAATCAATGATGGTCTGAGTCGTCACAAATGGGAAGGATTTTTTGAACAAGGTAATCACCCCCCTGCTTTTGGTACGGTACGTGGACGAGAAATATCTTGTGTAGTGTCGGTGAAAATATTTTGGATGTGATGAGGAGGTAAAATGTGACTCCTGTAGACATATAACATCTGGTAGGTGTTTTACATATGTGGTGAAGGCTGACTTGCGTTTTCTGGGGGAATTAAATCCCTGTACATTATGGGTTAATATTTTACACATAATATAATCATATATGGTCTATCAATTTTGCACTGACACTGCTGGAAACTATAAAGGCAATAGTAAAGGGCCCCACGAATAACCGTTGAATCCAATAACCTTAACAAAGTGCTTGGCCAGCAAATAGAAGCGGGTTAGTGGAAGGAAGACGGCGCCCAACAAGGGCAGACGGCTCCATTCCAATCAACCCAAAAGGAGTAGGCAACATGAAAGTCCGTTACGCCAAATCCCTGTAGAAAAATATAGGACAAATAAACAAAAACTGGGACTGAAGGGTCCTCAAGTTACTACAAGAAGAGAGGTGGTACTTGCGTCCGGAACATTAGTTTGGTTCTAAAGTGAAGTAGGAGTCGGTCACCAGCCGCTTGATCTCAATTGACCACCAATCTAGTCGCGCAGGGTGAAGGTGAAGAGGATGGCACCTTGGTCCAGACTCTGGCTGGCCTTTGTGGTCACGGTGGGGCGGCTGGAACTTCAGAACGCTCAATCGGGACTCCCGCCCGTTGCAGAACATCTAGGCCTTCCTCTCGGGTATTAACCGTATGTGAACGGGAGTTTAGCTGGAATGTCAGGTTAAATGGAAAACCCCATCTATAACGAATCTGTGAATTTTGCAAGGCAGACGTCACCGGTCGCATCTCTCTGCGCTTGCGAAGTGTGGATGGCGCTAAATCCGCATATAAGTGAACTGAGGAGGGTAGTCCTGGCAATTCAGATCGGTTGCGTGCAGCCGCCAAAACGTGATCTCTCACCTCCGGGTAGTGAAACTTGAGAACAATGTCCCGCGGGAGATCCGCCGATCGAGGTTTACCCAGGGCCCTATGAACTCTATCCATCCGCAGCTGTGCTGGCTCGACCTGGGGTAGAAGTGCCCCAAATAGGGTGGTCATGGTGGCCTGTAGGTCCTGGAATGATTCAGGGAGGCCTCTGACCCGCAGATTCCCTCTTCTGGATCTGTTCTCAAGGTCCTCTATCTTAAGTTCCAAGGCGACTAACTGAGCAGCGTGTGAGTTGATGTCCTCCCTGTCAGCGCTGATGGCGTCTGATATGTCATCAGTCCGTGACTCTAACTCAGAGACTCGGTTCCCCAAGTCCTGTATTTGGCGGGAAAATTCCTCCACCGCTTGGGAGAGCTCCGCTTTAAACAGAGAGGCTATGTTTTTATATAGAGTAGCCTGGCCTGAATCTGTTATGTTGGCGGTCGGTGGTTGTCCTCCCTCTGAGGATGAGGCAGGACTGGCCGGAGGTGAGGAGGGATCCGCCATGACAGTCTCTCTGGATTGCCGGAACATCTCCGGTAATGTCTGCGACGGGGCAGGTGTACTTGGGATTCTGTTCCTCCCTTTGTTGCGGGTCATCTTCGGTGTCCCCTGCATCTGTTTTTATAGGCTGATGGAGCAGTGAGGACGGCGCTAATGCGAGATTTTTCCGGCGAGCGGAGCGGAGCTTACCAAGACATGTCCTCTCAGCAAGCCGCGCGCATGTGCCTCCGGCATAGTCCTTTTTGATCGCTTGGTGTTGCACTTTTAGTGAAGTAAGGTGACAAACAATTTTTTTTTTTTAGATCAGGTTTTATTTTATATTTTTTACAGTGTTGACCTGAGGGGTTAGGTCATATGATATTTGTATAGAGCCGGTCATTACGGACGTGGCGATACCTAATATGTATACTTTATTTATATTTTTTTGTTTTACACAATAATATCATTTTAAAAAATAAATAAATCATGTTTTAGTGTCTCCATAGTCTGAGAGTCATAGTTTTTTCAGTTTTTGGGAGATTGTCTTAGGTAGGGTATGATTTTTTGTGGGATGAGATGACGGTTAGATTGGCACTATTTTGGGGGGCATACGACTTTTTGATCGCTTGCTATTACACTTTTTGTGATGTAAGGTGACAAAAAATGGCTTTTTTTTACACTGTTCACCTCAGGGTTTAGGTCATGTGGTATTTTTATAGAGCAGGTTCTTACAGACGCGCCAATACCTAATATGTAAAAAGAAACATTACGTTTAACATAAAAAAGCATTTTTGAAACAAAAATGTTTTAATCTGAGAGCCATATTTTTTTTATTTTTTGGGCCATTGTCTCATGTAGGGGCTCATTTTTTGTGGGATGAGGTGACGGTTTAATTGATACTATTTTGGCATACATACGACTTTTTTGATGACTTTTATGACCTTTTTTGGGAAGTAAGGTGGGCAAAATTTCAATTTTATCATAGTTTTTATTTTTTATGGCGTTCACCGTGCGGGGAAACTAACATGACCGTTTTATAGATCAGGTCATTACGGACGAGGTGATATCAAACATGTGTAGCGAATTTTATTTTGGAAATTTTTAATCAGTGATAAATGTGTTTTTTTATTTATACTTTTTTCCACGTTTTTTTTTACTTTTTTTTGACCCAGACCCACTTGGTTCTTGAAGATACAGTGGGTCTGATGTCTGTCACTTTACACTTAGTCTGATCAGACTTCTGCCTTTAGCAGAAGTCTGATCAGCACCATGGAAAGCCGGAAGCCTGTGAAGGTGTCCGGTTGCCATGGCAACCATCACCCACTGCCACAACAGAGCAGCATTGACCCAGGGTGCCTGCTGAATATTCCATAGTATTCAAACCAGCACCTGGATCTGAATACTTTTATAATTGCATGTAATAAAAAAAATTGTATAGATACTGAGTTATTCAATAAAATGTGTATGTGCATAGTGTCATTTAATTTCCTATTTCTTTGACTGGCTCATTAGGAAGACCGCACATGCTCAGTTCCATCTTTCAACTGCCCCCTGAGCTGTGATAGGGAGAGCATGTACACGCCCCCTGAGCTGTGATAGGGAGAGCATGGACACGCCCCCTGAGCTACAGCAGAAAAGACACTCCCCTTGAGCTGTCTCTTGATATAAATCCAGCAGAGCAATGACTGGGGAGATCTCTGGATTTATGTGAGGTACAGGGCTGGTTCATTTTTTCCATTATTCATGGGATAACCCCTTTAAGAAGACTTTTGCTACTCACCTTATTTTTGTATACATTAAAAATGTATTAATAAAATAAAAATAAAAATGTAATCAATTTTAGGTAAGAAACTAACTTTTTAAAAATTTGTAGGATTTACTAAGATTTCAATTAAGTCAATTTAAAAATATACAGAAAAGGAAGGAACTTCACCATTGTGAGCCTACCACCTCACAACCATATGCTCAATACTATCTCATGCTTGTCTCCTGCAAACCATGGGTAGATACACCATATGTGCCACCTGTGCAGCCACTCAGGGGCCCTGTAGGCTGTGGGGCCACAATCACCTATAAAGAAAACGAACAGTGCTCCCTTCTGCCTATCAGACTGCATGCAAGACACCACACTAATGGTTCCCATACTCTACAAAACAAACTTAAAGAGGAGCTGTCCCCTATCCTGACATGTCTGTGTTAGAGTAGGTTCACATTACATTTTATGCCTCCGTTTGACATATTTTTTTTTTACAATAAAACTCTACGGCGAACAGTCTGAGGCATCTGATTAACGTATACTTTTTCTTTATACGATAAATGGATGGGAAAAATGTCATATGAACCCAGCCCAAGTAACTACTTGCATTTGCCATGTCCGAACAATTCTGGAGAATTTATTTTATTTTTGTAAATTCTTTATTTAGGTTTTCCATTATTTTATACAGTAACCAAAAATATATTTTATTCTGTATGGGACGCCGGCCAACAATAATGCCAGGTATATCGCACAGGTGAACAACTGTCCTTAAAGGGGTTGTCCGGGTTCAGAGCTGAACCCGGACATACCCTTATTTTCACCCAGGCAGCCCCCCTGAGGCTAGCATCAGAGCATCTCATGCTCCAATGTGCTCCCTTGCCCTGCGCTAGATCGCGCAGGGCACGGGCTCTTTTGTTTTCAATAACACACTGCCGGGAGGAAACTTCCACCCGGCAGTGTGTTCGGTGACGTCACCAACTCTGATGGGCGGGCTTTAGCGCTGCCCTAGCCGTTTTACTGGCTAGGGCAGCGCTAAATCTCGCCCATCAGTGCCGGTGACATCACCGGGGTTCCTGGCAGCCCCATGGAGAGCCCCGGTATGTCACTGGATCTCCAAAAAAGGCCTTTGAACTGCTCCGATTCTCCTGTCAGGGGGGCTGCCTGGGTGAAAATGGAGGTATGTCCAGGTTCAGCTCTGAACCCGGACAACCCCTTTAAAGATTAAACAAAAAAGGCACTGTCAGACAAGAAAATGCCTATTACGCCTCATACACACGACAGTATTTTTTCACGGTCCGCAAAACGGGGTTCCGTTGGTCTGTGATCCGTGACCGTTTTTTCGTCCGTGGGTCTTCCTTGATTTTTGGAGGATCCACGGACATGATAAAAAAGGTCGTTTCGGTGTCCGCCTGGCCGTGCGGAGCCGATGGGATCCGTCCTGACTTACAATGCAAGTCAATGTGGACGGATGCGTTTGAGGTTGACACAATATGGTGCAATTGCAAACGGATCCGTCCCCCATTGACTTTCAATGTAAAGTCAGGAGTTAACATACCAAAAGATCGGAGTTTTCGATCGTGAAACTCAGATCCGACAGTATATTCTAACACAGAGGCGTTCCCATAGTGATGGGGACGCTTCAAGTTAGAATATACTACGAACTGTGTACATGACTGCCCCTTGCTGCCTGGCAGCACCCGATCTCTTACAGGGGGCTGTGATCAGCACAATTAACCCCTCAGGTGCCGCACCTGAAGGGGTTAATTGTGCGTATCATAGCCCCCCTGTAAGAGATCAGGGGCTGCCAGGCAGCTGCGGGCACACCCCCCTCCCTCCCCAGTTTGAATATCATTGGTGGCCAGTGTGCGCCCCCCCTACCCCCCTCCCTCCCTCTATTGTATTATCATTGGTGGCCAGTGTGCGCCCCCCCCGGCCCCCCCTCTATTGTATTATCATTGGTGGCCAATGTGCGGCCCCCCCCCGGCCCTCCCTCCCTCTATTGTATTATCATTGGTGGCCAGTGTGCGGCCCCCCATCCCTCCCTCTATTGTATTATCATTGGTGGCCAGTGTGCGGCCCCCCTCCCTCCCTCTATTGTATTATCATTGGTGGCCAGTGTGCGGCCCCCCTCCCTCCCTCTATTGTATTATCATTGGTGGCCAGTGTGCGCCCCCCCGGCCCCCCCTCTATTGTATTAATATCATTGGTGGCCAGTGTGCGGCTTCCCCTCTCTCCC
Organism: Bufo bufo; assembly: GCF_905171765.1. NCBI lineage: Eukaryota > Metazoa > Chordata > Amphibia > Anura > Bufonidae > Bufo > Bufo bufo. Next base: position 53,803,465 of record NC_053397.1, read on the forward strand.
CCCCGATCATTGGTGGCAGCAGAGAGTTCCGATCGGAGTCCCAGTTTAATCGCTGGGGCTCCGATCGGTAACCATGGCAACCAGGACGATACTGCAGTCCTGGTTGCCATGGTTACTTAGCAATATTAGAAGCATCATACTTACCTGCTGCGCTGTCTGTGACCGGCCGGGAGCTCCTCCTACTGGTAAGTGACAGGTCTGTGCGGCGCATTGCTTAATGATCTGTCACTTACCAGTAGGAGGAGCTCCCGGCCGGTCACAGACAGCGCAGCAGGTAAGCCACCTCCTCAGACGAGCTCCACTCCGCCCTTCGTTCTCCACCTCTGCTCACAGGACGCAGGTTAACCCTTTCAGCACTCTAATTAGTAAGAGCAGTTCCTTTATTCAATAGAGGGAGGGGGGCCGGGGGGGGGGGGCGCACACTGGCCACCAATGATATTAATACATTAGAGGGAGGGCCGGGGGGGGCGCACACTGGCCACCAATGATAATACAATAGAGGGAGGGAGGGGGGGCCGGGGGGGCCGCACTGGCCACCAATGATATTAATACAATAGAGGGAGGGGGGGCCGGAGGGGGCCGCACTGGCCACCAATGAAATTAAAACTGGGGAGGGAGGGGGGTGTGCCCCTGCTGCCTGGCAGCCCCTGATCTCTTACAGGGGGCTATGATACTTACAATTAACCCCTTCAGGTGCAGCACCTGAGGGGTTAATTGTGCGGATCACAGCCCCCTGTAAGAGATCGGGTGCTGCCAGGCAGCAGGGGGCAGTCATGTACACAGTTTGTAGTATATTCTAACTAGAAGCGTCCTCATCACTATGGGAACGCCTCTGTGTTAGAATATACTGTCGGATTTGAGATTTCACGAAGTGAAAACTCAGCTCTGAAAAAGCTTTTATGCAGACGGATCTTCGGATCCGTCTGTATGAAAGTAGCCTACGGACACAGATCACGGACACGAATTCCAATCTTGTGTGCATCCATGTTTTTTCACGGACCCATTGACTTGAATGGGTCCGTGAACCGTTGTCCGTCAGAAAAATAGGACAGGTCATATTTTTTTGACGGACAGGATACACGGATCACGGAGGCGGAGGACAAACGGTGCATTTTCCGAGTTTTCAACGGACCCATTGAAAGTCAATGGGTCCGCAGAAAATCACGGAAAACGGAACAACGGCCACGGGTGCACACAACGGTCGTGTGCATGAGGCCTTACTCAAATTGTAGGATGAAGTTATTAATCAAACACATTAAATGTTGTTTAGGGAATATAGAGTCTAAGGAAAGGTAGGAAGGAGAGGAGAAAAAAAAAATTATAATTAAAATATTAAAGGAAACCCCCACCCCCAATTATGGTGTCAACAACAGTTTAAATTCCTGAGAGCTTTGAAATGTGATCCAGTGTCGCCATGTTTTATAGAATTTAGTATTTGTACCTCTCAAGGATGCTGTCAGGTCCTCCATTCTCATGACCTCCTGTATTTTGGTAATCGACGGGAGCAGATGTTTGCTTCCACATGCTCGGGATGCATGCTCTTGCGGCATTGACCATATGTCGTATCACCGGTAGATACGGGGATCTCGCTATGTTGGAGCAGGAAGAATGCAGGTATCTTAGGAAGACCATAGGAGGTAAATTTAGACATGATACGCCATACCTCACTCCAAAAGCCAACTAGCAAGTGACACTCCCAAAAAACATGTAACATCGACCCTCTAGTTCTCCCACATTGCCAACACAGAGGGATAACTGTAGGGAAAAGGGAATGTAGCTTGGAGGGTACCCTGTACCATCTGGAGAGGACCTTAAACCCTGTTTCCTGGATATTGCTGGCTATGGAGGTCTTATGTGTAAATGTGTATATACATTCTTTCTGTTCTGGTGAAAAGATAAGACCCAGGTCTCTTTCCCAATTGAGTATGTAGTTAGGAGAAGGTTGGTTAGATGGTGAGATGAGTAGGTCATATAGTTGAGACAGCGCATGTCTAATTATCCGCCTCGCCTCACAGATTTGTTCAAATTCTGTCTCTTTTATACGAAGTGGCTGGAGGTAGCGATGTGAAAAAGTGTTGTAGTTGTTGGAATTGCCAACTCAACAGACTTAATGGGTCTGAGGTATCCGTGAGTGACTGAGAAGAGGGACAGGAGTTGGACATAATAAAGTGGTGTGCTCTAAACCTATTGGCCCTCATCAGCCTCCGGAACGAGCCTTGCTCTAACCCCGGAGGGAACATGGAGTTACCCAAAATCTGGAACATCAGGTGAAGGAGACGGAGAAATGTCCGGTAGTTCAAGGATAGATGAAACTGGCGAAGTATCGCCAATGGTATTTGGGATCCCAACCAGGGCATTGTGGCCAGCGGAGTAGGTAAAAAGGATTGCTCTACTGCTATCCATTGTTTAATCGACTTATGACGGCACCAGTCTACCAATCTAAGTAGATGTGTGGCTCGGTGATAGGAAATGAAATCCGGCAAACCTAGACCTCCACGAAGTTTAGGTCGGAATAGAATTGAACGGGCTATTCGTGGGTTTTCCTGCCCATACAAAACATGTAAGGATGGATAATAAAGTATGAAAAAATAATCTGGGAATATGTATGGGCACAGCTTGTAAAAAATATAGTATTCTGGGGAGGATATTCATTTTAAAAATGGAGATCAGTCCGAACCAGGTGAAGATACTTTTGTTCCAGCGGTCTAAGTCCGTTTTGTAGCATCTTTTTTATGACTACGTTGTACCATTCCTTTATTATTCCCGATAGAAGTTATGACTGAATTGCCAGCAGTTTTTTTAACGAAGGTCGAGCTGGGTGTTACCAGTTTGGGGTGTGTCCCTGCACAATCTGACACTATCCAATCAGTGCTACCAGTGTCAGACTGTGCAGTGACATCCCCCAACTGGTAACACTCAGCTGCTGGACCTTCTTTGCAAACTGCTAGCAGGAATAATAAAGGAATGGCACATGACAGAGTCATAAGAATAGATGCTCCAGAATTATTACATGGGAAATGCAAATAGTTACTAACACAGATGTGACAGGTCCTATTATTATAGTCTGAGTTAAATTCCTACGAATTACTTACGGTAGCCTGAGCTCATCGTGACACCCACTGCCCTCTGTGTCTGCCAGGGATACACAGGAATAATCCAGTATTTATTATAGGAATATCAATATAGTTTATAGAGGCAGAAAACTACACTGCTCAAAAAAATAAAGGGAACACAAAAATAACACATCCTAGATCTGAATTAATTAAATATTCTTCTGAAATACTTTGTTCTTTACATAGTTGAATGTGCTGACAACAAAATCACACAAAAATTAAAAAATGGAAATCAAATTTTTCAACCCATGGAGGTCTGGATTTGGAGTCACACTCAAAATTAAAGTGGAAAAACACACTACAGGCTGATCCAACTTTGATGTAATGTCCTTAAAACAAGTCAAAATGAGGCTCAGTAGTGTGTGTGGCCTCCACGTGCCTGTATGACCTCCCTACAACGCCTGTGCATGCTCCTGATGAGGTGGCGGACGGTCTCCTGAGGGATCTCTTCCCAGACCTGGACTAAAGCATCTGCCAACTCCTGGACAGTCTGTGGTGCAACGTGACGTTGGTGGATAGAGCGAGACATGATGTCCCAGATGTGCTCAATGGGATTCAGGTCTGGGGAACGGGCGGGCCAGTCCATAGCATAAATGCCTTCGTCTTGCAGGAACTGCTGACACACTCCAGCCACATGAGGTCTAGCATTGTCTTGCATTAGGAGGAACCCAGGGCCAACCGCACAAGCATATGGTCTCACAAGGGGTCTGAGGATCTTATCTCGGTACCTAATGGCAGTCAGGCTACCTCTGGCGAGCACATGGAGGGCTGTGTGGCCCTCCAAAGAAATGCCACCCCACACCATTACTGACCCAATGCCAAACCGGTCATGCTGGAGGATGTTGCAGGCAGCAGACTGTTCTCCACGGCGTCTCAAGACTCTGTCACGTCTGTCACATGTGCTCAGTGTGAACCTGCTTTCATCTGTGAAGAGCACAGGGCGCCAGTGGCGAATTTGCCAATATTGGTGTTCTCTGGAAAATGCCAAACGTCCTGCACGGTGTTGGGCTGTAAGCACAACCCCCACCTGTGGAGGTCGGGCCCTCATATCACCCTCATGGAGTCTGTTTCTGACCGTTTGAGCAGACACATGCACATCTGTGGCCTGCTGGAGGTCATTTTGCAGGGCTCTGTTCCTCCTTGCACAAAGGCGGAGGTAGCGGTCCTGCTGCTGGGTTGTTGCCCTCCTACGGCCTCCTCCACGTCTCCTGATGTACTGGCCTGTCTCCTGGTAGCGCCTCCATGCTCTGGACACTACGCTGACAGACACAGCAAACCTTCTTGCCACAGCTCGCATTGATGTGCCATCCTGGATAAGCTGCACTACCTGAGCCACTTGTGTGGGTTGTAGACTCCGTCTCATGCTACCACTAGAGTGAAAGCACTGCCAGCATTCAAAAGTGACCAAAACATCAGCCAGGAAGCATAGGAACTGAGAAATGGTCTGTGGTCACCACCTGCAGAACCACTCATTTATTTGGGGTGTCTTGCTAATTGCCTATAATTTCCACCTGTTGTCTATCCCATTTGCACAACAGCATGTGAAATTGATTGTCACTCAGTGTTGCTTCCTAAGTGGACAGTTTGATTTCACAGAAGTGTGATTGACTTGGAGTTACATTGTGTTGTTTAAGTGTTCCCTTTATTTTTTTGAGCAGTGTATTTCAGTGAAGTTAACATCCAAAATAAAACCACGCTATCTATCTCTAGCCGCAATCTAGTTTAACTGTAAACACAAGGGGAAGTTTGACAATCACCAAGTAATCAGCGCCAGATCGAGGCATTATGGCACCCTGCACATGGTGTCACTTCTCGGACTCGGGCACCACATTTCCTGCATTGCCCTGAAACGTATAAATTCTGTATTATAGCCATGATCCTTTTAAAGCTTTTACTCAAAAATGTGAAACGTATTCTAATTTGTAGTGCAGAACTGATTCACATGAGTACAAGGCAAAGACATAATATCAGCAGCGGGCAAAGTGCAGACGATCAATCGTACGGCGGATTGTTCATATGAATGATCCGACCATTGACATGTAAAACTAAACTGGCAGAAGAGATATGTACATAGAAAAAAATAAACAGCAGAGTGGGGTTGTGCAATATGGCGAATGATCGACCAAATTGTCTAATCATGCCACACACATCTAGTTTCAGCCGAAAAAAATCCACAGTAACCTGCTGACGGCGTAATATTTTAGAAAGATAGTGGATAAAATGGTCAAAATCAGCTATTTCGGCTGACTTTAATCTTGGGTGCATGCTCAGCTTACGGGCTCATGCACACAAACGTTTATTTTTTCCGTCTACGTTCCGTTTTTTTTGCGTTCCGTATACGGTCTGTATACAGAACCATTCATTTCAATGGATCCGCAAAAAAAATGAAAGGTATTCCATATGCCTTTCGTTTCCGTATTTCCGTTCAAAGATAGAACATGTCCTATTATTGTCCGCATAACGGACAAGATTAGTACCAGATGTTCCTTTCCACAAAAAACTGAATGCACACGGATGTCATCCGTATTTTTTGTGGATCCGTTTTTTGCTGACCGCAAAATACTGAAAAAGCCATACGGTCGTGTGCATGAACCCTATGGGCTCATGCACACGAACGTATTTTCTTCCCGTGTCTGTTCAGTTTTTTTTTGCGGACCTTATGTGTAACCATTCATTTCTATGGGTCCACAAAAAAAAAAGGAAGGTGCTCCATGTGCATTCTGTTTGTCCGCATTTCCATTTCGCAAAAAAATAGAACATGTCCAATTATTGTCGGAATTACAGACAAGGGTAGAACTGTTCTATTAGGGGCCAGCTGTTCCGTTCCGCAAAATATGGAATGCACACGGACGTCATCCGTATTTTTTGTGGACCGCAAAATACATACTGTCATGTGCATGAGGCCTAAGAAGGTCTCCAGCACCCATCATGTTTATATGTGCAGTCCAGATTAATTAATATAAGGGGGCGTAGGAAATGATATGTACAATAAGGAAAAAAAAATAATAATAATAAAAAAAGTAGTCAATAAAAAAGGAAAGGGTTTAAAGGGAAACTCTAACAATACGCTGCCATTAACCTTTATGTTCCCAGCTATTTATTTTTTTTATTGACGAAGGTGTATACATCGCCTTTAAATTCTTTCTCAACTAACTGGATGATGATGGTGATGATGCTGTAGTGCTTCCTTCTAAATTTATGGTGAGCGATTGGTGCCTATGACATAGAGACAGATTTTGCCTCAAAGGGTAACTGGCTGATTCATAAAGCGAGCACTGGGTGATATTTTAAGTGTAAGGGTAGTTTCACACAGACGTTTTTTCCTGCCGGTTTTTCAGCCAAAGCCAGGAGGATCAACAGGAAGAAAAAGTATAAATCATTCTTCTATATTTCTGATTTCTTTTCAAATCCACTTTTGGCTGAAAATCCTGCAGGAAAATCTGCCTAACAACCCCCTCCAAAAAAAACTCTGTGTGAACCTACCCCAAAGCTCTCCATTCACTTCAGTGGGACCCAGTGAGACCCACAGCTGACATTTATGACGTACCCTAGTGATATAACCTAAATGTCCCAGATGGGAGAACCACTTATTTGATAAAATAAAAAAAGCCAGCACCTTTTAAAGGGGTTCAAAAAGGAGATGTTTACGAGGCCTACAGTCAAAACTATGTCTTATGTGCCTTCTAGAAATACTTAAAAAAGTGAGGCTCTCACAAACTAAGGTAGGAATACCTGCACTAACTGGAGAAGCTAGAACTGCATTTCGATGGATGGAGCTGTCAAGCGGAAAATAGACTGAAAAGATGTGCAAAATTTGAAATAGAAAATCCAGTGTATTAGGAGGCAACCTGAGATACATCAACCTGACACATCTACAAACCTTTTTACTAATATTAACCAAAGAAAGAAGAAGGAAAAAGCAGGAAGAAAGAAAAAAGAAGAGAAAAAAGAACAAAGAAGAACAAAGAAAGAGAAAAAAGGAAAAAATAAGAACAAAGAAAGAAAAAGAGGAAAGAAAAATAAGAGAAAGAAGGAAAAAGAAAGAAGGAAGAAATAAGAAAAAGAAGAAAGTATAAAGAAGAAAGAAAAGGAAGAGAAAGAAGAACAAAGAAAAATAAAAAAGAGAAAGAAGGAAAAAGAAAGAAGAAAGAAAAGAAAAAAGAGGAAAAAAAAAAAGTATGACGATACTAGAATGCCATATTCTACCATATTTTGGTCACTAGGGGAGCTGTTAACGCTCTTATCAGGGCAGATTATGGCGGTTGTATGTGGCCCTACATGAAAACCTGCAGACAAAGCCCTCTGCTGTTATGTTGTCCTGACGTCTATAAAACATTAAGGTGAAAGTAATCCTGTGAGGAAATAATTGTCTAGCTTTGCAAAAGCAATATATTTTTTTCATGGTCACCGGCAGTGCAAGGCTTTTCCAAATCACTCCTTTAGCTAATGTTTTAATACACGGACACGCGACACATCTGGTATAAACCAAATATTTTCAGTCAGTTGGCGCCCAAAGTAAATGTTTGCCGAAGAAATTACAGAGACAATTAGGAAGTATGCCCTGTGTGAAGAGCAGATATTAACCCTTTATGGCACCTGGCAGGTCTGTTTAGGAAGTGACAGATTTAGAAGGGAACTCCCTGTCTGAGGAGATTGCAGAATGCTGTATAAATACCTCCATTATAAAATGCCTCTGCCCTATGTCATCCATACACACAGGCGGGTTAATAAGTGACAGCGTATGACAGGATAGTCGACTGTATATCCACAATGTAGACCGTCAGCAACAGAGCTCTAGACTAACTTTAAAGGGGTTTTCCGGTTTGCACCAACATCCTTTGAAGTAAGGCTACTTTCACACTCGCGTTTGGTGCGGATCCGTCATGGATCCGTTTGTATCCGTTAACATAGCCAAAACGGATCCGTCTTGAACACCATTGAAAGTCAATGGGGGACGGATCAGTTTTCAATGGTGCCATATTGTGTCAGTGAAAACGGATCCGTCCCCATTGACTTACATTGTGTGTCAGGACGGATCCGTTTGGCTCAGTTTCGTCAGACGGACACCAAAGCACTGCAAGCAGCGTTTTGGTGTCCGCCTCTAAGGCCTCATGCACACGACCGTTGTGTGCATCCGCGTCCGTTCCGTCATTTTTCACAGTTTAGCGGAGGTCCCAATAATTTCTATGGAGCTGTGAAAAAAAAATGATAGTCCTCTGTTTTTTCTCCGCGTCCGTGATTCCAGTCTGTCAAAAAAATATAACCTGTCCTATTCTTGTCAGTGGAAAACAGAGGACGGACCCATTCAAGTCAATGGGTCCGTCAAAAGCAACGGATGCACAACTGGTATGAAGGTAGATGAAATGTTGTAATGTTTCATTTACCTTTATTGCTTCTATCTGCCGTTCTGGGCTGTGATCACATGACCATGTCCATACAGGGGCAGTGATAGGGGAGTATCTGTGTAACTAGCTAGGTGGGAGGAGCCATAGAGTAGCTGGGCGTTGTCAGAGGCAGTGTCCGTCAAAAAAAATATAAAAGTGTCCATTATTTTTTTGAAGTTGACGATACTTGATTAGATTATTTTGGTGGTAACTATCATCACTTTACAGCTCACAGTAAACGCTGGTAATGAGGTATTATCAGTATATTGAGCTGTAGACATGTGTTACTTATAATCTTCATCATTCATTATGATTTTCCAAATTATTGTCTGGAAAAAAATGTTGGCTGTTTGTGATTTTTGGATAAATTGTAAAAAAAAATGAAAAATTCTGGTTCGGTGCTGGAGCTATGGCAGAGTGTGCCTTAGACTGCCCACAATAAAAGCCCATTCTGAAATGTGCACAGTTTTGCCTTACTGAGGGGGTGGGGGTCAGAAAACTAGTCAGTATTCCCGGTGTGGCCACCATTTGCCTCACGTAGTGCAACACATCTCCGTCGCATAGAGTTGATCAGGTTGTTGATTTTGGCCTGTGGAATGTGGGTCCACTCCTCTTCAATAGCTGTGCGAAGTTGCAGAATATCAGCAGGAACTGGAACACGCTGTCGTATACGCCGATCCAGAGCATCCCAAACATGCCCAATGGGTGACATGTCCGGTGAGTATGCTGGCCATGCAAGAACTCGGATGTTTTCAGCTTCCAGGAATTGTGTACAGATCCTTGCAATATGGGGCATTATCATGCTGCAACATGAGCTGATGGTCGTGGATGAATGGCACAACAATGGGCCTCAGGATCTTGTTGCGATATCTCTGTGCATTCAAAATGCCATCAATAAAATGCACCTGTGTTCGTTGTCCATAACATAGGCCTGCCCATACCATAACCCCACCTCCACCATGGGCCACTCGATCCACAACGCTGACGTCAGCAAACCGCTCACCCAGACGACGCCACACACGATGTCTGCCATCTGTCCTGAACAGTGAAAACCGGGACTCATCCATGAACAGAACGCCTCTCCAACGTGCCAGACGCCATCCAATGTGAGCATTTGCCCACTTAAGTGAGTTCTGACAACGTACTGCAGTCAGGTCCAGACCCTGATGAGGACGACGAGCATGCAGATGAGCTTCCCTGAGACGGTTTCTGACAATTTGTGCAGAAATTCTTTGGTTATGCAAACCGATTGTTGTGGCAGCTGTCCGGGTGGCTGGTCTCAGATGATCATGGAGGTGAACATGCTGGATGTGGAGGTCCAGGGCTGATGTGGTTACACGTGGTCTGTGGTTGTGAGGCCGGTTGGATGTACTGCCAAATGCAGACGGCTTATGGTAGAGAAATGAACATTCATTTCACGGGCAACAGCTCTGGTAGACATTCCTGCAGTCAGCATGCCAATTGCACGCTCGCTCAAACGTTAAGACATCTGTGGCATTGTGCTGTGTGACAGGGCCGGACTGGCCTGCCAGGATACCGGGGAATTTCCCAATAGGCCGGCAGGCCTGAGTGCCGCAAGGCCGCGGCCCTGGTGTCAAGTGGGGGCGGCCGGCGGCAGGGCACAGCAGCAGGAGATGAGCGCTTCCATTGTGGAAGCGCTCATCTCCATAGTCATCTGTATCGCCGTCCTCAGGACAACGATACAGATGTCTATGCTGCGGCAGGGGAGGGAGAGGTGTGTCCCCTCCTGTTCTCCTGATAGGCTGCCGGCCTAGTGCTGGCAGCCTATCAGAGGCCGGTGCAGGCGGCGCGATGACGACATCGCGCCGCCTGAGCCGTATAGGGAGGGACACAGGCCGGAAGAGGACTGCATTGCATCCCTGGAGTTAAGTATAAGTGTTTATTTTTTATATAGGTACAATACTGGATCATGATGGGGGGGGGGGGGGGCTACTGGCACATGATAAGGGGGGGCCTACTGGCACATGATATGGGGGCTATTGGCACATGATATGGGGGCTACTGGCACATGATATGGGGGCTACTGGCACATAAGGGGCGGCTACTGGCACATAAGGGGCGGCTACTGGCACATGATAAGGGGGCTATTGGCACATGATATGGGGGCTACTGGCACATGATATGGGGGCTACTGGCACATGATATGGGGGCTATTGGCACATGATATGGGGGCTACTGGCACATGATATGGGGGCTACTGGCACATGATATGGGGCTACTGGCACAAAAGTCTAAGGCACACCTGTGCAAAATATTCATGCTGTCTAATCAGCACCTTGATATGCCACACCTGTGAGGTGGGATGGATTATCTCGGCAAAGGAGAAGTGCTCACTAACACAGATTTAGACAGATTTGTGAACAAGATTTGAGAGTGATGGGTCTTTTGTGTATGAAGAAAATGTTTCAGATCTTTGAGTTCAACTCATGCAAAATAGGAGCAAAACCGAAAGTGTTTCGTTTTTATATTTTTGTTCAGTGTATATATAGTGCAGATATATATATATTTTTTCAGTTCAGCGTATGAAAACAGAGAAACAAACATGTATAAAATATAAAAATATACTGCAAAAAACGTTTGCAGGTCCATTAACAGCAGCTTTTGTTCAGGGTCTCCATGTAGAGATAGAAGATATAATTCCAAAATGTACAGAATAGAATTGAAGAGTTAAAAAGAATGACAAAATGCACAATGACATACTAAGAAGATGCTAGAGTTTACACTTGCTGACTACATATCATTATCGTTAAACCTTCATTTCAAGAAAGTTTATGATGTTATCTAAAGTGGGTCAAAGTCTGAGCATCATTTACAGAGGGCCTGTCCCCTCTCCTGACATGACTGTTTAGCAAATACTTGCATCCCCCATGTAATAATAATTCTGGAGCATCTATTCTTATGACTCTATGTTGTACCGTCCCTTTATTATTTCTGCTAGAAGGTACAAATGAATTGCTAGCAGTTTGCAATAAAGGTCCAGATGGGTGTTAACAGCTAAGGGGTGGGGGGGGAAGGTGTCCCTGCACAGCCTGCACTATCTAATCAGTGCTGCCAGTGTCAGACTGAGCAGCGACACCCCCCCCCAACTGGTAATACCCATCTGGACCTTCATTGCAAACTGCTAGCAATTCATTCATAGTTTCTAGCAGGAATAATAAAGGAATGGCACATCATAAAGCCATAAGAATATATGCTCCAGAATTGTTATTACATAGGGTGTGTAAGTAGTTACTAAAACAGAGATTTCAGGAGAGGTTACAGGTCCTATTGAACAAGCAAATACATATTAACCCTTTTATAACCGGGCCCAAAAAGGCCTGAGTGTTCAGGCAACTTTTTGTCATTTTGTGCACATGGTGGTTTAGTGACCGTAGCTTTTTTATTTGTTTGACTACGAAAACAATTTTTGCGATAATTTTTTTTTACTTGACACTTTTTGGACATGTTTTTTTTTTAGTTTTGTTTTTAGGTTTAAAGGGAACCTGTCACCGGGATTTGATGTATAGAGCTGAGGACATGGGTTGCTAGATGGCCGCTAGCACATCCGCAATACCCAGTCCCCATAGCTCTGTGTGCTTTTATTGTGGAAAAAAAACGATTTGATACATATGCAAATTACCCTGAGATGTGTCCTGTATATGAGATGAGTCCAGCGTGAAGGAGCCCAGCAACGCCCCGCATCCTCAGAATCTCTTCCTTGCTCCCCGACGTCAGGCAGGCAGAGCGCCGTAATCTCGCGATACGCGAGCTAGCGCATGCGCAGTGTCCTCATAGTGTTCCTTGCCTGTGCTGGCATCAGCCTCAGGGAAGGAACAGCGCATTCGCTAGGATGCGGGGACCATGCGGTCAGCTGTCTCACTCTCATTTCTTCTTGTTGCATGTTGAAGCTCTACTTGGAATCTTGTTAAGATCCAACAATGTAAAATATGATTTTTTTGCCATTTTTTAAGTGGTCTTAAACTTTTGATCAGGACTGTACGTACTAGCTGCACAGGGCATGTGCAGATAGCACGTATATTGTCGTATGGCAGTCAGGAAGGGGTTAAGGAAGCGAGAACGTTTTGAAAAATGCTAAGAAAATGTCAAAGAAAAAAAATGTAAAAACAAAACAAAAAACAGACGATGACCACCAAATGTCCCTAGCTGTATGTAATGTTCCATGACTACATTAGGGCTCATTCAGACGGCCGTATGCTCTCTGCAAATATGCGGATAGTTATTTTTTTTTGCGTACAGTTCAGCATGTCCGCAAAAAAAAACTAATTGCATTCCATTTTTTGGCTGACCCATAGACTTCAATGGGGCCATGTCCTGATTTTCACTGACAAGTATAGGATATGTTTCATCTATTTTGCTGAGCCGTGCAATGGAAAAAAAGGGCCCCATAGACGTGAATGGGACAGCACCTAATCCGCATTTTTGCGGACAGCCCTAACTCTGATCAATACGAATAAAAGACAATTTATGTGATTGAGCTGGTTGTGTTCACTGCATCATAAAGTATTAATTTGTAGAAGGACAGATTGCAGGCCTGCTCCCGTCCCTTTAAATAGATGATCACATGTCAGTTCTGCTAACAATAGCTTCGGGGCCCAGAACAAAAAACGTCAAGTGACCAATCTCCAAGTCTCTGCTGCAGCCCAACGATTCAACATTGCACCGCACCAAGGAACCTTTGCCTCAATCGTTTTGTTGACTCTCTGTGGTATAAAATAGCTTGTTAACAGCCCGATTATGTGTGTTTGACGCATATCAATTTAATCACCTAACAGAAGGTATGCACCGCAGGACGGTATTTGTTTCCTGCCAGGCAGTAAAACATTGTACCCTTTGTGAATAGTGAGCGTCAATACTTTTTTTTTTTACTATTAAAACAGGTGCACATAGCAAGAGCAATTGACTTCTGCAGGATTTGATAACTAAAGGCAGGGAAAACATTCTCTTGGTCTATTTGAGATGTGCTGGAAAAAGCAAACAGGGCAATTCCAAGAGTAAAATCAATGGAATACAAGATGTGGAGTTATTTTAGGCATTTTCCCATAGACTTTTGTATAGGGGAAACAAAGACTGCAAAAAATACAACTAAAACATGTGACTAAAATAAATAAATAAATAAATAAGGAAAGATACAAAAAAATGTTGTAAAAATGCATGAATTTCATGGCATTTTTTGTTAGGGTACTTTCACACTTGCGGCAGGACGGATCCGACAGGCTGTTCACCCTGTCTGATCCGTCCTTCCGCTATTTCGCCGTGCCGCCGCTTCGTCCCCATTGACTATAATGGGGACGGGGCGGAGATGTGAGGCCGCACTGGCCACCAATGATGGGGGATTCGGAACATGATTTTAACTGGGGGGGGGGGGGAGGGGAGGCCGCACTGGCCACCAATGAATATAATATTGGGGAGGGAGGGGGTCTGCCTCCTCCTGCCTGGCAGCACCTGATCTCTTACAGGGGGCTATGATACGCACAATTAACCCTTTAGGTGCGGCACCTGAGGGGTTAATTGTGCGGATAACAGCCCCCTGTAAAAGATCGGGTGCTGCCAGGCAGCAGGGGGCAGTCATGTACACAGTTCGTAGGATATTCTAACTTGAAGCGTCCCCATCACTATGGGAACACCTCTGTGTTAGAATATACTGTCGGATATGAGTTTCACGATCTAACTCAAATCCGATGGTATATTCTAACACAGAGGCGTTCCCATGTTGATGGGGACGCTTCAAGTTAAAATATACCATCGGATTGGAGAAAACTCAGATCCTATGGTATATTAACTCCTGACTTTACATTGAAAGTCAATGGGGGACGGATCCGTTTGCAATTGCACCATATTGTGTCAACGTCAAACGGATCCGTCCACATTGACTTGCATTGTAAGTCAGGACGGATCCGTTTGGCTCCGCACGTCCAGGCGGACACCAAAACGACTTTTTTTTCATGTCCGTGGATCCTCCAAAAATCAAGGAAGACCCACGGACGAAAAAACGGTCATGGATCACGGACCAACGGAACCCCGTTTTGCAGACCGTGAAAAAATACTGTTGTGTGCATGAGGCCTTAAAGGAGGGAAAAATTACGGCCCAGTGCGCAAGCGCGGCTAACTACAGAACATCCATCCGATCTCCGCGCCTGCGCAGTGTGGGGGTAGGGAGATCTGATGGCCATTTTTTCTGTTAAATAAATATCGGCACAACTCCGGCACACCTCCTCACGTCATTTCCGGTGCGACCGGAAGTTACAAGGTAGGGAAATCTTACGAAGTAGGGTAATGTAACGTTACACCGGCATCTCTTCTGTCTTCATCTGTGAGGAAAAGGACCTTTGATGACGTCACTACGCTCATCACATGATTCATCACCATGGTGATGGATCATGTGATGGACCATGTGATGAGCGCAGTGACGTCACCACAGGTCCTTTTCCTCACAGATGAAGACAGAAGAGAAGCCGGCTGCGCGAACAAGTGGATTAAGGCGAGTTAAATATTTTTTTTTTTAACCCCTCCAGCCCTATTTTACTAAGCATTCTGTATTAAGAATGCTATTATTTTCCCTTATAACCAATAATACAATCTACACAACACCTAACACCAAACATGCCGATTTTTCTCACGCGCGTGCAAAACGCATTACAATGTTTTGCACTCGCGCAGAAAAATCGCACATTTTCCCGCAACGCACCCGCATCTTATCCGGCCAAAAAACATGACGCCCGTGTGAAAGAGGCCTAAGGGTTGCATAGCATCATACATCAATATAATGCTATGTGACTCCCACAGTGCTGGGAGGTCAAGCCGGGAGCTGCGCTGCGAGTCCGCAGTGAGACACTCGCTTGTCTGAAAGGGGCCTAAGCCTCTTTCACACGTCAGTGTTTTGGTCAGTGATTTCCGTAAGTAAGGGCTCATGCACACGACAGTATGTATTTTGCAGTCCTTAAAAAAATACAGATGAGGTCCATGTGCATTCCTTATTTTGTGGAACGGAACAGCTGGCCCTCTAATAGAACAGTCCTATTCTTGTCTGTAATGAGGGCAATAATAGGACATGTTCTATATTTTTGCGGAACAGACATCCGGAAACGGAATGCACATGGAGTAACTTTGTTTGCAGACTCATTGAAATGAATGGTTCTGCATATGGTCCGCAAAAAAAAAAAGGATTGGGCACGAAAAGAAAATACTCTTGTGTGCATGAGCCCCAATTGTGAGCCAAAACCAAGATTGGAGCCTCCACAGACATAATGTATAAAGGGAAAGATCTGCACCTGTTCTGTGTTTAGAGCCGCACCTGGTTTTGGTTCACAATCACTGATGGAAATCACTGACCGAACACTGATGTGTGAATGAGACATTAGTTTGACCTCTGGAGGTCCTTTATCAATTAGACAGGTTCATATTCACTTCGACTGGTCTAATTTTTTTGCGCATGAAAAAGTCACATCTTTGCAGAGAAAAGTCACATGTCTCCCAGAAAGTGCGACTTTTCATACAAAAAAGTCGCAGCTCACCACTGAAAACAGACAAAGAAAAGTACACCAGCCCTGGAGTGGAGTAGAAATGAGACTGCTTTTGCAACAAATTCAGGTGCGCCTACATAAATAAGTTGCAAAAGTTAGAAAACTTCTGAAGTAGTCAAAAAAAATCTAAATAGTCGAAGGGGAAGCAGCCTCCAAAACGGGCGCAATTTCAGTAGTAAATGAAACTAAAAAAATAAGTGTGTCTAAAACAGCACTTTAGTAAATGTGCCCCAGCATAACGGAAACGTGACGGATCCGTTTTGCAGCCCACAGACTTCTATTATGACGGAATGAATAACGGAATGCCTCTAAAGGCCTTCCGTCATAGTCCGTGGTAACGGAATCCATAACGCAATTCACCTTTAACCAACAAAGGAAGTGTGAACGAATATCAAAATATGAAATTCGCTCATCTCTATTGGACACTAAACAAAATTCTGGCGCAAATTCCCCCATGGAGGTGGTTTAAAAAAACCTAAATCAAATCTAACGAGTTGGCCAAAATTGATTATACCACAAACTAAAAAATTGCAAAATTGTGCCATGATCTATCCATGAGGCGGTGCGAGGGAATGTGTCTAGTAGGTGCCGACTTGTACCAAGTGTAATAAGTAGTGTGTAACATTTTGACACATTTGTGGCAATTTGCACAAATTAATGTCTTGTTTGCTTTTTGAGTCTTTTTTATGCAACTATTTTTAAATGTCCCCAACTTTCACTGAATTTATAGGGTAAAAACCAAAAATCTATATGAGAGCACGAACTAAAAGAGCAGGTGCCCATGGTCAAATGGAAAGTATCTGCACATAAGGCCTCATGCACACGACCGTTGTTGTGGTCCGTTTTTCGTGATTTTCTGCGGACCCACTGACTTTCAATGGGTCCGTTGAAAACTCGACTAATGCACCGTTTGTGATCCGCGTCCGTGATCCGTGTTTCCAGTCCGTCAAAAAAATATAACCTGTCCTATTTTTTTCACGGAAAACGGTTCACGGACGCATTCAAGTCATTGGGACCGTGAAAAAAAGCGGAGGCACACAAGATTGTCATCCGCATCCGTTTTTTTCCTATCATTTGCATGACAGACTTTTTTTTACTTTCCTTCATGTCTGGTGATCCTCCAAAAATAAAGGAAGACACACGGAAACAAAAACGGATCACGGAACAACGGAACCCCATTTTGCGGAACGGAACACAACAACGGTCGTGTGCATGAGGCCTCAGCCGGCCATACACGAGATAAGTTGGCCGACAGCTCTCACTTGATCCTCCTATACATCTACATCAGAGATCAGCAACCTTCAGCACTCCAGCGCTGCTGTGAAACTACAACTCCCAGCATGCACTCTTACTCATCTGTTCTTGTAACTCCCATAGAAGTGAAAGGAGGATTCTGGGAGTTGTAGTTTCAGAACAGCTGGCGTGCCGGAGGTTGCTGATCCCTGATCTACAGTCGTGGCCTGGCCAAGCATGTACATGTAGTGAATGGGGACAGGGAAGAAAGCTGCGACCAGCGGCTTATATCCCCCACTAGAGGTACCTTCACACGGGGCAGAAAATCAGTTCCATTCATTTGAATAGGACGGCAGGCACACGGATTTCTGGAAGCCCCATTAAGGCTGCTTTCACACTAGCGTTTTTGCTGAATCCGTCATGGATCAGCAAAAACATTTCCGTTTTGATAATACAACCGCCTGCATCCGTTATGAACGGATCCGGTTGTATTATGTCTTATATAGCCAAGACGGTTCCGTTCAGGCTCCATTCACACGTCCGCAATTCCGTTCCGCATTATGCGGAACGGAATTGCGGACCTATTAATTTCTATGGGGCTGCACGTGCGGCCCGGATCCGGAACCGCACTTCCGGGTCTGCAATTCCGATCCCGAAAAAAATAGAACATGTCCTATTCTTGTCCGCAATAAGCCTTTTCTATTAAGTGATGTGCGGTCCACAAAATGCGGAACGCACATTGCCGGTGTCCGTGTTTTGCAGATCCGCAAAACACACACGGACGTCTGAATGGAGCCTCAATGATGGACGGATCCGTTTTCTATTGTGTCAGAGAAAACGGATCCGTCCCCATTGACTTACATTGTGAGTCAGGATAATTCCGTCTTGCTCCGCACCCCATCACGGAGAGAAAAACGCTGCTTTCTGCGTTATTCTGTTTGTGATGGGAACGCAACCAAACAGAACGGAATACATTCTGGCGCACTCCGTTTCATTCAGTTCAGTTTTGTCCCCATTGACAATGAATAGGGACAAAATGGACTAGTTTTCCTCCGCTATTGAGATCCTATGACAGATCTCAATAGCGGGAAAGGAAAGCGCAGATGTGAATGAGGCCTAAGGTGAATGGAACTTCTGCCACAAAATCTGCCGGATGTAAAGGCACCCTAAGGGCTCATGCACACAAACATATTTTCTTTCCATGTCCGTTCCGTTTTTTTGTGTGGACCGTATGCGAAACCATTCACCTCAATGGGTCGGCAAAAAAAAACGCAAGTTACTCCGTGTGCATTCCATTTCCGTATGTCTGTATTTCCATAAAATACACACAAATGTCATCCATATTTTTTGCGGATCCGTTTTTTTACATACGGTCATGTGCGTGAGCCCTAAGGCCTCTTTCACACGAGCGTGACGGATTAGGTCCGGATGTGTTCAGTGAAACTCGCACCATTTTGCAAGCAAGTTCTGTCAGTGATTGCGTTCAGTTTTTTAGTTTTTTCAGTGCGGGTGCAATGCGTTTTGATACGTTTTTCACGTGCATGATAAAAAACTGAAGGTTTACAAACAGCATCTCTTAGCAACCATCAGTGAAAAACGCATCACATCCGTACTTGCTTCCGGATGCAATGCGTTTTTCACTGATGCCCCATTCACTTCCATGGGGCCAGGGCTGCGTGAAAAACGCAGACTATAGAACATGCTGCGTTTTGCACGCAACGCAGAACTGATGTGTGAAAAAAACGCTCATGTACACAGACCCATTGAAATGAATGGGTCGAGATTCAGTGCGGGTGCTATGTGTTCACATTACGCATTGCACCTGCGCAGAAAGCTCGCTCGTGCGAAAGGGGCCTTAGGGTGCCCTCACACATTGCAGAAAATTCTGCCAGAAAAGCCGCAGAATTGTTGAGGATTTTTTTTGGTGTGAAGTATGGTGCAGATTTTTGTTGCACACGAATGCTCCGTTTTTTGCGGTCTGAAAATCGGAGATCCGCAAAAAACGGAAGCCGCCCGTGTGCCTTCCGCAATTTGCGGAACGGGCGGCCCATTGTAGAAATGCCTATTCTTGTCCGCAAAACGGACAAAAATAGGACGTTCTATTTTTTTTTGCGGGGCCACGGAACGGAGCAACGGATGCGGACAGCACATAGAGTGCTGTCCGCATCTTTTGCGGCCCCATTGAAGTGAATGGGTCCGCGTCTGAGCCGCCAAAATGGCGGCTTGGATGTGGACCCGAAAAACGGTCGTGTTCATGATGCCTTCTTGTGTGAAAATCTCTCCATCCAATTTAATTCTGCCGCTGAAAACATTGCAGAAAAATATGCACAGCTTTTGGCCTCATGCATCCGCGTCCGTGATCTGTGGTTTCAGTCCGTCAAAAAAATATGACCTGTCCTATTTTTTTCGCGGATAACGGTTCGCGGACCCATTCAAGTCAATGGGTCCGCGAAATAACGCGGAGGCACACAAGATTGTCGTCCGCGTCAGTTTTTTTCCTATCATTTGCTAAGCAAACTTGACTTAGATTTTTCTTACTTTCTTTCATGTCTGGTGGTCCTCCAAAAATAAAGGAAGACACACGGAAACAAAAACGGAAACGGATCACGGAACAACGGAACCCCATTTTGCGGAACGGAACACAACAACGGTCGTGTGCATGAGGCCTTTGTGGCAGATTTTTCCCAGCATTTTAGGCCTCGTTCACACTTCAGTGTTTGGTCAGTGATTTCCATCAGTGATTTATGAGCCAAAACCAGGTGTGGGTCAAAACCACAGAACAGGTGCAGATACGGCGGGTCCGCAATACACTGGCACCGGTAGTCTATCCCGCATCACGGACCCATTAATTTCAATGAGTCCGCAATACGGGAGATGCGGAACGGAGGCACGGAACGGAACACCGGAAGCACTATGGAGTGCTTCCGTGGTGTTTCTTTCCATTGTTCCGCACCGCAAATAAATATGGCATGCACTACTTTTTTGTGGTGTGGACAGATCACAGACCTATTCAAGTTGAATGGGTCTGGATCTGTCTGCGGCCACCGCACGGATGTTGCCGTGCATTGGGGACCGCAAATTGAGATCCCCAATGCACGGAACAGCCAGCACATGGTCGTGTGCATGAGCCCATAGGCCTCCTGCACACGAACGTGTGTGCCTCGTGGCTGTGCTGCTGCCCGCAAAATGCGGGCTGCAATTCACAAACACCCACCGTGGGGCAGCTGCAGCGGATTCCGGACCCATTCACTTTAATGAGTCCGCGATCCGGCCGTTCCGCAAAACGATAGGACATGTTCTATATTTTTGTGGAACGGAAGTACGGGACGAAACCCCACGGAAGCACTCTGTAGTGCATCCGTAGGGTTCCGTTACGCACCATTCCACATCTCCGGATTTGCGGACCCATTGAAGTGAATTCACACGCAATGGTGCCCGTGTATTGCGGATCCGCAAATGCGGTCCGCAAAATGGCAACGGGACACCTACGGTCGTGTGCAGGAGGCCTTATACTGTGGTTTCACTTCTGGTTTTGGCTCACAAATCACTGATGGAAAAAGTTACTCCGTGTGCATTCCGTTTCCGTATTTCCGTTCCGCAAAAAAATAGACCATGTCCTATTATTGTCCGCATTACGGACAAGGATAGGACTGTTCTATTAGGGGCCAGCAGTTCTGTTCCGCAAAATACAGAATGCACACGGACATCATCCCTATTTTTTGCGGATCCGTTTTTTACAGACCGCAAAATACATATGGTCGTGTGCATAAGGCCTTATACTGCAGAATGAGTTTGCCATAGGATAATATGACGGAAGTCTTGATGGGGCAGATTTTCCACAATGGACACGAGGGCAGGCGAACGCACATAAAATGCACATGAATTTCCGTGTGGATTTATGGGAGTTTCTGCAGCATATCCGCACCAAAATCTGCACTGTCTAATTACAGATTTTGGTGCTGATTAGATGTCGTTTTGCTGCAAATCTCAAACTTTCATTGAAAAGGGGGAAATCTGTAGCTAAAACTGCAAACATAATTGACCTACAGCGGATTTGCAAATTCGAACAAAACATTAATTTCCGCATGGAAAAAATCTGCAAAGTGTAGATGAGATTTGTGTAATCTCGTACACTTTGACGGTGCTGTAATAGGCTGCGGGTTTTTTCTCCTGTGCGTGAATCTGCATATTCTGCAGCGTGTGCACGGGGCCTGCAATGGTCAGGTCATGACACATCAGGACGGTCTGCTGTACATTTCCTATGTATTACTGCTTCCTTACGGTATTATTTCTCTATTATAGAGGGATGCCTGAATCTTACGTTTTCTGTGTGGGTATTTTTCTATAAATCACACAACTTTTGCTGCAAATGGGTTTCTTGAACTAATGCAACAAGCAGAGTAAGTGCTTTTTGCCTGTGGCTATATTGGCAGATATCACAGCAATGCAGACATCGGGAGGAGGATGTACAGGTCCCATTCCCCGCGATGTGGATTTTTATATGGAAGGTTTGTTCAGCTTCAGTACAAGTACAGGAGCCTTTCATCTGTAATGATAGTACATCAAGCATCAGTCTAGGGCCTCATGCACGCAACCTTATGTATTTTGTGGTCTGCAAAAAAATGGATCCACGAAAAATATGGATGACATCCGTGTGCAGTCCGTATTTTGCGAAACGGAACAGCTGGCCCTTAATAGAACAGCACTATACTAACCATTTTTTTGGCGGACCCATTGACATGAATGGTCCTAAAAAAACAAACGGAACGGACACGAAATGAAATTACGTTCGTGTGCATGAGGCCTAAGGCCACATACACAAGACCGCATCCATTTTGCAGTCCACAAATCACAGATTTGCAAAATACGGATGCAGTCTGTGAGCCATCCGCACTTTATGTGCAGACCCATTGTTTCCAGGGTCCGTATTTTGCAGAGATAGTCAATTTTTTTTTGTGGAACAGACATACGGATGTGGAAAGACCATGGATGATTCGTGTGCTTTTCACATCTGTCAGTTCCGCAAAAAAGAGAAGAACATGTCCTATACTGTATGTGTCTGAAAAATGTGGACCACGGACCGATTGAAGTCAATGGGGCTAGAAAAAAATGCAGATGCAACGTGGGCTGCATCCGTATTTTTGCGGACCGCAAGACGGATACCGTCACTTGCATGGGGTCTAATAAGAAATACGAACATTGGTAGTAATCCAGATACAACTCCTTTAAAGAGGACCTTTCACTACAATAAAAAATCTAAACTAAGCATACAGACATGGAGAGCGGCGCCCAGGGATCTCCCTGCACTTACTATTATCCCTGGGCGCCGCTCCGTTCTCCCGGTATAGCCTCCGGTATCTTCATATGTTTGGCTCCACCCAGTTGAGCCTGCCGGCGTCTCCTTCTCCCAGGCTGTAGCGCTGGCCAATCGCAGCACTCCGCTCATAGCCTGAGAGGTTTTTTTCTCTCTCAGGCTATGAGCTGTGCGCTGCGATTGGCCAGCGCTACAGCCTGGGAGAAGGAGACGCCGGCAGGCTCCACCCAGTTGAGCCGAAAATCTGAAGATACCGGAGGCTATACCGGGAGAACGGAGCGGCGCCCAGGGATAATAGTAAGTGCAGGGAGATCCCTGGGCGCCGCTCTCCATGTCTGTATACTTAGTTTACATTTTTTATTGTAGTGAAAGGTCCTCTTTAAGCACAATATAAGCACACAGAGCTATGGGGACTGGATATTGCGGATATGCTAGTGGCCATCTAGCAACCCATGTCCTCAGCTCTATACCCCAAATCCTGGTGACAGGTTCTTGTGCCCTGGTACTTAAGGACACAGGGCGCACATGTACGCCCTGTGTATTTTCGATCACTGCCGTGCGGCTGGCAGTGATCGGAACCCGGTGCCTGCTCAAATCATTGAGCAGGCACCTAGGCTAAATGCGCGGGGGGGTCCTGCGACCCCCCCATGTCGGCGATCGCGGCAAACCGCAGGTCAATTCAGACCTGCGGTTTGCTGCGATTTCTGCAGTTTCTGATCCCCGCGGTCCCTGACCGCAGGGATCAGAAACTTTAGTATTCCTAAAATATAACTGTATCCCCCCCCCCTGCACCCCTGAGTGATTTTAGCCCGGTGGGAGGTGCAGGGGGAGGGTTGCGGGCGGTGCGGCAGGCGGGATCGCGATCCCCCGCCCGCCTCCCCTTGAATAATCGTTGGTGGTTAGTGGGTATACCAGGGTGCCAGCACATTGCTGACACCCTGGTATAAACGGCTGAGATCTGCGATGCGATGTCAGCCGTTTAACCCTTTCCATACAGCGGTCTTTACGGACCGCTGTATGGAAAAGGTTAACAGCTCAGGGAGCTCCCTCCCTCTCCCATCGGGGGGCTGCTGTGCCTTTGCAGCCCCCCCGATTGAGAGAGCCCCCAGACAGCCCCGTCCTTACCCTTCCCCGTCTGCACAGTTCTGACCACTACAGAGCAGACGGGGAAGGTTCCCATGGCAACAGGACGCCGTCTCAGGCATCCTGCTGTCCATGGTGCTGAACAGATCTGTGCTAAAAGGCATAGATCTGTTCAGACAAAGTGTAAAATACAGTACAGTAAAATATATATTGTACTGTACTGTATTATACAGACATCAGACCCACTGGATCTTCAAGAACCAAGTGGGTCTGGGTAAAAAAAAATAAAGTAAAAATCAAAAAACGCATTTATCACTGATTAAAAATGAAAAAAATAAAATTCCCTACACATGTTTGGTATCGCCGCGTCCGTAACGACCTGATCTATAAAACGGTCATGTTACTTTACCCGAACGGTGAACGCCATAAAAAAAAAAAAAAAAAAAACTATGATGAAATTGAAATTTTGCCCACCTTACTTCCCAAAAAAGGTAATAAAAGTGATCAAAAAAGTCGTATGTACGCCAAAATTGTAACAATCAAATCGTTATCTCATCCCGCAAAAATCATACCCTACCCAAGATAATCGCCCCAAAACTGAAAAAACTATGGCTCTTAGACTATGGAAACACTAAAACATGATTTTATTTGTTTCAAAAATGAAATCATTGTGTAAAACTTACATAAATAAAAAAAAAGTATACATATTAGGTATCGCCGCGTCCGTATCGACCGGCTCTATAAAAATATCACATGACCTAACCCCTCAGGTGACCACCGTAAAAAAATAAAAACGGTGTAAAAAAAAGCATCTTACGTCACAAAAAGTGTAATAGCAAGCAATCAAAAAGTCATATGCACCCCAAAATAGTGCCAATCAAACAGTCATCTCATCCCGCAAAAAATGAGACCCTACTTAAGATAATCGCCCAAAAACTGAAAAAACTATGGCTCTTAGACTATGGAGACACTAAAACTTTGTTTTGTTTTAAAAATTAATTCATTGTGTAAAACTTACATAATAAAAAAAACTGTATACATATTAGGTATCGCCGCGTCCGTGACAACCTGCTCTATAAAATTACCACATGATCTAACCTGTCAGATGAATGTTGTAAATAACAAAATAAAAAAAACGATGCCAAAAAAGCTATTTCTTGTTACCTTGCCGCACAAAAAGTGTAATATAGAGCAACCAAAAATCATATGTACCCTAAACTAGTACCAACAAATCTGCCACCCTATCCCGTAGTTTCTAAAATGGGGTCACTTTTTTGGAGTTTCTACTCTAGGGGTGCATCAGGGGGGCTTCAAATGGGACATGGTGTCCAAAAAACCAGTCCAGAAAAATCTGCCTTCCAAAAACCGTATGGCATTCCTTTCCTTCTGCACCCTGCCGTGTGCCCGTACAGCAGTTTACGACCACATATGGGGTGTTTCTGTAAACTACAGAATCAGGGCCATAAATAATGAGTTTTGTTTGGCTGTTAACCCTTGCTTTGTAACTGGAAAAAAAATATTAAAATGGAAAATCTGCCAAAAAAGTGAAATTTTGAAATTGTATCTCTATTTTCCATTAAATATTGTGCAACACCTAAAGGGTTAACAAACTTTGTAAAATCAGTTTTAAATACCTTGAGGGGTGTAGTTTCTTAGATGGGGTCACTTTTATGGAGTTTCTACTCTAGGGTTGCATCAGGGGGGCTTCAAATGGGACATGGTGTCAAAAAACCAGTCCAGCAAAACCTGCCTTCCAAAAACCATATGGCGCACCTTTCACTCTACGCCCCGCTGTGTAGCCGTACAGTAGTTTACGGCAGAGTCAGGGCAATAAAGATACAGTCTTGTTTGGCTGTTAACCCTTGCTTTGTTAGTGGAAAAAATGGGTTAAAATGGAAAATTAGGCAAAAAAAAGAAATTCTCAAATTTCATCCCCATTTGCCAATAACTCTTGTGCAACACCTAAAGGGTTAACGAAGTTTGTAAAATCAGTTTTGAATACCTTGAGGGGTGTAGTTTATAGAATGTGGTCATTTTTGGGTGGTTTCTATTATGTAAGCCTCGCAAAGTGACTTCAGAGCTGTAGTGGTCCCTAAAAATTGGGTTTTTGTAAATTTCTGAAAAATTTCAAGATTTGCTTCTAAACTTCTAAGCCTTGTAACATCCCCAAAAAATAAAATATCATTCCCAAAATAATTCAAACAGGAAGTAGACATATGGGGAATGTAAAGTCATCACAATTTTAGGGGTATTACTATGTATTACAGAAGTAGAGAAACTGAAACTTTGAAATTTGCAAATTTTTCCAAATTTTGTTAAATTAGGTATTTTTTGGTGAAAAAAAAAAAAAATTTTTTACTTCATTTTACCAGTGTCATGAAGTACAATATGTGATGAAAAAACAATCTCAGAACGGCCTGGATAAGTCAAAGCGTTTTAAAGTTATCAGCACTTAAAGTGACACTGGTCAGATTTGCAAAAAATGGCCTGGTCCTTAAGGTGTAATAAGGCTGTGTCCTTAAGGGGTTAAAGAGGACCTTTCACCGATTCTTACCCTATGAACTAACTATACTGACATGTAGAGCGGCGCCCGGGGATCTCACTGCACTTACTATTATCCCCGGGCGCCGCTCCGTTCTCCCGCTATGCCCTCCGGTATCTCCGCTCACTAAGTTATAGTAGGCGGAGATACCAGTCCCTAAGTTATGGTAGGCGGAGTCTGCCCTAGCGCTGGCCAATCGCAGCGCAGAGCTCACAGCCTGGGAGGTTATTTTCTCCCAGGCTGTGAGCTCTGCAATGCGATTGGCCAGTGCTAGGGCAGACTCCGCCTACCATAACTTAGGGAACGGAGATACCGGAGGGCATAGCAGGAGAACGGAGCGGCGCCCGGGGATAATAGTAAGTGCAGAGAGATCCCCGGGCGCCGCTCCACATGTATGTATACTTAGTTCATAGGGTAAGAATCGGTGAAAGGTCCTCTTTAAGCTGCATTAAGGCAATTCCTTTTAATTTGCATTACTGAAATAAATGGACTTTTGAACGATATTCACATTTTTCAGGTTTCACCTGTAGACACGGACAGATGTATAGATGATAGATTAGATAGATTAAACAGGTAGATATCTAAGATAGGAAGATAGATTACAGATATAGATTAGATTGACAGACAGATATGAGATAGATAGATAGATAGATAGATAGATAGATAGATAAACAGAGCATCTATGTATTTTTGACTGTACAAACCTTTCCCCACTGGGGCACCAGCTCAAGTGAAGTCTTAATACAGATGTACAATATACAAATACAGCTCCCTCTGACTTTCTTGGTTTGTATCTTCTCTGGGTGCGCCCTCAAATCAGGTCAATACAATTACGCTGTGCAGCAGAGCAGTAAATTGTAAGATTGACTCGCTTAAGATCCCCAAACATGTACTTTCCCAGTTGGCAAGCAAATCGTGACTCATAGCCCCGTGTTTTATGACAGCCATATGCTGAGCCTACCACTGTCTCTTCAACACAACGTTTTCTAATCAGGATCTGTTATTAAACAGGATTCACCATAAATGGAACAATTACCACCCCTGCCCATTGACAACATATAACAACAACCTTAAACAATGTACTCGGTTACCCCTGTAGTCATTTATTCCTATAAATCCTTTATTAAAAGTTGCGAATTTTTTTGTTGCAACTGGCATTTTTATGAGAGGGCAGGGCCATCGCCCCGACTTATTCATCATTATTTACACCAGAAACTGGCGTAAATGATGACTAAAACCTACGGGCATCTCTGAGCTGTCGGAGGAGGCCTGCGCCTCGCCATAAATGACATGCTTCCTCCTCACGCCAGTCTTGAGAAATCAGGGATTATACGTGTCTACTGGTTGTAGGTGTCCCATTATTCCATCGGATTGGAAACGTCTCTATGAAGACACCTTTTTTAAAGAATTATTATCATTCTAAGGGCTCATGCATGCGAACGTCTTTTCTTTCCGTGGCCGTTCCATATTTTTTTTAGCGGACCATTCATGTCATTGGGTCCGTAAAAAACAACAGAGGTTATTCCGTGTGCAATCCGTTTCCGCATGTCTGTTCCGTAAAACAATAGAACATGTACTATTATTGCAGTACCATTCTATTAGGGGCCAGCTGTTCCATTCCGCAAAATGCAGAATGCCCACAGACGTCATCCGTATTTTTGCAGATCGCAAAATACATACAGTCGTGTGCACGAGCCCTAATAATGTAAAATTCATATACTGTTGATCTCAAACAAATAAGGCTAATGGCTTCCATAATGCAACTGCGACTGGTCTTCAGAAAGTAAAATCTTGGAAATGTTGCTTGCAACTATCCCACCCATATGCCTGCAACAGAACAATACTCTTAGGCCTCATGCACACGATCGTTGTGTGCTTTGCGGTTCGCAAACCGCGGATCCGCAAAACACGGATGGCGTCTGTGTGCATTCCGCAATTTGCCGAACGGCACAGACAGCCTTTAATATAACTTCCTGTTCTTGTCCGCAAAGCGCGGACAAGAATAGGACAGGTTATATTTTTTTTTGCGGACCACGGAACGGAGCAACGGATGCGGTCAGCACACTGAGTGCTGTCCGCATCTTTTGCGGCCCCATTGAAGTGAGGCCTCATGTACACAACCGTATTTTTTTTTGCGGACTGGATGCAGACCAATTCATTACAACAGGGTCGCAAAAGATGCGGCCAGCAGACCATTTGCTGTCTTCATCCGCATGTCCGTTCCGTGGCCCTGAAGAAAAATAGAACATGTCCTATTCTCAGGGGAGGACTGGCCATAGAACCTACAGGCAACTGGAGTAAGAGGATGGACTGTGGCAGCTGGACCTGGCCACCACAGAGGGGCAGATTCATGGGAGGTATTCTGCTGGGAAATTAGTATGTGCTGCACTGTGGTATTTTGCTCTGCCGAGGCAGTCTTTTGTGCCACCTGCTTGTGTTGGCACTGTCATCTGTCAATTTGGACACACCATGGGTCCGTTTTTTTTAGACAAAGATATGACATTTCTACAAAAATAAAAAAAAATTGTAACATTGTAACATGCACACGGGCACTATCTGTGTTTTGTGGACCTGCAATTTCCAGACCACGTATGGTCGAACGCATGAAGCCTAAAGTAGTGTTTCCCAACTCCAATCCTCGTGACCACGATGTCATGTTTTCAGGATTTCTTTAGTATTGAGCAGTTGATAACATTATGGGGACTTACCACTGGTATTCATTCTGTTGGATATTCTCAAATCATGGCGGTAGGTAGGAACCGAAGGCTGGAGTTGAGGAACACTGCTCTAAAAGCCCACATACACATTAGATTATGGTCTCTCAAACCCAACCAATTTCAGCAGTCCTCCCCTGACAGGTGATGTGAAAAGAAAAAAAAGAAGAAAGATCGGGCATATTGAATTTCAACACCTGGTCCTTTTGGTGTGGCAGGAGATAAGACACCGCCGGCGTTGTGTGGCAGCAGCTTTCTCCTCTCTCTCCATTGAAAACACACAGAGCATGCCTACATCATTTCTATATATTTTATGGGAATGCAAATAGTTACTAAAGCAGATATATCAGCAGAGGCAACAGGTCCTCTTTTAACACCACTCCAGACAAAGCCCGCCATTGTGTATGGTGGTCCTAGGCTCCTACACAGCAACTTGACCATAGTAACCCATGTCATAAGGTTCCCAATACAGCGCTTGTGCTGAAGTCTGTTCCAGAAGCAATTTAGAAGACCCGATCTGACAGTGCTCGAACCCTTCAGTACAACCCATACTACTACCAGTGCTCGTCTATAGAGATTGCATGGCTGTTTGTAGGATTTCATGATGTAGCTGTTTACAATAGCTGAGGCTGAAACATCTGGACTTATGGCTTATGAGGGGGCGTCCCCATATATCTGGCCATTTAATGTATGTTAGAGTGAAACAGGAGACAGGTGGGAGGGAGAATCACTGTTATATGTATACAGTGGAACCTGTCACCACAATATACAGTGCTATAGAGCAGGAAGAGCTGAGCAGATATATATAGTCTTATGGAAAACAATTCAGTAAAACTAGTAATTTATACATTTACACTTTGCTCTTTCCAGGCTTAGGAGTCATGTGGGCGGTCATACTCTTCCCTGTATGCTTAGTCATTCCGATTTAGCTGTCAATCACCGAGTGGCTCCACCCACATGACTCCTAAACATAATGACAAGTTTTACTGAATCTTTTCCCGCAAAAAGCCATATATCAGTCTGCTCAGCTCCTCCTGCTCTATGACATGGTGCCTGCACAATACAATGCGCTGTCTGATCAGAATGTTACTTCTATTATGGTGAATAGAAATAACATTACTACAACCGTACCCTATGTATATAGCACGTTCCCATACGTACAGTATATAGAACGCTCGGTGTGAGTCTGAACGCCCTTTAGGATAGGACCTAAATGTGTACTAAGAAAAAGGGTTACAGTAAACTCATTGGCGTATTATTAGACATATCGCATACTGTTTTCTCTTGGCATCACCTTGTGGTAGTGTGCGTTGAGCATTTGTAGTTTTGGGGGAAAAACAGCATTTTACAGCAGCTGCGCTGATCAAACGTATGTCAAATGTAGAAGACACCTTGAGACCCCTCCCGTAGACTTTGAACGTGCAGCCAACCGCTCAGCGCCGCTCTCACCACATTCAAGCCCTTTACACATGTCACCCTTCCCTTTAGAGCTAAACCGCATAGAAATACTGTGCAAGAGAAAGCTGAATAAATCTTGGCACGCCTCAGTTTATTCTCACTAATAGTATGTGCCTCAGATTGTAGAATTTTTTTGTAATTTCTAAGAAAACGAAGTCTGTGAGAAAGTGCTCAGAGCAGGGCAAGACATCTCAAGAACACGCGTTCAGGGGACCACAGTCTAGAAATAAGGGGGGGGGGAATCATGTGTAAAGATGGCTGCTGGGCCATAAACCAAAAGCGCTTCCCTCGTGTTGGTTTCTTGCAGATAAAACACTCGGCAGTAAAATTGCACATGGGAAGCCTTCATTTATTTACAGAGCGTTTACCGGTAAAGAAACTAAAAGAAAGAAAATATTCAAAGAGGCAGAAATATAAATCGGATGTATAAGAAAATGGATCTTTCTCGGCAGCACAATCCATAAATGTAGATGCCTAGCATCAGTCACACGAGGTCTTGCCGCCGACAAGAATATGCTAGGTCAGTATTCATACATTTACACCTGAGAAGGGAAACTGTTAAAGGGGACCTGTCACGTGGATTTTGTGTATAGAGCTGAGGACATGGGTTGCTAGATGGCCGCTAGCACATCCGCAATATCCAGTCCCCATAGCTCTGTGTGCTTTTATTGTGTATAAAAATCGATTTGATCCATATGCAAATTAACCTGAGATGAGTCCTGTCCCTGACTTATCTCAGGGACAGGACTCATCTCAGGGTCAGGACTCATCCCAGGGACAGGACTCATCCCAGGGACAGGACTCATCTCAGGGACAGGACTCATCTCAGGGACAGGACTCATCTCAGGGACAGGACTCATCTCAGGGACAGGACTCATCTCAGGGACAGGACTCATCTCAGGGACAGGACTCATCTCAGGGACAGGACTCATCTCAGGGACAGGACTCATCTCAGGGACAGGACTCATCTCAGGGACAGGACTCATCTCAGGGACAGGACTCATCTCAGGGACAGGACTCATCTCAGGGACAGGACTCATCTCAGGTTAATTTGCATATGGATCAAATCTTTTTTTTTTACACAATAAAAGCACACAGAGCTATGGGGACTGGGTATTGGGGATGTGCTAGCGGCCATCTAGCAGCCCATGTCCTCAGCTCTATACACAAAATCCACGTGACAGGTCCCCTTTAAAGGGCATCTGCCCGCAGATTTGTACCTATGACACCGGCTGACCTGTTACATGTGCGCTTGGCAGCTGAAGACATCTGTGTTGTGTTCATATGTGCCCACATTACTGAGAAAAACAATGTTTTAATATATGCAAATGAGCCTCTAGGAGCAACGGGGGTGCTGCTGTTACACCTGGAGGCTCTGCTCTCTCTGCAACTACTGCGCCCTCTGACCTTTGATTGACAGGACCAGGCACTGAAAACATCATCATGCCTGGCCTTGTCAAACATAGTGGAGAGGGCATAGCAGTTGCAGAGAAAGAAGAGCTTCTAGGTGTAACGGCAACGCCCCCGTTGCTCCTAGAGGCTCATTTGCATATATTAAAACATCATTTTTCTCAGCAATGCGGATACATATGAACATGGGACCAACACAGATGTCTTCAGCTGCCAAGCGCACATGTAACAGGTCAGCCGGTGTGATAGGTACAAATCTGCTGACAGATGCCCTTTAATCATTTCGTTGTACTCCATGATCATCAAGACTAAACTGAAGATAATGACAGCGTATGGCTGGCAAAGCTTCTTTTTAAGCATTCCAGGTCTTCCTCTTGAAAGTGCAATTCTTCTAAGAGTTTGGATACAAACTGGGTATAGAGTGGATTCTGCTCGGAGTCCTTGTGAAGAGGCATTGTGGGTAATAAACTGTAAAAGAGTAAGAAAAATACAACATAAATAGATGAAAGTGTCCTTCATATTATAGAATTAGAAGTGGTTCTCCGGGACCTAATGCATTCTACAGTTAGATTCCTTTCCACTGCCTTATTCTGCTAAAATCGTAATCCATACCTTTTTTTTTTTCTTTTTCTGTCTGCCATGCTCTAGTATTCCTGTTCTGCCACTATGCGGAAGGCATTGCATCATGATCACCCTTGTGGTAATATAGGCTTCGCTGCCTGCTGTAGGACCTCAGTCCACCTCTGTGCTGCAGATCCTGCTAATTGGGTGCAGAATCCTCCAAGCTCCAGGTGCAAGCGCAGTACAATTCAATAGCGGAGCTGGCGCATTGAGGACAACCCTGGTCCAGCTGCAGATCTGCCGCGACTAGGGCAGACACGGCCTTGGCTAGGTGCCCTGATGACGTTCAGTCATGGATCATGGGTACTGTTGACGTGATGGCAATGGATGTTGTTAAAGTGTAACGGTCATATTTGTTAGGCATGTATACCTGAGTTAGTCTGTCAATGATTGCCAAAAGATCTGTAATTACCTTATAACAACAGCTTTCATTAATGTCCCCTGTCCCTTTCCACTGGCCCCTTAAATGACAATTGCTAGGGCTTTTCTGTCTTCCCTTTAGTGTAAACCAAAGACAGACATTGCATGCATGCAGAGTGAGGAGGCGTGTCTCTCAGTAATCCAATCTGATTGGCTGGTAGAAAGCTGCTGGCTAAAGCAAGTGTGTATGGGAAGTGAGGGAAAGCAGTTTTGTCCTTGAGAAGATCCTCCTATTGTAGGGTTCAAAAAAGCCATAACTAAGGGAAATACTCAAGGAAAACAGTGGTATGTGAAGATACTAAAGTTTGCTTTATGCATAATGCTGCAGCAGAAGTAACATATGCCTTTTTTTTTAAATGAAAACATGAGTTACACTTTAAGAATCTGCACAGTGCATTGCATGACTAAGTACTTCACAAAACGTGCAAGTTTGCAGATTCTATTATGATTTAACACATTTTATGAACCCCTTTAAGTGCCCATACTTTGGAGCTGCAATGACATGCTGTACTCATTGCTACAAATAACCCACAGCAAAATGACAGTAACTTGTATTTTCTTAAAAATTTGTAAAAGTTTTGACACCACTTTTATAGCATAAAAAGTTCCACATCATGGAGCATGACAGAATTGTGCAATAATTTGTGCATTTTGCTCTCTTCACCACTTTTCAAAAGTAATGAGAGAAGGAGGCATGGCTTAGCAGGGTATGTGGCCTCCCCAGTCCCACCGGATTTACTATAAATTTATGCCAGAAACTGGCATAAATTATAGTTGAGGTCTACACTAAATTATAGATGGCGCATGGACTGCTAGAAGATGTGCCAAACATATTAAGAAGCCTGTGCCAACTAGGGAGGTTTCGGGTATCGAACTTTCGATACTCAATTGATACTTTAATGCCAGTATCGATTCGGTATCAGGATGTTCATTCCTCTTATGGCGCTCGGCGCACGCGCAGACAGTTGAGAAGGAGGGAGGGAGTCCCTCCTATGACGCGGCCGCGCTGAGCCCAATGAAGTGCGCGGCTCTGAAGCTGCCCACACCACTGCCACCAATGAATGTGCCGCTATTAATTAAAGCAGGAGACGGGACAGGGGAGGGAATACACTGCTGCGCCGTCTGAGCTAGTGAGCTCGGCGAACGGCAGCGGCCTCCTCCTCCTGAGTGTCCTCCCCAGAGTCAAGCAGTCAGCATAGCAGGTGCCTGGCCACTGTGCCACCAATGATAATTAACCTTTAATAGAAATAGGCGGGTGGCTCCTGTATCTGTATTAAAGGTTAATCATCATTGGTGGCGCAGTGCGCCCTCTTCCCCCCAGTATTGAAATCATTGTTGGCGCAGTGCGCCCCGACCCCCCAGTATTAAAGTCATTGGTGGCGCAGTGCGCCCCCCCCAGTATTAAAATCATTAGTGGCAGTCCCATCTTGGTGGCAGTGGCAGAGCCCCAGCAGTTTAATCCTGGGGCTCAGATCAGTTACCATGGCAGCCAGAACGCTACTGAAGCCCTGGCTGCCATGGTCAGCTCCCTGCTGCTATGTGCATTATGCACAGGGCAGCAGGGACAGTGTAAAGTCCTATTAACCCTAATAGCGATCTATTAGGGTGAATAGGACAAAGGATTAAAAGATCTAGCCCCTAAGGGCAATAGTTATTAAATAAATAAATAAATAAATAAAAAAACAACACAAATTTTTAAGTATAAATGGCCCCTTTCCCAATTTAACATATAAAATATATAAACAATAAATAAACATATTACATATCGCCATGTCTAAAAAGTCCAAACTATTAAAATATTTTTAAAAAACTCCTATGCGGTGAACGCCATAACAGAAAAAATAAATAAATAAATACTGTACGATTCACAATTTATTTTGTCACCTTGCCCCCCCAAAAATAGGATAGGACTGTTAGATTATGGGCCGGACATTCCATAAAATGCGCGCAGATTTTTTGGCGTTTTATTTTTTTTGCGTGGTATCGAATGGTATCGAGAATCGCAATACTTTTTTATGGTATCGAAACCGAATCAAACCCCCCCCCTTCCTTGATAGCTAAAATCCTCTACTTACTATCCCAAACTTTGCTTCACATAGAAGCCATTCATACACAGACACACAAACTGCATTCCGCCATCTACGGATGTGGAGAGAATGTAATATTTATGGTTTAGGACAAAAAGTCTTTGTAAAAAGACTGTAGGATAAAATCTGCCGGAGCACAGCTCTAAATCTATTGCTGCGGCAAACTGACCTCACATTTAGTTCCAGTACAAGATTTCCGCTATCGTGATTCTTCCAGCAAGATTTCTGAAATGATTATTTCATTAACTTCAGCCGCAGCCGCTGGGCACATGAAATATGAATAGACAGAACTCCTGGGAAGTGATGGATCAATAACCACGGAGAAAGAATCAGAACTTTGCATTTCATCATAGGGTGGGTGGTGAGGGCACTTCCATGGTTTCTCTCAGACGCTGCTAAGATTACTTCGGTAATAAGTATACTGGTATATAAGGAACATGGAGTTCTAGTAAAGAAAATATTTAGGACTGAAAAGATTTAAAGGGGTTGTCTGGCCTAGGAGCTGATGTTCCAAACGGTCGTAACCTGTGGCCAAGTAAAAAGGAAAAACTCACCTGTCCAGGGTTAGGCATACAACATGGCATACATTATTTTAAGATTGTGGCCAATAGGCAGTGTATACCACTCTGTGGCCGTATGGATATGTTAGGGAATATACAGCAAGAACAGGGCCTAACCCGGCCATACATATTAGTCCTTTGTCGGCCAACGGGTTCGGGCAACACACTCACATGTACATGGAGCTCCCAACTCTTACCCAACAGATGACGAAGGAGACGAGGACTGGGCGAAATGAATATTTTAACCCAATCCTTTTGTTCTCCGGAAGTGTCCGACAGCAGTTTCTCTCCACTCTCCCCATAGAATACAGAGGCACGTTTTCGGCCAAGCGAGCCGGGAGGGAATCGGGAGACATCTATTGAATGCGTATGGGCAAGAAAGAATGCCTCATCAGTAGGTCAAACACAGATGATAACTCTCTTCCCACATAAAATGCAGTGATGGCCAAGCTCCGGCACTCCAGCTGTGGTGAAACCATGACTCCCAGCATGCTCCATTCATTTTTATGGAGTTCTGAGAACAGCCAGGCAAGTCTACATCTTGGGAGTCGTAGTTTTACCACTGCTGGAGTGCCGGAGGTTGGCCATCACAATAATTTAGTATCAGAAATAGGGTTAGGCTATCCTTGTTGCCATAGCTGGCAGAAGAGCTACGGTAGGCCACGTGTAACATGAATCGGCACTGGGGTTCAGATATAATCTAGGTACAGGTACGCTTTAGTCGGAGGCTGTTCTATTAGGTGCTTCACTCCATGGTACATGGTTGTGATCCTAATACTAACAAGTAACAGGTGATTGGTTGTGGGCCTCTAATTTGTTTTTAGGGTAATTATATAGGTTACTGGGAAATCGGGAACTACTGTATTTAAAAGATAGATTTATTTTCTTGATTTTTTTTTTCTATCATTTTGAATGAAATGCAGAATGCTGGTGTTTGTAGGCAGCGCAGAGAGCGTATCTGATTAAAGATGTAACATTGCAGCAGATTGCTTAAAATATTCAAAAGATAAGTCCTGCGCCTACGTATTAGGTTTGAATGGATGTGCTTTCTCTTACATAACCCCCAACAGTGAACGCGGGGGGTCACAATCTGAAGAGCGATGCCTCTTTTACAGTCATAGCCCTATCTTCTACTCTTTGTAATAAGAAAAAAAAAAGATATATATTTTCTGATGTGAGATATGAATAAAGTCATACCCTGACAACTGGTGGGGGGAGAAAAA
The DNA here is from genome assembly GCF_905171765.1 of Bufo bufo. Taxonomy (NCBI): domain Eukaryota; kingdom Metazoa; phylum Chordata; class Amphibia; order Anura; family Bufonidae; genus Bufo; species Bufo bufo. The sequence goes on from NC_053397.1 coordinate 53,840,168, forward strand.
TGTGCATCTCGGTGGAAGCGGATTGTGCTCGCAAAGCATTTTGACAATAATAGAGGGATCAGGAAGGGTAGAGAGGAAGTCCTGGGAGAGCGAGATCTCGGTGTGGTTACGTCTGTACTTTTGGAGACAAGGATATCAGAATTTCAGAGTGGAGCACATGTAAACAGCCTCCCGTCACAACCCAGCATTACAGATCACTCGTGAGATTGGGAACCCCACTGACACCAACTCCCAGACACAGATCTCTGCAACCACAAAAGAAAAATATAAAAAGAATTGCTAATCTTTGGAAACGGAAGGAAAAACACAAGTATGAGAATTCTGTTACATTGATTTCTCAATTAACGGACACATGAATTGTACGAGGATAGCTGTACGCAAGAGGCTTACTGGAAATGTGCGTGTAATGTAACTTACCATCAGCGTGACAATTCTCCAATTATGACAGTCTCTAATTGTTAATGAATATAGTCAATGAGGACCCTTTTACCTGGGCTGAGGATCGGGCGCAAATGCTCGTTCACTACAGTGAAGGAGTTTAAGCATGCATGGGATAGGCATAAGGCCATCCTTCATATAAGATAGGGCCAGGGGCTATCCATAGTATTCAGTATATTGGGCAGACTGGATGGGCCAAATGGTTCTTATCTGCCGACACATTCTATGTTCTCAAAATTGCCCCATGTAAAGGTGCCACCGATCACCCACAAACACAGCGGGAATAGCATCTTCTATGCAACACTTGATATCTTCGTTTTTGGCAGCATAACACCCTATGTGAGCAGGAATGTGCTGCTGTATTGGGATGAAAGATTGCAGTGGTGATCATTCATTCTGCAACAGAAGAGATGACTGTTCCATGTAAGTGCAGCTGAACCAGCCAGCAATGAGCATTCGTTCCTGATCACTGCCCTGTGCAATCGGCCCATAAAAATAGACCCAAAGGGCTACTAATAAAATAGGTTCCCTAAATTACCCAAATACGCTTTTTATGAAAATTGCTCAGTTTACAATGTGGAATGGACCAAAAATGACCTTTAAAAATTTCCACCAGTGACCGTCAAATGTTTCAGAGGAGTGGACTTATGGTTTAGGGCCATGTGGATAAAGAAAGAGGCCGTTGTAGAACAGACGATTTCCGCTACTTACTTAAAGTTTTTTTCTAAGATATAAAGCCAGTTTCACACTAGTGCTAAAATCTTCCTGCAGAGGAAAAGCCTCCTGAAGTTAATCGTATCCGGGATAGCTGGATACAACCTTTCGCCACCAGAGCACCTTGACTATAACGGGACCCGGCGAGGGTTCGGCCATTTTCCGGCATTAGCGCCAGGATTGAGCCGGACAAAAACAGCTGCAGGCACCAGCGCTAATGCTGGAAACAGGACGGGTCCCATTATAGTTAATCGGCCCCGGAGGTGCTCAGGCCCCTTCCAGCTATGCTGGATACGATGGATTTTAGCGATAGGGTGAACCTAGCCTTATATTGATGGCATATCCTTAGGGTCAGCAGAACAAAGAGGCAAGATAATATAGGGCTGTGATGGCTGACTAAAACTACTACAACTCCTAAGATGCCCACTTGCTTAGCTGTTTTCAGAACTCCATAGAAATGAATGGGGCATGCTGGGATTCGTAGTTTCCCCACAGCTGGAGTGCCAGGAGGTTAGCCATCACTGGTATAGGCCATCAATGTATGATCCTGGGGGTCTGCCACAGGCCCCCTAACTGCATTACCTGCCCCAATAACAGCTATGCGGATGTGGCTGTATGCATTACTGCAGCTGAACCATGCTCAGCACTGTTCACTTGACTAGCCTGAGCTGCAGCGCTCCAGTGGGGGATGCTGGCCCCTTCGTTCTGCTGACTGGTGCAAGAGCAACCTATTCATGTAGGATCACCAAAAGTGCACCAACGGATTAAGCAATGCATTTCATAAAGATGTACAAACTTAAAACCACAATCTGTACATGTTGCTGTACCTTTGGATGGTCAAAAAGCAATCAAGGAGCAAATGTGACTTAAAGGGAACCTGTCACCGGGATTTTGGGTATAGAGCTGAGGACATGGGTTGCCAGATGGCCGCTAGCACATCCGCAATACCCAGTCCCCATAGCTCTGTGTGCTTTTATTGTGGAAAAAAACCGATTTGATACATATGCAAATTAACCTGAGATGAGTCCCGTACGTGAGATGAGTCCAGGACAGGACTCATCTCAGGTAATTTGCATATGTATCAAATCGGTTTTTTTCCACAATAAAAGCACACAGAGCTATGGGGACTGGGTATTGCGGATGTGCTAGCGGCCATCTAGCAACCCATGTCCTCAGCTCTATACACAAAATCCAGGTGACCGGTTCCCTTTAAGTGGCCGGGTAAAAAAAAAAAAAAAAAAAAAAAAAAAAAAAAAAAAAGGAACACTAAACCCAGAAATAAATGATAAAAGTGAACAAGATTACAGATGCCCTCACTGCCTGTCTGCTGCATTTTCTGCAGAATACAGACACAGGCTATCTTGTAGAAAGCCTGCGGAGAACACAGGGGTTATCTCCTGCTGATGTCCTCTATCTTGGGCTGGTGGCTAACTGAAGGGTGTGGCATAGCAAAGATCCAGGGATTAAAATGGTATATTTCTACTGTAGACAGGACAGAGGAGGGGAGGTTCCTTGTGCAGCCAGTTGTGTTACAGCCAGACACAACACAGCGAGGAGGCGGCCATGACTGGGCTCATGGGACGCAGAGAATATTTTTTAAATACATTTATCAATTGAAATTGCAATATGAGACAAAACAGGACCAAGGGAATAGAGGGCATGAAGTTTTGTTTCTTTTTTTTTTTCCACTTTCTGTGCTTAAAGGGGTTGTGTCATCTCCCACACTGGTGTCATCTCGCTAGGATATGCCACCAAAGTCAGATAGGTGCGGGCCCCACCTCTGGGACATACACAAACAAGCGTGCACGGCTATTTTCAGACGTCACAGAGAAGTGAATGGAGAGAGCAATGCGCATGAACGGCCACTTCTCCGTTCACCGCTATGGGACTGCTGAAAATAGTCGTGCCAGCTCTCGGCTATTCTTGGAATTCCCATAGAAGTTAATATAGGATGGCCGCACATGCTAGGTGCTCTCTCATTTACTTTGGTGGGCCCGTTCTGGAGATAGGTGTGGGTCCCAGAGGTGAGATCTGCACCTATCTGACAATGGTGGCATACCCTAGCTATACGAGACAACCCCTTGAACATTCCTTTAAGTGACAAACTAATTTAATCAGTTTCTATGAGGAGGTAAGTTCTAGACTTGACAGCGTCGAATCAATGGATGTCGTATATCTGGACTACTCTAAAGCATTTGACACTGTACCACATAAAAGGTTAGTATATAAAATGAGAATGCTCGGACTGGGAGAAAACGTCTGTAAGTGGGTAAGTAACTGGCTCAGTGATAGAAAACAGAGGGTGGTAATTAACGGTACATACTCAGATTGGGTCACTGTCACTAGTGGGGTACCTCAGGGGTCAGTATTGGGCCCTATTCTCTTCAATATATTTATTAATGATCTTGTAGAAGGCTTGCACAGTAAAATATCAATTTTTGCAGATGACCCTAAACTGTGTAAAGTATTTAACACTGAAGAGGACAGTATACTACTACAGAGGGATCTGGATAGATTGGAGGCTTGGGCAGATAAGTGGCAGATGAGGTTTAACACTGACAAATGTAAAGTTATGCACATGGGAAGGAATAATGCAAGTCACCCGTACATACTAAATGGTAAAACACTGGGTAACACTGACATGGAAAAGGACTTGGTAATTTTAGTGAACAGCAAACTAACCTGTAGAAACCAGTGTCAGGCAGCTGCTGCCAAGGCCAATAAGATAATGGGTTGCATCACAAGGGGCATAGATGCCCCTGATGAGAACCTAGTCCTACCACTTTACAAATCACTAGTCAGACCACACATGGAGTACTGTGTACAGTTCTGGGCTCCAGTGAACAAGGCAGACATATTATTATTTATTATTGACTTTAGAAAAAAGACTGAGGGGAGATCTAATTACTATGTATAAATATATCAGGGGTCAGTACAGAGATCTCTCCCATCATCTATTTATCCCCAGGACTGTGACTGACGAGGGGACATCCTCTGCGTCTGGAGGAAAGAAGGTATAGAAGAGGATTCTTTACGGTAAGAGCAGTGAGACTATGGAACTCTCTGCCTGAGGAGGTGGTGATGGTGAGTACAATAAAGGAATTCAAGAGGGGCCTGGATGTATTTCTGGAGTGTAATATTACAGGCTATAGCTACTAGAGAGGGGTCGTTGATCAAAACAGACACAGTGACCCTGTCTGCCGCATACTGTTAAATTATTGCATTCAGGCAGCGTATAAACAGTATGCGACAACTGCCCTCTAGTGGTAGCTGCAGGCTGCCAGAATTTTATCATTTAAAAGGGTTTTCAGCTTTCTCATCTAGATGGCCTATCCTCAGGATAGGTCATCAATATCAGATCGGGGGGAAGTCCAACTCCCGTCACCCCTGCTGACCAGTGCTAGTGCTTGTGCTAGGGCTGCGTTCTCTTAGCTATTTACCAGCACACTGTCGACATTGCAGCAGGGTGTAATTATAGTTCTTCTGTCCCATTCACTTGAATGGGACAGAGTGTAACTAAAACTGCTCCTTCCCATTCAAGTGAATGGGACAGAGAAGTTGTAATTACACTGCACTGCCGACGGCGAGCAGGTAAACAGTGAAGGGAATGCAGTGCTTGCAGGAGCGCTGTGTTCTCTTCATACGGCTGATTGGCAGGGGTGCTAGGATTACCGCTGATCTGATATTGATGACCTATCCTGAGGGTGGGTTAATAAGGGAAAAGCGAAAGACCCCTTTAACTCTGCGTTTATGCAGGGGTAATGGCGAGATGGAATTCCTACTGTAAACTTTTGTACCGTCATCAATAGTAGGTCCACAGCCAAAAACTGTCATATATGTAAAAACAACCATTCAATACTGATCCAGGGACAAACCTCTGTTAGTAATAATGGATACTGTGCAGGCTGCAGTCACCGTACTACAGGGTCAGCTCTACACATGTAAATGTTAGAAACTTTTACTTTATTTTTGGATTCCATCAGTAATAGTTTTTATAAGAGGACAAATATATACTTGAACTTAAGTAAACGAAGGCAAATTAATTAGCATAGATCTGCCAGATAGAAGCGTAAATGACGAGGATTTCTTTTTTTTTTTTTTTTTTGGTATACGATGCAAATCCATAGTGCAATAAATAGGGTCATTTGCATGATTTAATAGAATAGAGCAATCGAGCAGTTGGTACATAGGGCAGAACGACGCAGTATAAACAGAAGGCTGCAATAAAATATTTATGACTTATATGTATGGGTGATAACAGGGCAGGGCCCCTCCGCGCGCCTAGCACAGGACAAGCTTTTGACATGGATAACTATATGGATTAAGTGAAGATTATGTCATTTATTTCACTATATTTCTGAATGTAATATAAAACAATAAACTATGTAAATCAACCATTAACGATAACTAAATATATCGGCAAGTGTTAATAAATTGAGTGAAATACATTTTAGGTAAATCATCCAGGGGGACATAACCTTTACTTCACTATATTACGATAATAAATCACAAAATCAAACAGAAGACGTGGCCTATTCAAGAAGGTCTTAAAGGGTTGCCAACCGTCCAGAAATTTCTGGACAGCCCGTAAAAATATGTGACTTTCTGGTGTCCGTGAAAAAAAAAAAAAAAAAAAAAAAAAAAAAGATGTGTCTGCGATTTTTTGGATGCTGGTGGTAATTATCATCACTTTACAGCTCGTAGTAAATGCTGGTAGTCAGTATATTGAGCTGTAGGCATGTATTACTTTTACTCTGTATCAGTCATTATGGTTTTCCAATTTGCCTGAAAAAAATGTTGGCTGTCCGTGATTTTGGGATAAGTTGTCCGGAAAAAAATAAAAAATCTGGTTGTCAACCCTGAGGAGAGGGGATAACTTACCGATGGATGCGGTGGCTGGGACCCCCAACAGTATCAAGAACAGAGGTCCCAAAGGCATCAGGTCTAGCATGTGCCTTGCGATTCCATTAATTCTCGACCGGAGACAGCAGAGTTTTATCTTCCTGAAGAATATAAGGATCACACATGTTGTAATCCAACAGCCTGATCCTTCTTTCCCCTGACATTTGCTGTTCGGACATAGCCGTACACATTAGATGGTCGGTCCTAGTGAAATTCATCCAAAAAACATTGGCCCAGATTGACTTATCCTACAAAATTAGACAGACTGTCCAGACCAGCACTGGATTTATCACAGGGGCTCAGGCTGGATGACAAATCTGGTGCAGGGACAGACATTTTTGTCTAACTCTGCACCAACTATTGGATGGCTTATTTTGAGACAGATTTTTGCACCAGTATTGTGGAGCAATTTTGGCGCATCCTATGCCCTGCCCCTTTCCCACCCCTTGCTGCTAAGGCCTTCCCCGCACTTGGCCGCCGTGTTGGAAAAAAGCATAGAAACCCAAGTTGCATGAAACTAGATAGATTTTTAGCGCAGACACATCAGTAAGCGCACCACCGTGTCCGCAATGCATGGGTACCGACCGTGCGGCCGTCGTCTGTGGACCCATTTGCTTGAATAGAGTCTGCGATCTGCATCCCACGGTCCGCGCTGCAAAAAAGTAGTGCATTGCGGAGGCACGGACAGAAAACCCACAGAAGCACTCCGTAGTGCTTCAGTGGGCTTCCAATCCATGCCCCCCGTTCTGCAGCGCATCGTCTCTCCCGGATTGCGGACCTATTAAAGTGAATGGGTCTGCATCCGTGATATGATGTGCACACGGCCGATGCCTGTATATTTTGGACCCATTGTTTGCGGGCCACAATACGGGCACGGCCGGGTGCATAAGGCCAAAATCCGGGCCATTGGGTGGCCAAAGTAGTCACCTGGCTTGGACCTTAAAGAGGTTGTCTCAGAGGTAACAGTGCCACTCAGATCCAAGGGCTGTTTCTAGTTTTGCTTATTCACTATAATGGGGCTGAGCTGCAATATCAGAAACAGCCTAAAGAGAAGAGTGGAGCCATTTTAGGAAAATATATATATATATTTTTTTTAATCAGATCCATTTCATCTCCCCCTCTCATACAACCCCCCTTTAAAAGATCTCCATGTGCCAAGTAAGCAGGCCCATCTTAGGTCTTGCTGCAACACGCAGCACATCACTTACATAGCAAAACATAATAGAAATATGAGCACATTAATAGTAACATCCCTGGTTGACAGATATTGGGTTAATGATTGAGTAAAACCACATATACAAAGTCAACGGCAGGTGACACACGTGTATTTTAGATGGAAATCACAGTAGCAGGTCCACAGCGACTCGTCCTGCACGGCAAGGAGGAGTGCAGCATATGGCAGATGCAGGATTGTTTCAGTGTAGGAAGTCAAACTGCTTTGTAGTCAGGAACGTGGCAGTTACTTGCACATCTGCTCTCGATGGCTGGACTCATATTTTCACAGTTAACATCTCCGAGAGACACAAAGATTTTCAGAGTCTTCGCCAGAACAAGCTGCAGGAGCCAGACAGTCAAAACTTAAAATGCACCATCTGTGATTTGCAACGACTCCTGCCCATGGCTGAATCAACAGTTACTCAGAAACTCTATCTCTTGCATCTACAGGTGATCAAACAGAAAAAATAGCTTAAAGGAAAAAAAAAAGGTGAAAAAAAAAAAAAGGTATTACCCCAGTATTAAAGCATATCAACAAGAACAGCATGTAGTACACAGACACTAGGCAATATCTCTTATAAGACTGTGCCATTAAGGAGCAGCCTTGATATGTTGCATGGACATGGTAAAGCAAACACTGACAAACTAACAAAATTAGCACACTGCTCATCCAAAATAATGCAAAAGTAGATATCTTTATTGACCAACATCTAAAACAAACATGAAAGACGACGTAAAGAAAGTATTGACATCCTAAACCACATGGATGTGCCCAACCATAGTCATATATAAATAGACCACGCAAATAATAAGGGGTACAAATGAAAAAAACATCAAACCACAATGTGGTGTACCTCATAAATCATACCGTGTATCAAAGTGTACAGACCCGGATAAAAGGTACCTCCACAACACCCCGACACGTGTTTCGCGCCAGCTTCCTCAGGGGGGGGGGGGGAAGGTCTCCCCTGAGGAAGCTGAGGCGAAACACATGTCAGGGTGTTGTGGAGGTGCCTTGTGGTTTGACATTTTTTTCATTTGTACTCATTATTTGCTTTGTCCATTTATATAGGACTATGGTTTAGGTTGTCAATACTTTCTTGATGTTGTCTTCCATGTTGGTTTTAGATGTTGGTCAATAAAGATATATATTTTTGCATTATTTTGGTGAGCAGTGTGCTAATTTTGTCAGTTATCAGTGTTTGTTGTTTTCGGCTTGCACCTGCAACTATATTGGGCTCTACTTGATAGGAGATGGACATGGCAAAGGCCAAATTTCTCAAAAGGGTTGTCCTATGAAAAATATTCTGCAGTTTTCAAACCAGCACCTGGATCTGAATACTTTTGTAAAGACATGTAATTAAAAATTTTGTAGTCACCGAATTATTCAATAAAATTTATCTGTATAGCGCCACCTGCTGTTTTATATATTTTTTTATCTGTCCACCTCTCTGAGGTGGACACACATGCTCAGTTCCCTCCTTCAATTGCTTCCTTAGCCGTGATAGGGTGAGAGCAGCAGGACAAAGGACACAGGGATACAAGTCTAGCAGAGCAACTGGAGCAATGAATGGGGAGGTACAGGGCTGGTTCTAGCTTTGTTATAAAAGTATTATCATGGACTATAGGATGTCCGATTTCTATTGTTTACATTATCCATGGAATAACCCCTTTAATCCTTTGCAGGCCAGGGATCTGCTATTCTGGTGAAGCCTATAAAGCTCATTGACAGGGCCAAGTGCAAGTGTCAAAGTGGAGAGGGAACAGCAGTTGCAGAGAGATCTGAGCCTCTAGGTGTAATGGTAATGCCCCTGTTGCTCCTAGGGGCTCATTGCATTGATTTTTCTCAACAATGCGGGCGCATATAAACATTAGACCAACACAGATGCCTTCAGCTGCCAAGCGCACATGTAACAGGTCAGCCAGTGTCATAGGGACAAATCTGCTGACAGATGGCCTTTAGGGTCCATTCACACATCCGTGTGTGTTTTGCGGATGCACAGATCCGCAAAACACGGACAGCGGCAATGTGCGTTCTGCATTTTGCGGACCGCACATTGCCGGCACTAATAGAATATGCCTATTCTTGTCCGCTATTGCGGACAAGAATAGGACATGTTCTATTTTTTTCAGGATCGGAAATGCGGACCCGGAAGTGCGGGTCTGCAATTCCGAATAGGGGCCGCACAACGTGAATAGAAATGATTGGGTCCGCGATTCCGTTCCGCAAAATGCGGAATGGAATTGCGGATGTGTGAATGGAGCCTTAAACTGATACAGTTGGGAAAGTCACTTCAATTTGAATTTTTTGGATTCCATCATCTGAACCTTCTCATGGCAATAGCAGTTTGTAGGCTAGGCCTTCCTTTACTTCTGGCTGCACTGAGCCATGTGCACTCTTAATGAGGACAATCCAGATGTTGACAAGACATTCTAGGTCACCACCTGCAGTGTCAACCTTCTTCTGTAACCTAGACACTCACGCCACAACTAGGCGCCTTTTTTTCCCCTTTATGCAATCAGTTATTTGCTATACCTTAAAACAGACCGCCATCTAACAAACAGAGACTTCCACCCTGCCTAATAGTTTCTAATGCAGCCCAGGATTAGCAAATTGGTCTGCTTGACCGAAACAGCACCACTCCTGTCCGTTGGCTGTGTATGGTACTTGCAATATCAGATGCAGATCAAAAACAAGGGTGGAGCTGTTTCTGGAGAGAAAAAAAGCAGATTATTATTTATTTTTTTTACCAACCCCGAGAAACTCCTGTTAAATTCTTTTCAAAAGTAACATAGTATCATAGTACATAAGGCCGAAAAAAAGACATTTGTCCATCCAGTTCGGCCTGTTATCCTGCAAGTTGATCCAGAGAAAGGCAAAAAAAATAAACTGTGAGGTAGAAGCCAATTTTCCCCACTTAAGAGGAAAATAATTCCTTCCAGACTCCAATCAGGCAATCAGAATAACTCCCTGGATCAACGACCTCTCTAGTAGCTATAGCCTGTAATATTATTACACTCCAGAAACACATCCAGGCCCCTCCTGAATTCCTTTATTGTACTCACCATCACCACCTCCTCAGGCAGAGAGTTCCATAGTCTCACTGCTCTTACCGTAAAGAATCCTCTTCTATGTTTGTGTACAAACCTTCTTTCCTCCAGACGCAGAGGATGTCCCCTCGTCACAGTCCTGGGGATAAATAGATGATGGGAGAGATCTCTATACTGACCCCTGATATATTATACATGGTTATTAGATTTCCCCAGTTGTTGTTTTTTTAAGTGGATAACCCTAATTTTTATAATCTTTCAGGGTACTGTAGTCCCCCCATTCCAGTTATTACTTTAGTTGCCCTCCTCTGGACCCTCTCCAGCTCTGCTATGTCTGCCTTGTTCACAGGAGCCCAGAACTGTAAACAGTACTTCATGTGTGGTCTGACTAGTGATTTGTAAAGTGGCAGGACTTTGTTCTCATCACAGGCATCTATGCTCCTTTTGATGCAACCCATTATCTTATTGGCCTTGGCAGCAGCTGCCTGACATTGGTTTCTACAGCTTAGTTTGCTGTTCACTATGTCACGGATCAGCGGATGTGAACCCACTGTGCCACTGACTAGCAATACTCTGGAGGGGAGTAACTAAGCAACTACCTGGATTTCACTAGAGCCTGAGATGGTGAGGATAGGCTTGACCATCGGTAATTGCCAGGGGCTACTCCAGAGCGTAAACCAGTCAGTGGCAGCCGGTCCAGGCAGACAAGGATGTACCTGCGAAGGTATCGACAGTACAGACGTGGTCAGACAGGCAGGGTCATTGCCAGGAGCAACAAGACAGGAACCGGAGGAAGAGGCAGAGACGGCAAAGGAACAAGGTCAGACAATCCGGGTCGGCAATGGGAGAGGCGATGCAAGCAGGCAGGGATCAGACGATCAACGAAGTCCAGGAATGAAGTATGAAGTCAGGAACATGAGTGATCAGCAAGCTCTTAGCACAAGATTAAGACCTTGACTCTGAGGCATCTGGGTAAAGGGCTGAGCCACTTAAATACCTGCAGGAGAGTCAGGGTAGGTTAACGAGATCACATGACATGACTCAGCCCCGCCCAGGGAGTGATGCGTACAGCCACATCAGCAGCCGAGTACAAGCAGTGTCCAGGTTAAATGGAAATTGTGGAGTGGAATCCACATAGGTAATGCCAACCGCACAGGCAGAGTCCAGAGCTGTAACAAAGGCTGGAAGTAGAGATCACAGATGGGTACGGCGCCCGGGACCACACTGGTGAGTGGGGAAACAGCGCCGCACACAGGTCGCTGTTACACACTAAAATTCCTAGGTCCTTTTCCATGTCAGTGTTACCCAGTGTTTTACCATTTAGTATGTACAGGTGACTTGCATTATTCCTTCCCATATGCATTACCTTACATTTGTCAGTGTTAAACCTCATCTGCCACTTATCTGCCCAAGCCTCCAATCTATCCAGATCCCTCTGTAGTAGTATACTGTCCTCTTCTGTGTTAATTACTTTACACAGTTTAGTGTCATCTGCAATTTTTTTTATTTTACTGTGCAAGCCTTCTACAAGATCATTAATAAATATATTGAAGAGAATAGGGCCCAATACTGACCCCTGAGGTACCCCACTAGTGACAGTGACCCAATCTGAGTATGTACCGTTAATAACCACCCTCTGTTTTCTATCATTGAGCCAGTTACTTACCCACATACAGACGTTTTCTCCCAGTCCAAGCATTCTCATTTTATATACTAACCTTTCATGCAGTACAGTGTCAAATGCTTTGGAGAAGTCCAGATATACTACAAATAGATGGATCTTAAAGAGGGACTTCTGTCAGAAAGGGGTCTTTTTGAGTCTCATTAAAAAATACAATCACCTAATGTGCATTTGCTCTTTTGTCGGGTGATTACTGGCAACTTTACTCAGGACAATTGGCAAAATGCTTTCATAGGAATATTCATTCCCAAACACTGTCCCAATTCTCAGCCCAAGTAAAAGGACCTTTAAGCCAGCTGTTAAGACAGTAGGTATGGAACCACCGTGTCTCCCAACTGGTTTGACTTTGAGCTAAACGTTAGCGCTTTATCCTGGCATTCTCCTGCTATTCACCCTTAACCCCTGTACAGGTATGTGGACTTCGCTGCAGGGAACCACCAGACCCCTACCTCCTGGAGTAGTTTTGGTGTAGCTGACAGCTGAAACACAGGGATCAGAAATAGGGATCGACCGATTATCGGTTTGGCCGATATTATCGGCCGATATTGAGGATTTTGAACGTTATCGGTATCGGCATCTATTTTGCCGATATACCGATAACGTATTGGGAACACAGAACGCGCTGCTCTCAGCGCTCTCTGTGTTCCCTCCGCAGCACAGGGGAGAAGGAAGCAGTGTCTCCCTCCCCCTGTGCTGCTGCCGCTGCCGCTAATGAGGGGAGAGAACATAAGAGGAGGGGAGGGGCTGTGGCCGCTGCGCCACCAATGAAGATAAGCCTTTCATTCATTCATATACAGGAGGCGGGAGCTGGCTGCAGAATCACATAGCCGGCTCCCGACCTCTATGAGCGGTAGCTGCGATCCGCGGTAGTTAACTCCTCAGGTGCCGTGGATCGCAGCTACCGCTCATAGAGGTCGGGAGCCGGCTATGTGATTCTGCAGCCAGCTCCCGCCTCCTGTATATGAATGATTGAGAGACTTATCTTTATTGGTGGCGCAGTGCGCCCCCTTCCCCCCCAAAGCCCCCCAGTATTAATCATTGGTGGCGCAGTGCGCCCCCCACCCCCATCCCAATCCCGGCCAATAGTAAAAACATTGGTGGCGCAGTGCGCCCCACCCACCCAGTGTTACTCATTGGTGGCAGTGGCCACAGGATCCCCTCTCCCCTGCTCCTCCGATCGGAGCCCCAGCTGTGTAAGCCTGGGGCTCCGATCGGTTACCATGGCAGCCAGGACGCTATTGAAGCCCTGGCTGCCATGGTAAGCTCCATGCTGCTGTGTGCACAGAGCACAGAGCAGCAGGGAGAGTGTGAGATCCTATTCACCCTGATAGAGATCTATCAGGGGGAATAGGACAAGGGTTCTAGTCCCTAAGGGGGCTAAAAGTTAGTAAAAAAAAAAAACACACAAAAATATTAAGTATAAATGAAAAAGATTTCTAAAAAAAAATACACATTAACAATAAACAAAAAAAATACACATTAACAATAAACAAAAAAAATACACATTAACAATAAACATATTAATTTTCAGCAGATTTGTGTAGGAATTTTTTTTTTTCTCAAAAATGAAAATTCACAGAATATCGGTATAAATTATCGGCTATCGGCCTGAAAGTTCACAAATTATCGGTATCGGTATCGGCCCTAAAAAATCAATATCGGTCGATCCCTAATCAGAAACACTGGTGTAAAGCACTGAGGAAATAGGCAAACCCATAGTGAGGTCATGACAGGCAAAGTTTGAGTGAATCTGTGAAACAAGTTTTAGGTTAGGGCTTGTAGCAGAGGGTCAAGGTAAAAGGTAAACAGGCACAGGTCAGGTCAGGCAGCTGAGGGACAGAATGCAGAAAACAAGCAGAGATTGGTACATGGGCAGACAACAGGAACAAACACCTTAGCAAGGAACTAGCAAGCTAGGAACCTAATTGCTTAGGCAAGGAGTGAGAGAAACAGCACCACATATATAGTACAAGCTAATTAGCAAATTAAAAACAGCCTAGCAGCAGCATACAGAGCCAAGGAGGGTATTAATCATTGCAGTACTGCAAAAATATGTGAGGTTCAATGAAGAGACACAAGGTAGAGACGGGCATGAGCTGCCAACGTAACACCAGCCATACACAGATGTGCATCAGCCATATCCACCGATTTTGGCTGACCATCTAATCGGCCTGTTGGCCTCCTGAGTCTTCACCCCCATGTCAGGCAACACATTTCTCCATTTTCCCCTAGCCAACTAGCTCATATGGCTAACTTTAGACTCCTTTATGATCATTTACCTACCTTGAGAGGCCACCACAAACTACAGCTCTGACGGCCCAACTATTTCAGACCCTCTTATAGGATACAAATCCCCTTCTTCCGTTTGCCTCGTTTCTAAGTTCACTCAGCAATAAAAAACGGTTTTGAAAAAAAAAGAAAAGGTAAAAATATAAATTATTAAAGAGATTTTAAGATCTTGATGTTCACCAAATGCTTTGGTTTATTTATATAAGCATCTTATCTCTTCTGTGATAAGTTTCCTTACTGCTGTACTGCATCATTTGCATAACGTAAAATTTGTTTAGATAGATAAAGAGAAGTGAGACCTCAAAGATAAGGTGGGTGAAACTAGATGAACGTAATAATTCAGGGGTCTACCAAACACAATTCTGCAACTTTTGCCTCATCTATAGCTTATATGATTTCCTAGGACAGCCCTGGAATGTCAAGCTACTTTTATCATTTGTGTGTATGTTGTGGTACACTGCCACCACATGAAAATTGTTGCTTCAAAGAAGATGCAAAGTTTGGTATACAACTGGCCATGGCCAAAGAGGATGTTCGAGCAAATTTTTGTTCTGAAAACTTGCTCAGTAGAGATGCTCATAGTCTATAGATGGCCATTGGGTGAAGAATGGTTTGGCCAACAATTACCAGCCTTGATTGCTTCATTTACCCTTATGCTCTCCTTTTGGAAGCAATATGGTCAGAAAGGAAAATCCAACAGATTTTGATAGATTAGAAAGCATTCTTCTATTGCATTATCAATACAAGCTATGATTTGTAGAGCAAACAACTAATTTCACTATGAAGATACATCCACAATCTGGCCATACAGGAGGAAAAAAAAAAAAAGACGGAAAACCCACCAGTATAAACAGGACTGCTTGATGATCTTATTTGTATGGGAGTCTGCTGCCTAATGGCAGATGTATAGTACACTTCAGCATATCTAATCGTGGTAAATAAACTGCTACTACAGGTGTCTTACAGTCAGTTATATTCCTCTCCCCTCTGAAATGAAAATGAGTTGTCCATATATGTTTAAAATGGAAGGGTAAGAAATTCTGATCTAGCAAACAAGCTTCAAGCTTTCAGCCGACTCCTATTTTGTGTGTGAGGTGAATGGATTGGCCGAGTCTGCAAAAACAGCTCTCTGTTCTGGTTCATAGAAGAGGGGTTATGAGTTGGGGGACCACTCACTATGACATCCCTATGGAAAGGGGTGGTGTTTATGAGGCGCCACAGTCCAGCCCTTGATCCAAAAAGTGTGTCACGTGCAATGGGTGTGGATCTACTGTGCCAACCAACTGGTTTGACTTCGGGCCAGCCCTGAGGGCGTTATACAGGCGGTCGCCTGTTTTTCACCCTTTAACCCCTATACTAGGATCTGGCCTTCACTACAGGGGAGCCACCAGGCCTCTACTTCTTGGACTAGTCCCAGTGTGGTTGGCTGCTGACCCAATAGGGTCAGAGACACTGATGCAAAGCACAGAGGGATCAGGTAATACATGTAGTCAGGAAACAAAGTAGAGGTCAGGGCAGGCAGCATATGTGCCAATTTGAGAAACAGTCCAGAGGTAAGGGCAGGTGGCTCAGTGTCTGTACGGTGAACAGGCATGGGTCTGGTCAGGTGGCAGACAGTCAGGAAGAGAGTCTGGCAAAAGGTGGTACGCAAACAGACAAACGGATTATAGCGCTTTTTCAGGGTCTAGCAAGCAAGTGAAACTAAAAGCAATATTAAGGAATGCTCAGGCAACAGGTGGAACAAACAACCCAGCATATACAGGAGGGCTAATGAGCTTATTAGTCAAAAAGCTGAACACACAGAAAAAGAAGAATTAACCCTTGCAGTGCTACAGGGTGAAGTTCAAAAAATAGACATTGCCCTGGGCGCAGGAAAGCCTAGCTACACCTCTGCAACAAAGTGTTGCCATGACAAAAAGTGTTTTGTTACAGGGTGATCCATTGCAAGATATCTTAGTTATTTAAATACATTTTTCCAGTGAAAAACAAGTGCACTGCTGTACAAATTTCCTTATCAGTCACAACCCATGAAACCAGTGGCTAGAAAGTCTAAAGATGACCAAGAACTACAGGCGAACAAAGAACTGACCCAACCATTTAATCCCAATACGCTGGTCTATTTGGAGCTGAAATGGGTAGTAAATGGTAACATACCTAGCGTAATGGAGTGCAGAGGATATTATTTGCAATGCAGAGTGGAGCACATCATTTGTGGTCTTCCATAATACTGCAAATAAACCGAATAAGGTGCCTACCTACCTTGCTAATCTTGTTCCACCCCCGAGGAGCTGACCCATCCTGCTTTCTCTATGTTGCTCAGGCAACAAGTGCTTATTGCCCCAACACCTGCAGTGAATGTGGGCGGCACATGCAGATCTCTAGTGCAATGAATAAATGTTCGTATAACTCCAGATTTTGCTGGGATTTCCTCTTAAAATGACAAACTTCATTTTGCTATACAGTATATATGTGTGGCCAACTTGTATAATTATACCACTGCATCCCTAGAGAAATTTAAAGGCCCAGCAAACACCAAGCACTTCTTCTCCTTTACCTTACATTGGTTACCAAAATGCAAAACCATTTTGATATTTGCAGAAATATTTCCTAAAACCTTCCGGACACAGACGTGCTTACACTTTCAATTTACCTTTTCTCTTTTTAGTGCATTGGAAAGACTAAAATCCGTTCCGTAGCAACTGGTTAGATTGTCAGAATAATTTCTTAAATTATTAACATGAGCACCAGTTATTAAAGGCGTTGTCAAGGATTTGTTTTTAAATTCCCCTTCCATCCAGTGGTATCTTGTGATAAAATCCATACTTACTTGCTCCCTGCTGCTTCATGTGTCCCTTCACCAGACTTCTGGTCCCAGTCTGTCTTTTCTTGCATGGATGGGGTCACGTGTGTTGCTGCAGTTGATCACTGGCCTCAGCGGTGACATGTCCACAAGTGGCACATGTCATCGGCTTCAACTGCACATGTGTCCTGACCATGTGGAAGTTGACAGATGGGGACCAAGAGTTCAGTGAAGCAAGTAAGTATGGGTTCCTTTGCAGGAACCTCTGGCTAGGAGAGATTAAAAAATAAAATAAAATCCTTGACAACCCCTTTAAACACCCTCGCCCCTTTTTCCAACCACTACCGCATTTTAATGTAAGGTAAAAGAATGTTACAATCAATGCAATTCATTTTTAAAGGTTTGATAACGCAACAAGGCGTAGTTCAAGCCGTCTCCATATCCCTCAAGCGATATGCTGGAGAACAAGGCACACACTACCAACAGAGGGTGATCACGAGAATGCAGACTCTCCTGATCAGTTATCAGGATACAAACGCTGTATGTAGGACTGGGGTACCACCTGGGTCCAGTATCCATCTATACAGAACACATGCATGTTCACTTTTAACTGCATCCCAATTCATTTATTTCTTTATGGTGACCTTTACCCTTGACTGACCCATGACCCACCCATGGGACAGTGTAAAGCAGGCTCCGGGGGACCTCAGGACACAAAAAATAAAAATCACAGACTCCAGTGCTAATCCAGTACTAGATAGTTCAAGCTTTAATTGTTCCAAAAATTATAACGTGTTTTGGGGACACAGTAAAATAATAAATCTAGCAGAACAATTGGAGCAATGGATGGGGAGATCTCTGGAACCATGTGAGGTACAGGGCCGGTTCTAGCTTTGTTAGAAATGGGTCATCACTTAATAGATTATGTATAAATTTCATTTTTTACCTTAATTATGGGATAACCCTTTCTGGTTTATTTTATCATGAGAATCGACAACTCCTTTAACACGTTAGGGCAGATTTGAAAGCTTCTGTCAATTATTTAACACAAAGCTGGTAAAAGGCAATTTTCAAATTGACATCATTTAAACATCTACAGATGCCCTTCTCACTACACAGGGTTTATACAGAACCTGCCCTATTTGTGCACCTGGAGTTCGCCATACCTTCAAACAGCTGCGAGTATAACACGGTCATATCTCAGGCCATAATATGATACATGTGGCACAATGCACCTATTCTGCTGACTTGCTTATCCCTCTGACACCAGCAACGCTTTGCAATCCAACAGATGCAGGACGGTCGCTCTGGGTTCAGATCCGACCAAGAACAACATCTGCATGGACTTTGAATGTTCTCTCCGTGTTTCCTCCAGGTGCTCTGGTTTCCTAACACACTCTAAAGACATACTGACGAGAAACTTGGATGGTGAGCTCCACTGGGGACAGCAAGTGATGATCGGGTCTGTAAAGCTCTGCAGAATATGTCAGGGCTATAATAAGCGAGTAAAATAAAAACATTCAATATATAACAACACACGGACCTGTTTAAAAGTTTTAACGGATGGAAAAGTGGACTACAAAAATGGTGGAGGGTCTGAAGCAGTCAAGAACTTAATCTGTATAGCTTTGAGGAAAGAAGGGAAAAGGTGGACATGACTAAGACCTTTAAGTATATTAAAGGCATAAATTAAAAAGTTCAAGAGGAAAGTGCTTTTAATTAAAAAAATGCAACACAGTCACAAGGGGGCACAAGCTAAAATTAGTTGGGGGGAGTTCAGAACCAATGTCAGGAAATATTTTGACACCAAAAGAGTAGTTCAGGCTTGGAACAAAACTCCCATCAGATGTATTTGGGGAATCCACAGTAAATTAATTTAAACCTGCCTGGGAGACACAAATCTCTCCTAAGAGAAATAAGAAATAATATAAAGGCAGACTAGATGGACCATGTGGTCTTTTTCTGCCGTTAATATTCTATGTTTCTATGATGTAAAAACAAAACCTCTGGAGAGTCGCCTTTTCCATTACATCACATTAATATTTTATGTGCAGAGTCGAACCCTATCTTAGAGGCATCGACATGTGTCGGCTAAAATACTACTAGCGGAATATTTGTTCCTCAGGTTAATGTATTATTCGGAATTATGAACAGAGGTTAACTAAAATTTCCGAAGGGAATAGTAAAACCTAACTAAAAATAAACATGTAGAGGGACATTTAGGAAACCTAGTGCACCAGTATTTTGGTGTCACACGCAGTACCTGGCTCAAAATGTTCAACACTTTCATCTCTGCACCTTGTGGCACCAATTTCCGTTCTGGAGTACAAACGTCGGTGTGGTTTCAGTGGAGATCACTTAAAGGGGTTCTCTGGGAATGATTTCAAATGGCCGCCAAGCAATATGAGTAGGACTGGTTACCACCACTTGCAGAGCTGCCTAGCGAGGCCTCATTACACTGCTCTAGAATAGATGGTAATGATGTGATCCTGCCTACAATGTGCCATCATGGCTGAGCAGCCTGACAGGAAAACTCACCAATATGCAGTGTATGCAACATGAACATATGCTGCCCGTGGTGGCTGCTCCCCCAGTCACCCAATGTTTTTATCCGCGCGATGGGGAGATGCAGTGGCAGCCGTGCAGGGATCTGGAGTGACGCGGGTGCCGGGGAGCAGGTAAGTATAATGTAAACAAGGGGCATGGGCATGGGGCGGGGGGAAAGCTTTTAGACTTCAGATAACCCCTTTAAGATTGAATTATTAATATAGTATTTATTCCAAATTAAAAGAGATCCTCAGACAATTCTAAATAAAATAAAAAAAAATCTAAAACATGAAGATAAATACCTGCAACTGAAGCACGTTCTCGGTCTCTGCCTACCACCCCAATAAATCTGACCACTAATGATAGCGATAGACATTATTTATCATGAATTGCCCTGTAGAGTATTTGCACCTGCCCGGCAATGCCTTCCATTCATACTTCCCTGTAATAGGTAACAGCTGCCTAGCACAGAGATAAATATACAGAAGGCACACCATGATATAGAAGTGATGACGGAGAAATAGTAAATGGCTGTAAAAAATAAAGTCTTAAAGAGCCTGCAATTAATCACAATAGTTAACCAGTACGTGTAAGTGCACTGGAGTGCCGTCAGGGTACGGCCACGCGGTCAGGTTTCCTGATGCAGTTTTGGAAGCCAAAATCAGGAGTGGGTCATAAAAGCATAGTGGCCGCCCCCTAGAGCAAAATGTTGCTGTGCCTATGGCCACTGGATTGAGGGATAGGATGTCCTCTATAGTAATGCTCATAAAGTAAAGCAGACTAGTATATCAAATGAATAGTTAGGATTATAATGGAAGACGACACGTCTATTATATAGCTATATAGGCACATAACACAAGATCCACCATTCACAACAACACGTCACAGAGCATGACCACAACACTCTCCCTTAGAAGTCAATTAGTGGTTTTCGGACTCCTTTTCTGAACATGATCACATAAAAAAAATAAAATGTTAAATCCTAAAATAAAAACTGATTAGATAATGTATTAGAAATAACAACATGGAAAGAAAGAGAGAAAAGTACATACAAGATGGCGGTGGTTGGCTACATCCTCTGACTCCATCCAAAAACACACATATTTTGTATATCGTGCATTCATAAAGAAACACCTCTGACGGGGTTATCTCCTGGAAGAACAAAATTGCTGAAATCTAACAATACCAGACCTTGATGGCCCCTACAGCAGACGCGGAGGGGCAGCTGACCTACCCCATATGCATTACGCTGTATAAAGATCTACAGCTATATCTAAAGCTCTGTTCACACTATGGTTTTTGGGCAGATCAGATATACTTCTGTATTCCAACGGTCCCTTTAATGCCAATTTTTACCAATGTCATGAAGATTATGATGGCAGATTCCCGTCACCATGTCCGGTGAGATCCACAAATTGTCTAATACAGGCATGCTCAACCTGCGTCCCTCCAGCTGTTGTAAAACTACAACTCCCACAATGCCCTGCTGTAGGCGGTTGGGGCATGCTGGGAGTTGTAGTTTTGCAACAGCTGGAGGGCCGCAGGTTGAGCATGCCTGGTCTAATACATATGGGAAGCTGTGGCTCAGGTAGGGACTCTCAATGGAGAGATTTGGTTGCCATGTTATGGTTTTCTGCCCATCATATTTCCTTCCATCTACATATATTTGACAGTGAGCGAATACAAACTAGGAAATAGGATTATAAGGAACTGCAGAACCTACGTTCTTCTGTGTCTGTAAAAGTAACACTACTGCTGTGGCAACAACCTATGAACATCAGTAGATAGCATCAGTCTAACGATGGAGGAAATAAAGCTCAGAGGATTGATACCCACTCAAGTGCTGAACGAGTAATATTCAGTCAGATACAATGTGTATGTTTGAGGGGATCAGTTTCTGTTGTCAAATGGAAATGCCGTTCCAGGATTAAATAAAGGGACTAAAAGTGAAACATGGGGTCAGAAACCTGAAATTTGGTTGCACGATAAAACACACACTCTACCGAAAATAAACCATTAACTGAGGGGGATTTTTTAATTTCTTTTTTTCCGTTTTTTTTTATTTTCCTACTCATATAAATGTTTGTTACCAATCGTTGCCCAGAGTAAACACGTAACTGGTCCCATCTTTCATGCCTGCATAAAAATTAACGCTTGTAGGAGAAACTCTGAGAGTAGGGGTTTTAAACAAACGATGGCGAGCACAAAGGATTCGTCAAAATATTTCAGAAAGTAAACGAGCACCAATCAACTTGTATCAGCAATCGGTGCTTGTTGCAGGCAATTCGTATGCCTAAGGCTGCCTGTACAGGAACAGGTTTTCTGATGCGGTTTTGAAGCTAAAACCACGTGTGGATTCACAAAAGATGAGAAGTAGAATCTGCCTTTCATACTTTATTTCCCTTTATGATCCACACCTGGTTTAGGTTCCGAATCCAGACATGAATGTGTACGAGCAGCCTAAGGCTACCCGCACAAGTGGCTTACAAGCATTTTGTTTCTGCATGGACTTTTGTGCAGAAGAAAAACACAGGGTAAGGGCTAATGCACACAAACCGATTTTTTGCCAGCATCCGATCTGCATTTTTTGCGGGTTGGATGCCGACCCATTCACTTCAATAGGGCTGCAAGAGATGCGGACACACACGCTTTGCGTATTTTTTTCGCTGTGGAAATTGCAAAATCCGCAGCAACAGTTTCTGCTGGTTTTTAGTGTGGCAAACTTTGCAATGCAAAGGGTTAAATTCCCTTTAAACAAATCCACAAGTAAAACATGCGGATTTTGGTGTAGGTATGGGGCAGTTAAGCAGATAAAGCTGCGTGGAAATTTGGTTTGTAAATACGCACCCGTGTGCAGGTAGCCTAAGTGTGCGGCCCAAATCAGGAGTGGATTAAGGAAAAAAATTGATTACCTGTCCTTTATATTTTCGCTCCTGTTTTTGGCTTCCTAAACTGCATCAAGGAACCTGAAGGTGTGGCTGTACCATAAAAGCACCGTGGCATGAGACAAGGATCAGGGCAATTAGGCTATTTTCACATAGGTCCTAAGAGACCCAAAAGGCTGTTCCGGCAGAGAAACAGCCTGGCGGAGTTCATAGTTCGATGAATACCGGGATTCGGCCAGAGAAAAAACAACGCTTGCATTACTTTTTGTCTGGACGAATCCCAACACTCATGCCAGAAACTGGCCGCATCCCCGCTAGGTTCCATTATGGACAATAGGTGGTAAACGGCAGTATCCGGCCATGCCCGGCAGGCTGTTACTTTGCCAGAACCGTAATGTATAATGCCCGGTCACATTGAACTATTATTAAGATAAGTCACCAAGGTCTAATTGGAAGAGGTTTGCCTGCTGTGACCCCCGATCACTAAACTGAATTGGTTGTGACGCTTCAAAATCCCACCATGTTGGCTATTTTTGTTGACTTTTTCCATGCTGCAGAAATCACTGCCATTGACTACAATGGCCTCCATTCTGGAAAGAATAGAGTAGAGCCAACCAAAGATGCAGCATGGCAGAGCATTCTTCAAGAAAACACCATCAGCAGCATAGCAATGCAAGTTCTAAGAAATAGTCTTTCATTCATGGTGCAAGCAGTGACAGGTTCCAGCCTTCTGAAACCCCTTCAAATCGCAATAGAAGGAACCGCAGCGCTCACATCCCGAAACTCCGAATAAATGTAGAGCTTTATTCGCCGAACGTCATCCATTTTGGATGGGAGTGCTGCAATGTATTCCTTCAATTGAGGCAGTTTGCAAGCCCTACGGCGAGATGGATGGGGGATCACACAATCCAATGCTGTAACCCCTATTGATCAGACATTGGTTGGTCATCCTTGAGATCTGCCACTGATGCCTTTGATGCGACAACCTATTTAATGATCACTGGCGGGTCTTTATAATTCTTTTCCGGTAGACCGCCATTAATGAAGCAAGCTGTAACCAGGATTGTAGGAACGAAGTTAATGTTATTTGTTGCGATTTTACTAAGACTACTGCCCACATTGGCTCATGCACACAACCGTATGTATTTTCCAGTCCGCAAAAAAATATGGATGACCTCCGTGTGCATTCTGTATTTTGCGGAACAGAACAGCTGGCCCCTAATAGAACAGTCCTTTCCTTGTCCGCATTACGGACAATAATATGACATGTTCTATTTTTTGGCGGAATGGACATACGGAAACGCAATGCACACAGAGTAACATCCTTTTTTTTTTTTGCGGACCCACTGAAATGAATGGTTCCGCAAAAATAAATTGAGTGGACACGGAAAGAAAATACGTTCGTGTGCATGAGCCTTAACTCAGAAAATGCATTCGTAAGAGCAAGGTGTCTCATGACCGGTACTGAGAAAAGCAGAAGAGCGGTGAGACAATTACTGGCGTGAGTAATGCCATTCTTCAACAGAAGAGTTTAACATGAGATTTTATTTCCTTGCTGCCTGCCACATTTGCACCCTAGAGTATCTTGGCATGACATTTACTTTCAAGTGATTGCACGATTGACAAGCGATTATGGTCATTTTCTGACTGTTTAAATACCGGCCCCCAGAGCTGATGCTTTTGCTCCCTGAACATTAGGAAATGCTCTCACAAGCTTTTAGAGGAGATGGCGTTACCTGCCCCGCTGTTACTGCAGAAATGACTGACCACAGTTCACTGGCAGCAGCCAGTTCGCATAAACGGAATCTAACAAGACATTTCTTTGGGAAAATGTTGAAAGCTTCCATTAGCCTACATCTGGGGTATAAACGAAGAAGCCATACTGCCAAACTAAAGTGGGCTACACGTGCATTTCAGCTTTGATATATTTTTTTCTCTCTTTTTATGCTTCAAAAGGTATTTATTTGTTTTTGAGAAAAATGAATACAACATATTCCCATCAAAAAGGATCATATACAGAAAAAAGACTTTAAAGGAAAGGAAGGGGGAAATAAAAAGGTGAGTAATGTCGAAAAGGAAACAAAGAAAAAATACAGGGTACGCGAAAACAAATCAAATCTCGTAAAATGAGCCAAAGTCAACAGGTCATTGGATAAGTATGAGGATAGGTGATCGGATCAATTAGTCACTGTTATTAACATGAAGTCCTCAGGGTATGAGAAGGCCCAGGCATGACTGGATAAGCAGCAGGAGATTAAAGTAGGGAACATACTCTATCCCAGAAGTAGCTGATGGGACATGTCCACCAAGTCTGGTTTGATATATTTTTTAAATAATTTAAAAAAATACAATTCAGAGGACGCCTACTAAACAACACAAAATAGGAAAGAGATAATACAGAAACCACTAAACCACATGTTCAAAATTGCAGCATAACGAAACAACATCTACATTACCATCTATAAATAGACTCAAGACGAAGCGATTGAACAGACGAGAGGGGCCCTTTAGCAAAATCAAAAAGCTTCATACAACCAAAGTCCCGCTTTTTGATACAGGAACAAGACCACAAAGCACCGCTCACCCTTCCCCTTAGGACTTATGCACATGACCGTTATTGTAGTCCGCATGCGATCCACATTTTTTGTAGTTTGGAGGTGGACCTATTGACTTCAACGGGGCCGCAAAAGATGCGGAGAAGCACACCGTGTGCTGTACGCATCTGGGTGTCTGTTCCGTATAGGCCAGGACGTGACGTTCCACAAAACGCACAATGCAGGCATCCGTTCGGGTGTGGGAGGGAAACGCCACACCGAACATAGGAGGGAAAGGGGTGAGGGAATAAGGCCTGGAAACTAGGGAAAGGAAATGGACACCTACTAGTAAAACCCTAATCAATGTCCTGACTAACTACCAGTATGAACAGACCCAAGAGGTAGGTGAGTTCATACACAGGAATACCTAATGTCCTAACTCACCCTATAAGACCCTGGTACTAATGTCAGGACTGAGACAACCTGTTACTCCAAACGGAAGGATGAATAGGAGTCTCCCTCAGGCCTTAATACAAATGACAGGGAAATGCAACACACAAAATAACCCAAACAAAATACAAAAGGGAAAGAAAACACTTAACTTCAACTGGCTATGGCAGCAGCAGGAACTCAGCTCAGATCCACACACCAGCTATCCACAACTCAAACTGAAGCTATAAACCGCATAGCGTAGTGGGAGAAACAACAATAAATAGAGAAGGTTAAATTACCATAATAGCCACACCTGGGGAAAGCAGGTATGGCAAGCACCAGAAACAACACAGACGTCATTTGATCCAAAACAGAAAACATGTCAGATCAAACCACGTGTTGGCAGTTTCACCGATCTCCTGCCACCTGTCGCGGGAACCTCCGTGAAACAGTGTTTTGCGGATCTGCAATTTGCGGACCACAAATACGCTTACGGCTGTGTGCATGAACCTTAAATCCTAGAGAAGACTAGTGTAGATAGGCAGCTAGTTTTTCCTACTTCTAATATTAGAAGAATCTCCACTGAATCCCGCACATGTCATGAGACAAAAGTTAGTCAACTTTGCACATTTTAAAGAGCCTGAAAAGTGGTGTTAGAAAGTCGCAAACTAAGGGGGCGTGACAAGGGTGGGAAGTGGGCGTGACAAGGGTGGGAAGTGGGCGTGACACTATATCACTGAAATATCCTGGCAGCACAGTTCAGCAAAAATTGAAATTGCACTGTCATATAGATTTAGCATTTTGATAAATTACTTAAAAAAATTAAAATAAAATCTAAAACAAGATAAATAAGATTTTTTGGGCAACTGATTCATTTTACAAACTTTGCCGTAGTGTATATGCTGTGATGTGCTGGAAAGTGTGGGCACCTCAGTGGCTGCGGTTAGATTATTAATTAGAACTGAACGCTCATTCAGTCAGTGGGTGCCTAAATGTCATATATGCCAAAATGCTTCCCTTTTGCAAAACCTTTGACTTTCCTGGGCTGTTGGTAACACATAGTTCCCACTTTTGCATAGCTATAAGCTCTTCATCGTCAGTAGGACTCTGATGATGCCATCTTGCTGATGTTCTTAACGCTTCCATCTACTCCAGCACTCTACTCATTTATGGAAAAAACGATCAAGTCTGTTAACAACTAGGTTGGTCGCCCCTAGAAGTCATTGACAGAATGTTTTGTAGAGGAGTTATTACCGAAAAAATTATTATTGATATATTAGATTGTCTTAGAAGTCCGCTAAGACAGGAGGATTTGCAAATTTTTCTAACCATTTTTATGGCATAAAGGCATTTAGAATTTAAAGGCTATGGCGACCTTTAAGGGAATTTTTTTATGATTGCATTTTGGGCTAATGATAATTTTTTCAGTAGTTTTTATTAAAAATCCTCAGCAGATCTTGGGGTTTATAAAAATGATAATAAAAAAAAAAAAATTGCCTGTCTGCAGAATATCACTTCCCTTTCCCGTCAGCTGACTGCTCATGTGAAGCCTTATCTCTGATCTCCTGACCTCATAAATACCCAATTAAACTGATGAGTTTGATAAGGGTTTATATCTACGAGTGTTTATGAAGTCAGGAGATAAGGCTTCACATGAGCTGTCAGACGATGGGACCAGGAAGTGGAACTCTGTGGAAAGGCAGATTTTTATCCCCTGCATGTCAAGAGTGGCTGAAAATTTCTAATAAAGAACTAAAATTATTTTTAGCCTAAAATTTTTTAAATGCAATCATGAAAAAAATTAAATCTCGATGTCCATAGCCTTTAAAGAACAAGCAACCTTCCAAACAGTCTGGATTAAACATACCATAGCATTCTGTGTATACAGATTCTATGCAGACCTATGTGTCTCCATGGTTACAGACTACAAACAAACCCCATGTGTTACTCCTTTACTGCCTCTCAGTCTCTGTATACTAATAAGGGGTAGATAGAGAGTAACATAGGACTACAGGGTTTGTATCCAGTCTGTAACCATGGTAGATGCAAAACACAAATATATTTTTAATCAAACTTTTTTTTTTTTTTTTTCTTCAGAACAATAAAATTAAAAAAAAAGTCTGATAAAAGCGCACGTACTGTTAGAAGCAGAGGTTAGAAACCAAAACTGTTTAAATGGCCTTCCATATTGTATTACTTGATATATATTACTTTCGCATTAGTGGCAAATTGTAGATTTGCAACACACAATTTTGCAGCTTTAATGGCTGGACATTGTATGTATATGCCAAGCTTTACAGAGTTGCTAGTATCCAAGCATGTCCCTAACCTGTAAACTAATTCGCCCCGGCAAGTACCATCGTTTATTTATTTTTTCTTTTTATTTAATAGAAAGACTAAAAAATTCATAAGATCTGTTTCACAAATCACCAATTCAACCAAAAAAAAGGCATATAATAAAAATGACAAAAGATTTGTTCTTATAGCTAATAAAATATTGATGCCAAAGCATTCAAGTAAAGTTACTTTCTGTGTTCTGATTTAATGAATCGTTTGAGCAGTATCTGACGGAGTGACACAGATGTAGGGCTCGTTGAAGCCTACGCTAATACCTACTAGTATGGACTTCCTTGGGACAATGAATATAGAACAATGTGTCAGACTGAAGCAATATCAAAAGATATTAAGTGCTGTGCCAAAGAGGCTACAATGTTGGACCACAACGTTCCTTGACCTGTGAAAGTCTCCAAAGTACTTCCTTGCCCTAGAGGCTGAAATGACTCATAAAATCCAGAAGAAGCAAAAGTAACACTGGTACATTTACTGGAAATGACTGTAATTGAAGATATGGATCTTGTTTATCGAATTACGTGAAAGCCGCAGATCACCCTTCTGGTACAACAGGTTTTTTAGGACTTTTTTTTTATACACGGGGTAAATACCAACAAATTTGATATTTACTTACAGATTATTCCCTTAGCAAATTATGACATCCATGTAAGCATATTGGTTTACAGGTATCTATTGTATAAGATGAACACTTCAACTGAATTATATCCAACATTCCGATTGTTCTACATTATCCCCTATGCACAGTATAGGAAGTAACCATTAGATCAGTGGGGGGTCCTAATGCTAAACAGGCGCCGCCAGTGTCAGACTGTGCAGGGACACCCCCAACTGGACCTTTTATTGTAAAGTGCTAGTAATGCATTCATAACTTCTAGCAGGAATAATATACAAATGGCCCATCACAGAGTCCTAGATGCTCCAGAATTGTTATTACATGGGGAATGCAAGTAGTTACTAAAACAGACCTGTCAGGAGAGGAGACGGGTCTTCTTTAACGAAGGTATAATTGTATATGGAGCGAGACGTGTTTTTGTGCACTGTGACAGAATCAAAAGTACTTACACAGATAGCAGGACGATGGCAATTATTGACCATTCAGGAACTGTGCGAATAACATTTGTATTTGTAAATCTGAAACACAAAAAAACAAACAAAAATAAATCACAAAAGATAATTGCAAAATAATTTGGTCACAGTTCCATTACGCATCATGAGGTCACCTGTGGGAGTCTTTAGAAAAAATGATGGCGGGATGGATGTAGGGCCGCTAGTGTGAATCAATGGGGGGAGGGTCAAAAATGAATAGATAATAAAGGAATAAAGAAGACGGTGGATACATTGTCTGGACATGTTGTGTGATAACTTTTCCCATTTATAGGAGTCGGACCCCCTCACAGATCAGATACTGATGACTTATCCTGAGGATACTTAAAGGGATTCTGTCATCTCGTTTTAGCCTATAGAGCTGCGGACATGCATGGCTAGATCGCCGCTAGCATGTCCGCAATATACCTGTCCTATAGCGCTGTGTCCTTTTATTGTGTTTAAAAAATGATTTTAGAGATATGTAAATGAGCCTGGTAAGGAGCCCAAGGGGCTGCACTAACCTTCCTGGTGCCCAGCCTCGCCCCCTGTGAAGGCGTCCAGCACCGCCTGCGTCCTCCGAATCTCCTCCTTTCTTCACAGTTAGATGCAGGCGGTGCTGGGCTCCTTCACAGGGGGCGAGGCTGGGCACCAGGAAGGTTAGTGCAGCCCCTTGGGCTCCTTACCAGGCTCATTTACATATCTCTAAAATCATATTTTAAACACAATAAAAGCACACAGAGATATGGGACAGGTATATTTTGCGGACATGCTAGCGGCGATCTAGCCGTGCATGTCCGCAGTTCTATAGGCTAAAACGAGGTGACAGACTCCCTTTAAAGATAATCTCAAGGATACCGCACACTAATCTGCCCCGTATAGCGTGGTCTTCCCCATTATAAAAGGTACCCACACTAATACAATGACTTCCATTTACCTTACGGCTGAAGTCTCTCTTTATCTGGGTGTATCTCTTCCTGCCAGTGATTCAGATCTCACACTTTTGTGGACCAGGTATCTCGTGTTAACAGCTACCGCCCTGGCCGGTGGCGGGATGCTGTATGAAAAAGGAGTTAGCCGCTAACTCCTTTTTGCGCAGTAGTTACGTGCGGTTCTACTGCGATACGACAGCCACATTAGGTGAAATAAGGGAAGAGCGCTATGAAAACACTTTAATTTTACTTATCCTGAGGATAGGTCATCGGAATTAAACACTTGGACAACCCCTTTAATGTGTAGGTGATCAGCTCCATCTGCAGCTGACAAATGGCTAAGGGGGCAGAGCTTCGTGAGCTCTCTGTTCTACAGTAAACAGGACAGAGTGGGGAGGCTCTTGCTGAGGCCAGCTGTCTTACATCCAGACACATGACTGTAAGGAGGAAGGGCATGGCCGAGCTCCTGAGACAAAGAGGGATTGGTTTATTTATATCTCCGTTTAAATGAAAGTATTTTCCATCTTATAAGAATGGCTTTTAAGCAGAAAAAAAATATATCTTGCGTGAAAGTGCCTGTGTCTTATAGTCTGCAGTCAGGGCGGTCCAGCAGTGCCAGACCTCACTGACTGCTTCCTTAATGATGCGGCAGAGCACTCATACAGCACTTTGCTGGATCAGTGAGAGGGGTGTGCATCTGCTCATGTCTCTCTCTCTCCGCGTCCAGCACCGATCCATGTGATTAGGCAGGAGAGGAGGCTGAAAGATAGTTCAGCACATGGAGAGGATGGCGAAAAACACCTCTCTCCCCATACTGAACATCCCCCGGCAGCAGGGAAATTTTAATTAGTAGAAAATATTTTCTAATTTCTTGTTGTCTAAACCTAGGGGGTGGAGGCGTCTTACAGTCAGGTGCATCTTATGGTCCGAAAAATAAGGTATGATATAGTTACACAGTTGATACGGTTGAAAAAAAAAAAATAAGTCCATCCAGTTTAACCAAGGGATAGTTGGGGATGTGAATCCCAGAAGGTAATATGACACATAATAGGATCAATGGAAACGAAGGGCATGGCAGAAGAAGTTGGGATATTTTTTTCAACTTTTTGTGCATTTCTGTATTTAGTGTTCCTTTAAGATAATTGCTTTGAGAGTGATAATATCAGGATCGGACATATACTTTTGATATAAAAACTACTAAATGTGTGGCAGCATCCCTTTGTTATTCCTCCTTGAAATTGACAACTAGGTGTCACACGTTGGGTGTGTTGTATAACGGCAGCTACTTTTAATTGCACCTTTTGTTTTAACATTATGGCAATTTCAATAAGCGATTGAGAACTATAGGATCAGCTTCGTGGTGTGAATGAGGAGGCATCTGTCAGTGCAGGATTGCTGTGGTGGGAATGATATGTGCGGTGATATGCTTGCAGGAATCATGCTGACAATCTGCACTTAGGTGACAAGGCTGTAAATCTGCCAGGCTGAAGATAAGTGATAAAGACAGGTCGGATTCATCTGGGGACCTGCCGACAAACAGGCTAAGGAGCAGCAAATGCTGTGCAAGATGTCGAGCTATTGATTGAAGCATGGGGAGGCCATGTCCATGTACACAACTGTAGTAGTTGCAGATATTTGTGTCTATTAACTTCTAGTCAATGTCCGTATTGATTGGCAAGCTCTCAACACTGGTCACTGCCATTAATATGCTACACGAGCTGTTATATCGAGAGGGACTCCCACCTGTAAGAGGCAATGGTATTCTGTGCTAACTGGTTGCAGACAGAGATTTAAAAAGTACCTTACACAGAATAACAAGAATTTTCACCTTAAACAGCATCTGTCAGCAGTTTTGTACCTATGACACTGACTGACCTGTTACATGTGCACTTGACAGCTGAAGACATCTGTGTTGGTCCCATGTTCATATGTGTCCGCATTACTGAGAAAATGTATATCTTCATATATGCAAATGAGCCTCTAGGAGCAATGGGGGCGTTGCCGTTACTCCTAGAGGCTCTGCTCTCTCTGTAAATGCTGCGTCCTCTGCACTTTAACAGGGCGAGGCAGTGAAAATGTGATCATGCCTGCTTGGCCCTGTCAAAGTGGAGAGGGTGCGGCAGTTGCAGACAGAGCAGAGTCTCTAGGTGTAACGGCAACGCCCCCGTTGCTCCTAGAGGCTCATTTGCATATAATATAACAATTTTTCTCAGCTGTGTGGACACGTATGAACATGGGACCAACACAGGTCATTTAGCTGCCGAGCGCACATGTAACAGGTCAGCCAGTGTCATAGGTACAAATCTGCTGACAGACGTCCTTTAAGGTGACAAATACTCGTTAGAATTTAGTGCAGATGTTCAAAAAAAAAAGTGGCACAGAAATGGGGTCATAATTAGTAATTCTCCCCCGGCCAGCCAGTTTCATAGGTACAAATTTTCTTTCACACGCCCTTTAAAGTTATGTGGATATGCTGTCAAATATCAGATAGATCCATTCATTGAGTCAACAGGGGGCACTATCTACAGATTGGAAAACCAAAGTGGCCGACAGGGGCCACATGTAGTAGAAGATGGAGAGCTAACTGGACACTTAGGCTGAGCTACAGTAAAAGGGACTCTGTCACCCTTATCTCGGACTATTATCTACAGTAATACATGAGAAGTACTGCAGATAAGGATTCCACATCACTATTTTTTATTTTCCTAATTCCCCCCAGGTCCCCCTCTGTCAGCAGTCAGAGCTGCAGTGAGATACACAGTCCGGACTGCTATCGTATTCTGACATGATGGAGAAGACTCATATGCGCATGCACAGCAGTCCTCGCAATGTATTTCACTGCAGCAGGGGAAACGAGGGGCAGTAGAAAAAGAAAAGAATAGTGATCTGAGCTCCTTATCTGCAGGACTACTCATGTATCACTGTAGATAATGGTCCAAAATTGGGGCGACAGATTCCCTTTAAATACCAGAAACAGACAAGGCAGGATGCGTTGCGTGGAACAAAAAAAATTACGGTATGTTAAACTATGGTACACAGTCACGCTCTTCGTATCACTGCAAGCAATTAGGTGGCATATTGTCAGATGCTGAGAAACTAATTAAAAACTTGCAACCGGTATGACCGCGAATCCATCCAACGATTTCCAGAGAATGAACAGACTTTTGGTTATTGTTTTAAATGCTAAATTAAAGGGGTTGTGCAGCAATTTGTATTGATGACCTATTATCACTCCATGCGAGCGCTGCTTCCTTTTCATCACACTGCCGTTCGTTTTAGAAGTGCAGTGTAATGACGAGTAGTCGCTCCATAGGAGACAATGCATAGTATAATCACCCCCTTGCCAAACAGCTGATCAGCGGGTGTCAGACCCCCACCGATCAGATATTGATGACCTATCCTGACATTGAAATTTTTTTTTTTTATATATGCTCCTTGTTACCCTGAGATAAAAAGTTCAAACTTCATTCATTTTCAGACTAATAGTTTGCGACCTGCTTCTAACTTCAGACATTTATCATGTAGATGCGTCCGCCTTAGTAATACAAGCTGGATGTCAGGTCTGAGTGTCCAGGATGCTGCTTTCTTCACTAGCTCTCACGTATCAGCAAACCTTCACTATTAGGCCTCTTGCACACGATCGTATGCCCTCCGAGATATACGGTCCGTGAGCGGGCCATATGTCATGGAGCGGCATTGATCGTATGAGTGCAGGAGAATAGCCCCGCAGGCGGCCCGACGTGCACAGCATCATTGTAATCTATGATGCTATGTGCTCCCGATCATTACTGCTCCGGGACATATGGCCCGCTGACGGACCGTATATCTCGGAGGGCATACGGTCGTGTGCAAGAGGCCTTAGGGTCCATTTACATGTCCGCAAGTGTTTTGTGGTCCACAAATTGCGGATCCACAAAACACGGACACCGGCCATGTGCGTTCTGCATTTTACGGACCACACATGGCCGTCACTGTAATAGAAATGCCTTTTCTTGTCCGTGGCTGCGGATAAGAATAGGACATGTTCTATTTTTTTTTTGCGGGGCCGCGGAACGGAAGTGCGGGTGTGGACAGCACGCACTGTGCTGTCCGCATCTTTTGCTGCCCCATTGATTTCTACTTCTGCAGCCCATGAGTCATCGTCTCTCTTTTGCACTCTGGTGCATAGGAGTTGTGTGATTTCTGCTCCCCTGCAAAGTTTGTATAATAATAAATACACTGCAAAGTATTATATGGGCGACCAAATTCACACATGTTCAAGAAAAAATAAAAAATAAAAAAATTGCTAAAACCACTGAATGGCTGCAGCGTTGATGTGTCCCCCATGAGTCATGTCACTGGCTCATGTGCAGCATGGAGGACGCATCATCGCTGCGGCCAACCATTGGCTGCAGCAGTACACGTGATCCCCCTCAAATTGAATGTTGAAAAGCAGGACTGGAGCTGCGGGGGTTCAAAGGAGATGGAACCCAGAGGTGGAGAGCAGGTAAGTAAGCTACCCTCCGCAGGTCCAGTGACGTGGGCGGTTCAAGCAGGAAGGCCTATAAACCCTGTAGGTTTTACACATAAAGGGGGTCATTTATTAAGCCTGGCATTTTAGGCCCTATATCTGGAAGTGGATCCGCAGAAATTATGACGAAGCGCAGGCCTCTACATAACTTTGGTGCATCCAGAGCCAGTCTAAATCTAGGCCATCTTCCTAGCTGTACCACATTCAGACCATTTTCTACGCCGAAAAGGAGTAGAAAATGATTAATGAGATGGGTATGCCAGTCCGTCCCCTTCCCCGCCAAGTCCACATTTGTAGACCTGGTGTGAGCGGAGAAAGTCACAGTTTGCGGCGCAACAAACCATAGAGCCACAATCTACGCCTAACATAGGCGTATTTCAGGATAATAAATGACCCCCATACTACCTATGCATGGGTACAGAATACAAACACACCCCAAGGGCGGTATTATCCTATAGTCACTCACTATGAGTCACTCCCTTTTATCTGACCCTTTTCTAGTGTCTATAGGTTACCAGGAACACAAGATTATGGACATATTTTCTCAAAAAAGGAATACATTTATGGCACAGAATTATTAGCAATTAGTGTTGTAGGCGACACCGTTTCTGTATAAAATTACATAGATTTTAATTTCTGCACCCGCAGAAGTAGTTGTATTTGATTTACCAATTTACGGTATGAAATGTGACAAAGACATACGGTACTTGAATTTTTTTTTTTACAAACCACAACACTCAAGATTTACAGGAAACCTAAAAATAATACATAACACTACATATTAAATGACATACAATACAAAGCTGTGTCCTAAGCAAAAGTAAATTTAAAGGGGAAATCCAGTCAAAATGATCTTCTGGTATGGACACACATGAGAAGATCACATCAGTAAACTCTGTGAACTCAGACCACCGATCTCCAGGACAAAAAAAGTTCTAAAGGGCATTTAAGGGAACAGTAAGGAGTTTTATTTTAGAGGAGGTTTTGAGGAAGATTTATCCAGCAGGTTTTTTTCAGCCTAAGGCAGAAGTGAATTCCAGCAGGAAGGAGAAGTAAAAGTCCTTACTTTATATTTCCGATTTCTTTCAAATCCACTTCTGGCTTTGGCTGAATAAACCTGCAGGAAAATCTGCCTCAAAACCTCCTTCCCAAAAACACAGTGTGAACCTACCCCAAGTCTCAAAATTTAAGAATAGAGAATAACATTTATAGTGCTTGTCAGTCTGAAGGAAATTATATATATATATATATATATATATATATATATATATATATATATATAGGATTGAGAAAGGTTCTGTTTCGGTTCTGAGAGAACCGAAACGTCGCTGTGTGACGTGTGAATAAAGGACACATTTTTTTCACATTTTACAGAAGAGTGTCGTGGATTATATTTATATATATATATATATATATATATATATATATATATATATATATACATACACACACACACAGTATGTGTGTGTGTGTATGCATGTCCGCTAAAGGATTCCGCACCGTCACATTTACAATCACAAAATTTGGCACACGTGTCCGGGAAGGTTTTAGACCAGGTCTTAGCTCTCTAGCACGTACCGTTCCTGAGATATTCCCAAAAAATGCATTAGCCAATAGAAGCTTGGTCACATGACCCTTATCAGCCAATAGAAGCTCACAGGCTGCTAGTCTCCACATACACAGTTTTACTACAGGTTTCCATAACAACCCAGCCATTTTTCTTCACTGCTGTAGGTGAGCTTTAAAGGAAATCTGTCACCAGGATAATCGCTATTGAAGTAAAGCCATGGCTTAATAGCACTTAGTACCTTATTTCAAGGTGTGCCTTTGTTCCAGCAATAGATGTTTTTATCCTCTGAAAATCCCGTTTATTTGGTATGCAAATGAGCCAGTAAGGAGCCCAGAGGGGCGTCACTTTTGCAGGAAGAAGCCCAGACCTGCCCCCTGCCACAATGTGTCCACCCTCAAAAGACAAACTTAAAACCCCGCCCCCAGGTCCAGTTAAGCCACACCCCTGACCCGGTTAAGTCAAGCCCCCTCCCACTCCTCAGCTGACAGGGATTGAAAAAATGAAGTTAAAAATCAACTTCTGTCAGCTGCAGGGGTGGGAGGGAGGGTGACTTTCTCTCTGCAGCTCACACTCAGACAGCACAGTGATGCTGTCTGAGAGTGAGCTGTTCAAAAGGACATCCTTGTGTCTGTCTAGGCCTTGCGGGAGACGGAGGACAGGGAGTCTGAAAGCCAAACTGTCCGGCCTAAAACTGGACCTCCGGCCACGCTAGGGGCAGGATGCTGTGGAGGTCACAGTTAAGAGCATGGTCCGTTATGGAGGTCAGTGTAAAGGGGCAGAATGCTGTAAAGACCACTGTTAAGGGGGTGGGCCCCTGTAGAGGTCACTGTCAAGGGGTTGGTGTGCTCTGAAACTCACTGTTCAAGGGGAAGGCTGCTGTAAAGGTCAAAGTTAAGGGGGTGGGCTGCTGTGGAGGTCCAATTTTAAGGGATGGGGCACTGGGGGGGGGGGGGGGGCTGTGGAGGTCACTGTTATAGTGGATAGTGTTGATATCTTTTAACGACACACACAAACATTGAATGAAATAAATTAAATATACCCGAGCGAAGCCAGGTATACATATATACACACACACACACACACACACACACACATACAAACCTGTATTTTTGACATTGAAACATTCAAGAATAGGGTCCCAGAGATGACCCGACATATCCTGTGGTTGTCCAGGGAATACCTCTTTTACATTTTCCTTTTTCCATTATTAGAACTGTGTAAGGGCTTTTATTTTTAGGAGCTTTAGTTTTATAGCGTTTTTTGTAGGCTGGATGAACAAAAAACTGCAATTTTTTTATTTTTTTTATGATTATTTTTAGCACTAAATCCCTATAATCAAAAGGTGAAGCTTCATTCTAAAGCCCCGACACGCACCGGCCAGCCAGGTACTGCATCTGAAAACCCAAGCGAAGCAAATGATTTACCTTTTAGCTTAGTGGCCTGACAGACAGACAGCCTCTTGAGAATAATGTGACATCTCCGTTTTGGTAACTAAAGCCTACAGCCACGCTGGGACATTGCTGAGAATGAACTGTAACTGTACTAAAATGTCTTCGGAGCTCTCCTTAGAGCTTTTCCTCGTCCGCACGGAGTGGACTAAAACGTTGCAGCAAATAGGATGAACTAGAAGTGTTTCGGGAGGACTCAGTGGAGGGGAAAATTGCAGCTCTGTGATAAGCACCCCTGGACTTTGTGACAACAGACTGTCATTTCTCTCAGTCTCCAAGACATAGAGAGGGCAGGGGTTACCGATATCATCGCTGCAGCCTTTTAATGTTAAAATCACTTGTCGTTTCTTGTAGCGAGGGAAAGGAAGAAGCGGCCTGTTACTTGATGTAAACCCTTTCATGTTTTACAACAGACTAATATGTGAAAACCCTGCTGCTTCACTGAATGCCCTAAAAAGACTAAAATAATCATGTACTAATGAGTTTACCATATAGCCATAGTTTTAATTTTTTGCCCATTATCTATACGGCTCCAACATATTAGACAGAATGCAATCAGTTACATCAGTCCTTGCTCCCCGTGGGCCTCAGTCTAATTTTCCACATGTATACTGCTGGTTGGGTCTTTAAAGATGGTGCCTGCTTTGGAGTGGAGCAGGTGCCATAACCACCGCCAGGTTTCTGATCTTTTAAACAGAAGAGACCCTGGGATAATGTCTGTGATTGGCGATAACACCGATCACAGACGTTTTACCTCTCAGATGACGTGGGAGCACACAAAGGAACTTTTCCCGGGACAGCTGTGCTCCAGTGGCCCTATCCTGAATCTGAATACTTTTGCACGTAATTACAAATTTAGCATAGCCACTGAGCTTTTCAATAAAATCTGTGTAGCGCCACCTGCTGTTTGCTATTTTCTTTGTTTCTCTGTCCACCTGGCAGGGGTGGACGCACATGCTCAGTTCCTTCTTTAGCTGCCACCAGCCCTATCTACTTATAGATACTGTGACAGTTGGAGTCCAGTCACACGATCATATCCATTTTGTGGTCTGCAAATAGCGGATCCAAAAAACACGGAAACTGGCCAAGTGCGTCCCACATTCTGCAGTCCCTCACAATCTGCCCTATGTTAGACATGCCTATTTTTGTCTGCAAAACGGACAAGTTCTACCTGTTTTGCAAGACCACGGAACGGACATACGGATGCGGACAGCTCATGGTGAACTTTCTGCATCTTTTCAGATGCAGACCGAAAAATACGGTCGTGTGAATGGACCCTTGCAGAGAGAGGGGTGCAGCAGAAAGGACATGGCCCTGAGCTGGGATCGGGAGAGAGCTACAGCAGAAATGACGCATACCCTGAGAAAAGGAAACCCCTCTGAGAAAGGAAGCCCCTTGAGCTGCCAGCTTGAAATAAATCTCGCAGAACAATCAGAGCAATACATGGGGAGATCTCTGGATCCATGTGCAGTGCAGGGCTGGCTCTAGCTTTGTTAGAAAGAGATTGCCATGTACTATATGTCCGATTTTCATTTTTTACATAAATCATGGGGTATAACCCCTTTAATAAAAGCAAACTGAATTTTTATTTATTTATGCAATAATACATTCCAATCAAAGATATACACAACCTTTAAAGGGGTTGTCTCACCTCACTAATCAACATTTAATCAGTTCCTTGTAGTCCTAGGATCCTTTCTTCTGTGTAGTTAATTTTTCAATTAAGCCTCTGTCGTCTTGTCTTCTCCTTCAAACAGCCCCAAATATTGTGCTCGTTTCTAGGGGTTAGGGCCACCACTGTAACGGTGTCAGCGGTGGCCGCGCAGGCGCACAGAAACACTATCGGTAGCTCGGACGGCTGATCTGGTGGCCGGGTTTCACAGGAGCGAGCACACACACATTCTTGTGCATGCGCAGCATCTCCCAGCCCCAGACAAATAGTCAGTGCTCAGCTCCACCTGCAGCAAATCGAAGCCCTGAGAGCCGCGACGGAGCTTGGAAATAGCAAGGTCAGACAACCCCCTTTAATATCTGCTTTTCCTAAAAGGGGTATTCCCATCACATACAATGGGGGCATATCGCTAGCACCTCTGGGACCCGCACCTACAAGGAGAACGGAGCGGGGAGAGCTGTGGCTGGAGGACCTCAGGTTTCCCGGGGTCCGTCCACCACCAAGCGCTGCTCCCATACAAGTGAATGGGAGCGCACCGCGCACGCGTGGGCCCCCAACTCACATTCATTTCTATAGGGCAGACGGAAATAGCCGAGCCAGCGCTCGCCTATTTTCGGCTGCCCAATTGAAATGAATGGAGGGCGGCTGCGCATGCGCCCTCCATTCATTTCGCTGATCCGTTCTCATTGTAGGTGTGGGTCCCAGAGGTGGGACCCGCACCTCTCAGACAATGGGGGCATATCCTAGCGATATGCCCCCATTGTATATGATGGGAAAACCTCTTTAACAAGTTGATCAGTATAAGAGCAGTCCCTACATGCCTCACTGTTCTGTTCGTGAAAAGGTCAGTGATGTCTGCGTATGACATTAGGTGCATATTGTTTGCATCATGTGGGCCAATGCTGTGACATTTGGTAAGCCTCGCCAATTTCAGAAGTGGAGTGAAATGCAGGATTACAGATTAGAACATAATTTATCAAGTGCAACTTTTTTTTTTTAATAGGCTCATCTCCAAGTAAACTCACCTGAAAGTTTTGACCAGATCGTCTAACTCTTTGGATATGCCACTGTACGCTATCTTCAGAGGTATCAGTATAGCTGGAAGACTGGAAGGAAAAAAAATATATGAATGAGTCCTGTAACCCTGGGAAAGTTGATAGAGCGGCCATGTTTTAGCAGAAAACCTATAATGTCACCTCAATTACATAGAGACAGACTCGGTAGCAGACTTATGGCCATGCACATGGGTGTATTTTTGGATCCGTAATGTATGGATCCCAACCCAGCACCCATGGACTGCCATGGGGGCCATACTGATATGTTCTCCTAACTGCCTAGTGTGAAGAACTCTTCATAGGAGAGAAACCTCTTTCAGATGTCCTATTAGGGAAAAGAGATGTAAAAGATGGGGTTGGGTCCCCCTTCTACATTACATACACCTCTGGTTTACATAAACTGGTGCACATTAGAAATCAGGTTTATATGACAAAGCGGCTTCTTTTTTTCCCCTTATGATTCACGACCAAACAGCTTTATTTCTTTATGGTCACACGAGACACGTGTCTGCCACCACGCCAGTTCTCCTTCCTCTCAGAACGAGCTGCTGCTGCTATCATCAATTGCTGTCAAAATGCAGAAGGAACATCTCCAAGCAAACCCTATTGTAACAAATAACTACTTATACACCAAGTGAATATTCAGAGGTGGAAAACATTACCACCGTGTAATCTGCAACAAAAATTTGGAAAAAAATTAATAAAAAATCCATGACATAGGAGTGATCATGCATGCAAACGGTGGAGCCCTGTCCACGGGCTGGTGAGGTCCGATATGCCCTAAACGTTGTGGTGTGTAAGGCACTTTAGGGCAATCATTTTTCCAGTTAATAAGGGGTAATTTTTTGGGGTGTTTTTGTCATTTGCTATATACACAACCTCCATGATGACAGCAATAACAATAGTGACACCTACAGGTTAAAGAGGCTCTCTTCTTACAGACAGACAGCTTCACGAATGCCAGCTGCCCTCAGCGATGCCATAAAAAACAGCTGGGGTGCCGTCTATTACAAATCTATTCACGGTCACTCACGTGAAGGTGGACAGAGAGTAAGGGCGGCCATACACATTCCATAGCTGTCCGCCAAACGATCGTTCAGCCGATTGCCATCTACTGGGATTCTCTCCCATCTCCCCCATACACATACGCATGGGGCTCGGCCGACGTGTATTTAATAGAAAGATGGGCGAATGCTGCTGTCAGACGCCGCTGGTTATCTCCCAAGGAAAAAAAAAAAAAAAAAAGTTGCGTGAAAATATTCACTTTTCCTGATCCTTCTCTCCCCGACATCATCGGGGGAGAGTCGGGAGCTCCCCCTAGACATTAGGCTGGGTTCACATCGCGTTTTCTCCATCTTTTTAACGTACACGTTAAACAGATGCCTCAGATGGACGCCATACAGTGGCATCCGTTCACCATAGTATTCCATTGTCAAAACGTATACGTTTTTTTACCGAACGCTGCAAGATACAAAAAAGTGGTGTGCTACGTTTTTGTATCCTTTTTTTTTCCTTCTAACGTATGCATCAAACGGAGTCATAAAACGCGAGGTGAACCCACCCTTAGACCACCCCATTGACAGCATTTGAATCATTTTCTGCAGCCGGAGTCTGTCAGTAATATCTCTGCTTTATCACAGTCAGACTGAGCTGAAACGCGGACAGCGCCCGCCGGTGCCCCAAATAAACTCGACTTCGGACACAGTTCTGATTGCCGTTAGGGGTATGGCTGCACCTGGTGGATATGCTGCAGATTTTCTGCACTGGAGTTGCCTGATGGAGTATTTTTGCAGGCCAAGAAAAGCGGATACGATTTTATTTTTTTATTTCTTTAAAGGTCATCCACATATTTTAAATCTTCAGCATTTCAATTTATCGTGTGTATTCCATCCCGTGCAGAAGGATGAAATCTGCAGCAAACCCACATCATCTACTATGAATGCCGCAACAAAGATTGCACCATTTGCATACCTCCCAACGTTTGAAAATCGCAAAGCGGGACAATATATGCCGGCACGCATCGAGGTATTTATATTTTTTTATACTAGGCCACGCCTCTAACTCCGCCCAAAGCATAAACAAACACTCACGTCAGAACTGCAGCAGCTGGGGATCGGTGAGGTGAGTGCAAGTTCCTTTATTTTTTTACAGCATGTGGAGCCCCTGGGACAATTTTTCTTCTTGCGCTTCATTATCCATTTAAATATTAGCAGATAAATCATCGGATTATAGATATTTTAAGGTCCAAATTGCACCAAATAATAAAGTTATGGTCTAATATACAGGCAGAAACCATACAGATAGTTAAGCAAGGAGCAATTTAGCAAATTTATTAATGCACATTTATGCATTCATTCCCCAGGTCAAAAAGAGGGGACATTTAAAGTGTAACCGTCATGTTTTCATCAAAAAATCTATTTTAGCATATGTTACTGCTGCAGCAGCATTATGCAAAAAGCAATCTTTAGTTTCTTCACATACCACTGTTTTCCTTGAGTTTTTCCCTTAGTTACGGCTGTTTAAACATTTACAATATGAGAACCTTCTTAAGATGGCTCCTCTGCCAGTTCTCAGAGGCCAAAACTGCTTTCCCTCACTTCCCATATACACTGTATCCAGCAGCTCCCTGCCAGCCAATCAGATTGGATTACTGAGAGACACGCCTCCTCACTCTACAGCCTAATGCAGGTATGCAGTGTGGAAGACCGCTCCTCCGTCTTCTGTTTATACTAAAAGGAAGACAGACAAGCCCTAGCAACGGTCTTTTAAGGGAGCAGTGGAAAGGGACAGGGGACAATAATGAATGCTGTTATTATAAGGTATTTATAGATCTTTTGACAATCATTGACAGACTAACTCAGGTATACATGCCTAGCGCTAATAAACTAGCAAATAAAAAAAATAAAAATAAAAAATTACAGTTACACTTTAAGGATCAAAGAGGAACAGAGGGACTTGGGTCAAAAAGAGGGACTGTCCCTCATAATAGGGACACTTGGGAGGCATGCATTTGAAGCGTTTTCTTTGGCCGCTGCAGAATTCCGACAGACTACGTAATTTTTGCACGAGATAGTCAGAAGCGGACCCATCCGATGTGGACTTACCTTTAGGGAGGAGCACAGCCGGGCCTGCTAACATTGCTAAGCTTGATTAGGGAAATAACTATTTCTTATAAAATATGAATGCTGGCACATCTTTCCTTAGAACTTCGTGTTGTGCTGTTCCTCAGTTATTTCTACTGGAAATATATGACAAATATAAATAATTTAACAACTGGATGTTGCCAACCTCCTTGATCGAGGGCAAGTCTATACACAGTCAGACACTGTTAAGTCTGTATTGCCAGTTTCAGAATAGGTAGGGGACAAACACTGTCAATGCAGTCATACATTCCAAGAGGTATAATGGAGGACAATGCAGAGCACTAAGTAAAAGTGTGTCAGCATTAAATACCCATGGGCAAGACAAGTATTTACTAAAAATGTGCCCTCCCGAAGTAGTGGGGCAGAGGAGGGCACGGGCAACGTAACAGCGGAAACACCCACCCCTTGCCTTTCGCAGTTCCTGCACTCTGGAAGTCGGCCTGGGTGCTTGTTTCCTGTGTATTTATTGGAGGTATTTTGCATTGAACTCACCTCATTCTACAGTATTGCAAGGGTTAAACTTTCTTTGGTTCTGTGTGCAGCTGTTTATAATGTGTTTATCAGCTCTGCTATATATGCTGTGAGTCCTACTCAGTGCCCAAGCAATAGGTTTACTAGCTTGCTAGATCTTGCAAAGGTGCTATGATTTGCTTGTCTGCCCATGTATTGACTTCTGCTTGTTTCCTGGATTCTGACCCTCTTCCGTCTGACCTGACACATGCCTGATCACCGCACTGAACCTTTGCTGCCTGCCCTGACTTTTGGACTCGTTTAACAGATTTGT
Organism: Bufo bufo; assembly: GCF_905171765.1. NCBI lineage: Eukaryota > Metazoa > Chordata > Amphibia > Anura > Bufonidae > Bufo > Bufo bufo. The sequence goes on from NC_053397.1 coordinate 53,884,205, forward strand.
AGAAACTCTGCCTGTCTTGGCCTCGGCCTGTTACGGACTACGAGCTTTGCATGATCCCTTAATGCCACGCACCAATGTCTTTGACACCCGTGGGTCAGTTGGGACTACTCCAGAGGTAGCTGTGGCTCCCCTGCGGCGAAGGCCAGATCCCCATATGGGACTTAAAGGGTGAAAACCGGAGGACCTCCAGGACAACCCCCTTACCCTAAAGTCAAACTGGTTGGTTGACACGGTGGTTCCACACCCGCAGACCGTTACAAAATGCCCCGACAGGACAGCTGATTGCTCCTCTTTAAACATATTTTAAAACAAAGTAGCACCGGTCTGTCTACAGTCAGGTCAATAAATATTGGGACATCGACACAATTCTAACATTTTTGGCTCTATACACCACCACAATGGATTTGGAATGAAACGAAGACGATGTGCTTTAACTGCAGACTGTCCGCTTTAATTTGAGGGTATTTACATCCAAATCAGGTGAACAGTGTAGGAATTACAACAGTTTGCATATGTGCTTCCCACTTGTTAAGGGACCAAAAGTAATGGAACATAATAATAATCATAAATCAAAAACTTTCAATTTTTAATACTTGGTTGCAAATCCTATGCAGTCAATTACAGCCTGAAGTCTGGAACGCATAGACATCACCAGACGCTGGGTTTCATCCCTGGTGATGCTCTGCCAGGCCTCTACTGCAACTGTCTTCAGTTCCTGCTTGTTCTTGGGGCATTTTCCCTTCAGTTTTGTCTTCAGCAAGTGAAATGAATGCTCAATCGGATTAAGGTCAGGTGATTGATTTGGCCATTGCATAACATTCCACTTCTTTCCCTTAAAAAGCTCTTTCTTTGCCTTTGCAGTATGCTTTGGGTCATTGTCCAGCTGCACTGTGAAGCGCCGTCCAATGAGTTCTGAAGCATTTGGCTGAATATGAGCAGATAATATTGCCCGAAACACTTCAGAATTTATCCTGCTGCTTTTGTCAGCAGTCACATCATCAATAAATATAAGAGAACCAGTTCCATTGGCAGCCATACATGCCCACGCCATGACACTACCACCACCATGCTTCACTGATGAGGTGGTATGCTTAGGATCATGAGAAGTTCCTTTCCTTCTCCATACTCTTCTCTTCCCATCACTCAGGTACAAGTTGATCTTGGTCTCTTCTGTCCATAGGATGTTGTTCCAGAACTGTGAAGGCTTTTTTAGATGTCGTTTGGCAAACTCTAATCTGGACGGTTTTTGAGGCTCACCACTGTGGTGAAGTCTTCTCTTGATTGTTGACTTTGACACACATACACCCACCTCCTGGAGAGTGTTTTTGATCTGGCCAACTGTTGTGAAGGGTGTTTTCTTCACCAGGGAAAGAATTCTTTGGTCATCCACCACAGTTGTTTTCCGTGGTCTTCCAGGACTTATGGTGTTGCCGAGCTTACCGGTGCGTTCCTTCTTTTTAAGAATGTTTCAAAAGGGGGGGGGGGCGTGGCCAACTACCGGCATGCGAGCACACATCTGAGATCTGCTCCGATTTCCCGTCTCAATCCTGTCTAATCCTAGCAACCTGCCGACTCCTATTACCGATTGGACGGTGTGCAAGCGCAAGAGGAAACCCCGCACACCGAAAATGGGTCCAAAAAAAGCGCAAACCGCAGCTGAAAAGCTCAAAGAACACGCCAAACAAGAGGTCCAACATGGCGCCGCCTTCACCATCACGCACGGCGGTTACCCGCGGTCAGGCAGCGCAGCAAATGGAAGCAGAGAGCCCAGAGGAACCCGAGTTCACCCTGAAGACAGCCTATATACAGCTTATATCGGCGATATCCTCCTGCCAGACCTCACTCACCGGCAAGATTGAGGAGGTGAGGGTGGACCTGGGCCTGCTTCGGCATGATGTTCAGCTGCTTAGAGACCGTGTCAAGAACACTGAGGACAGGGTATCTTCACTTGAAGACCTGACCAGACCCTTGGTGGGTAAAGTACAAGATCTGGAGCACTCTGTGAATCAGTGGCAGCAGAAGTGTGATGATCTGGAGAACAGAGCCAGACGAAACAACGTCCGAATCCTGGGTCTTCCGGAAAAAGCAGAGGGTCGGGATCCTGCCACTTTCCTCGAGCTTTGGTTCATAGCACTATTCCCAGAAGCGCCATTTTCCAACGCATACGCCATAGAAAGGGCGCACAGGGTTCCCGCCAAATCCCCTCCTCCCGGAGCTCCACCGAGGCATCTCCTTGCGAGATTATTAAATTGGAAGGACAGAGATCTCATCCTCAGCCAAGCAAGGATTAAGCAAGTAATCAAGCATGAAAATGCAACAATTTCTTTATTTCCGGATTTCTCGGCCGATCTACAAAAGAAGAGAGCCACATTTGTCTCAGTTAAACGGCGCTTACGGGACCTGAATCTGCAGTATTCTATGGCATATCCAGCGCGCCTACGAGTTGTGGATGGCGAGAAAACCATATTCTTCGCTGACCCCAAAGAAGCGGAAGATTGGGTCTCCAGAAAATCAGGACGTTCAGGACTACACTGATGCACTGGATGCGTACATTGCACAAGTATCCCTGCTGTTTGGTGACTTACTGATCGTTATATCACCCACTTGTTATTGTGCCTTCAGATATGGGACTCGTTGTTCCGTGCACTCCTCTGCTAGCTGTTTTAGCTGCAGATTTCATTCATGTGGGAGCTATGTTATAGCTCATCTCACCTTATTGTGCATGCCTTGTCACTATATGTGAACACATGTTGTATGTTGCTCATAATAATTTGGGGTGGGAGCACTACCTGCATAGGTAGTCCATCCAATTGCACTATGCAGGTCCCGAAATATGGGCCCATATACTAGTTGGATCAGATTCCAACGACCATACACTCACCTTGTTACTTAAACGTAGTATTTTTTTTCAGGTATGATAGAGGGATGACAGGGCAGTGGTGTCTAGTAACGGTTCGCATCTCTCCAGTGGAAAGAGTAGGAAGACATCCTTTAAGATCAGAGATAAACCCGAAATGGCCTCCATGAAAATCCTGTTGTGGAATATAAGGGGATTGGGGGACCCAAAGAAAAGGATTGCGATATTCTCACACATTCGCTCCTTTAACCCTCACATTATTGGTCTACAAGAAACCCACCTGACACCAGAGACCGGGAGTAGACTTAAAAAACCCTGGGTTCAATACTTAGCTAACGCATTTGGAAGCTCACACTCTAGGGGGGGGTTGCTATTATGGTTCATAGTAGTCTTAGATGGGAGGTGCATCAATTGGTTATTGATCCAGAGGGTAAATATATTTTCCTGTATGTGCATAATAACTATCCCCTACGTAGTGATTAATGTATATAATCCGCCGCCTGATTCTACCTCCCTACTGCAAACTGTGACTGGATTTGTCGCGCAATACCCCAATGTTAGACTGCTTTGCATGGGCGATTTTAATATGGTAATGCATTGTGGGATGGATAGATTTCGCGGGGATTCTAGTGGAAATGCTGATTCTGTACTGTTCTTTCCAGAGTAGCTGCTGAGATGGGGTGGCTGGATTTGTGGAGGATCAGACATCCGCTAATACAGGAATACTCATGCTTCACCCCTTCCAGGGGAGCTCTCTCCCGTATTGATTATATTCTAGGGAATGCTCTGGTCTATACCAATCTTAATGATGTGAGATATGGGCCCCAGGGTCCTTCGGACCACGCCCCGATATTGGCTGAGCTTAAACTGTCTGATGTCGCCAGACAGGGAAGAAAGATGCGCATCCACCCCTTCTGGTTGTCTCCTCTCACCACCAATGACAGGGTCCCTGATCAGCTGCTGATGTTTCTGGAGGTGCAGGATATTGAGACAGATGGCTTACTGCTATGGGACACCATGAAAGCGTACTTGAGAGGTTGTCTCAAATCATCAATATTCTTCATCAAGAGAGACACGCAGCGCAAAGAGGTGGAATTACACACTAGATGCAAGGAGGCTGAGAATGTTTTCACATCCTCCCCAACTGAGATGAACAGATTGGAATGGCTTAACAGGGGCAGACTATACATGATGCATCTCTCAGAAAAAAGTAACCGCAAATCATTCTTTCTCAAACAGCAGACTTTTGAGATGGGCAATCAGGCTGGCAAGCTCCTTGCGCACTTAGCGCGTGGCAGCAACATGTCCCCCCCAGTTATCAGAATTAGGGGCCCTGATGGGCTTAGTGAAGGAGTCAGCAGCTGGTATCCTAGAATGCTTTGAGAGCTTTTACACAGATCTATATGATTCCGTTGTGACTTACACAGCGTGCAAGATGGAGGAATACCTTCTTGAGGTGCCTCACCCTCGGCTGAGTGATCTGGATAAAGGGGTCTTGGAGGATGATATCACTTTGGATGAGATTAAACTAGCAATCACGGACCTCCCTGCTGGGAAGGCCCCTGGCCCAGATGGCATTCCAATAGAGGTATACTCCAGATACACTGACATATTAGACCCACAACTACACAAATTATATAAGACTGCTCATACCCGTGGATGTTTGTCGGACTCTTTGTATGACGCCACAATAGTGGTTATTCTGAAGCCCGATAAAGACCCGTTGGAATGCGGATCATACCGTCCTATTATAAGATTCTCACTAGAGTTCTGGCAACTCGTCTTAATAGAGTGGTCACTTCAGTAGTGCACAGTGATCAGTCGGGCTTCATGCCGGGCAGGTCCACCTCTGACAACATCAGGAGGGCCCAGGTGATTGCACAGATAGGGGCGGCTGAGGGTGAGCACTGGGCTATGGCCTCTTTGGACACTGCCAGGGCCTTTGATTCGATTGAGTCGACATTTCTGCTTACTGTGTTGAAGAGCTTTGGTCCGAAATTCATTAGGTGGGTTGAGATATTATACAAACGACCGAGGGCAGATATATTAATAAACGGTCATCACTCCAGCTCCTTCCCACTGAACAGGGGCACGAGGCAAGGATGCCCTTTGTCGCCTCTGTTATTCGCAGTAGCTATAGAACATTTAGCTCTAAGAATAAGGCAGGATCAGATATACACGGGTATCACCATGGGTTGCAGGGTGGATAAAATAAGACTTTATGCGGACGATTTGCTCCTGTTTATGTCTGACCCCGAGGCATCGCTCCCTAGAGCAATCAAGATTATTGAACAGTTTGGTAGATTCTCGGGGTTGCGCATGAATTGGACCAAATCAGCTATCATGCCACTCTGGGATCACACCTGGCGTCTCACTACCACACCCTACCTGTGGTGGATCGTTTAAGTACCTAGGGATAGTAATCACTAGAAATGTGCAACTATCATACACTTTGAACATTGAACCCCCGGTGGCTCTCTTTGTAGACAAATTCAAGTCGTGGAGATCATTATGGGCAGATTGAATCTAGTTAAAAATTATACTGCTCCCAAAGGGTCTATACATCCTAGCTCATGCATGCGGTCCTATATTTAAAGGTTTCTTTGATCGTGTTCATGCCATGATTGCCTCGTTTGTGTGGGGTGGAGCAAGAAGAAAATTTCCTTAGCTGTGCTTCAGAGGCCTAAGACGCAAGGAGGTGCCTCTCTCCCAGACTTCTTTCTCTACTTCTTGGCTGGTCAGCTGAAGTTCCTGAGGTCTTTGGTATTATCGGCTGATTTGCCTAATGCTGAGTATTTTTTATACAGGAATACTTGCGTCTGGGTACTCTTTGGCCAGTCCTGGAGAATTCAAACTGCCCTCGCGGTCGCCTGCTCCCCCTTCACAGGTTGGCACATCAAGTATGGCAGGCTTCTAAATTACATTCATATAAAGATTTACCTGATGTCGTCCCCTTGTGGGATAATCCCATGTTCGCTCATCTGGATCTGGTGGATGGGGCTGACATGTGGAAGCTCCATGGGGTCTGCACACTGGAAGACCTGTATGAGGGTGGGCATCTACGTTCCTTCTCGCAGATTCAGGACAAATTTGGTGTGCCTCGCAATGTTTTTCAGATACTTGCAATTGAGACACGCCCTGCAGGCTCAGCTTAGAGTGTCGGGGAGGGATATCTCAAAATACACTTTGATAGGAGTGCTGAGATCGCAGGGCCCGAGAGGGATTATCTCCGTCCTGTACACCCATCTGCTATGCAACCGTATGACAATGAACCCTCTTGCCATTGAGAACAAATGGAAGCTGTCCATACCCTCCCTGACGGAAGATGATTGGAGTGAGGCGCTTCTTACTCCGACCAGGGTTTCACCCTCTATTAATCATAGACTGATTCAGATGTTTATTCTGCATAGGAGCTACCTCACTCCGACCAGGCTTCATAAGATGGGAAGGATTTCCCATAGAAGGTGCCACAGATGCTCGACAGATAGTGCCGGCTTTTGGCATATGTTTTGGGAATGCAGCTATATCCGCCGCTTCTGGACTTCGGTCCTGGGGTGCTATCTACAATGGTTCCTGTCGTGATCCCTCTCTGTCCCAAACTGTGTATACTGGGTGTACTGGATGAGGAGTTGTGGTCCCATTACAACTGAATATTTTTAGGGGGAGCATTATTCCTAGCAAGGAAGGCTATTGCGCTCCGATGGATGGGAGACAGACCACCGTCTCTGGGTCAGTGGAAGTCCCTAGTTAATCACGCAGTGTCCATGGAAAACATTGTCTTTAAACACAGGAAGTGTCTGCAAAAATTCCAGAAAGTTTGGGGAGAGTGGTGGTCCTCCACATTAACCTTACAAAATTCACATATGTACTCAGCAATTGATAACCTAAGCTTGTGTTAAAGGAGATGTGATTAGATCCTCATCATTGCATGAAGCTGGACGCTCCTACTCTCAGTACTCTTCCACCAGTTTTTTTTATTTATTTTTTATTCAAACTGTATGCCCTGTACCTTGCCGAACTCTGTGCTTGTATCATGTCATGTTACTCCCCTACGTGGGAAACTATTGTGCATTATCCTACTTGATTCATACCTGAATGGTTAATCTTTAATAAAACGAGTAAAAATAAGAATGTTCCAAACAGTTGTTTTGGCCACACCTAATGTTTTTGCTATCTCTCTGATGGGTTTGTTTTGTTTTTTCAGCCTAATGATGGCTTTCTTCACTGATAGTGACAGCTCTTTGGATCTCATCTTGAGAGTTGACAGCAACAGATTCCAAATACAAATAGCAGACTTGAAATGAACTCTGGACCTTTTATCTGCTCATTGTAATTGGGATAATGAGGGAATAACACACACCTGGCAATGGAACAGCTGAGAAGCCAATTGTCCCATTACTTTTGGTTCCTTAACAAGTGGGAGGCACATATGCAAACTGTTGTAATTCCTGCACCGTTCACCTGATTTGGATGTAAATACCCTCAAATTAAAGCTGACAGTCTGCAGTTAAAGCACATCTTGTTAGTTTCATTTCAAATCCATTGTGGTGGTGTATAGAGCCAAAAATGTTAGAATTGTGTTGATGTCCCAATATTTTTGGACCTCACTGTATATGCCTCATATGAAAGCAAATAGGTGAATACTTCTTCTGGAAGCCTCTCTAAGAGCAGAGCTGCTGCAATAAACAACTCTTATAATGGCAGGTTCACCATGACTATGCCTAACATGGTTTACTGAAATGTGCATATTATAATATTGCATGACCCTAAAATAATATTTTCAGTTGTCTGCTGACCCCAATTACAGCTGATCACTGGTGGTTCAAGTAGTTGTACCTGTAGCCATCAGATGGTTCAGTGTACCCCTTGATTCAATTACAGTAGTGCACTGCAGGGCATTTTGGTTGGGGGTAATCCAGCAGTGGTGGTTGTGCTTGCACACTATAGGAAAAAGCAGGAGCCTCTCTGGTGGCCGGGAGCACATATAGTCACACATGCACAGCAGCTCCCGTCCACCTCGGATCTGTGCTGTGGCCGTAACAACCCTTTGAAATGCCTGGTACCGCCATTTAGAAAAGGTCTGATAAAGCCTATAGCACAACCACTAACTGGTGGATAACCAGAATACGTGGCAGGGATTATCCTCACAAATACCACAATTACCGCTACTTACGTACAGATAATCACATCCCTGGAATCTAATTAAAATACCCTTAAAATCATATAGAAAAGTCTGAGCATTCACTTTTATCAATATTACACTAGTGACCGGCTATTTTCACGCAAAAGTGAAAAAAATAAAATAAATAACACCAGTTAGTTTGTATAAAGTGCTACTTTTCACACCTCACAAAAAAACAGAAGCCGGTTTCCTGCTGAAGCTGAGCAGGGGGAAGGTGACGAGAAATGGGGCACATTGCTGTGCTTAAAATAATACATATCATGTTTTATATGGCCGGATGTACTAACACAGATTCAGTATTAAAAGCAAGCTAACAAGACATGACTGATGTTGGGAGGGGGACAAAAGGACGGGATTAGGATTGCATATCTATGTAATGATAAAAGAGTGTAGGTAGGTGGAAAATCAAAATTTTACTAAAGGCTCCGGCTGATTACAACCGGACAGCAGACCTCCTCCAGATAGGTCATCATAACGCGATTGGTGAGGGTCCGACACTCGGTTGCCCCCACTGTGCAGCTGTTTGCACTAGCCGCTGGAAACATAGGGGAGAAAGCTGAATGGAGGCACATGAACGAGAGCTCACCCGCACTACACGTTGGACACAGCCTTCTGTTTCCGGATCCGTGTACCATTATGTTGCCGGTGACAGCGGCTGCCACGAACCACTGATCGGAGGGGGTACCAAGTATCAGATCACCACCGCTCCGATACTGATGACCTATCCGAAGGTGGACAAACCCTTTAGCAAAGACCATATTACTAACCATTATTACAATTGGTGTGTTGTACACGCCGATTTTGGAAAACATTGGAATAATGCTGGTGGCAGTCAGATTTTCTTTTTTATAGTGTTGAGCGAAGTGAGCTTCAGATGCTTCATCGGAAGTCGCTTTGTTCAAAACTTCAGAATAATAATCAGTCTCCGTACAGTATTAGAATGTATGGGCTCCGATGACCCAAAGTTAGTTATTCACGAAGTCGCTCGTGACTTCGTTGAATAACTTCGGTGACTGATTTTTAAAACAGAAAACCACTTTAAACTTAAAACCGAACTTGGGGGGGCGTGGCCTGACCGAGCTCGATGGCGGCAGCTTGAGACCAGAGCTCCTGCCACTAGATTCTATCTCAGCACCAGTTTAAGCACCACCCGTCTTGTGGAATGAAGATTCAATCCAAGGATTCGATCAGAACCTTAGCGGAACAAAAGAGGGATTCCCCACAGCAGTCCGACATGGACAAATACTTACAGAAGCCGGCACCTCAGACAAACTCACGACCTGGCAAAATGGCGCCGAAACGAGGAGAGGAGGAAGAAGGAGCAGATGACGCTAGTGATGCAGCGATGTGTGAAGCTCTAATGGAGGTGAGCAAAATACATGCGGGGGAAGACCCGACAGCTCTAACTAGGGACTTTCTAGAATGTGCCCTGCAAAGGGCTTTAGCTCCGATAGCAGCCGACTTGTCCACTATAAAAGCAGAGGTCCACCATATTGGGGACAGAGTGGAGGCGCTAGAGCAAACACAAGATGCTATAATCACTTTCAACACAGCAGTTAAAAGCTCGTTAGGCTCACATACCAGAGCCATGAATACTGTAGCTTGCTGCTTCAAATGGAAGATCAGGAAAACAGAAATAGAAGACGCAATATAAGAATCAGAGGGTTTCCTGAAGCTGAGACTAGCGAAGATCTATTTGCAGTGATGGACTCACTTTTCATATACCTGCTGGGCCCAGATAGAGCTAAAGGCATCACAATTGAGAGGGTACACAGGGCACTCAGACCCAAACCAGGGCCATCTGAAAATTCCAGAGATATAATATGCGGATTGTTGAGTTACAGAGACACAGAAGACATTCTGCAAAAGGCAAGAGAGAAAAAGGAGATTTCAGTGCAAGGCAAGAATGTTCAAATTTACCAAGATCTAGCAACCTCTACACTTCAAAAGAGAAGGCTATTAAAACCACTGACTGACACACTACGCTCTGCAAAGATTCCTTATAGGTGGCTGTTTCCCTTTGGCCTTCTGGTCTCAGCAGGGAATCGTCGCTTCACTATACGCACACCAGAAGATTTGAAACCGTTTTGGGAAATGACGGACATAACCCCGGTTGAAATTCCATCATGGATGCCGGTTGCTTTTGAGGAAGATCTGCCACCGTTGCCAAAAGTCACACCTTGGGCTAAACCGAAGCAGCAGAGGATGGGTCGGAATAAGAAAGCGGCGAACAGAGCAACGGACATTTGAATTCCCGATATAAGGTGGAAAGGGTTTACCTGATAAGATTATATGCCAATCTTCCACGTGCCTAAATACAGTCTGACAAGTTAATATTATCTCATATTATATATAACATCTTTATTTTGGGCATAATTTACTCTATATTTGTATTTACTTTGTATTTTACCTTGTAATAGGTTTAAAGTTCCTTCTAAGGCTAAAAAAGAGGTTCCTAAGCAGTTAAGCAAAGGGAATTCTTGTACAGTTTGAATTCAAACCAATTTAATATTGGATTTATAGATTACAAATGGGTGTTTAGACGCTGATAGTAACCACCTTGGTGGGCTGAGAAGGATCTAGGCCGATCAGGGTGTACTGTTAACAACTGATCACCCCCCCCCCCCCCCCCACCCTTACCGGCCAAAGGGAATTATATACAGATAATGCAGTCGTCTGTTAGTTCATGTGGTTCCTATTTGGTTAAATGTTGATTTACACTCCATTTGTTATTAATGTTTAACCTCCTGGTCTGGTCACCTTGGTCTTACAACACATGTGCTGCTCCCAACATGACACATAGATGGCGCCATTGACACTTAAAATAGCAACCTTTAATGTCCACGGTTGTATAGGCCCTGTCAAAAGGAGCCGTATATTTAGTACAATAAAGAAAGCAACGATAGACATAATAATGCTGCAGGAAACTCACTTTACACCTCGAAATGTGCCCAATTTGGGCAATACCTCATTCCACAACTGGTTTCATGCCTGTTCAGATAGATCAGCCTCTAAAGGGGTTAGTATTGGGGTGAAGAGAGGGATACCTTTCACCTTTCATTCCCAGCTAGTTGACCCAGAAGGCAGGTTTTTACTAGTAAATTGTGAGATAGGTCACACAAAACACACTCTGTGTAATTTATATGCCCCAAATGTTAAACCAGTGTGTTGGCTGATGGAGACTTTAGACAAGATATCCGCATTCTCTACTGGAAGATTGCTAATAGGTGGCGATTTTAATTTAACGTTAAATCCTTTATTAGATTCCTCAACCCAGAGATCAGCTATCTCCTTCAAAGCGCTTAAATCCCTGAAAACACGTCTGAGAGACCTCCATGTAATTGATGTGTGGAGATCAATTCATGGGGATAGAAGGGATTATACCTTCTATTCAAACCCACACAAGTCATATCAGAGACTAGACTACCTTCTAATCCCAGAACAATATTTAACATTAGTCAAGTCAGCTGAAATCGATAGTATAACAACTTCAGACCACGCCATGATGTATAGCACCATTATGTTTCCAGAGATATCTGGGAAAGAGTGGTCGTGGAGACTAAACCACACGTTACTGGACACACAAAAACATGTAGAGGGTATATCTAAGAAACTAAAAGAATATTTTGATATAAATAAGGCCTCAGACACATCGCCAACTATAGTATGGGAAGCGCATAAGGCGGTTATAAGAGGTGAATTCATAGCTTTAGGGTCACATCTCAAAAGGGAACGCACAAAAAGGCTGACAGAATTGCTTGTGAGGATTTCTCAACTGGAGAGGATACATAAAAAATCTCTAGCAGTGAAGGATTTTGAATCACTAGTCACTCTTAGGCAAGAATTGAAAACGCTCCTTAATGTTAAGTCCGCAAAAGCATATTTAAGGGTTAAACAAAAGCATTATATACACGGGAACAGAGGGAGCAAAATCCTTTCGGCAATGATTAAAAAGCGAACAGAGCAGGCGTTTATCAAACAAATGAGAAAAACAGATGGTTCATTGGCCACAAAAAAGGAGGATATCTCTGAGGTGTTTGTAACATATTATCATGAACTATATAACATAAGGAAAAATGAACCCACAGAGGAATACCAGGCAAGAAGGGATAGGATAAAGGCTTACTTAAAAAACCTCAACCTACCGGAACTATCAGGGGGGGATATTGAATCATTGACAGCCCCTGTAACTATTGAGGAGATAGAGAAAGTCCTAAAAAGTATTCCTAAAGGCAAAAGCCCAGGACCAGATGGCTTAACGGTCGCCTATTATAGAAAATTTTTCCCTACACTAAGCCCTCATTTGGTAGCTCTTTTTAATGCACTGTTACAAGGAGTGCCTTTGCCCAAACAATCACTAGAAGCCCATATTACAGTGCTGCCCAAACCAGGTAAAGACCCGGAAGTACCGGCTAGTTATAGGCCAATATCACTGCTTAATGCAGATATCAAACTATGGGCCAAAATACTAGCTCACAGGGTCGCGCCCTGGCTCATTAATTTAATCTCGCCTGAGCAATCGGGGTTTGTAAGAGGTAGGGAGTGCAGGGACAGCACATTTCGGGTAATACAGGCTCAACAGTATGCTATGTCTAGAGGAGAGGGACTCACATTCCTGAGTACAGATGCCGAAAAGGCTTTCGATAGAGTAGACTGGCAGTTTATGGAAGCTACTTTGCTTAGGTATGGCTTTCCTACTCAGTTTGTAACCGCTGTGCTGTCTCTGTACTCCTCGCCCACGGCAAGGATAAGGGTGAATGGTAACCTTACTTCTTACTTTGAAATTAAAAATGGAACCCGTCAAGGCTGCCCTTTATCACCAACCCTATTCATTTTGTGTCTGGAGACCTTTATTCAGGCCATTAGACAGGATGACGGAATTCAAGGACTCAAGATAGGCCCACAGATTCACAAAGTAGCAGCATTCGCGGACGATATGCTTCTGCTGCTCCCCAAACCATTGGAAGCGTTCCCAGCACTATTGAGACAATTAGATGAATTTGGAGATTTATCCAATTTTAAAATTAATTTATCAAAATGTGTTGCACTGGGGGTCAACACTTCTCAAACTACTATAGCCCTTCTTAAGAACAAATATCCCTTCCAATGGCAAGAAGACAATTTAAATTACTTAGGAGTCTGCATAACTAGGGATCCTGACCAGCTATTTTTACAAAACTATCCCAAACTACTAACAGATATTAAAACTCAGTTAAAAGAGCTGAAAATTCCCTTTTTGACATGGTTGGGAAGGAAAAACGTGTTGAAAACGTACATACTTCCCAAATTCTTATACCTGATGCAGACGGTGCCTGTACCTTTACCACTGCACTATCTGAACCAGGTGAGAAAGACCTTTTCCAACTTTGTATGGAATCAGACTAAACCCAGATTAGCATATAAGAGACTAACCCTACCAAAACACAGAGGAGGGTTTGGATTACCTGATATTAGTGGATATTATGGAGCTATTCAGGTGAGACTACATTCAGAAATAGCAAATTCCCGAGTTACTAAACTAGGGTGCCAAATTGCTAGGAAGATACTAGGGCAGAGGAACTTAGCACTACTATGGGACACGAATAGAAAGCCCTCCAGTAGAGATAATATACCCAGTTCCCTGCGAGGAGTTTATGACAACTGGTTTAAGCTAGCGAGACATATACATTCCTTTAAGAAATTATCACCTTTCACGCCTATCGGCTATCTCCCCTATCTGTTACAGGTAGATTTTCTAGATGATATGGGTATATGGGCAGCTATGGGAGATGTAGCGGTTGGAGACATACTACAAAATAGAAAGGTCCCACCTATTCATAGTCTAAAAGACAGGTTCAAACGTATTCCTTGGGCTTCAACCCAATACTCACAATTTAACAAAATATGCTCTCAGTATTTAAGGTACACTACGAGCGATTATGTCCCTTCCTGGTACGACACGTTATGTAATCAACCGACAGGTATGAAAGGTACTGTCTCACGTATATATAATAAAATCCTAGAGATAGGAGCAGATCTCAGACCACCATTTATTGTAAAATGGGAAGAAGAGATTGGGCAATCACTAGAGGATAGCGCAGTGGGAAGAGTACTTTCACACTCACATGGTTACTCCAGGTGCATTAAGATTCAAGAAAATGCCTTTAAGATAGTAACGAGATGGTACAAAACACCGGATAAATTACATTCTATCACACCTGAGGTACCTGCCGACTGCTGGAGATGTGGGGGGGCTGAAGGCAATATGCATCATATATGGTGGACATGCCCGCAAATCACTAGATATTGGGATTTATTATCAAAGGAAATCCAAAAGATCTGTGAGATAAAAGCACCTCTTACACCACAAGTAGTACTTCTCAACTTACCAAATAACCACTACAAGCTGACCAATAACTCATTGCCAGCGCTATTGATAGCTGCAGCGAAGCTTCTTATACCGAAATATTGGCTATCCAAGCAGATTCCTAGTTTGAGGGAATGGGTGTTTAAAGTACAGGAGATCTATCAGCTTGAAGAGCTCACGAGTTGGGAGACATTATCCCATGACAGATTTTTACTAACTTGGGACAAATGGTCTGAGTGGTATAAAAAGTTTACCAACAGAGCGAGTGTTTAATATGTGTGACTGATTATAGGAGAGTGGGATTAATATGTAACCATTAATGTATATATCACACTTACATAAGATGGTTCCTAGCTCAAAATTTAGATGCAGGTAATGGTAGGAAGGGATGCGGATGAAGGCTGGCTGCAGCTTCTATAGTGGTGACATTGGAGGATGCTAAAGAGGACCACGTTATAAAACCAAAGACTGTGTCATTCATTCTTATAAGGGAAAGAACAGGATCACAATTGTAAGAAACAATACGTGACCAAGTGTGACAATTTAAGATATGGAGTATTGATATTCTATGTTCATTTACTGTTGTTTGTATTTGTATACAAAAGTCATAACATTTGATTTGTATGAGCTTTAAAAAAATCTAAATAAAGATTTGACAAAAAAAAAACAACTTAAAACCGAACTTGGCTTCGGTTTCGAGGTACTAGTCGGAACCAAAGCAGAGTTCGGTTTCAAGTTTTAAAGTGGTTTTCTATTTTAAAAATCAACTACCAAAATTATTCAATGAAGTCACGCGCGACTTCATGAATAACTGACTTCGGCTCATCGGAGCCCATACATTCTAATACTGTACGGAAACGGATCTCCGTACAGCATTATTCCAAAGTTTTGAACGAATGAAGCATCCGAAGCTCGCTTCGCTCAACCCTAGTCATCTAAATTTATCAAAACTGGAGTAAAGGAAAACTGGTTCAGTTGTCTATAGCAAACAGATGGAAAATGAAAACTGGAAGCCAATTGGTTTCTCTGGGCAAGTACGGTAAGTCAGTTTTAATTTACACCAGTTTTGATAAATCTCTCCCAGTGAGGTTTACTGGATAGATAATAGAAATGGAAGGTTAGTGGCGCTTACAAATTAGCTAAATGTCACAAAGATATACAGAGATACTTACACTTTTTTCAGCTTTTCTATTACAATTCGTCTGCGGATTTGTTGCTGGGAACATGAATCCACAAGAGGAAGAGGTGGAGCCCAAGAGGTTTCTTCCTGGGAAAAAAAAAAACAGAAAACACATTTGTGCATTCTCACGTTATGGCCACTAGAGAGGCCGGCGCTTTTTCCTATAGTGTGACAGTACGGCCACAGCTGCTGGATTACAGGGTGGCCGTACTCCCTGGAAACAAGCAGTGTACAATGTGATGGAAAAATGAATCAAGCCAGCAAAGGAGGTAACATGGACAGTCACAATACATTAGTAAGTGTCTTGTATTAACTTTCTCTACATGATGAATGCCTTGCTAAAGTGACAACCCCCTGAATTCCCATTCTTGTATTACTTTAAGGGTCCATTCACACGTCCATAATTTGGGTCCGCATTCGTTCCGCAATTTGTGGACCTATTCACTTTCAATGGGGCTGGAACGGATTCGAATCCGCATTTCCGGGATCCGCATCTGCATTTTCGGAATCCGTTTTTTTCGGGATCCGCAATTCCGTTCCTGAAAAAAATAGAACATGTCCTATTCTTGTCCGCAATTGGGGACCAGAAAAGGCATTTTCTATTATAGTGTCTGTGATGTGCGGTCCGCAAATTGCGGATCGCACATTGCAGGTGTCCGTATTTTGCGGATCCGCAATTTGCAGTGTGTAGACTTTTTATATTCACCGTGTGTGTGGCGTACAGCACAGTATGTGCTGTTCACATTTTTTGTAGACCCATTGAAATGAATGGGTCCGAATATAATACGCAATCAGATGCGGACCAACAATACAGTTGTGTGAATGGGGTCTATTTGTGAGCTATCCACTCGGCTCTGGTCCTCAGCTGCGCCATGTGACCAATACTCTGACAAAGCGTCTTATGTGTGAACAGGAAATCAGGTTTTCTATTCCTTCCTATTGAAGCCTCGATGCCGGTCTCATAAGAATGAATGGAGACACCGACTTCCTTCCACACATAAGACGCTGTTTGGAGAGTCAGTGTCAGTCACACGATACCACTGAGGACCAGAAGGAAGTAAATAACTCACAAATACAGCCACCAGTAGGAAGATTTCCATCATGTACGTTTCTAATGGGCATGAGAATAAAAAACGTTGTGGGTTCGCTTCTTTAAATTTGTATTCTGCTTTAGACACTTAGCCAAAAGATATGCCATAAATGACTGAAAGGTGCAAGTCGCAATCAGCTGTATGTGTAACATCCAATGGGGCGACCACATACGTGACCATCTCTTGACTTGAAATTCTCCTATATACAGTAGCAGTTCTGGCTTGCCCAATATGGGTAAGGCCTCGTGATGTCCAGTGAGATTATCGCATTCATTCAGTAATGCAGAATTATTAAAAGTGCTCTGACTGCAAAATATTCGCAAGTGAAAAGGTTTTTGGTTTATTTTGGTGGAAATTGGGTAACCTTGCTTTCACCCACCTTAGGCCCTGTATCCTTGTGTTCATCTTCCTTACTTTCCACCTCTTCCGGTAATTTGTAATGTCTTCCGAAAAACTCCCTGACTCGAAGTTCTAACATTTGTGTTTCTTCTCTAAGCTTTCCAAAATTAGGAAGCGGCTTTGATACATTGTCCTCATTTTTAAAAGGCAAACACTCATTCAATGTTGAGACACTATTAGAAGAATCCTCAACGTCATCATTGTCTAAGATTAAATCATCTTCGTCCAGATCCTGCGCCTCAGTAGAGATGGCAACTTCTTCATGTTCCACTACATAATCTGTACCAAAGAGATATTTCATGGTATCTTCTGATTTCCATTCATTTAAGGTCTGTGTGAGGACCTCCAGCATACTTCTTTTAACTACGACAGGACAAACATTGGCTTGTGGGGTTGCTTGAGGACTCTTGGCTTTGCACAGAAGTTTTCGTAGATGCTCTGCACCACTTTTGCTTACTGCTCTTCGAGTCACTTCAGTAACTACCTCAGTGGCTTCTGAAGACTGGGCCACCTCGTCTGACCCATGTCTGGCTTCCTGGGATAATTGCCCAGAAGTATCTCTTGGTAGATCAGAAGTCTTTTCATGGTCGTTAAAATTAAAATGACTTAATCTTGCCGTTGTGTCTGCCAACTTCTGGTCTATGTCTTCAATGTGTGGAGTCTTCTCCTCCTGTGTACCATTACCACTGTCTTGTAGTAACTCTGCATCCTTAGGACACAGTTCAGGAACTGGGATAACGGAGGAGACAAAGGCCTGCCCGGGTTGACAGTCTTCATCACTGCTGGCAGAGCATGAACCACCACTTTCTTTTGGATGTTTGGGTTTCTCGATTTCTGAAATTTTAAGGCGTCTCTCGGTTAATTTGACTTCCTCCCCGGATCTGCCACTAAAAAAAAAAAAAAAGGATTTCGACTTCAATAAGTGTAAACGAATAAACAATACAAAGGATGTTAACAGAGAACCTGTCAGCAGTTTTGACCCCCCCGCCTCCAACCGCTATCACCAGTGTATAAGGGCTAGAGAGATTATGCTTGATTGGTACCCTTGAAGGAGGTGTCAGAGAAGTCAACGGAGCCAAAATGAGGGGAAGGTGGGGTGGGGCCAAGATTGCAGGACATTTGACTCCTGAAGAAGGCACATTTCTAAATAAATCTGCATATGGCAGTGGTAACTTCTCTTTCTAAAGGTATGCTTCATTACTGCACATATGTTTAGAACTGTCTCTTTAGCCCCGTATACAGATATAATACTGGTTTAGGGGTGTCAAAATAGCAGACAGGCTCCAATAAAAATGATGAAAGATTCCAATATGCTTTATATATGAATTCTTCATCACCAATTGTGAATAAAATGCAATGCCGCCTAAGAGTAAGTAGTTATTTCCAGACAAAAGTTTCAAAGTAATAGAAGGAGACACAGCTGAGAGAGTGCGTGGTGGCCAACCCTTTGATGCTGGAAGCCTTTCCTACAGACTGTAAACTGTAGGAACTATGATGGCACAATCCTTTCCTGCAGAGGCTTCCACCATTGTATGGGCTCCTTGATGACTTGAACACCCACTATACCAGTTGTGTCTCCCGCTATCGGTCTAAAAAGCATCTGTCAGAACGATCAACCCTATTAAACCAGATTCTGCCTGGTGGGGTTGATCACACTGAAATGAAAGCTTTATTATGTGTATAGGTAGAACTGTTGTCAAGATATCTGGAGAGAGATGAAGAGAAAAAAAATCACTAGATGGCGGCAACCGCTAATAAAATGTAGTAGATGCTAGGGTGCAGAATATCCCTTATTTTGGGATATTCTGCACCCTAGCATCTACTACATTTTATTAGCGGTTGGCGCCATCTGGTGATTTTTTCTCTTCATCTCTCTCCGGTTTTACTATACTGCTTTCCTGCAGATAGTTCATCACTCTATTTCCGATTTAGTAGAACTTATACATTACTACTCAATTATTTTCTTTTCCCCACTCCACTGTGTCCCTTACCTCTGGCGCCCTGCGTGTTCAACCCATATCTCCTACTTTAGGAGTACAGGATTAACCCTCTCTTTTTTTCTCCCTACCTCAAGTCAAGATATCTGCAATTTTAGTAATATGCAAATGAACTGGTTCGACACTGGAGGGATGGCTGGAGAGCTTGGAGTACTGTTTTTGTAACACTCCTCCGATTTGGGCACTCTCCCCTCTCTCTTGAATGACAAGCCTAGACAATCAAACAAGGGTCAGGGGAAGTGCCCAGATCAGGGCGGTGCTACAAAAGCAGTGCTCCAAGGGCTCTGACGGCCCCTTGGTGCTGGAACCAGCTCATTTTTCATATTACTAAAAACACAGATATCTCGGCAACAGTTCTACATACAGACATAAGAAAGGTATTGTTTTAATCAGCATGATCAACCCTACAAGGGAGCATGCCCGGCTTAATAGGATTTATCATGATGACAGATGCTCTTTAACAACTTCCAGACTGGGTCACTTACTCCCTTCCTGACTAATTTTGCTAATCTGACATGTGTCACTTTATGTTGTAACGCTTTGGAACGCTTTTACTTATCCAAGCCATTCATAGATTGTATTTCATGTTAATGGTAAATTTGAGTCAATATGTTTTACTTTTTTTTTAATAAAAAAAATCCAAAAGTTAACGAAAATGTAAAAAAAAAAAAGTTTTGTAAATTTGAATCTCTGCTTTTAAGACAGATAGTGATGCCTCATAAAATATTCATTAATTACCATTCCCCATATGACTACTTTATGTTGGCATCATTTTAGTAATGTCAGAACGTTAGAAGGTTTAGAATTTTAGAACCAATTTTTAAAATTTTTAAGAAAATTTCCAAAGTCAACTTTTTTAAAGGACCAGCTCAGTTCTGAAGTCATTGTGGGTCTTACATAATAGAACCAACCCATAAATGACCCCATTTTAGAAATGACACCCCTCAAATTGTTCAAGACTGGTTCTAAAAATGTTGTTAACCCTTTAGGTATTACACAGGAATTAACCACCTCAGCTCCCCTAGCTTAAACCCCCTTAATGACCAGACCACTTTTTACACTTCTGCACTACAACTACTTTCACCGTTTATTGCTCGGTCATACAACTTACCACCAAAATGAATTTTACCTCCTTTTCTTCTCACTAATAGAGCTTTCATTTGGTGGTATTTCATTGCTGCTGACATTTTTACTTTTTTTGATATTAAATCGAAATTGACCGAAATTTTTTGCAAAAAAATGACATTCTTCACTTTCTGTTGTAAAATTTTTCAAATACAACTACATTTCTATATAAATTTTTCTCTAAATTTATTGTTCTACATGTCTTTGATAAAAAAAAAAATGCAATAAGTGTATATTTATTGGTTTGGGTAAAAGTTATAGCGTTTACAATCTATGGTGCAAAAATGTGAATTTACGCACTTTGACTTTCTGAGCACCTGTCATGTTTCCTGAGGTTCTACAATGCCCAGACAGTAGAAACACCCCACAAATGACCCCATTTCGGAAAGTAGACACCCTAAGGTATTCGCTGATGGGAATAGAGAGTTCATGGAAGTTTTTATTTTTTGTCACAAGTTAGCGGAAAATGATTTTATTTTTTTTCTTACAAAGTCTCATATTCCACTAACTTGTGACAAAAAATAAAATTTTACATGAACTCGCCATGCCCCTCACGAAATACCTTGGGGTGTCTTCTTTCCAAAATGGGGTCTTTTGTGGGGTATTTATACTGCCCTGGCATTTTAGGGGACCTAAAGCGTGAGAAGAAGTCTGGAATATAAATGTCTAAAAATTTTACGCATTTGGATTCCGTGAGGGGTATGGTGAGTTCATGTGAGATTTTATTTTTTGTCGCAAGTTAGTGGAATATGAGACTTTGTTAGAAAAAACAAAAAATTTTTTAAAAAAAAACGCTAACTGGTGCCAATTTTTTTTTAAAATCTTCTATTAACTCGCCATGCCCCTCAAAAGTGATCTTTATAGCGCCGCAGCGATTTTACAATGTTTTTGCAGTGATCAGAAGAAAAAAAAAAATCTGTCACTGCGGCGGGGCGGACTGAACGCAAGTGTGCGCACAAGATCAGGCCTGATCGGGCGAACACTGCGTTTTTTGTAGAGCCTATAGAACATGTCCTATTCTTGTCCGCAATTGCGGACAAGAAAAGGCATTTTCTATATAGTTCTGGCAATGTGCAGATCCGCAAAATGCGGAAAGCACATTGCCGGTGTCCGTGTTTTGCGGATTCGCGGTGTCCGTGTTTTGCGGATCCGCAAAACACATACGGATGTCTGAATGGAGCCTTACAGGGGGGTGATCAGGGAGTCTATATGGGGTGATCAGGGGTTAATAAGTAACAGGGGGGGGGGGGGGGGAGTGTAGTGTAGTGTAGTGTGGTGATTGGTGCTACTTTACAGAGCTGGCTGTGTCCTCTGGTGGTCGATCCAAGCAAAAGGGACCACCAGAGGACCAGGTAGCAGGTATATCAGACGCTGTTAACAAAACAGCGTCTGATATACCTTTCAGACGAATGATCGCTGCTGGCAGGCTGTAGATCAGATCATTTACCTTCCAATCCTGTGAACGCGCGCTCCTGTGTGCGCGCATTCACAGGAAATCTCGCGTCTCGCGAGATGACGCACCCAAGAGGAATAACCCGACCGCCCGCAGGACGCATCCCTGCATTAGGCGGTCGGGAGGTGGTTAAAGCTAAATAGAGGTAAAATTTCAAAATGTCACTTTTTTTTGCAGATTTTCCATTTTATCAATTTTTTCCTGGAACACATCAAGTGTTAATAACAAAGCAAACCTTAATATACTGTATATTACCTAGATTCTGCAGTTTGCAGAAACACCCCATATGTGGTCGTATACCGTTGTTTGGGCACACGACAGGGCACAGAAGGCAAGGAGCGCCATATGGTTTTTAGAGGGCAGATTTTGCTGGAATGGTCTTTGGGCACCATGTTGCATCTGAAGAGGCCCTGAGGTAACCCCACAGTGAAAACCCCCAAAAAGTGACCACATTTTGTAAACTACACCACCCACGGAATTTTTAAAGGGGTGTAGCGAGCACTTCACTCAACAGCCGTTTCATAGAATTTTTAATACTTGGGTGTGAAAATGAAAAAATGATATAGTGCTTCAGGCCCAAACTTTATTTTTCACAAAGGATAACAGTTGAATATTCTCCCCCCTCAATTTGCTACCCATTTTCTCCTGAATACAGTAACAACCCAATTGTGGTAAACTTTATTTGGGGATATGCATCTGGATTTTCGAACATGGATTTTGGAGCTGCTTGAGGGCTTATTTTGTGCAAGACAAGCTGTAGTTTTTTTGGTACTATTTTGGGGTACATTTGGCTTTCTGGTTGCTTTTTATCTCATTTTTGTGTATACAGCGAACGACAAGGCAGGGACACCCAGGAACGGTCCCTGCCTTCTCTCTGGGGTGTCTAGGGTGCAGCTGCCATCTATGAAAGGACGTTCCAGAACGTCTATTCAGAGATAAACCAGACCGTGCAGGACGTTTAAAGTCAATGGGCGGTCGGGAAGTGGTTAAAAGGGGTTGTCCGGGCTTTTTCTATTGACGACCTATCCTCTGGATAGGTCATCAATATCAGATCGGCGCGAGTGCCGGGTGTCAGACTCCCTCCAATCATATATTGATGACCTATCCTCAGGACTTAAAGTAGATTGCTGCCTTGGTCCCTTGGGTAAGGACAGCTCAGGGGCAATATACGGTACCAGAATGAAAAAGGTGTGGCAAATATGACTATAACCCCCCTCATCCATAGGAATGCACCCATGTACTGCAGTATATGGGTGCATTCCTATGGATGAGGGGGAGTTATAGTCATATTTATTATAAACACTGTCCAGGGACTGTTCTGTAATTGGCATGTGTCTATCTAAAATATGTTCATGGTGCCAAAATAAGTCCTACCGCAATAATAAGCCCTAACCCTTTTTTCGGAGAAAAAAAACAAATATAAGACCCTGCCTTATTTTCAGAGAAACACGGTAGATCTGCCAACTTTTTATACAACAATCAGACTCTTGTATTTATTACCCAAAATACACAGGACAAAGACATACGATATCAGTATTACAGTCCTGATCAAAAGTTTAAGACCACTTGAAAAATGGCAAAAAATCCTATTTAGCATGGCTGGATCTTAACAAGGTTCCAAGTAGAGCTTCAACATGCAACAAGAAGAAATGAGAGTGAGACAAAACATTTTTTGAGCATTCAATTTAATGAAAACAACGAATAAACTGAAACAGGCGGTTTTTCAGCTGATCAAAAGTTTAGGACCACACCTCCAAAAAAAAAACTAACCCCCCCCCCTCCAAAACAGAAATCCAACTTCCAAACATGAACTCAGTAATGAGTAGCTCCGCCGTTATTATTTATCACTTCCAAAATTCGTGGCATGCTTGATGCAAGCGTTTCCATGAGGTGAGTGGGAACATTTCTCTAAGTGGTGAAGACGGCCGCACGAAGGCCATCTACTGTCTGGAACTGTTGTCCATTTTTGTAAACTTCCCTTGCCATCCATCCCCAAAGGTTCTCAATTGGATTTAGATCAGGGGAACACGCAGGATGGGCCAAAAGAGTGATGTTATTCTCCTGGAAGAAGTCCCTTGTCCTGCGGGCATTGTGTACTGTAGCGTTGTCCTGTTGAAAAACCCAGTCGTTACCACACAGACGAGGGCCCTCAGTCATGAGGAATGCTCTCTGCAACATCTGGACATAGCCAGCGGCCGTTTGACGCCCCTGCACTTCCTGAAGCTGCATTGTTCCACTGCATTGTTCCACTCTTGCAAAGTCCAAACGAGCAGTTCTGTGGCGTTCAAGGAGACGAGGTCTTTGAAGACACTTTTTGTTTTTGAAGCCCTTCAGTCTCAGATGCCGTCTGATGGTTATGGGGCTGCAGTCAGCACCAGTAAGGGCCTTAATTTGGGTCGAGGATCGTCCAGTGTCTTGACGGACAGCCAACTGGATCCCCCGGCTCAGTGCTGATGAAATTTTTTTGGGTCTTCCACTTGACTTTTTTGTTCCATAACCCTCAGGATCATTTAAGAAATCCCAAATGACTGTCTTACTGCGTCCCACCTCAGCAGCAATGGCGCGCTGTGAGAGACCCTGCTTATGCAGCTCAACAACCCGACCACGTTCAAAAAGGGAGAGTTTTTTTGCCTTTGCCATCACAACGTGTGACTACCTGACAGAAAATGACAATGAATCCACATCTTTGCACAGATTTGGCCTTTTGAAGGCATGTGGTCCTAAAATTTGGATCAGCTGAAAAACAGCCTGTTTCAGTTTAATTGTTGTTTTCATTAAATTGAATGCTCAAAAAAATGTTTTGTCTCACTCCCATTACTTCTTGTTGCATGTTGAAGCTCTACTTGGAACCTTGTTAAGATCCAGCCATGCTAAATATGATTTTGTGCCATTTTTCAAGTGGTCTTAAACTTTTCATCAGGACTGTATATCGCCTATTGCTTCTGATTAATTCTACGAAAATTATTTGTGTTGCAGAAAGGAAGTAACTTGGAGAAAACAGATTGCATATCAGGCAGCTTTACTGGAGAATTAAGATACATATCTGATAAGGAAATGAAACTGAGAAATTAGGTAGCAATTTGCAAATGAATAAAAAAAAAAAATCCCCGAAAAACAGTTTTGCATTAACAACCTCAACAAAAGTGAATGTAGACAGTATCCCCAGCAATAACCTTTCAAGAACGGTTATCTATTCAGAGGCAAGGATGTGACAGAAATCACTGTAAAAATAAATGTATCCATACGAGATACAGATTTAGTGGCCATCTCTTGCTTTACATCTAGTACAAGGAGATAAAAGGCATTGAATGACATGCCGGGGGCCCTGAAGACAACACAAATAAATCTGGCATTGACCTGTCAACAGATTTAATGAACAGGGCCTCTGGTTCTGCCGGTAATATTGTGCGCCTCCTGTGTACATAGAACGCATTTGTGGATTATTTCAACAGGCTTTGTTACCTGCAGCTGTACCGTAAATCATACAGATCAAACAAAGCAGCGCTGCAGCAAAGACCAAAAAACGGAGATCTCATTTCCAAAAGCTTCAAAAAGAAGTCCCCCAAAATTTGATAATTTTTTTTTATTTATTTTTTTACACACTATGACAATTGTATAATTCCACAAATTTTAGACTGTATCATTTTTTCATGAAAGCCACCATGATGAGAGTGATGCTAGCAACACCAATAGTGTTCGGATGTTCGAAAATTGCAGATTTTTAGAGTTCAAAGCACCCGGAGGCTGATCACCCCATATAGACTCCCTGATCACCCCCCTGTCATTGATCACCCCCCTGTAAGGCTCCATTCAGACGTCCGTATGTGTTTTGCGGATCTGCAAAACACGGACACCTCGGATCCGCAAAAAACGGACACCGCGGATCCGCACAACACGGACACCGTGGATCCGCACAACACGGACACCGCGGATCCGCACAACACGGACACCGCGGATCCGCACAACACGGACACCGCGGATCCGCACAACACGGACACCGGCAATGTGCTTTCCGCATTCTTGTAAAAGTCATCTTATTAGAATGTGGTAAATACACACACGCCTTACTCCTAGCCAATGTGAATACACCTTAAAGGGGTTGTCTCACTTCAGCAAATAGCATTTATCAATTAGACAGAGCTAATACAAGGCACTTACTAATGTACTGCTATTATTCATATTGCCTCCCTCGCTAGCTGGATTCATTTTTCCATCATATTATACACTGCCTGTTTCCATGGTTACAACCACCCTGAAATCCATCAGCGGTGGTCATGCTGGCACACTGTAGGAAAAAGCACCGCCCTCTCTGGCCACCAGGACTGTGGGAAAGCACATAGGCTGGTGCTTTTTCCTATAGTGTGCAAGCACGACCACCGCTGTTGGATAGCAGGGTGGTTGTAACCATGGAAATAATATGGAAAAATGAATCACACCAGCAAAGGAAGCAATACGGATAATAACAATACATTAGTAAGTGGCTTGTATTAACCACTTTTCATAAATCAATAGTACAAGTAAATATAAGAAACTTTGTAATACATCTCATTAGAGAAAATACCCTTTTCTCCAGCACATCTCCCTCACTGATCATTCACTCTCATGTCACAGCTAAAATCTGTCATGAGAAATTATTGGCTGCTCAGCTGCGGGATCAGGTTACATGCTGGCCATAGAAGTCTATGGAGAAGGAAGGGGAGGAGAGAGCTGCTACAAGAAGACAGAGGCAAACACGCCCAGAGACGCTACTGTTGGCTGTAGAAAAACTCTCTCTCACCCTGACGCCGGACACTGCTCAGCTGTATAATGTCCTCCATCCTGAGGGTGTGCTACAGAGAGAAAGGGGGGGGGGGGGAGGAGGTTCTCCTTTTTTCTATGCTGCTGCTGCCGCCTCTACGGATGTGCAACAAAGAGCAAGAGAAGGCCCTCTTTCTCTGCGTGTGCTGTGTAAGTTAGACATGATAGCATCTAGTCTCCATCCACTAGCTCAGAGAAAACGGAGACTGCAGAGAGGAAAGCTGCTGAAAAATGCAGAATACAAGACATATAATGGACGGAAGTTGCGTTATTCCTCATGTACACTCACATGACAGCTCATCCTGTAAATTTACCTTAAAGGGAACCTGTCACCGGGATTTTGTGTATAGAGCTGAGGACATGGGTTGCCAGATGGCCGCTAGAACATCCGCAATACCCAGTCCCCATAGCTCTGTGTGCTTTTATTGTGTAAAAAAAACAACGATTTGATACATATGCCAATTAACCTGAGATGAGTCCTGTCCCTGAGATGATTCCAGCGTGAAGGAGCCCAGCACCGCCCCGCATCCTCAGAATCTCCTCCTTGCTCCCCGACGTCAGAAAGCTAGAGCGCCGTAATCTCGCGATTACACTGGGAAGGAACACTATGAGGACACTGCGCATGCGCTAGCTCGCCCATCGCGAGATTACGGCGCTCTAGCTTCCTGACATCGAGGAGCAAGGAGGAGATTCTGAGGATGCGGGGCGGTGCTGGGCTCCTTCACGCTGGAATCATCTCATGTACAGGACTTCTCAGGTTATTTTGCATATGTATCAAATTGTTTTTTTTACACAATAAAAGCACACAAAGCTATGGGGACGGGGTATTGCGATGTCCTCAGCTCTATACACAAAATCCAGGTGACAGGTTCCCTTTAATAACAGGCATGCTTTGAACAAAGGATTTTATTAACTGAGTCCAAATTTGACAGGCAGAAGTAGACAATCCACATTAGGTAAGCTTTTACTGCACTCTTCTGATTAGGAGAGTGCAGAAATTGTCACATTTTCCTGCATATAACAGTCTGAAAGAGTTTTCTTCTTTTTTAATATAATTTTCTTCCATTTAAATTTGGGTGTACCTGCTATGGTAATGGTGAAAAGCAAAACACAAAGGGCACAATGCATGCATTTTAGAACTTCTTCAAAGTCTGCACAAAGCTCCAGCGTCAGCTCCAGACAGGAATCATGGGCAATCCCATCTGTACCGTTTATGGTTGAGATAAGAATAACTGTCTTTTAGGAAGCCAAAGTGGCTGAAGTTATGGAAACAGCCAAGCGGGCTGTACTTCCATGGAGGTGAACAGGAGCTGCAGAGTTATGGAAACATTACGGCTTGATGTTCTACACCGTCTACATTCACTTGGATGAGAGTTATGGAGACGGTGAGGCAGAGCCCGCTAGTCTGTTTCCATAACTTCAGCCACTGCACGTGATTGGAATAACTCTTTAATTCTAATTCGACTGAGAAAATTTAGAGGCTCTGTACTGTAAAATAATGTGCACGTAATTTGACATTTACATTGAAACAAAATATGCTTCAAGGGCTTGAAATTCAGAAAAAAAATTAAATAATAATAATAATAATAATAATAATAATAATTATATAAAAATATCTCTTGCACAAAGGAAATTGGAACTAGATTCCCCAAGTTCAGGTTTGGGGAACCACTGGGTACTGGTGCTAATGCATCTTCTATCAGGGGAGCATACTCTTGTGTCTCATATCCTGTCTGTAGATATGAAAATGTGCTGTCAACGTAGCAGAGACGCCCAAATTACAGGAAAAGATGTATTGCAAAGCACCAATTTCAGTTAAAGAGCGGCTGTCATTTCAGGGGACTTTTCAGAATAAGCTGTCATGAGTGTGTGCGTTAGGAAGAACACTATATGGGACCATTATAGGATTGCATAGGTTTCTCCTCTGAAGGCTCCATCTCTAATTGTCAGTTTTCCCTGAGCTAGTGGTTGGAGACTAGCTGCTATGATGTCTCCCATACACAGCACACAAAGAACAGGAGATTCTGCTTCCCTGTCTCTCTGCAGAATAACCCCTAAATAATCAGCAGAAAGGTTTCTAAGACTTTCTTCAGCAGGAACCTCCATTGCAAATTGCGTCAAAAATTATGTTTTTTATCCAGGAAAACAACAGACATCAAAATGCAAACCTGACAGAACCACTGTCAATGGAAAAAATAGAAATTACAACACAGGCATGAACGTAGCCCTTTTTTCTCCAAATCTCCACATCTATAAGCTATATAGATATATACTCTTCCTGCATACTGCAATGCCCCCTCTTCCTTTAAGCCCTTCCTAACGCAGCTATTTTTCACATTCACAATTTTTGAAATTTGAATTTCTCTGCTTTTAAAGACGGATAGTGACAATCCATAAAATTATTATTACTTAACATTCACCATATGTCTGCTTTATGTTCGCTTCATTTTGCAAATGCCCTTTTATTATTTTAGGATGTTAGGCTGAGAATTTTAGAAGCAATTTTACAAGTTTTTAAGAAAATTTCCAAAACCGACTTTAAAAAGGACCAATTCTTTAAGGATCAGTTTTGAAGTCACTTTGACAGTCTTACATATTAGAAACCACTAGGCTTGAGTGAAGTGATCTTCAGATCATAGATCCAAAGTCGATTTGTTCAAAAGCTTTGTTTTTGTTTTTTAAAGCCGTTTCCGTACAGCATTAAAATGCATTGGCTTTGTGGAGCCAAACTTCTTCTTGCCCGAAGTCGCCTGAGACTTCGATGAATGACTACTGTATTCACATCTGCGCATTTAAAAACATTTTAAAATAGCAATCCGAAGAGCGCTTTGGTACTGGTTGGTACCTCGGTACCAATGCCCACTTCGGATTCCTATTTTAAAATGTTTTTAAATATGAGTAAAAGAGCAAAAGCGCATTGAGGCCCAATGTGGTGCGGCTCTGGGGTGAAATAATAAATTGAACCCCGAGAAGGGACTCTATTTTGGAAACCACCCCTCAAGGTACTTATTAAGGGGGTGGAGAGAGCATTTTGACGCTACCAAAATTTATGAGAAGTGGACAGTGCAAGGTGAAAATTGCAAGTTTCCCCACAGATATGGCATTTCAGTGACCAAAATGCTATGCCCAAATGGTGCCATCTGAGACACACTGCGCCCTTCAAATTGTTAGGCCAGTTCTACCAAGTACTGAAATGCCATAAACTGTGGTTTGGTTATGCTGCAGAGTTCAGTAAAGACCAACATTTGGCTTTTGCAGCACAGATTTTTGAAGCACTGGTTTACGGGCGCCATGTTGCTTTTGAACAGTTTCTGGGGTAGTAGTACAACTATTTTCTGAGAACGATAAATTTCTTTTATTTTTCTCTTGATGGTGATGTGTGAGGGCTTATTTTTTGCGGCAGGAGTTGCGATTATTTGACGGGAGGTGAGGTGACCCAAAAATGGCTGTTCTCACATAGTTTTTATTTTATTTTTATGGTGCACACCTGATGGGATAAATCATGTGTTATGTTTTATAAAGGAGGTCGTTATGGAATCAGTGATATCCAACATGTCTATTTTTTTACATTTCTGTTCAGTATCCAGAGGATAGATCATCAGTTAAAACAAAGTGCAGAACCCCTTTAAGCTTAGTGGCCAGTACAAAAATTGCAGAATTTTACGTTTTTTGTTTAAATATAGATATTGACATGGAAAATTAAAAATAACATCACCAAAAATTCTTTAAAGATATGTTAAACATAAAAACATGATTTAAACAATAGGTCATTTTCTGGTGACACATTTCTGGTGTGCAAAACATACCCACTGGGGAAATTTATCAACACCATCATATAGCTGCCTTTATTTCTGAAAAGGCCGAAAATAAAAAAAGAGGCTGCGTCGGACTGTCACCTTTCTTTTTGATTTACAATAAATGTTCACTACTCTTTCATGTACAATCCAACTTGGGATAAATATATTTTCATCTAATATGTGCATTTCGGCCTCTTGATGCATCCTGTGACCCTTTTTGCCTTGTAGCTGCTGCATGGCACTGGTTGTTTTTACCTGCCCCAATATTTCAAGTCTCTTTCAATGCCAGCTTCACCGAATGGTAAACCAACTCAAAGGGCATTCCAAGACGGCAGGATAAGCCCTCAATTCATGATCGGTGGCGGTTTGGCTCTGGGACCCCCACCGTTCACCACAATGAATGATTCCCCTCACAGTTCATACAGGCACAGCAAGAAGTGACGCTTGTACCGGATCAGAGTGGATCCCAGGAATTGGACCCCCATCAATCAAATACACATGGCCTATCTTAAAGGGGTTGTACATGACTGGAAAACATGGCTGCTTTCTTCAAGAAATAGCGCCATACC
Organism: Bufo bufo; assembly: GCF_905171765.1. Taxonomy (NCBI): domain Eukaryota; kingdom Metazoa; phylum Chordata; class Amphibia; order Anura; family Bufonidae; genus Bufo; species Bufo bufo. The sequence continues at coordinate 53,914,998 of NC_053397.1, forward strand.
AGTTCTTGGTTTATATCTGGAATTTAAGTGAATGGGGATGATCTGCCTCATCCTCCACTGGAGTTTCTTGGGACCCAACCCCTATATCATCAATAAGGTGATTTTGTGTATAGCGCTGAGGACATGGGTTGCTAGATGGCCGCTAGCACATCCGCAATATCCAGTCCCCATAGCTCTGTGTGCTTTTATTGTGTAAAAAACGATTTGATACATATGCAAATTAACCCGAGATGAGTCCTGTCCGTGAAAGGAGTCCTGTCCGTGAAAGGAGTCCTGTCCGTGAAAGGAGTCCTGTCCGTGAAAGGAGTCCTGTCCGTGAAAGGAGTCCTGTCCGTGAAAGGAGTCCTGTCCGTGAAAGGAGTCCTGTCCGTGAAAGGAGTCCTGTCCGTGAAAGGAGTCCTGTCCGTGAAAGGAGTCCTGTCCGTGAAAGGAGTCCTGTCCGTGAAAGGAGTCCTGTCCGTGAAAGGAGTCCTGTCCGTGAAAGGAGTCCTGTCCGTGAAAGGAGTCCTGTCCGTGAAAGGAGTCCTGTCCGTGAAAGGAGTCCTGTCCGTGAAAGGAGTCCTGTCCGTGAAAGGAGTCCTGTCCGTGAAATGAGTCCTGTCCGTGAAATGAGTCCTGTCCGTGAAATGAGTCAGGGACAGGACACATCTCAGGTTAATTTGCATATGTATCAAATCGTTTTTTTTTACACAATAAAAGCACACAGAGCTATGGGGACTGGGTATTGCGGATGTGCTAGCGGCCATCTAGCAACCCATGTCCTCAGCTCTATACCCAAAATCCAGGTGACAGGTTCCCTTTAAATCAACGAAATAGACCATAGTGGCAAGTGATTGGATCCCAAGGCAGCTCCAATTGGGATTTTTCTCTTGGACTTTTAGAGCCCACTATGGCTTCAGAGACTGGTACCACCGGAGGATCCTCTGGTACTCTGTTGGTGATTCACTGTTTCTGGAAGAAAGCAGCCATGTTTTTCCAATCCCTTACAACACCTTTAAGAATAGACCGCTGATATAAGTCACAGACGACTCTAAATATGTGTTATCGTGCAATTTGTGGGAAAAGAGTAGCTTAAAATTGTGCTTTCACTCGAACACTATTTGGTCACACACAATCAAGATCTTGCACAAAAATAACAATAGAAATAAGCTTACCTTTTCCCCTCCTTGAGAAGTTTAATGACGGAGTGACTGAAAGGAAATATTAAAAAGCAGCGTGAAAATTAACAACATCAAAGGAAAGATCACAAAGTCAAATATGTCAAACTCTCCTTATAGAACCAGCTTTTCCTTTCCTTTATTGGTTCCTTAAACTATGTGAAAGGGCTGCTAAGAGAAAGGTCATCCTGCAAATAGGTTAACCTGTACGAACCTTGATACCCAGCACCACCTAGTGGTCGTACTGGGTAATGCATCAACATTAATAAAACAAGATGACCTGAGTTATTGATGACGGGTCTCGATCGATCACTTTAGACTTACAGGTTATATCACCAGTATACAAAATAAAACTAAATGGACCTCTGTCTCATACAAAAGGGACAAACAATCTGTGCGCTGGTCCATTGTACATAAGACACAAGGAATCAGAACATCCTGAATACAGGATAAGGAACATAGATGAAAACAGCGACTATGCACGGAACTAGCCCTTTGCTATACTTTCCCTTTTTGGTGTTCTTGTGCTTTGCTTATTTGGGGGGGGAAGCTCTGCTTACAAATCATTGAGTAATTATTTCTCTACCCCATTAATAAGAATCACTTCCTTGGTCTCTTTAGCTCTAGTGCGGACACATATGAACATGGGAGCAACACCGAGGCCTCCAGCATGTAACAGGTCAGCCCTAGGTACAAAACTGCTGACAGATGCCCTTTAAGGTCACGTGTATGCTCCATTACGTTTGGCTTTACATAGGGTACTTGAGACAATTTCATGTAGGGCTTATGTCGCTTCTTGCTAGATGGCTGCTCGTAACCTTGCCGCATAGGTTTAGATTTCTGGAGGTTCTCAGGGTTGGAGAATGTGAACTAAAATCGTATAAGAGGTGGCAAACATTTTTTCTGATCCGTAAGCAATGGCTGATAAGATAAAACAATAGAATGTAGTCAACTATGTAGAAATTGGAAGTCAGTAGGTGGCAGAAACGCGTCTACTGGGTAACGTACATATCTCATTCTCAGCAGCTGTTAAGGGAAAGTATCACCGATATTATTTTTACTAATTAAAACCCAATATTGAAATTATTTTTTTCTCTAATCCGTTTTGATTTTCTCATAGGCAAAGAGGTATCTCCCAAGAAAGAGAACCATCTCGCCAGCGCCACCTACTGGAAGTGGCTCTCTAGGAGTCAAGACCCGACTTTCCAACAAGCCTTGGGATGTGACAAGGGAATATAGCCAGGCAGACAGCTGTTTCAGGGTGTTTGCCCCTCATCAGTACGGAGCAGGACTCTGGTTGGCCGAGTACGATGCCTTGGAAGTGGCTTAGACAGGGGAGACTTACTGGAAGTGCTCCACGGTATGGAGACTTATTGGCAATGCTCCATGGGAAACGGATATCAAATCCCAAGGCTCGATGGAAAGCCACATAGGGAGCCACTTCCAATAGGTGGTGAGATGGTTCTCTTTCTTGGGATATTCGATTGCCAATAAGTCTCCATTCCATGGAGTGCTTCCAGTAACTCCCCATACAGGGCTGATCTCTTTAAGGAGCATCGGTACCCTGCCTAAGCTTATTTTCCTATAGGATTTTTTTTAATTGTATTTTCTGTACAAGATAATTTGGGCAGCCATCTGGACGGAGTTGCACTTATCAGCATTTAGAGATGAGCTTTACAGCAGCCACAAGGACCAAAGACACAGTAGTCTGGAGAGGACTCATTGACATCTATGGGAGAGTTTCCTAGACGTGTCCTGTAGATAAGCTTGATTAGCACCATTCTGTGTTATCTGTATATGTCTGATAAGATGATAATAAGAGGACTGCACATGCCATGTGAATGCCAGCAGCCTGATAGGAAGGCGCACTGCCTAATCGCCCGGACAAAACGTCCTGCAGCGTTTGTCCAGAAAGTGGCCTCATCCCCGTTGGATTTTATTGTAGTCAAAGGGGATCTGGCGATGCCTGGCACTAGGCGGCTCAGCCGGAGGCAGTGCATTCTGGCGGTCTGTTCCTCTCCCAGATCAGGCTGCCCGAGTTCACATTGTATACGTGAATTTAACATAATGTGTATAGAACAGGAACGGTTATCCGGCCATGAGGGTCAGTGACCACAGTGAAAACTGCAAGATTTAAAAAAAAAAAATTTAGATAATGACATGTAAAATGAAATAAAAACATTAAAAAAAAAATTGTTTTGCATAAAAACTCCATGTAAACGATGGGTCATTTCTGATGACAGGCTGCCTTTCAGAGCTTTTATCAGAAACCAGGCTGAAGAAGGAAAACGGAATAGAAATCACCTTTCTTCTTCTCGGCTCCACACCGGGGTATTGGGGATTTGGGCTTCATAATACTTTGATGCCCGATAACAAAAATTGCTACAGAAACACTGAAATGCAAAGGATACTAGATTAACAACCGCAACTTATTTAAAGGACATTCATTAATGAAAGACATATGGGTTATTACACCAGCAGATACCCCCAAGAGCCATTATATTGGGTATATATGATACCATTGTATTGGACATACAGGTGAAACTCCAAAAATTAGAGTATCGTGCAAAGTTCATTTATTTCAGTAATGCAACTTAAAAGGTCAAACTAATATATGAGACTCATTACATGCAAAGCGAGATATTTCAAGCCTTTATTTGTTATAATTTGGATGATTTTGGCTTACAGTTTAAGAAACCCCAAAGTCACCATTTTGAGGTACCCTTTGCTCAGGGGGTATGGATTAATTAGCTGACTAGAGTGGGACACTTTGAGCCTAGAATATTGAACCTTTTCACAAAATTCTAATTTTAAGCTGCATTAATGCAATTCCTTTTAATTTGCATTACTGAAATAAATGGACTTTTGCACGATATTCAAATTTTTCGAGTTTCACCTGTAGATGATACCATTGTATCGGATAAATTATATTATATCGGATATATTTTACCATTATATTGGATATATATGATACAGTTGTATAGGATATTTATGATAGCGTTATGTCGTATATATATATACACTAACTGCCTTATTTGCAGAGAATAACACATTGGTGAATATTTGTCCCGCTGATAACCTTTGTAATAAGCACTAGATATGTCTATGGTCCAGGAGACATACTGAGACATTATGAGAAGTTGTGTCGAATAACACAATCATATAATCCACCGCACGCCAGATATCCAGATGTAGCTTCCTGCACATGAGTGGATGTATTTTGCGGATCTGGAAAATACGGATACCAACCGTGTTGCAGTCGCAATGACTTCAATGGGTTTGTGGTCCGCATTTTGCTGCCAAGTAAAGGACATGTTCTATATTTTTATATACGGATGCAGAAAGCAGAATATTTCTGCCAAATGCGGACCACAGACTCATTGAAGTCAATGGGGCCAAAAAAAAAAAAAAAATGCAGCTATGTGATACTTGCCTTTCTTTCTGTAATATCATAGACTTTGTTGGTTTTGGTAGATATTTTATACTTTTGTTTCGGTACCTTTGGGGGAAAAGAAAAAAATAAAGATCAAGGATATTTTAGAACAGATTCCAGCTCCTACAATATGATTCATAGCAGACAATGCAGTACGGGAATGAAAGGACTTGAAAAGACATTGTTACATCACGAACAAAAATATTCTACCAATATTTGGAAACCATCAACAAGCTGGTGGAAATTGCAAGTAATCCTGTACAAAGTGAAAATGCTAAAGATTTTCTGTCCGGATTTGCAGGTGGAAAATCCGCAACGTATTACAGCAGCAGCAAAGTGATGAGATTTATTTGCAAATCATAGGGTGAAATCTGTCAGAAAATTCTGACATGAAACAAGCGGATTTTGTCCCCCGATCAGGTTATTTAGTCTGTCAAATTTGTGGTTATGTCCGATACTGCAGCTTTGTCCCAATTCATTCATTTCGCTTGTCTTACTGGGAGCATTCACACAAGTCACAACAAGCCTGCATGCTGACAGTTTCCAGGTAGCAACAGATATTTCTACACTGCACAAATAGAAAAGAAAATAGCATGTGTGGACAGGACTATATTTTCTGTCATGTTTAACGGAAAGAAACGGAACCATCATGTGTCCCCATAGACATATTAGGACGGAGCAAAACGGAATGCCTCTTAAAGGGTTTCGTTTTGCATTCCATTATATTCCGTTATCACTCTGCTATAACAGAACCTATAACATAATTCAATAACGCCAATGCGAACCCGCCCTAAGTCAGTTTTCCTTTACACCAGTTTTGATAAATCTCCCGCACAATGCTTCACATTCGATGACCATGAGGCTGATGTTAATCACTGAACCTGTGAATTGTATATATACCTACGTTTTCAAGGGTGTTTTTGCAGATGGGATAGCCGCATATCTTTATAATGGATCGCTCCTCTACTATATCCTTATAGTGTGATGGAGAAATAAATTTGGCCTATAGAAAAAAAAATATATATACATAATGTAAAGTTTTACATCAAGATTTATAAACTGTTCAGTACCTCCCCATACTACTACTACTATACAAGGGTATTGTATGGTGTAAGCTTAGACCAGCGTCTACACCTGCAGCAGATTCAGCACAGGGGCGCAGGCTGGATGATGAGTGTGGTGTCTATCTTTATACTAACCTCTGGTTGGCTTAGGCGACTTTCACACTTGCGGCAGAGTGATCCGGCAAGCAGTTCCTTCGCCGAAACTGCCTGCCGGATCCGGCAAAACGTATGCCAGCTGATGGCATTTCTAAGGCCCCTTTCACACGGGCGAGTATTCCGCGCGGATGCGATGCGTGAGGTGAACGCAGTTATAAGGGAAAATGATAGCATTCTGAATACAGAATGCATAGTAAAACAGCGCTGGAGGGGTTAAAAAATAATAATAATAATTTAACTATCCTTAGTCCACTTGATCGCTCCCCGGCATCTCCTTCTGTCTCCTTTGCTGAACAGGACCTGTGGTGAGCATTCATTATAGGTCAAGGACCTTTGGTGACATCACTCCGGTCATCACATGATCCATCACCATGGTAAAAGATCATGTGATGACCGGAGTGACGTCACCAAAGGTCCTTTACCTGTAATTAATGCTCACCACAGGTCCTGTTCAGCAAAGGAGACAGAAGGAGATGCCGGGGAGCGATCAAGTGGACTAAGGCGAGTTAAATTATTATTATTATTTTTTTTAACCCCTCCAGTGCTATTTTACTATGCATTCTGTATTCAGAATGCTATTATTTTCCCTTATAACTATGTTATAAGGGGAAATAATACAATCTACAGAACACCGATCCCAAGCCCAAACTTCTGTGAAGAAGTTCGGGTTTGGGTACCAAACATGCACGGTTTTTCTCACGCGAGTGCAAAACGCATTACAATGCTTTGCACTCGCGCGGAAAAATCACGGGTGTTCCCGTAACGCACCCGCACATTTTCCCGCAACGCCCGTGTGAAAGAGGCCTAAGACTGATCAGAATCCTGATCAGTCTGAAAAATGCATTGAAATGCCGGACCCGTCTTTCTGGTGTCATCTGGAAAAATCAATGTCTCAATATGAGATCGTAGGGGTCCGACTCCCCCCAATCAGCTGTTAGATGGCAGGGCGCATGGAGCGCTGCAGCCTCTTCCTAGGCCATGTGACGTCACCGTACATCGGTCACATGGTCTAGTTGCAGCTGCGATATCGAGCACTGCCACTGTACGGCACTGTCCGTGGAAAACGGCCACGAGCCGTAGGAGTCTACCAGAGCTCCGGTGAACGCAGCAGCTCGCTGAAAGAGCCGATTGGTGGGGGTGCCAGGACCCGGACCCCCGCCTATGTGATAATGATGACCTATCCTGAGAATGTCATCATTATCCATTCCTGGAAAACCCCATTTAAAAGAGACTTTTTTTTTTGCATCCTTCCAATCATAAAACTCTCAGCTAGGTTTGAGTTGTCCCCCGTTTTCAATGGAGGGGGCTACACATGACCATCACCCCACATAGAAAAGAATGGGAGCTCTAGAAGTGCACAACTCCAGGAAAGGGATGTTAGAAAACGCCATTGAGACCTACACAGTCCATCAGGAAATCCTCGGAGATGTTGTTTTCAAGGAGCCGTTCAACAATTTGATGCGCCCTTTTCTCAGTTTCGATTTTCTTCCGAATGGCATTTTCCAGAGCCGCTCTCCTGGGGGGTTCATACAGATATATATTATGACAGCTCAGATATATTAATAATTATGTATATTAAAGATTACGAGAACATCTGTTATGGTTTGTGCTGCCTTCAGCAACCACTCCTGTGCTAATGGTCAAACGCAATCATTATATGTACAGTGAGTGGCAATGTGAGAAGCCATGAATAATAATAGCCAGCAGGCGGTATATACGGTCAAGATCAAAGACCTACTGGTTTATTGTATTTAGGGAAGGTGTCATCAGAAAATGAGCTACTGTTTAAATCACATCTTTATGTAAAGGGGTATTCCTATCTAGCACATTGATAGCATATCAGTAGGAAATGCAATCAATGTTAAATAGGGACCCACTCCTAGCTCCAGATTGGGACCCTAAAGTAAGGGTACATTAACACAACGGTAAGTGTTTTGCGGTCTGCAAATTGCGGATCCGCAAAACACGGACACCGGCCGTGTGCATACCGCATTTTGCCAAACATACACGGCCAGCCCTATGAGTGAAATGCCTTTTTTAGTCCATGGAATGGAACTAAAGATGCGGACAGCACAGCCATTGAAATGAATGGGTCCGCACCCGTTCCGCAAAATTGAGGAACAGATGCGGACCCGGACCTACGGTTGAGTGATTGCACCCTAAAGAAAGGCATTCCACACATGCACAGCTTGCACTCCATTCATTGCTATGGGAGTTCTGAAAATAGCAGAGCAGCCATTAGGGTGAATGGAGAGCAAGCGGCACACGTGTGGCCACCTCCCCATACACTGCCATGGGCCTGCCGGAAAAAGCCGAGCCAGCACAGATCTCCCATAGCAGTGAACAAAGAAGTGATCATTGCTTACCTGGCAGAACCCATGCAGTCGCTCTGGTGCTCCCGGACGGTATCCATTTACCTGGCTGCAGCGGTGATGTCTTGTCAAACAACACATGACTGCTGCAGCGCCATCTCTATTATCAGCTTTCCCTGAGCTAGTGCGCAGAGACTAACTGCTATGATGTCTCTAATACACAGCACACATAAAGAAGAGGAGATCCAGCTTCTCCATCTATGTGCACAGATGTCGCTGCAAAGAGGAGGACTTTATACAGCGATACTAAGCAGTGTAGCTGTGAATTCAGCAATAGGGTGAGGTAGTAAAACACTTACTACACAGCAGCAGCGGTTCCTGTGTTTGAGCCTCTCTCTGTAGTTTCCCTCAGTGAAGCTGCTAATTTGTGTTCCCCTGTGTCTCCTAACATGGATTTTTACCAGTGAAGTCAAAGTGAGGGATCAGTGCCGGAGGGAGGAGGAGAGGAGACTTAAAGGGGTTGTTCACTTTTTTATACTGATAACTAGGGTTGAGCGAATTGGGTTCAGATTGCTGTGTCCGAACCTAAATCTTTTAAAAACTTTGTTAATAACATGGGCTCTGTCCTACTGTAAAATATATGTCCTCCGCGGAGGTCTTTCTGAAGTTTCTGCAAATATCGCGAGACTTACTTTGTCTCATCTCCATCAAGTGTCACTCTGTTTATTACCATAAAATACGAAGCAGAACTCGGCTTCATTAATGAGGCATGAAGCAGAGTTCGTCTTAGCATTTTGATACAGTAATTTATGCTAAGAAATAAAGTGACGCGTGATAGAAACGAGATGAAGTAAGTGTCGCGATATTTGCAGAAACTTCTGATTGACAGATCAATGTTTTAATGTGAACTACAAATACAAAAAAACACAATCCTGAACTGTATAGAAAACGACTGAAAGCCGCATGGACTTTACCTCTTTGCAGCATCTTCAGTAGTTGCCTCACTGAACTGTACTTTACCTGATACAAAGAGAAAAATAGAGGATTAGCAAAAAAAAAAAGGAAACACAGAACATAAATAATGCAATCATTAATAATCATAAATATAATGGCAATACTGGCATTTTTGATGAGTTTTCAGAAGTGAATACACCAATAGGCGTATTACCTTAAAGAGGTTATTCAAGACCTTTAATGCCCCCTCACACACACAATGTACTTACCTCGCTCCCCAGACCCGCGGCGCTTCTTATGCCCGCACGGCCGCAGCTGCATCTCCCTGTCACGCAGATGAAAACATCCGGCGACGGAGCAGTTAGGTGCAGCCAATAGCAGGTCGCGATGGGAACGAGCCTCACTAGGATTGCGGGTGATGCTAGGGAGGCTAGTTCCCATTGCGACCTGTTATTGGCTGACCCCCTCGCGTTGCCAGATGTTTTCATCCGCACGATGGGGAGATGCAGCGGCGGCCGTGCGGGCATCAGAAGCGACACAGGTGCCAGGGAGCGAGGTAAGTGCAATCTGTGTGAGGGGCCCGGGCATATGAGAGGGCATTATAGGGGTTGGATAACCCCTTTAATCTCTTATATATACACACATCTGTCTGATGTTTGTTCTTTATACACGGACAAACGACTGGACTGATCTGCACCAAATTTGGCACATAGGTACATCGAGTGTCTGGGAAGGTTTTAGATCGGGTCTCAGCTCTCTAAGACGTACCGTTCTTGAGATATTCCCAAATATGCTGTTCTCCATTCTGTCTCATAGAGGGGGTCCAGAGGGGTGGGGGGGGGGGGGGGATACCCCGCTATTACAACCATATGGCAAAATAGGACATGGGTTGTCTTCAAGAGATAAACCTTTAAGATGTCATTCCAGTCGCAATTATAGAAACCCATCCTAATGCCAGGTTTACATGGGGCAATTCCCAATAATCGGCCGATGTAAAAGTGCCGCAGATCACCCAATGAATGAGCTAAAAACGCTCATTCTTCAAATGACATCATCTTTTCTGGGGCAGCAGATTATGCCGTGTAAACAGGGATCGGCTTCCCAGAAATAATGAGGGAGATTTATCAAACTGGTGTAAAGGAAAACTGGCTGAGTTGCCCATAGCAACCAATCAGATTCCACCATTCATTTTTCAGAGCCTCTGATTCTGAGGCAAATGAGCCTTAGCAAGATGGTGGCCAGAGGTCCGCTAAAGGAATTATCCCAGGAATTTTTTTTAACTGAAATAGTAAGGACTTTCTTACCCTTCGGTGGGTGGGCAGCAGCTCATCAAGCACCTACATCTCCCAGGATGCATTGCAATTAGCTCATATTAACCCCTTCCCTACTGCACACTAAATAGCCCCTGACACATAACCCTAAAGTTAAATATGGTATGTAATGCCCTCAGGGGTGTAGCTAAAGGCTCATGGGCCCTGGTGTAAGAGTTCAGCTTGGGGCCCCCTTTCCTTAATGCTTTGTGGCCAGGGAAGCACATAGCCTTCGTGCTGCCTGAGGCAAAAATTGAAACAACCCCCCCCCCCCCAAATGCCAAATTATTGACCTAACCCCTTCCCTCCAGACAGCGGTGTAACTTGACCAGCATGGACTTTCTATAACACTGGTGTCTTCTTATGTGCCACAAGGGTCTTTGGGCCCCCTCAGGCTCCTCGGCCCGGTAGCGACTGCTACCTCTGCACCCCTATAGCAGGGTTTCTCAACTCCAGTCCTCGGGACCCACCTACCGGTCATGTTTTCAGGATTTCCTTAGTATTGAGCAGGTGATATAATTAGTGTCCATGCGTCAGGACTTACCACGGGGATTCATTCTGTGGGATATTCTCAAATCCTGACCGGTAGGTGGGTCCCGAGGACCAGAGTTGAGAAACCTTCCTCTATAGCTACGCCCCTGATGCCCACACTATTTCATTCTCCTCTGACCAGAGAGCTATAGCTATTTCTATGAATTTAGAAGAAGGGAGGGATGACTGAAGAGGCGTCTTGGTCTCTTCGCTATGAAATCGCTAGGCCAGCACTGAGGGGAGCAGGGAAGCTGCTGGGCATGTTAGTCCACTTCTGATTGCAGGAGAAGGGGACTAGCGAAATAAACCGGAGAGGGCGCTACTAAGAAGGAAAATGGAATGTAACACAACAAAACAAAGGGGGTCATCTACTAACACGTTTACACCAGTTTTTGGCATAAAAAAAAGTCTAAAGACCCCTTTTTGCAACCTATTTAAAGACCATGCGATGGATATTTTGTCGCACTGGCGTTTTTACGCTGTCCTGGCCACTTAGGAGTGGAAAAAGGCATAAATGTTTTCACTCCAGGGGCACGGACTGCCAAAGACGCACCTCCTTTATAACAAAGCGCACACCTCGCCATAAATGATGTGCATCCCCCGGCAGTGCAGGGGGAATAAAAAAACGGCGTAAAATGTCGATCTTTTAAGCCCCAATATTTTTATTGAAATAATACTTAATTTGCAATCCCCTGTTCATTGCATAGTACTTTCCGTGAGATAACCTCGAGGAGGTCCTGACCCGATGCTCTTCTTTCTTCTTGTTCAGATGCGTGTACATTATACGGAAGACATCCGGCCGGGACCTCAGCGGAAGAGTCTGCAGCCAATGGAGCGGTCACGTGATTACAGCGGAGATGGCGGAATCGGTTGCCCAATGAAAGGGTAAGGACTGCTGAAACTTTCTCTCTTCCACTCCGGTCCGGTCAACACCAAGTGCTCTCCCCATAGAAGTGAATGGGAGAGCACCGCGCATGACCGGCCACCGCTGTTTTCGGTGGCCCTATAGAAAATGAATGGAGCGCAGTGCGCTTCTCCACCACTTTCAGGACTCCATTCTCTAGCGATATGCCCCCATTGTCTGAGATCAGACATCCCCTTTAAATAAAGCCTGGAGAACCCCTTTAAAGGGAAACAGTCACCTTGATCCGTTCAAGATATGACAATGCCTTCCAATGGAAGCGTGACTATGTCTGTAAGGAGTCCGAAGAGACTGCGCGGTATGGTTTACTGCTATATGGAGAGGGGCTGAGCGGCTGCACACACCTGTCAGCAGCGTTCACTTCAGGCAAGGAAAGCATCGGTTTTGTTTCCCCCGGACGTAAAATCCTGACAGTCTTATGTGTCACCATAGAAGTGCAGATTACCACTGATTACAGAGCTCTTTACCTGTCACCTCAGCTATGCCAATCAAACTGCCCACAGTATCTTTTCCAACACTGGGCAGTCATAACCGTTCTCATGTCTATGGCTGCCTTTAAAAGGTGTCCACATCACCTGTGAAGCGTGCCAGTACAGTACAACCACCACATAGAGCAATGACCTCCAGATCACTTATTCCTCTATTTTACCTTACCGACACTCTTTCTAGGGGACTTGCGTGATTTTCCCGTGGTCCTTCTCTCCGCCATGCTGATCATAGTGAAATAGTTCCGGGTTGTGCGTTCCATGCCTCTTCTACACACACTTTTGCGTTCCACGCCGCGTTCCAAACCTCTGTTTCGTACACTTCTGCGTTCCAAGTGTCAGCTGTAAATCCATCTGCGCCCGAACCTCATTGACCTACTCTTGTGCGTTCCAAGCCTCTATTAGTCACATTAGTCGCGTTTCAAGCCTCACTCGCAAACGATCTGCGTTTCACGACTCTGTCATGGCTATGTCTGCGTTTCAAGCCTCAGTCGCAAATTATCTGCGTTCCAAGACTCTATAATGGCTATATCTGCGTTTCAAGCCTCGTTATTGCTAGATAGACTTCCCATGTGAGATTTGGAACGCAGCCTTTCAAATCTGCTGAACTGCATGTCCTCTGTGTGAGGGGCTGCTGTGTTGTCACACTGTACTGACATGAGGGAGAGGATTTCCCCCTGTAGGCCGTATAGCAGGAGCTGAGTCCTGCCACTTCTTCCTCCTCCACTCTGCAGTCGGGCAGGTAAGTCCTGTCAGCTTGTTATATTCAGCAGTTTACAGGGGTTTCTGAGCTGGGGTAGAAGTGTATATAATGATCCTCTGTATGTAAATTATAACCATCTGTAACTGGATAAAAGCATTCGTTTAGGACAGGGAGCGGCAACTACAACTCCCAGAATCCTCCTTTTACTTCTGTGGAAGCTGACAGAACAGCCGAGTAATGCCTGGATTACACAGCCCGATTGAGCAAAGCGATTTTTGGGGAAGGAAGCGTTCCCTCCCGGCAATCACCTACTCGCTACCGGAGGAGACCGATGCTATTACATGCAGCGATCTCCTCCACAGTATGGGGAGGGGTGATCGCTAATGTCACTGCTCGTCCCCGTGCTGTCCAGTGGTCTGCCAGCGGCATATTGTGATTAGATACCACAATCCGCTGCCGGCAAGTGCTGGTTTTTAAGTATGCGTTCGTTCATTTGTCAATCGGCGGCATTATTACACTGCAAGATGATCGCTGACGAGCATTCATGTGAACGCTCTTCAGCGCTTATCGGCCGGAGAATTGGCCAGTGTAATACATGCCTAAGTTTGCATGCTGGGAGTTGTAGTTTCACAGCAGTTGGAGTGCCGAAGGTTGCTGATCCCTGGTTTAGGCTGTGTTCACATCCGAAGAAGCCGGCCGCGCTGTTTATTCCGGTTAAATGATGGTCACTAGTGCAGTGTATTGGGGTGACTGATCCGGTACAGCTGCTCCAAGCAGAGCAATGGCGGTGATTACTCTCTGAGGTATGTCAAATACTGCAGCCTGGTTTTCTCATAGGGGGAGATTTATCAAATCTGGTCTAAAGGTAAAATGGCTTAGTTGTCCATAGCAACCAATCAGATTCCACCTAAGGAGCTGTGGAACATGAAAGGTGGAATCTGATTGGTTGCTATGGACAACTAAGGCCAGTTCTACTTTCCACCAGTTTTTATAAATCTCCCCCCGCTGTGCCCCATTCACAATTATGTAAGGTAGCAAAACTGCTGCATGTCAACATAACATCGTACCGTATCTCTGTGCACCCGCCACTCCTGGTTTTGGCTCAAAATCACTGATCAAACACTGACTGTGCAAAGGCGACCTTAGGCCTCACGCACACGACCGTATTTTCGGTCCGCGTCCAATCCCCATTTTTTTGCGGATTGCACACTGACCCATTCATTTCTGTGGGGACTGTCAGTATCCATGTTACTGTGCTGCAAATCGTAGAACGTGTCCCGTTGTCCGTTTTGTGAACAAAAATAGGCATTTCTACAAATTCGTTGCGGCATGCCGACGGCCGGTATTTGTATATTTTGCGGATCTGCGGTTTGTGGGACGCAAAACAGATACGGTCGTGTGCAGGAGGCCTCAATGTGTGATAAACCAAAGCATGTGCCGTTCAGCCTTCCCTGTGTTCACAAGTAACAGCGCTTCTGTGAACAACCAGTTGCATCACCAGTGTAGGCAGCCACTTCCACAAGGTGGCGCTAGCGAGATTACTCTCGTTCCCTGGAAGACCCTGCTTTGCATATTAGTTTCCCACGGAGCATCGCCAATAAGTTTCCATACAGGTATGATCTCTTTAAAGGGGTTGGCTTATCTCAGACAATGGGGGCCTATCGCTAGGCTTTGCCCCCCATTGTCTGATAGGTGCGGGTCCTACCGCTGGGACCCGCACCTATATGAGCCTTGCAAAGTGGTGGATTGGAGGACTCCGGTCCGGCCACCACCAAGCGCCCTCCCCATAGAAATGACTGTGAGCGCACCGCACATTACCGCCCACTGCTCCCATTCACTTCTATGGGCCTGATGGAAATGGCTCGGCAATTTTTAGCGACCCCATAGAAAGTGAATGGAGGGCGGCTGACCATGCGCAGTGCGCCCTCCACCACTTTCGGGGCTCCGTTCTCGATATGTGTGGGTCCCAGCGGTGGAAGCCGCACTTATCAGACAATGGGGGCATATAGCCTTGGAGATTTTTCCCTTGTCGCATCCCAAGGCTTGCTAAAAGGTCAGGCATTGACTCATAGAGAGCCACTTCCACAAGGTGGCGCTAGCAAGATGGTTCAATTTCCCTGGGAGCTACCTCTTTGCATACCACCAGTGAGGGTGAACGGAGAAGTGGTCACGTAGGCATCATGCAGGCTGTAGAGAGATGCGATAGAAGACGGTGTATGCTCGAGCTGGTAAGCCATAGACTACAGGCGTTTGGGGGGATGATATCTTGGGAAAGGGGCACTTTCAGAAAAACGTAATTACAAATTAGTTTCATTCGGGAGGCTTTGGGAAATGTGCTTTGACTAATAACTTGGCACGGCCCCTTTAAACTCATTTGTGTGCATGAGCCCCAATAGTAGTGCTGTACAGAATGACTGGAGCGCAGTGCGTTAACCATTCTCTTCTCACTTTGATTACAGATTGCCTGGGTATCCTTCACCTGTCCACCTGGCCAAGTACAATGGCCGCTACGGCAGACCTCCAAGTGCTCATACAAAAATTTGTAAGCTTATGTATTTCCTTCATTAAAAGGGGTTGTCCACCTTCTAGACCCCTGCTGATCTGATATTCGTGACCAATAACAACCTTTGGAACAATTATTTTTTTTTCCAACAGTCTTCTCTTGAAATATGGTGCCATATTGACCAGAAACACACAAAAATATTCACATACAGTACAGACCAAAAGTTTGGACACACCTTCTCATTCAAAGAGTTTTCTTTATTTTCATGACTATGAAGGCATCAAAACTATGAATTAACACATGTGGAATTCTATACATAACAAACAAGTGTGAAACAACTGAAAATATGTCATTCTAGGTTCTTCAAAGTAGCCACCTTTTGCTTTGATTACTGCTTTGCACACTCTTGGCATTCTCTTGATGAGCTTCAAGAGGTAGTCCCCTGAAATGGTTTTAACTTCACAGGTGTGCCCTGTCAGGTTTAATAAGTGGGATTTCTTGCCTTAGAAATGGGGTTGGGACCATCAGTTGCGTTGAGGAGAAGTCAGGTGGATACGTAGCTGATAGTCCTACTGAATAGACTGTTAGAATTTGTATTATGGCAAGAAAAAAGCAGCTAAGTAAAGAAAAACGAGTGGCCATCATTACTTTAAGAAATGAAGGTCAGTCAGCTGAAAAATTGGGAAAACTTTGAAAGTAAGGGCTATTTGACCATGAAGGAGAGTGATGGGGTGCTGCGCCAGATGACCTGGCCTCCACAGTCACCGGACCTGAACCCAATCGAGATGGTTTGGGGTGAGCTGGACCGCAGAGTGAAGGCAAAAGGGGCAACAAGTGCTAAGCATCTCTGGGAACTCCTTCAAGACTGTTGGAAGACCATTTCAGGGGACTACCTCTTGAAGCTCATCAAGAGAATGCCAAGAGTGTGCAAAGCAGTAATTAAAGCAAAAGGTGGCTACTTTGAAGAACCTAGAATATGACATATTTTCAGTTGTTTCACACTTGTTTGTTATGTATATAATTCCACATGTGTTAATTCATAGTTTTGATGCCTTCATAGTCATGAAAATAAAGAAAACTCTTTGAATGAGAAGGTGTGTCCAAACTTTTGGTCTGTACTGTAGATGTAGGCGAATTTAACTATTTGATACGGTTGTGTGCATGAGGCCTAAGGATGCGTGGACCTCAGCGTGGACCTCTCTGTTATTCTGTTCCGTAAGAGGAACAGAAAGTAACAGATCTGTTAAAAGGATTAAGTGACTGATACAAAGGGAACAGACTCCATTTCTATCCGTCATCCATTGACTATAATTAAAGGGGTTGTCCGGGTTCATTTCAGGCCTTCTTCACCCCTCCAGCCCTTATTTCATGCTCCGATGCTCCCCCTTGCCCTGCGCTGCATCGTGCAGGACAATGGCTTCTTGTTTAGACTCTTACACTGCCAGGCGGAGGCTTCCACCTTGCAGTGTTCCTGGTGACGTCACCAGCACTAATGGGCAGGCTCTGTTTTACAGGGCAGCGCTAAAGGTCGCCCATTAGTGCCTGTGACGACACCCTATCTCGGAAAATATCTTTCTGTGAAACCTGTGATCATCTACAGAAGAGCACCAACAATAAGAAACACCCTAGCTCCCAGCAAGCTGAAGAAACACACAAAAACCCTGAAAGAAACCACAAAGAGCCAGCGGGCAGCTTCAAATATAGGGCAAAACGTTGTCTTTGTTGCAATATGATCACACATAATAGAAAAACTTTTAGCTCAACAAAAAACGGTGCCACGTTTACAATAAAACACCATCTAAACTGCAAAAGCTGCTATGTGATATATTTAATAGAATGTGAATGCGGGCTCCAGTACGTAGGCCGCACGACACAAGCATTGCACTGTAGAGTCAATCAACACAGACACAATATACAAAAACTATGCCCAAAACATAGCATCTCGCGACACCAGAAAAAAACAAACATACACTAAAAATCACACCTATCGATTACATACCAGATAATCCACACAATAGATTTAGTAACCTCCAAAGAAGAGAGGTCAATTGGATCTACCAATTAGACACCCTGACCCCACATGGACTAAATGAGATGAGTGAGACTGTACTGTAACTGTAGCTAGATCGAACATATGACCCATATAATTTGAAGATAAACACAGAAAATATATAAAAATATAAATAAATATATAAAAATATAAATAATAAGGAAAATAAAAATAATAAAGAAATTACTATAATGCTGCTATTATAAGGAAAGTCCGAATTCGATTTAGACATAAGGCCTTTTTTTTTCCCCCCCCCCCCCCCCCCCTCTCCTAGACTAACATTAGAACTAGAAGAGTACACAAAAAAATAAAATAAATAGAACACAACAAAAGGAAATAAAACATAAACGGACATAAGAACATAGTCATATACATCATACCCAAAGAGCAAGTCTCAGAACCTCTAAAACAATAGAAACATCCCATGTGCTTACAGCGCGACAATGACCAAGCATTTACATTAGGTGGATGATGCCTCCGATATAGCTCTAGATATGTAGATATACACTGTGTGCAGAATTATTAGGCAAATGAGTATTTTGACCACATCATTCTCTTTATGCATGTTGTCTTACTCCAAGCTGTATAGGCTCGAAAGCCTACTACCAATTAAGCATATTAGGTGATGTGCATCTCTGTAATGAGAAGGGGTGTGGTCTAATGACATCAACACCCTATATCAGGTGTGCATAATTATTAGGCAACTTCCTTTCCTTTGGCAAAATGGGTCAAAAGAAGGACTTGACAGGCTCAGAAAAGTCAAAAATAGTGAGATATCTTGCAGAGGGATGCAGCACTCTTAAAATTGCAAAGCTTCTGAAGCGTGATCATCGAACAATCAAGCGTTTCATTCAAAATAGTCAACGGGGTCGCAAGAAGCGTGTGGAAAAACCAAGGCGCAAAATAACTGCCCATGAACTGAGAAAAGTCAAGCGTGCAGCTGCCAAGATGCCACTTGCCACCAGTTTGGCCATATTTCAGAGCTGCAACATCACTGGAGTGCCCAAAAGCACAAGGTGTGCAATACTCAGAGACATGGCCAAGGTAAGAAAGGCTGAAAGACGACCACCACTGAACAAGACACACAAGCTGAAACGTCAAGACTGGGCCAAGAAATATCTCAAGACTGATTTTTCTAAGGTTTTATGGACTGATGAAATGAGAGTGAGTCTTGATGGGCCAGATGGATGGGCCCGTGGCTGGATTGGTAAAGGGCAGAGAGCTCCAGTCCGACTCGGACGCCAGCAAGGTGGAGGTGGAGTACTGGTTTGGGCTGGTATCATCAAAGATGAGCTTGTGGGGCCTTTTCGGGTTGAGGATGGAGTCAAGCTCAACTCCCAGTCCTACTGCCAGTTTCTGGAAGACACCTTCTTCAAGCAGTGGTACAGGAAGAAGTCTGCATCCTTCAAGAAAAACATGATTTATATTGGTTTCACTGGTAAAAATAAATAATTGAAATGGGTATATATTTGTTTTTTGTTAAGTTGCCTAATAATTATGCACAGTAATAGTCACCTGCACACACAGATATCCCCCTAAAATAGCTAAAACTAAAAACAAACTAAAAACTACTTCCAAAAATATTCAGCTTTGATATTAATGAGTTTTTTGGGTTCATTGAGAACATGGTTGTTGTTCAATAATAAAATTAATCCTCAAAAATACAACTTGCCTAATAATTCTGCACTTCCTGTGATATATATATATATATATATATATATATATATACCTTTTTTAATTTTTCATTATTAATTTTTTTAATTATTAATTTATTTATTTATTGACCCCATGTGTGTCTTTTAGTGGACTCTGTATTTTAGGGTATATTATTCATTTTACCAACACCGGGTACTATCTATTACACTCGCTATATGTCAATAGAAATATGACATTTTGTCTCTATTGATTTCCTTGTCCATGCAGCCCTTTTTAGCCTGATACATGTGACACCGAGACTAAAGATGCACAATGGGAAAAAATCACGATCCATCTCCTCTATTCTCCTTATATCTATCACATGATATAAGCACCTCCCTCAGAGATGGTGCAGAAAGAACACACCATACATACCATTTTTGGTTCCTCCTGGATGAAAGATCAGGTGACGGCGGTCACCTGACCAAGGATAAGACCATGTGACCACACTACGTCACTATTCTACACACGCCCTATTATACGTCACTGAGTGAGCATGTGACAGACCGACCGGGAGAGAGATCTCAGGTCCGCCCCATAGACGTCACCCGGAGGCCTGGCGAATGAGAAATAGCACCGCCCACAATACGTCATCTTAGGTCCGCCCCATAGATGTCATCCGGAGGCCTGACAAATGAGAGATGACACCGCCCACAACACGTCACTGAGAGGGACGGCATAGGACAACAATACCGCCCACAATACGGTTTAACTTGAGGGGAGTCGCTGTATCCTAGTGACCCTTCAAGCTTCCACGCCCCCAATCCCTCCCCCTTCCCGCCCATGTGACACACACATTGCGCTCAGAGTGCATAAAACAATGTGAAAAAGTATGTTTGTATGTAATAATTTTATTGTCCAAAAGATTACCTTTTTTTGGTTACATTGAAGTACGGAGTTTCTTCTGCATCAGCGCCACCCGGAATGGTCTGAATTTTTCTTTCACTGCATGTGTGACGGCACCAGGGAACACTGCTAGGCGGAAACCTCTGCCTAGCAGAGCCCTGTACATCGCCGGATCTGCAGAAAAAGCCCTTGCCCTGCCCTATACAGCGCAGGGCAAAGGAGAGCATCGGAGCATGAAATGCTGGAGGAGTGAAGAAGGGGTTATGTCCAGATTCAGCTCTAGACAACCCCTTTAATCATCATGTTCTCTATTTTTGTGGAAAGAAAAATTAAATAAAAGTGAAAACCAGAACAGAGCCTTAGGGCTGTTTCACACTTGTGTCTAGTCCGGAAATCATGCTCTTTGTGTGAGTCATGCAGAGACACATAGCATTATAAATCCGTATAATGCCGTGCGATCCTGCAAGACCAGCAGTGTCCGGAAAGGAGGCTCACGGAGCGTGATTTCCAGACTGCACGCATTTGTCTGAAAGAGGCCTGATGCTGTAAAGCACCTATTTAAACAAATGGGGATTTGTGTGGACTTGGCCTAAGATCTAACGAACGACACTTTAAGCTCTAACACAGAGGACATATCTTGCATTTGCCAACTGCAGAACTAATAGTTATAAAAGCTTTAGCTTCACTTTAAAGGGAACCTGTCATCAACTTTATCCTGACCTCACTGACAGCAGCATAAAATAGTGACAGAAATGCTGATCTCAGCGGTGTGTCAGTCATGAGCTAATAGTAAGTGCTTGCTGAGAACCAGCATCATAATCATTACAGCCCGGGCCTTGAAAAGAGTCAAATCTACCTGAGAAGAGTCCTGGTTATTCCTAATCTCCTGCTCTCTCACCCACCTGCTGATGATTGGCAGCTCTCTCCTAGAGAGAAAGGCCTCCTGCACACGGAAGTGTGCTTCCCGTTGCCGTATTGTGGATCCGCAATACACGGGTGCCGTTCCGTGGGCACTCCGCATTCACTTCAATGGGTCCGCAAATCCGGAGATGCAGAATGGAACCCTACGGGAGCACTACGGAGTGCTTCCGTGGGGTTTCGTTCCGCAAAAGGATAGAACATGTCCTATCTTTTTGTGGAACAGCCGGATCACGGACCCATTAAAGTGAAAAGGTCCGCGATCCACGGTGGGTGTTCGTGCATTGCGGGCCACAGCACGTCCACGGGGCTCATATGCCAAAGGGAGAAAACTAGGTAGAAGACTGTCAGTCATCAGCAGGAATTCATGAATAACCAGGACTCTACTCAGGTGGCCGGGACTCTTTTCCAGGCCCAGTCTGCAGTGTATGTGATGTTGGTTCTCGGCAACCACTGACTTTTAACTTTTAAATGACCGACCACTGAAATCAACTCACCCGTCTGTACTTTATTCTGCCGTTAGTATGGGCAGCACAAAGGTGATGACAGGTTCCCTTTAATGTAGATCTAAGTAACTGACTATGTGTTTGCTTCTTTTTTAGTAGTAATAATGTACGTAATTATTATTTGGAGTTTGACCGATTGGATCTCCTTCTCTTTCAGCAAAAACTTTCAGAAGAAGAATTTAAAGAAGAAGACACCAATGTGTTCCTGGTGACTTGTCAGAAGTGTTTGGAGGAGGAACAGCTCGATGTCTTACTAGATGTAATCAAAGATGAGAAAAACCAGGTGAGGATAGAATTTCGGAAATCCCAATGCATTATATCCCTGTGTGTGCATCCATATACTTTCCTGTTAATGCATTAGTTATTAACCTGTTCAGCCCTGGAGGTTTTTGCTCGCTTCCTAGTTTTCGCAAGTCCAGATGCCATGGTCATGTTTGACCATGGCATCTGAAGGGTTAAAAGTACGCGATCGTCCTCAATTGCCGCCAGTCGTGAACATTAGGCCCGGGTGTCTGCTGTTTAAAACGGCAGACACCTGGCGGCTATGGCGCCTGCGGCTCTCGCAAGCTGGTGCCATCTTTAAAGCCCCGGTCAGTGCCGTACATGTAGGGCGCTGGTCAAAAATGGGTTAAAAAAAAAAACTTGCGTTACGGGAACTTTCGTCAATATAAACCATTTGCATATGTGAACTAACATGGTGCTCATCTGATTGCTGCAGGTCAGGCTCCCCAAAAACTTGCTTTCTGGTGAAAGCCTGGGCGATCAAAGCATTTAGTAATTTGACGTAGGACTATTTAGCAGCCATGAGTCCGCCAGACAGAGAGCTGTGCTCCAGCACAGAGGAGAGGGGACCCCTTTAATCCATGATTAACACTATTTTTGATATCTTTATTGATCAATTCTACAATTACAATTTTATATATATATATATATATATATAATATAGAAGAAATGTGGGCAGCACCACTGTCAGAATAGTACAAACGGAGTGCCAGCGGCTGAGTAGGCGATCCACCTCCAAATGATATAGAAAAAATGAAATCCGCAGCACATCCAAGAGGTCAGAAAGTAAAAAGAAGCTTTATTCACCAAGCATGCGACGTTTCAATCCTCTCAATGGGTTTTTTCTCAAGCAGTGACATAGTGGGCAGTGCAAAGTACATATTTAAACATATTGACACAATTAAACAATCACTGAGTAAATTACAGACATTTAAAGAAATATCATAAAAAGTATAGCAAATAACAAAGTTGTCCTTGAAAAAAAGACATTTCATAACATTACAAGCAGTGTTACAATACAACCAATATCTGTATCAGATCCAGTATACCGTGTATAGGCAAAACATTATAATAACAATCATGACTAATTCAGGTGCAAATCATAATAATAATCAAACTGTGCAGGTGTACCTCAGTGAAATGATGAATTTAGATCACGGGGGTGTGCGATGTAGACAGAACACATGGGTCGCGGCGTCTCAAGTATGTCAATGCGCATGTCTCGAGGACCTTCCTGGGACTTCCGATCACATGATCACCCATTCTGGTCATTCGTTGTAATGCGCATGTCACAGGACCTGTGAGCATGTGACCACAGCATGTGACCATTCCTCCGGTCATGTGTATAAGTAAATCGTCCGGTCATGTGCTTCAGTGTGTCACATGATCGGAATTGTGCTGCGGATTTCATTTTTTCTATATATATATATATATATATGTGCAGGCTTGATTTTGGTCCATGATCCCAGGTGGGGGCTCCATGTCCATCAGGCTGTGGTTGCCCTCCTCTGGTCCTACACAGCCATCCGTTTTCATTTGTAGCACAAAGGTCATTGAGCTGTGCATTAGGACTCCCAACCTGTCTGAATTAGTCACTATTATGCATAATACGCATGCGCCGGGTCCTTTATGTGTTATTCCCTCACCCAAAATGGCTGACGATACATCAAGGCCACAGGGGCGCAGCCGCATAGAAATGAGGGTAACTTCATCATGATGCAAGAATACACGTCACCCTGACATGCGCAGTTGCGCTGGAGGTACGCCGGAATACACGCTAAGTAGCTGGCAGCCGCCATTCTCCTCGTCTCTCCTCCCTCACTCTTCGTCAGTTACATCATTTAGTAAGCACTTAGCACTTTATATTATTGATTGCACATGGCACTAATCATGGTATTTATATCAATTATGTATGTGTATGCATTTTTCTACATGAGATGATTTTATTATGCATTGTAATCACTTTGATATTTGTGATGCAACCTTATGATATATGAAGTATACGCCACAGTCTATTTTTTACTATTATATTTTATGATTACTTGTGATTTTTGTAAATTGGCACAGTAATTTGGTTTGTTATATATATACTGAGCACTTTGTCTGTACACATTGCTTGAGGAAGGCTCCAGCATAGAAACGTCGCATGTCCTGTATGGGTGAATAAACTTTTTTCTATTTTTATTTTATGGAGTGCTGCCCGTTTTTCGACATATATATATTAGGGCTGCACGATAAATCGAAAAAATAATCGAATCGCGATAATCGGCAAATGCGATATGGCGATTTGGCCGACCCAAAAATGCCGCAATTATATATGAAGGGGACCCGCGCACATAACTGGCTTTGTGTGTAAAGTATTTTACTAGTGTGTGAAACAATCTCTCTCCTATTGATAACATGGCCGCCTCTGTACTCACTGTCACTATGAATGCACTGCAGCGAGCTGGCCGGCCGGCGCGTGACTGACTTCACTTAGTAACGCTCCTGCTTCCTGAAGTGGGAGGAGCGTTACTAAGTGACGTCAGTCACGCGCCGCTGCCGTTCGCTGCAGTGCATTCATAGTGACAGTGAGTACAGAGGCGGCCATGTTATCAATAGGAGAGAGCTTGTTTTACACACTAGTAAAATACTTTACACACAAAGCCAGTTATGGTTATAGACTAGCTCCCCCAGTCTACGCTAACGCCGATTGGCGTCATCTCGCGCGAGCCGAGATTTCCTGTGAACGCGCGCACACAGGCGCGCGCGCTCACAGGATCGGAAGGTAAGCGAGTGGATCTCCAGCCTGCCAGCGGCGATCTTCGCTGGCAGGCTGGAGATGTGATTTTTTTAACCCTTAACAGGTATATTAGACGCTGTTTTGATAACAGCGTCTAATATACCTGCTACCTGGTCCTCTGGTGGTCCCCTTTGTTTGGATCGACCACCAGAGGACACAGGTAGCTCAGTAAAGTAGCACCAAACACCACTACACTACACTACACCCCCCCCTGTCACTTATTAACCCCTTATGAACCCCTGATCACCCCATATAGACTCCCTGATCACCCCCCTGTCATTGATTACCCCCCTGTAAGGCTCTATTCAGATGTCCATATGATTTTTACGGATCCACTGATAGATGGATCGGATCCGCAAAACGCATACGGACGTCTGAATGGAGCCTTACAGGTGGGTGATCAATAACGGGGATGATCACCCCATATAGACTCCCTGATCACCCCCTTGTAAGGCTGCATTCAGATGTCCGTATGATTTTTACGGATCCACTGATACATGGATCGGATCCGCAAAACACATACGGACATCTGAATGGAGCCTTACAGGGGGGTGATCACCCCATATAGACTCCCTGATCACCCCCCTGTCATTGATCACCCCCCTGTCATTGATCACCCCCCTGTAAGGCTCCATTCAGACCTTTTTTTTTTTTGGCCCAAGTTAGCGGAAATTATATTTTTTTTTCTTACAAAGTCTCATATTCCACTAACTTGTGTCAAAAAATAAAATCTCACATGAACTCACCATACCCCTCACGGAATCCAAATGCGTAAAAATTTTTAGACATTTAGATTCCAGACTTCTACTCACGCTTTAGGGCCCCTAGAATGCCAGGGCAGTATAAATACCCCACATGTGACCCCATTTCGGAAAGAAGACACCCCAAGGTATTCCGTGAGGGGCATATTGAGTCCATGAAAGATTGAAATTTTTGTCCCAAGTTAGCGGAAAGGGAGACTTTGTGAGAAAAAAAAAAAAAATCAATTTCCGCTAACTTGTGCCAAAAAAAAAAAATTCTATGAACTCGCCATGCCCCTCATTGAATACCTTGGGGTGTCTTCTTTCCAAAATGGGGTCACATGTGGGGTATTTATACTGCCCTGGCATTCTAGGGGCCCTAAAGCGTGAGAAGAAGTCTGGGATCCAAATGTCTAAAAATGCCCTCATAAAATGAATGTGGGACCCTTTGCGCATCTAGGCTGCAAAAAAGTGTCACACATGTGGTATCGCCGTACTCAGGAGAAGTTGGGCAATGTGTTTTGGGGTGTCATTTTACATATACCCATGCTGGGTGAGATAAATATCTTGGACAAATGCCAACTTTGTATAAAAAATTGGAAAAGTTGTTTTTTGCCGAGATATTTCTCTCACCCAGCATGAGTATATGTAGAAAGACACCCCAAAACACATTGCCCAACTTCTCCTGAATACGGCGATACCACGTGTGACACTTTTTTGCAGCCTAGGTGGGCAAAGGGGCCCACATTCCAAAGAGCACCTTTAGGATTTCACAGGTCATTTACCTACTTACCACACATTAGGGCCCCTGGAAAATGCCAGGGCAGTATAACTACCCCACAAGTGACCCCATTTTGGAAAGAAGACACCCCAAGGTATTCGCTGATGGGCATAGTGAGTTCATAGAAGTTTTTATTTTTTGTCACAAGTTAGTGGAATATGAGACTTTGTAAGAAAAAAAAAGAAAAAAAGAAAAATCATCATTTTCCGCTGACTTGTGACAAAAAATTAAAAGTTCTATGAACTCACTATGCCCATCAGCGAATACCTTAGGGTGTCTACTTTCCGAAATGGGGTCATTTGTGGGGTTTTTGTACTGTCTGGCCATTGTAGAACCTCAGGAAACATGACAGGTGCTCAGAAAGTCAGAGCTGCTTCAAAAAGCGGAAATTCACATTTTTGTACCATAGTTTGTAAACGCTATAACTTTTACCCAAACCATTTTTTTTTTTTACCCAAACATTTTTTTTTTATCAAAGACATGTAGAACAATAAATTTAGAGCAAAATGTATATATGGATGTCGTTTTTTTTGCAAAATTTTACAACTGAAAGTGAAAAATTTCATTTTTTTGCAAAAAAATCGTTAAATTTCGATTAATAACAAAAAAAGTAAAAATGTCAGCAGCAATGAAATACCACCAAATGAAAGCTCTATTAGTGAGAAGAAAAGGAGGTAAAATTCATTTGGGCGGTAAGTTGCATGACCGAGCAATAAACCGCTAAAGTTGTGAAGTGCCGATTTGTAAAAAAGGGCCTGGTCACTAGGGGGGTATAAACCTGTGGTCCTTAAGTGGTTAAACAACACAATGTAACTCCAAGTCAATCACACTTCTGTTAAATCAATCTGTCCACTTAGGAAGCAACACTGAGTGACAATCAATTTCACATGCTGTTGTGCAAATGGGATAGACAACAGGTGGAAATTATAGGCAATTAGCAAGACACCCCCAATAAAGGAGTGGTTCTGCAGGTGGTGACCACAGATCACTTCTCAGTTCCTATGCTTCCTGGCTGATGTTTTGGTCACTTTTGAATTCTGGCGGTGCTTTCACTCTAGTGGTAGCATGAGATGTCTACAACCCACACAAGTGGCTCAGGTAGTGCAGCTTATCCAGGATGGCACAT
Organism: Bufo bufo; assembly: GCF_905171765.1. Classification (NCBI taxonomy): domain Eukaryota; kingdom Metazoa; phylum Chordata; class Amphibia; order Anura; family Bufonidae; genus Bufo; species Bufo bufo. The sequence continues at coordinate 53,942,254 of NC_053397.1, forward strand.
CAATGCGAGCTGTGGCAAGAAGGTTTGCTGTGTCTGTCAGCGTAGTGTCCAGAGCATGGAGGCGCTACCAGGAGACAGGCCAGTACATCAGGAGACGTGGAGGAGGCCGTAGAAGGGCAACAACCCAGCAGCAGGACCGCTACCTCCGCCTTTGTGCAAGGAGGAACAGGAGGAGCACTGCCAGAGCCCTGCAAAATGACCTCCAGCAGGTTACAAATGTGCATGTGTCTGCTCAAACGGTTAGAAACAGACTCCATGAGGGTGATATGAGGGCCCGACGTCCACAGGTGGTGGTTGTGCTTACAGCCCAACACCGTGCAGGACGTTTGGCATTTTCCAGAGAACACCAAGATTGGCAAATTCGCCACTGGCGCCCTGTGCTCTTCACAGATGAAAGCAGGTTCACACTGAGCACATGTGACAGATGTGACAGAGTCTTGAGACGCCGTGGAAAACGTTCTGCTGCCTGCAACATCCTCCAGCATGACCGGTTTGGCATTGGGTCAGTAATGGTGTGGGGTGGCATTGCTTTGGAGGGCCACACAGCCCTCCATGTGCTCGCCAGAGGTAGCCTGACTGCCATTAGGTACCGAGATGAGATCCTCAGACCCCTTGTGAGACCATATGCTGGTGCGGTTGGCCCTGGGTTCCTCCTAATGCAAGACAATGCTAGACCTCATGTGGCTGGAGTGTGTCAGCAGTTCCTGCAAGACGAAGGCATTGATGCTATGGACTGGCCCGCCCCGTTCCCCAGACCTGAATCCAATTGAGCACATCTGGGACATCATGTCTTGCTTTATCCACCAACGTCACGTTGCACCACAGACTGTCCAGGAGTTGGCAGATGCTTTAGTCCAGGTCTGGGAGGAGATCCCTCAGGAGACCGTCTGCCACCTCATCAGGAGCATGCACAGGCGTTGTAGGGAGGTCATACAGGCACGTGGAGGCCACACACACTACTGAGCCTCATTTTGACTTGTTTTAAGGACATTACATCAAAGTTGGATCACCCTGTAGTGTGTTTTTCCACTTTAATTTTGAGGGTGACTCCAAATCCAGACCTCCATGGGTTGAAAATTTTGATTTCCATTTTTTTATTTTTGTGTGATTTTGTTGTCAGCACATTCAACTATGTAAAGAACAAAGTATTTCAGAAGAATATTTAATTAATTCAGATCTAGGATGTGTTATTTTTGTGTTCCCTTTATTTTTTTGAGCAGTGTATATATACATTTTTTCAGTTGTTCCAAAGTAGAACCACAGTGTCGCAGACGCCACCCTATGAACACAATCGGTCAAAGATTTTGTGCACCTTAATGCGATTTTTGACAAATAATCCCACAATTATAGCCCCTGGTCCAGAAAGACAAGAGAGTGAATGATTACAATAGAATTCGAGGGGGCATTTTTGAGAGTTGTCAGACCCCAAGGATTAATATTATTGCTCTATTTCTATTGAAAGTTGTTGGCGCAGTTCTATTCCTATGGAGTACCTTTCCATAATTGTGCACTGGGTCAGTACAGGTTGCATTTCATGGATGTGACCATGAGTGGAGATGATGCATTGTGTGGGTACAGCCATCAGGTCCAGGTTGCAGCGCGTTCTTCATTCTCTGTTCAGTCTGAGACATGAGGAAAAGAGCTTATCTGTAATCCTGTGGCACAGACATATGCGGATCTGCTTTTTATCTCCTCGGCTTGAGAATCCGATTATCTGTCATTCTGGTTCCTGAGGAAAATACCTCTTGGTCATTTATATTTTATTTTTTTGCTTATTTGAAGCGAGTTTGCATCTAATAAAGCAAATATAACCTATATATAATAAGTAGTAACTGCAGTCTCCAGATGGTTCGAACTGGGGGTTCCTGGGGTTCTTATGTTTCAGCAAGAAGCTGGACAAATGTTAGGAAATGGCCTACAATAAAAGCTGAGCAGTACTCACCTAGCAGATCCAGCTCCACAGCCCCAGTTCTCGCGGCCAGGCTTTGTTTACCTGGCTGCACTGGTGACGTCACATCAACAACATCTGGCTGCTGCAGCCAACCACTGGCATCTTCAGAGCTTTGCTGCAATGGTCATATGTTGGTAACATGATGTCACCGCTGCAGCCGGGTAAAAAAAAAACATCCGGGAGAACTGTAGCAGTGTCTATGATTGCATTGTACTCCTCATCTTGGGCTAAAAATATATTTTTTCATTTGGTCTTTATTAAAACTTTTAAGGGTTAAAGGGGTATTACCATCAGAGACAATGGGGGACCCGCACCTACACCGAGAACGGAAGGGGGAAGGTGGTGCTCGGCTATTTTCGGTGGCCCCATAGACATGAATGAATGGAGCAATAAAAAGATATATAAAATATACTAAATCACCAGTCCGCAAAAGAACTGCTGCAGGTCCGAGAAGTGTTGTGGGGTAGATTACACTGTTAAGGAATGTACATAAAGGTTCGGACCGCGCGTATCATAAATATTCGGTATAAAACAGATTCTTTTTTCTTCCTCCCTTCAAAACGTAACCGAGGTCTGCAGATCTCCTACTGATGGCTATCCTGCAACTTACAAAGAAAAACAATAGGGTAGATCCGTAGGTTTAAACTGCCCTGTGGTGCACAGATTGTACTTACACGGCACTCCACCAATGTAAAGCGTATCACAGATATCCTCTGTAAACTGTATCTGTGATACGCTTTACATTGGTGGAGTGCCGTGTAAGTACAATCTGTGCACCACAGGGCAGTTTAAACCTACGGATCTACCCTATTGTTTTTCTTTGTAAGTTGCAGGATAGCCATCAGTAGGAGATCTGCAGACCTCGGTTACGTTTTGAAGGGAGGAAGAAAAAAGAATCTGTTTTATACCGAATATTTATGATACGCGCGGTCCGAACCTTTATGTACATGAATGAATGGAGGGTGACTGCGCCCTCAAACTGTCGGGGCTCCATTCTCTGTGTAGGTGTGGGTCCCAAAGGGGGCATATCCTAGCGATATGCCTCCATCGTATGAGATTGGAAAAGCCCTTTAAGTTTCAGTTTATGTGCAGACTGTCACTCTCTGCTTCACACTGTCCCATCATGCTGCTTTCTTAGGGCTGGATGAATAACCCCTTATCTCAGAAATTCTGACAGCTCCTAAACACTCAGGGGTGATGAGCAGGCAATTATCAGGAAGGAAGCGTTCCTTCCCAAAAATTGCCTGCTCATTTGTATGAAGACTGTCATCGCTCGTCTTCATACAAATTAATTATTTCTGGGCAGCAGAGGGCTGGTTAGACGGATCGATCTGCTGCCCAGAAATGATGATTGAGGTGTCCGCACCAACAATCATTTCACCCGAACGTTCGGTAACTTTGCACCTTGCCGAACAATCCAGCAGTGGAAAATTCTGCTTAAGCCATACTCTTATAATGATAAGAAGTGAGCTATAGTCGGTGTTTATGTATATATACAAAAAAGCGGAACAGCACCTCCAGAGACAATGGCAGGTGCAAGCTACCAAGCAACAATGTAGAAAAACAAAAAAGTAGCAGCACACTACTAAATGCACTAAGACTGGGTAAACAGGTGAATGTGTGAACAGGGTCAAATACATGACGCCAATACTTACTATTAAGCAGGGAAAAAGCTCTTAGCGCATATAACTTGACGTCTGGTAGATGGGCCCGACATATATTTGATCAATTATCTTAGTGCATTTATAGTAGTGTGCTGCTACTTTTTTTTATATATATATATATATAATATATATAATAAAAAAAAATAGTTATATATATATATATATATATATATATATATATATATATATACACACACTGCTCAAAAAAATAAAGGGAACACTTAAACAACACAATGTAACTCCAAGTCAATCACACTTCTGTGAAATCAAACTGTCCACTTAGGAAGCAACACTGAGTGACAATCAATTTCACATGCTGTTGTGCAAATGGGATAGACAACAGGTGGAAATTATAGGCAATTAGCAAGACACCCCCAATAAAGGAGTGGTTCTGCAGGTGGTGACCACAGACCAGTTATCAGTTCCTATGCTTCCTGGCTGATGTTTTGATCACTTTTGAATGCTGGCGGTGCTTTCACTCTAGTGGTAGCATGAGACGGAGTCTACAACCCACACAAGTGGCTCAGGTAGTGCAGCTTATCCAGGATCGCACATCAATGCGAGCTGTGGCAAGAAGGTTTGCTGTGTCTGTCAGCGTAGTGTCCAGAGCATGGAGGCGCTACCAGGAGACAGGCCAGTACATCAGGAGATGTGGTGGAGGCCGTAGGAGGGCAACAACCCAGCAGCAGGACCGCTACCTCCGCCTTTGTGCAAGGAGGAACAGGAGGAGCACTGCCAGAGCCCTGCAAAATGACCTCCAGCAGGCCACAAATGTGCATGTGTCTGCTGAAACGGTTAGAAACAGACTCCATGTGTGTGATATGAGGGCCCGACGTCCACAGGTGGGGGTTGTGCTTACAGCCCAACACCGTGCAGGACGTTTGGCATTTGCCAGAGAACACCAAGATTGGCAAATTCGCCACTGGCGCCCTGTGCTCTTCACAGATGAAAGCAGGTTCACACTGAGCACATGTGACAGACGTGACAGAGTCTAGAGACGCCGTGGAGAACGTTCTGCTGCCTGCAACATCCTCCAGCATGACCGGTTTGGCATTGGGTAAGTAATGGTGTGGGGTTGCATTTCTTTGGAGGGCCGCACAGCCCTCCATGTGCTCGCCAGAGGTAGCCTGACTGCCATTAGGTACCGAGATGAGATCCTCAGACCCCTTGTGAGACCATATGCTGGTGCGGTTGGCCCTGGGTTCCTCCTAATGCAAGACAATGCTAGACCTCATGTGGCTGGAGTGTGTCAGCAGTTCCTGCAAGATGAAGGCATTGATGCTATGGACTGGCCCGCCCGTTCCCCAGACCTGAATCCAATTGAGCACATCTGGGACATCATGTCTCGCTCTATCCACCAACGTCACGTTGCACCACAGACTGTCCAGGAGTTGGCAGATGCTTTTAGTCCAGGTCTGGAAGGAGATCCCTCAGGAGACCGTCCGCCACCTCATCAGGAGCATGCACAGGCGTTGTAGGGAGGTCATACAGGCACGTGGAGGCCACACACACTACGGAGCCTCATTTTGACTTGTTTTAAGGACATTACATCAAAGTTGGATCAGCCTGTAGTGTGTTTTTCCACTTTAATTTTGAGTGTGACTCCAAATCCAGACCTCCATGGGTTAAAAAATTTGATTTCCATTTTTTAATTTTTGTGTGATTTTGTTGTCAGCACATTCAACTATGTAAAGAACAAAGTATTTCAGAAGAATATTTAATTAATTCAGATCTAGGATGTGTTATTTTTGTGTTTCCTTTATTTTTTTGAGCAGTGTATATGTGTGTTTATGTATGTATGTATATTTATATATAATCTCTATCTAGCCCTCAGAACAGCAACATAACAGGGCTCAGCATTAAATAGAAAGTGTCAGTCTGTAGATGGGCTGAAACTTAACCCTGTTGCGACCCACGAAAAAATTATTTTTAGCTCAAAAATGCAGTAGGAAAATGCAATAATAAAAAAAATTCCACCGAAGGTGCTTCTAGCTGAGAACTAGACATGTTGAAATTTTGTCCTCCAGATCTTTCATTTGTCCCTTGATAGGTCTCTAAACTCTGAGTTACACTCGACGGTCTACGGTAGTGGGCACATTATTTCTCAGCTGATGCAGAACCTCTTTAAAACAGAAGGGAAACTATTCCTGTCCGCCCTGGATTGATGGAAAATTTCCTTATCCTTTTGAGAAATACGTTTTTTGTGATATCTGTGTGCATTCTGATGATCTGCAGCATCTCAGGTGTGTTTTATGATGTTCTGCAGCAGCTGGGGAGCAGTAGTGTGTAATACATACTGCAAATCCTGCTCATTTTTTTTTTTCAAACAGGAGGGGCGCACAGTATATTAGTCATTTAGTGGTTGGCACAGGAAAAGGAACTTCCTGCGACGGTGATCTGTGCCCAGAGGGATGAGCATGGCTTATGTAGCGCTGCTCGTTTCTGTATATTTGTCAGCTCCTGGGGGAGAAAGTTCAATGTTTCTGCAAATATCGTTTAGACATGTCCAAATTTCCAGCAATTTTACATTTGGATGCATTTCTTCAGTGGCCACAGACTGACCACCGCTTTAGCTGTAAGCCGCATACGTCACTGCTGTGCTGCGTTTTTGATGCCCAAAAAAACACAAAAAAGGCTACAGTTCTTGCAACAACTCACCTGCAGTTATGGTGCGTTTTGTTCCAGCAAAGGGAAAACACAGCAGATTTCAATGACATTAATTACAAAGTAGTGTTACATTAGGCTTCATGCACGCAATTGTGTCCGTATTGCTGTCCGCAAACCACGGATCTGCAAAATACAGACGCCCTTCCATGTGCACTCCACATTTCTTTCTAACTCCCATTACTAGAAATGACTATTCTTCTCCACGGACCAGAGTAAGACATTTTCTACCACTTTCGGAACAGACACACGAATGACATCTGTGTTTTTTGCGGATCTATAAAAATGAATGATGCAGATCAGACACAGGTACAAAAATACGGCCGTGTGCACGAGGCCTTAATGTCATTTACGTCTGCTGTGCCTGTTTTGCCGAACCAAAAACGCAACATAGCCTCGACGTGTGGCCGCACCCTGAGGCGGAGGTTTACAAGGACTCCGGTACGCTGAAAGGATTTGACCCCAGTGGCAACAAATAAGGATTCCGCTGGGCAATGACTTCAGGAGATCTCCGATTGCCTGAGTGCAGCACTGGACATGAAGTGATTGACATTTTGGGGCTTTGGAACCAATTACTCGAGTTACAATGGTTTACAACATACAATGGTCGCCCTGGAACCAATTAATATTGTATCTTGAGAGACCACTGTGTTGAGTTGCTATTGTATGTATACAGTATGTTAGTTGTAGAATTTCATGTACACGTTTTCACCCACTAGATGGCATCGTCCCGTGCATCTACCCATAGAACAGATTGTATTGTAAAGCTCAGCTGCTTCCAGACCATCGTGGTCTCCCAGTGAATGTACAGCACGTCAATCAGCCAAGCACTGCTTGGGGGATCTGAATTTAAGGCGTATTGGCAAGATCATGCTCCGTGTGAGAAGGAGAAACCTGCACTGACGTTGACAGACTCTTGAGTTATCATTTTATCCAGGGCCATTTGTTAAAGAGCTTGGATCTGCTGCAAAACTACAACTCGGGCATAATGGGAGTTGTAGTTCTGCAACAGCTGGAGAGGTTGGGGGAATATTGGCTTGGATCATTGCACGTGGGATAGCATCCCCATCATTGAAACTGCCACTGTAAGGTCTGTGGGGGGTTTTATGTTCCGGCGTACACAGTCCCACCAGTTCCAATAGGGCCCGGGCATTACCACTGCCTCTGTTCTGTACACAGCACTCACGGGTCACCTTGCATATGAGGTTCGCTATGAAAATCACTTCTGTCTTGTCTCCAGAGTGCTGCTTGATAAATTAACACCCCAGCTGCATTTTTAGGAATCGGTCAGATGGCATAAGGAGCCACTTCGCACTATGTGACCATCCACTGCGCTATTGAAAACGTAATATCCCAGTGCACCCTGCTCTCTCCTGTATGCCCTGTAACCGGCACACAGCCGAGCGGTGCTGATGGAAGAAGAGCTGGAGCTGGGGCAGGTAGAATAGGAGTCTATGGGATCTGTGCATTGTGATGACGCCGTCTTGTGTATATCTGGAGGATGCCCTGGTAAATGCCAGTAACCAGTCCTTGTGTATTATTTCAGGTCCTCCTCAGGAACATGGGGTGGGATCTCATCGGACCCATTACTAGGTGTATACAGACCTGCGCACTCGGCAGTGAGAAGGAGAAGGTCTGCTTACAGATGCTCAGGGGTTTGATACAGGTCAGTGTTACTCCGTCATTGCCTTCATCAGCCAAATCATTTGGGAATTCTGATATGCAGCATGACCTTCTTGAAACAATCAGTTTGCATGTTATCATTTCCTTTGAAAATCCCAGAAAACGAAGGGTTTATTGCTCTTTAGGGTAGTGTCGAAGCCATGCAGCAAATTCCTGGAAGAGCTCCATGCAGGTTGCAGTAAAAGGCTGTGATCTGTGCCATTACCAGTGAGCTGTAGTTCTGGGGGGGATAAATCATCTGTTTTTAGGATTTGCGTTGAAGTTAAAGCCCCCATACACGTTAGTGTATTGTTGGACGAACCTGCTGTTCTTGGCTGGTTTAGCCGACAATGTAAAACGCATGGTGAGCTTCCAGCAGATGATATCAATGGAGTAAAGAATTGGGCAAAGTAAAAAATTTTCCCCTGGTCCTTTTTTTTTTTCTCCCAGGAGATAAGTTGCCACTAGAAGTGTCTGGCGGCAGCAGTTTCCCTTCTCCCTATTGAATGCATACACATTTGGCCGAACCGAGTGGGTATGTGTATGAGGGAGTCAAGATACCTAGCGGAATGACTGTTCATCTGACAGCTTCATGACAACTAAATATCTTCAAGGGGATGTCCACTCTTAAAGTGATGGCCCGTCCTCAGCATAGGTTATCACTCATCGGTGGGGGTTCAACACCCTGCGCCCCTGCCAACCATCAGTGTGTACTGGACGGAGCTGGTTACTGCAGTGCACTCTTATTGAAGTGATGGAGGCAGCGCTGCGGTAACCAGCTCCATCCACTGCAGAACAGCTGATCAGTGGGGGGGTGCAGGGTGTCAGATCCTCCACTAAGCCGATAGTGATGGCCTGTCCTGAAGATACGCCATCACTAGTGTTGAGCGAACTTGTGTTTTAAGTTTGGCGTCTAAAGTTCTGGTTCGGGTTATCGAAGAATCACGTTATGGATTCCGCTACTACGGACCATAACTGAATTTAGAATCCATAACACGATTCTTCGATAACCAGAACTTTAGACGCCGAACTTAAAACACAAGTTCGCTCAACACTAGCCATCACTTGTAAAGGAGTGGACAACCCCTTTTAAAGGGATCGGTCACCAATTTTATGATGCCCAGTTCTCAGGGCAGCATAAACCAGTGGCATAGACCCTCACTCAGATGAGGGGTCACTTACGGTTTTTGTCCAGTCTTTTTATTAAATCCTTATGAGCTGCTCCAGCAGGACCTGATGGATGGAGTCCTCATATTCATGATCTGCGCCCCCTCCTCCTCGGGACTGCATAAAACTGGTGACAGATTCCCTTTTAATTTTAGAAGGCAATGAGCTGTACTACGGTATTTTTTTAGGTGATCAGTTTCTTTCAGTCCCCCCATTACTCCATTGTAATTTTACAAGATATATACTCTCATAATTGTAAATGGTTATGTAATTACAACATTCCCATGTATAAGGACTAATCAGAAATGGGGCTGAACAGTGTAAAGACTAAACTGCTGTTGACGATCGGTGCCATCTGGCGTCCACTGCTCCCTCACTCCTCAGCTGTCCTGAAGGTCCCTTAGGAAATCAGTAGCCAATGAGGCATAAGGCGATGCCACGTGTATTCAGCACCTTAAGTGGAAGCTAGTATAGGTCAGATCTGCTGTATGTAACGGACTGGAGCGTAGTGGGTGCAGCAAGCTGTTCATAGGGCCAGCACCTTTAGTAATTATAATGTTATATTTGGGTGGGGGGCAGTGTGATGAATAATGTTCCCCCATTCAGGGTGACCCCTGTAATGTCATCTCTGTTATATAGTTATGTAATCCTAAGGAGATCTTGTTGGGAATCCTTGAGCAGATCGATGAAGCTTCAGGAGATCACATTTCCCGTACCATCTTGACTCTTCTTCAGCCACTACAAATAGGTAATCAACCAGATTGATGTGCTGAAACTGATCTAAGGATGCTTCACCTTGAAACTGCATCTACAGAAGACCACCAGAAGTGTCCACGTGAATCCTTGTGTTGGCGAATGCAGCTCTGCGCTTATTCCATCGTGTCACGTTCCATCTTCATCAGGACATTCGAAACAAAGCTATGACCACTATAGTACAATATAAAACATCTAGAAGTTCACAATTATTCTTTTGTCCCCAGTATCGCATTTGAACAGAGCTAAGAAATGATGGCGACACTCATGATTTTGGCAAATACTTACAACAGGGGAGCCACATGCAGGGAGCCTGAAAGCTACTATTTGGGTCCATTCACGCGTCCGTAGTTCTGGGTCCGCATCCATTCCACAGAACGGGTGCGCACCCATTCATATCAATGGGGCCGCAAAAGATGCAGACAACACAGCAAGAAAAGTCCTTTCTATCCTAGTGCCTGCAAAATGCAGAACGCACGCCTGGCATCCATGTTTTGCGGATATGCCATTTGCGGACTGCAGAACACTTATGGACATCTGAATGGACCCATTGAAGAATGTTGCGTTAAAAGTAAACCAGTCAGGGATTTCTACCGCTGTATCTGAGAACACAATATGGTAGAGGGAGAGAAGCCGAGCTCTGAGATATATCGGTTTATATGGGTTGGATCACTATTTCTGAGTAAATTCTGACAGGACTCTTAGGAGAGACAGGGAGAGTCCTGATAATCCCGCCCCCATACAATGACTGACAGCCTTTTCTATATACAAACTGATACAGAGAGAGCTGTCAATCACTCTATTTAAAGGGATTGTATGAGAAATGAGGGGACTGAGCTGCAGTACCAGGCACAACCCAGACTAGTAGCTTTTACAGTTCTTTTTGAATTTTTTTTTTACTTTTTGCTCTGTTAGATAATTTTTTTAAAATTTTTTTTTTAGTCCTCCTGAAGCTTGGAAACAAGAAATCCTACTCTGTGGGTCTGTCTCTGTCCACTCTCCATTCCCGGCTGTCCAGTCTGCCAGTGCCGTACACCACAGAACAGATGCTGGAGGACAAGCATTCGCTATGTCAGTGCTGTTTGGCGCTGGTCCAGTTTGCTCAGCCTTTTATTGATATTGTCTCACAAAGCATAGGCATTTCTAAGGAACCAGATGTCCAAGAGATGCGGAAAGAACTGCTGACGTTGTAAGTATGGATTTAGTTTAACAGTTGAAAAAAAAATCGGATGAATAAACAGCAATGCAGAATAATGGGCAGAGGGGCGAACTGAGCCCAAACCTAACAGAAGCTTATTTAAAAGTGACAACCAATCACTTCTGCGCTTTGGGTTATAGAAATGGCTGCCATAGCAAAACCGGAAAAGATGCAGTCCCAGCAGTTACTTCTCTGCTTTTGATTCAGCCCCAGTGCTCCACAGACGCTGTGCCCCTAACCCGCACAGCACCTATTAATACGTGTTCTACCTCTGCTACCAGCTCCTGCAAACTTGTGACTTCATCAAACCTCTCTGAGCCAGAACGGAGAGCCTCTTATACAGACTGGGAACATAAAGGGGGCCTGAAAAAAAGTGTCCCTATTTTGTAGCAAGGCCCAAATTGACAGAAGGCAGGGTCAACACAAGTAGGTGGGGCCAGCAATACCATATTAAGGCACAATATACCACCCCTGAAGAGCCCAATAGCACAGTGCATCACAAAATACCTCCCCAAAAACTGCCCCTCTGTGGTGGTCAGGGCCAGCTGCCACGTTCTGTCCTCTTACTTCAGTTGCCTTAGGATGGCAATAAAGTTAAAGGGGTATGCCCATCTAAGACAATGGGAGCATATTGCTAGGATATGCCCCCATTGTCTGATAGGTGCAGGTCCCAGAGGTGGGACCCGCACCTATCGCGTAAAGGCAGCTGGCAAAGTCCCTGAGCAGTGCGCTCCCATTCACTTTTATGGGGAGAGCGCTTGGTGGCCCATGGTCTTTTCCAGCCACCACTTTCCCCTCTCTGTTTTCGATATACAGTGAGGAACAGAAGTATTTGAACACCATGTGATTTTGCAAGTTCTCCCACTTAGAAATCATGGAGGGGTCTGAAACTCACATTATAGGTGCGTTCCCACTCAGAGACAGAATTTCCTTCAAAAAATTCAGGAAATCACATTGTATGATTTTGAAAGAATTTTTTTGTCTTGCATTGTCGAACATAAGTATTTGAACACTTGAGAAACAGCAAGAATTCTGTCTCTCAAAGACCTGTTACTGTGCCTTTAAAAAGTCCACCTCTACTCCACTCATTAATCTAACTTAGTAGCACCTGTCTGAGCTCTTTAAAGACCCCTATAGTCAGTCAGACGCCAACTACTACCATGGGCAAGACCAAAGAGCTGTCAAAAGACACCAGAGACAAAATTGTGGACCTCCACAAGGCTGGAAAGGGCTACGGGGCAATTGCCAAGCAGCTTGGTGAAAATAGATCAACTGTTGGAGCAATTGTTAGAAAATGGAAGAGGCTAAAGACGACTGTCAGTCTCCCTCGGACTGGGGCTCCATGCAAGATCTCACCTCGTGGGGTATCACTGATGATAAGAAAGGTGTAGAATCAGCCCAGAAGGAGCTGGTCAATGACATGAAGAGAGCTGAGACCACAGTTTCAAAGGTCATTGTCGGTAGAACACTACGCCGTCATGGTTTCAAATCATGCATTGCACAGAAGGTTCCCCTGCTCAAGTCATCACATGTCCAGGCCCATCTGAAGTTTGCCATTGACCATCTGGATGATCCAGAGGAGCCATGGGAGAAAGTCATGTGGTCAGATGAGACCAAAGTAGAACTTTTAGTCGTGTTTGGAGGAAAAAGAAGGTTGAGTTGCATCCCAAGAACACCATCCCTACTCTGAAGCATCGGGGTGGTAACATCATGCTTTGGGGGTGCTTTTCTGCGAAGGGGACAGGACGACTGCACTGTATTAAGGAGAGGATGAATGGGGCCATTCATTGTGAGATTTTGAGCAACAACCTCCTTCCTTTAGTCAGAGCATTGAAGATGGGTCGTGGCTGGGTCTTCCAACATGACAACGACCCGAAGCACACTGCCAGGATAACCAAGGAGTGGCTCCGTAAGAAGCATATGAAGGTTCTGGCGTGGCCTAGCCAGTCTCCAGACCTAAATCCAATAGAACATCTTTGGAGGGAGCTGAAACTCTGTGTTGCTCAGCGACAGCCCTGAAACCTGACAGATCTAGAGGAGATCTGTGTGGAGGAGTGGGCCAAAATCCCTGTTGCAGTGTGTGCAAACCTGGTCAAGAACTACAGGAAACGTTTGACCTCTGTAATTGCAAACAAAGGCTTCTGTACCAAATATTAACACTGCTTTTCTCAGGTGTTCAAATACTTATGTTCAGCAGTGCAAGACAAATACATTCTTTAAAAATCATACAATGTGATTTCCTGAATTTTTTTTTTTGTTTTATTTTTTCTAAATTCTGTCTCTCAGAGTGGGAATGCACCTACAATGTGAATTTCGGACCCCTCCATGATTTCTAAGGGGAAGAACTTGCAAAATCGCAGGGTGTTCAAATACTTCTGTTCCTCACTATAGGTGTTGGTCCCAGCGGTGGGACGCGTACCTATCTGACAATGGGGACATATTCTAGCGATATGCGCCTAATGTCTGAGATGGGAATACCCCATTAAATTCCGGAGGGGAGCATGAGATTATTACATACCATGGCTGCAGTGGCGTCTCTAGCTTTCAAATTTTGAAGGGGCACACTGGGGGCCAGGACAAAAGTAGGGGGGGCAGCTATAACAACGATACATTTACAGAAGTATGCTTGGAAATGCTGTGATACGTTACCCAATACCTAAAACCGCAACCGGGAAGAAAGGTCCTGCTGTCTGTGGTTTTAAAAAAACAAAACAAAAACAATCACTCTGATTTCAACATGTCCTAGTTGCCTGTGGATGACACTGTTATAGGGAGGGGGAGCTGTGGATGACACATACCGTATATAGCATCTTATGCTTTGTGTCATCCCCATTTCCCCCTCCATAACAGTGTCATCCACAGATCCCCCTCCCTATAACAGTGTCATCCACAGATCCCCCTCCCTATAACAGTGTCATCCACAGATCCCCCTTCCCGCCGCTCACAGGAGTGTACATTTGACATTTCTAAAGTGTAATCCATATCCTGCAGTAACATTAACTTGAAATCAGGATTCAGCGGCCGCTCATCTCTACTAGTACCTTAACCTTCCACCACTCGGCTAGCTTCGGTAACAGGGCCAATCTACAGCTTATGGGCACTGCCTGTTGGTTGTTACCGAGCGAGCGCTGATTTCTGCAGGTCAGAGGATACGGATTACAGTTTAGAAGAAATGTACACTCCTGTGAGCGGTGACAGTGGCGGATCCAGAGCCTGGTCTCGGGAGGGGCACTTCCAGATTATTTTCTGTCTGCCGCCACAAAACAATGGTGCTTTTAGAACAGACTACACAGTGTAGCGGTATACTGTATATTGTGGGGCACAGTGTAGGCTATATGTGTATAACAAACATATTTCACATGGATCTCAGACACCACTTCAACACTTTGGCCGGGGGGCTCGGCGGAGCTTATGTTGTGTTTTATCCTAATGAGAAAGATTTCATAATAAGGATTTGGAGAAGGGGCAGAGTGATAGCAGAGCAGGGAGAGGCTGGTGTTGCTACTAGGGGGTCATACCATGGGAGAGTAATAAAGCCCACCATAATGCCCCCCCAATAGAAATAATTCTCCTTATAATGTGCAATAAATACCCCCTTGTAATGCCCCCAGTTGAGCTAATGTCCCCATAGTGCTCCCATAATGTGCCAGTATAAAATACCCCTATATAGTGCCCCCAGTAAATGCTCCTATAGTGCTCCTCTCCCCCCTTCATCCTAGTGCCCCCCATAATGTACCAGTATAAAATGCCCCATATATAGTGCCCCAGTAGATGCCCTCAGTGTCCTCCATAATTTGCAAGTATAAAATACCCCTTCTTGGTGCCCCCCGTAGATGACCCCATAGTACTCCTCTCCCCCCTTTCCCATAGTACCCACCATAATGTGTCCCAGTATAAAATGCTACTGTATAGAGCCCCCCATATAAAATACCCCTTCTTTGTGGCCTCAGTAGATGCCCCTATAGTGCCAGTGACAAGTGCCCCCCCCCCCCCATCATCATGTGCCAGTAAAACTATTGTACATATAAAAAAACACTGCTACTTACCTCCATGTCAGCGAAGCAATGCAGGCCTCTTCCGGCCTGTGTCCCGCGCAGTATGGCTCAGGCGGCGCGATGACGTCATTGCGCAGGCCTCTGATAGGCTGCCGTTCTAGTGCCTGCAGCCTATCAGAGGAAGGGGAAGGGACACGCCTCTCCCTCCCCTGCCCCGCCGCACTAGAACAGGCAGATGACTATGGAGATGAGCGCAATGGAAGCGCTCATCTCCCAGTGTATTTGCGGCCGCTCATTTGGGGGGGGGGCACAGCGTGATGTAGGGGAAGCCGTGGCCCCCCCTTGGCGACGCCACTGCATGGCTGGCGCCCCCCTGAGCATCGGCCTACAGGGAAGTTTTCCTGTAGGGTCTATGGCTAGTCCGCCCCAATGGCTATGATGTAATACTATACTACTCCTGCAGTGGCAGCTGCAGGAAAATTCATGGTTAGCTGAGGCTTCCCCTGACTGTTTAATATGAATATCAATCTAAGGGCTGTATTACATGAACAGATTATCTGACAGATTTTCTGACCAATCATTAGTCAGGTGGCCGTTGGCACACACAGATCTTTTATTATGCAAACAATCTATTGGTCTTATTGGACAGAAATTGGTGAGATAATCTGTTGGTGTGATAACAGCCCTAAGTTGAGAAGTAGCTTTCTTAATATACTGATATATTACTGCTATTGTTTTGTCAGTTGTTTCAGTTGTTTAAAGTACCCCCTGCTCAGTGCACAACTAAACACATTACCGGAGGATGAGGGTGATAATCCTTTCCATGTATTTGCTAAGGAGATTATGGTAAGCAGTATATACACCGTTTACTTCTTTTCTGTCTAATGTGTTTATTAAAGCTTCAGATTTTAAGATCAATACAGTAAATGTAATACTTCTTATTTTATGAATTTTATCTTTTTGCTTTCATGGTATTATTGTCTGCCACAGTTTACGGATTTTATGCCCTGATGTATTTCTAAAATCAAGGCAAAGCAATCCGGCAAATAGTAGAATACTCTGCTTTAATCTTTCTTTCTGCACTCTGTTTCCTAGGTAATTCTAATGCATAAAATAAATGATAAGCATAGCCTGAAATGCATACCTGATGATAAATGACTTCTGTATACTGAACTCCAGTTTAGATGATGTGGATTATTTGATGTACACTGCTCAAAAAAATAAAGGGAACACTTAAACAACACAATGTAACTCCAAGTCAATCACACTTCCGTGAAATCAAACTGTCCACTTAGGAAGCAACACTGAGTGACAATCAATTTCACATGCTGTTGTGCAAATGGGATAGACAACAGGTGGAAATTATAGGCAATTAGCAAGACACCCCCAATAAAGGAGTGGTTCTGCAGGTGGTGACCACTTCTCAGTTCCTATGCTTCCTGGCTGATGTTTTGGTCACTTTTGAATGCTGGCGGTGCTTTCACTCTAGTGGTAGCATGAGACGGAGTCTACAACCCACACAAGTGGCTCAGGTAGTGCAGCTTATCCAGGATGGCACATCAATGCGAGCTGTGGCAAGAAGGTTTGCTGTGTCTGTCAGCGTAGTGTCCAGAGCATGGAGGCGATACCCGGAGACAGGCCAGTACATCAGGAGACGTGGAGGAGGCCGTAGGAGGGCAACAACCCAGCAGCAGGACCGCTACCTCCGCCTTTGTGCAAGGAGGAACAGGAGGAGCACTGCCAGAGCCCTGCAAAATGATCTCCAGCAGGCCACAAATGTGCATGTGTCTGCTCAAACGGTCAGAAACAGACTCCATGAGGGTGATATGAGGGTCCAACGTCCACAGGTGGGGGTTGTGCTTACAGCCCAACACCGTGCAGGACGTTTGGCATTTTTCAGAGAACACCAAGATTGGCAAATTCGCCACTGGCGCCCTGTGCTCTTCACAGATGAAAGCAGGTTCACACTGAGCACATGTGACAGACGTGACAGTCTTGAGACGCCGTGGAGAACGTTCTGCTGCCTGCAACATCCTCCAGCATGACCGGTTTGGCATTGGGTCAGTAATGGTGTGGGGTGGCATTTCTTTGGAGGGCCGCACAGCCCTCCATGTGCTCGCCAGAGGTAGCCTGACTGCCATTAGGTACCGAGATGAGATCCTCAGACCCCTTGTGAGACCATATGCTGGTGCGGTTGGCCCTGGGTTCCTCCTAATGCAAGACAATGCTAGACCTCATGTGGCTGGAGTGTGTCAGCAGTTCCTGCAAGACGAAGGCATTGATGCTATGGACTGGCCCGCCCGTTCCCCAGACCTGAATCCAATTGAGCACATCTGGGACATCATGTCTCGCTCTATCCACCAACGTCACGTTGCACCACAGACTGTCCAGGAGTTGGCAGATGCTTTAGTCCAGGTCTGGGAGGAGATCCCTCAAGAGACCGTCCGCCACCTCATCAGGAGCATGCACAGGCGTTGTAGGGAGGTCATACAGGCACGTGGAGGCCACACACACTACTGAGCCTCATTTTGACTTGTTTTAAGGACATTACATCAAAGTTGGATCAGCCTGTAGTGTGTTTTTCCACTTTAATTTTGAGTGTGACTCCAAATCCAGACCTCCATGGGTTGAAAAATTTGATTTCCATTTTTTATTTTTGTGTGATTTTGTTGTTAGCACATTCAACTATGTAAAGAACAAAGTATTTCAGAAGAATATTTAATTAATTCAGATCTAGGATGTGTTATTTTTGTGTTCCCTTTATTTTTTTGAGCAGTGTATTTGTGCTGCAACACAAAAAAGCTGTGTAAAGAACAAATACGAAAAACTATGAAGTGATTTATCCTTCAGATACAAATAATTAAAGACTCTGATACTGATCATTGACAAATTGATTATTTATACTTAAAATGTCAAAAACCATGCACTTCTGACTGGAAATTTATCATTCCACTCATTGGATGTCCTGTAGAGCCTGCAGCCATCAATGGGGATGGGGGGCATAGGAGATGAAAGCAATGGCAACTGTAGAAATTCCTTTGCCGTAAGCTCCCCCTAGTGGCAGCCGTAGCCAACCAGAATTTTATCATTGAAGTCTGTGTGAAGCATGGGATTTGTAACTCTGTGACAGAATAATGGAGCTCTGGTTCCTATAAAGATGCATCCTCAACATAGAATTGTGGGTGGACCTGTTTAGATTTTATTTTAATAGTGTGTAAACTTTCGCAAATTAAATTATATTGCCACTAGGGTTTTTCTTTTTTTTTCCTTTTTTTTTATTAGAGAGCCCTTCAACAGGCTTTAAACGGGTTGTTCCAGAATGACTGACTACTTATCACCTATCAACAGCATAGGGGGATGTGTCTGATCAGTGGGACCCCCAATAGGTGTCCCAAGTCTTAATTCACTATGGGACTGACTGAAAAGTACAATGTTTCGTCAGTCCCATAGACTTTGAGTGAAGAGAAGGCGCGTGATCTCGACCACTGTTCCATTCGGATGGGGAACACTGGACTCTTCTTGTGATTGATTAGGGTTTCAGAGGTCAGATACCCACTAGTCAGACACTTATAACCTATCCCGTGGCTCGGTGAAGGTTGTCATTCTGGGATGACCCTTTGAGGATTGCACAACTTGCTCCGCACCTGTAAATCAGGTGGTCATCCCACCAAATGATTGGTCAGAATGTAGTGGACATACAGTGCAGAATTAGAACAGAAATGTGTTTTTAATATTTTCTGGAACTAAGTTTTTCCTTTTTGTTTCAGCCATTTAAATGTCTGAGATGTCACTATGACATGTCAGAGCTGTTATTAAACAATAGGTATGCTTTAAAGCAGGGGTGTCAAACTCAAATTCATCAGGGGCCGCATCAGCAGTTTGGTCCCCCTCAAAGGGCCGGTCCCGGCCTGACCTGCAAGCGCTGACTGGGGTCACATAGCATTATACTGATTCATGATGCTATGTAACCCTTACAGTTCTGGAACGTGTTGGATAACACTGACATAATGCTGTCAGTGTTATCCAACACATTCCAGAACACATTCCAGCCCTATAAGACGCACCGGCCCATAAGACGCACCTAGGTTTTTGAGGAGGAAAATAAGAAAAAAAAATTTGAACCAAAAGGTGTGCTTTTGGTGGGTTTTGAACTAATTGTGGTCTGTGGGTGGCACTGTTATGGGGGATCTGTGGATGGCACTGTTATGGGGGATCTGTGGGTGGCACTGTTATGGGGGATCTGTGGGTGACTCACTGTTATGGGGGATCTGTGGGTGACGCACTGTTATGGGGGATCTGTGGGTGACGCACTGTTATGGGGGGATCTGTGGGTGACGCACTGTTATGGGGGATCTGTGGGTGACGCACTGTTATGGGGGATCTGTGGGTGACGCACTGTTATGGGGGATCTGTGGGTGACACACTGTTATGGGGGATCTGTGGGTGACGCACTGTTATGGGGGGATCTGTGGGTGACGCACTGTTATGGGGGATCTGTGGGTGACGCACTGTTATGGGGGATCTGTGGGTGACACACTGTTATGGGGGATCTGTGGGTGACGCACTGTTATGGGGGATCTGTGGGTGACACTTATGGGGGATCTGTGGGTGACACTTATGGGGGATCTGTGGGTGACACTTATGGGGGATCTGTGGGTGACACTTATGGGGGATCTGTGGGTGACACTTATGGGGGATCTGTGGGTGACACTTATGGGGGATCTGTGGGTGACACTTATGGGGGATCTGTGGGTGACACTTATGGGGGATCTGTGGGTGACACTTATGGGGGATCTGTGGGTGACACTTATGGGGGATCTGTGGGTGACACTTATGGGGGATCTGTGGGTGACACTTATGGGGGATCTGTGGGTGACACTTATGGGGGATCTGTGGGTGACACATATATAGCATCTTATGCTATGTGTCATCCACAGATCCCCTCCATAAGTGTCCCTGTAGTGTGAATGACCCCCAATACACGGGCTAGGGGCCGGCATCTGATTTTATAATGACAGCGGGGCCCGTGCAGTGACTATTCTACTGCACGGGCCCCGCTCACTGTATAATCCTATGTCT
Organism: Bufo bufo; assembly: GCF_905171765.1. NCBI lineage: Eukaryota > Metazoa > Chordata > Amphibia > Anura > Bufonidae > Bufo > Bufo bufo. Next base: position 53,962,387 of record NC_053397.1, read on the forward strand.
AATAGTTAATTGTAATTGAATGTAATCACATAAGGAGCGCTGTGTATTAGGGTACTTACAACTACAAGCGCTCGCCGCTCGGTAGGTAGCAGAGAGGAGGCAGGAGGCAGGCCAGGAGGACAGGCGCTGGCAGCGTGAGTCATGCGTCACGCGCCTGCTTCATTCATAAAGTGGGCGGCGCAGGCGCGTGACGTATGACTCACACTGCCAGCGCCCGTCCTCCCAGCCTGCCACCTCTCGGCGAGCGCTTGTAGTTGTAAGTACCGGTAATAAACAGCGCTCCTTATGCGATACACCCGATACAGGAGCCGGGAAGAGCGGGGGCCGCCTGCGGCTACGCGGGCCACATGACGAGGTCTGGCGGGCCGGATTCGGCCCGCGGGCCTTGTGTTTGACACCCGTGCTTTAAAGGATAACTGTCACATTTAGACCCTAATTTCAATTTTCATATATGTAGTTACTAATAACATGATATTCCAGTATCAGTTACTATTAGACTGACTTGCCCCATATTTAATAAGATTCAGCCCTTAGCAACCAGTCTGCATAAAACTGCAATCTCACTATTCAGTTAAGATGGCCGCCACTGCCCTCACCCTGAGGCTAATCCCGCCTGCCCTCACTAGCCAGTAACAATAGCCCCCCAAAAGTGTCAGTAACCAGAGCCCTCTCCTAAAGGGTTAATCTCCTGCAGCACAAAGGGGTCCTCTTACCACATGTTGCTTTCATTTATACACTGAGCAGACGGCAGATCTCCCTTCCCTGCTCTGCGCTGTTTCAACTCTGCATTCTCCAGCTCTGCTGAGTGAGGGAGCGTCTGCCAAGCGCAGGGACAGGGAGAAGTGCACACAGCCCAGGCACTGTTATCAGCTGCTGGGGAGGACCTGGCTTTAATCTTTTACTTACAGTCCCTGGCTGTCAGTAATCTGACCTTGCACGCAGATAGACGGACCCTGCCTAGCAACCCTATTTTAAGCACAGGTAAAAGTAGGCAGTACAGGGAACAAAACTGTGGAATTAAGGGGTAATTAAATACACAGTGAAAAGTTGAAATAGGGCCACCAAGGAGATATTAATCACCACAATCCAATACTCTAAAAAATAATAATATGACAGTTATCTTTTACTTGTTTACATCCAGAGGCTGAAGTCTGAGGATTTGTGACAATGTATTAGTCTAGTTGAGACTCTTCCATGAGCAAAGCGCTGCAGCAGAACAAATCTGTACCCTGTTTACCTAGAATCGTACATTGTAACCTGCTCTCAAAGAAGCCTCAGGACAATATCAAAACTGCTTGGTTTTACTGCTTGGTGTGATTAAAGCCTTAGGCCTCATGCACACGACCGGTTTTTTTTTGCGGTCCGCAAAAACGGGGTCCGTGATCCGTCTCCGTTTTTTCTTCCGTGGGTCTTCCTTGATTTTTGGAGGATCCACGGACATGAAGGAAAAAGTCGTTTTGTTGTCCGCCTGGCCGTGCGGAGCCAAACGGATCCGTCCTGACTTACAATGCAAGTCAATGGGGACGGATCCGTTTGACGTTGACACAATATGGTGCAATTGCAAACGGATCCGTCCCCCATTGACTTTTAATGTAAAGTCAGAAGTCCCTATTAATATACCATCGGATCGGAGTTTTCTCCAATCCGATTGTATATTTTAACTTGAAGCCTCCCCATCACCATGGGAAAGCCTCTGTTAGAATATACTTTCGGATTTGAATTTGATCGTCAAAACTCAGATCGGACAGTATATTCTAACACAGAGGCATTCCCATAGAGATGGGGACGCTTCAAGTTACAATATACTAAGAACTGTGTACATGACTGCCCCCTGCTGCCTGGCAGCACCCGATCTCTTACAGGGGGCGGTGATCAGCACAATTAACCCCTCAGGTGCCGCACCTGAGGGGTTAATTGTGCGTATCATAGCCCCCTGTAAGAGATCAGGTGCTGCCAGGCAGGAGGGGGCAGACCCCCCTCCACTGTATTTAACTCATTGGTGGCCAGTGCGTCCCCCCTCCCTCCCTCCCCTGTATTTAACTCATTGGTGGCCAGTGCGTCCCCCCTCCCTCCCTCCCCTGTATTTAACTCATTGGTGGCCAGTGCGGCCCCCCTCCCTCCCTCCCCTGTATTTAACTCATTGGTGGCCAGTGCGGCCCCCCTCCCTCCCTCCCCTGTATTTAACTCATTGGTGGCCAGTGCGGCCCCCCCCTCCCTCCCTCCCCTGTATTTATCTCATTGGTGGCCAGTGCGGCCCCCCTCCCTCCCTCCCCTGTATTTAACTAATTGGTGGCCAGTGCGGCCCCCCTTCCTCCCTCCCCTGTATTTAACTCATTGGTGGCCAGTGCGGCCTCCCCTCTCCCCCCTCTAATTAAAATCACCTTCCCCCATCATTGGTGGCAGCGGAGAGTTCCGATCGGAGTCCCAGTTTAATCGCTGGGGCTCCGATCGGTTACCATGGCAGCCAAGATGCTACTGCAGTCCTGCGATCTGCGATCCGTCTGTATGAAAGTAGCCTACGGCTACGGAGAACGGACGCGGATGCCAATCTTGTGTGCATCCCTGTTTTTTCACGGACCCATTGACTTGAATGGGTCCGTGAACCGTTGTCCGTCAAAAAAATAGGACAGGTCCTATTTTTTTGACGGACAGGAAACACTGATCACGGCCACGGATGAACAACGGTGCATTTTCAGAGTTTTCGACGGACCCATTGAAAGTCAATGGGTCCGCAGAAAATCACGGAAAACGGAACAACGGCCACGGATGCACACAACGGTCGTGTGCATGAGGTCTTATGGGTCAAGCATAAATGAATGCATTTTATCATTAACTCTTCCATTTTCAGGATTTCCTTCTATCTTTGGGAGAGTCCCTGTCCAGGACCTTTGTGCAGCGTGTTCACTCTGCCCAGACTAAGGACGCTGAAGGCTCTGTTCCCGAGAAAGAGACCTACATGCCGGAGTCTTTGGCCTGCCTCACCTACCTCCTGTTTGTTCACCATATTGGAATGGACGGCTTCCCATTTGTGTTTGGGTAAGAGCATATTATATTAACAAGTAAGGCCTCATGCCCACAACCATATTTTGGGTCCACATCAAGTTCTGCATTTTTTGTGGATTGCACACTGAACCATTCATTTCTGTAGGGCTGAAACAAAATGCAGACGTCATCCGTGTGCTGTCCACATCAGTGTGGCCATGCCACAAATTATAGAATATGCCCTATTCTTGTCTGTTTTGCGGAGAAGAATCGCCTTTTCTATAATGGTGACCGAGGAAGGTACGGGATGTACCGTACATGGTTGGTATCCGTATTCTGCGGCTCATTGGTTTGCAGAATGTAAAAATGGCAACGGCCCAGTACATGAGGCCTAAAGGTTCTAAAATATTAGTCTGCTTCCCCCCCCCCCCCCCCCGCCCAACCCTTAAGACAACGCCACCCTTGTCAGTGGTCTGTGCCTAATACTGCATTTGAGCCCCAGGTGTTTGTATGACAATGAATAAAGGTGTCCAGTGTCTCAGATTTAGATAGACGAGTGGAAAAAGGACTAAAATATAATTTATTTTCTTAGGCCAACGTTTGTGGTAAAGTCTAACATGGAACATGTGGATGTGCTGTTAAAAAGGTAAGAACGTAAGAGTCAAAGGTGTATCCACAGCCAAGTAAGGGAAGGGTTCACATCACCATTATTTTTTCGTTCTTTCTTGACCTGTCATAAGAACAGAAATAAAAAAAATAAATAAAGATCCTGTTCATCAGTTCGTTTGAGCGATTTTTTGAGGCGGAAAAAAAGTTCTGCATGCAGGACTTTTTTTTTTCTGTCTACAAAAACAGATCACAGGTGGAAACTGCTCTTACAGATGCCAAATGTGCATAACTGATGCACAGGATCCCTTTTTTTTTTTTTTCTTTCTGTTCTTCTGACAGATCAGAAAAACTGAAAAATAACGGTGGTGTGAAATAGCCCATGCCCTTAGCTATTTTCTGAAAAATAACGGTGGTGTGAAATAGCCCATGCCCTTAGCTATTTTCTGAACTCCCATAGCAAAGAATGGGGAGAGACATGCATGCACTGCCACCTCTCCATTCACTGTGGCTGTAAGATGCAGTCCTGTTCTTGGGGTAGTTGGAGGGTCTAGCAGAGGTGGAACCAGTATCAGTATCCGACAGTTATGGCATGTTCTGTGGATATGCCATGAATGTCCCAGATGGGACTACCCCTTTAACTGCATTTATCACTTCTATGAATAGGTGTGTTCAATTCAGGGCAGCTGCGGCAGAAATGTATGGCCAGACGCAGCTTCCTCCTCTGGTAATAGCTCGTCATCAGGGGTTAGAGAACGCTGATCACTCAGCTTCTATTTCAAAAGGGGATGTACCCTGAAAGTTCTGCAACTTTCTAATATACTTTATATTTTTAAAGATGATCTCTTTTGTAGGCTTGGTACCGTATGTTCACACTACTTTAAAGGGGCTCTCCTCTTTATTTATTCGTAGATTTTAAAATAAGCAGATCACAAAGTGTCCCCCTGCACAGGAGTTAAAGGAGTTGTCCAGGATTGTTCCACCTCTGGGACCCGCACTTAGCAGACAATGGGGTCATATTCTAGCGATAGGTCCCCATTGCCTGAGATTGGAATAGGCTGGGTTCACACGTGTCTGATTAGCAGTGGATTTGCTGTTGCAGATTTTTGTGCAGCAAACCCGCAGTGTTGTACAGAACCAGCAAAGTGGATGAGCATTTTAGAATTCTCCTCCACATGCTGTGTAAAAAATAAAAAAAAACTGCAGAAAAGCTGTGATATTGCAGTCAATTTATGCGTTGGATTTCATTGCGGATTTCACCCTTTCCAATGCAAAGAATGAAACTGTGTCAAATGTGCAGCTTTTCTGCAACACAATCCGCAGCTTGTGTATGCACCCTCAGTGATTGATCACTTCCAGTTGCTATTACAGGATTTGAGATGTGGTGTCATTCAGTTTTAATCAGTAGGAAATAGGATTTTAGATTGGGAATTCTGCGTAACTCACCATTTTGTTTTTAAACCTTCCTTTTCAGAACGGAAGAGTCGGTGTTGTCCAAAGGGCTGGTAAGTGAACTTCACAACATGTAAAATGGCTAACTGGTCCACAGATATTTCATCTGAAACTTTGTCTGCTGTCAGGATTTACTGGAGCACAGTTTATTAAGAGTGGATAATGACAGTCTTCCTGAGGACGTATTCGATGTCACCGCAGTCCACCAGGTGCTACAGGTGAGTGGACTCTTAGGATAATGTGTGTTAGCAATAAAGTTAATGAAGACTCGTACACACTTTTGGTCTCAAGCTAATTTAAAAAAGGCCATGTTTTTTAGCACCTTTTTACAGCAAAAAAGCTAGATTTTAGGCCTCATGCACACGGCCGTGGCCGTATTGCGGCCCGCAAACAGTGGGTCCACAATATGCGGGCATCGGCCGTGTGCACCCCGCATCACGGATGTGGACCCATTCACTTGAATGGGTCCACAATCCGGAGCTGCGGTACGGAAGCACTGCGGAGTGCTTCCGTGGTGTTTGTCTGTGGTTCCGCACCACAAAAAAATAGAACATGTTCTATTTTTTTGCGGTGCAGACGGATCACTGACCCATTCAAGTTGAATGGGTCTCGATCCGTCCCGGCAACCGCATGGACGTTGCCCGTGCATTGGGGACCGCAAATTGCAGTCCCCAATGCACGGAACGGCCGTGTGCATGAGGCCTTAGGCTAGATTCACATCACATTTTTGCATGTACAAAAAACGTGTGCGTTAACGGATGCCTCATACTGATGATATACAGTGGCATCCGTTCACCACAGTTCACCGCATTCCATTGTAAAAAAAAAAAAAGTATACATTAATGTATACATTTTTCTTATTTTAATTTTTTTTGTTTACCAGACTGAAGGATATAAAAGTATGGTGTGCCACGCTTTTGTATCTTTTTTTATTTTATTTATTTATTTTCAAACGTGTATGTTAAATGGATGGAAAAAAACGTGATGTGAACCCACCCTTACATGCTGGCCAAGAGTAAATTATAAACCGTCCTATAACCGCTGCATTTTTGTAGTAGTGGTTAAGACAGTATCCTGATGGTTTTTGAAAATTGCAGCGTGCTTTGGGTGTGGCGGGTTTTTTCAGGAGTTTTCCCATAGAAATCTGTATACGGGGAAAAAAAACTAAATGTATGAATAAAATATAACGCACAAGAAAGATTGTATCTGGATTGGATGTGTTTTTCACTCGCATAAAGAAAAATTTAAGAATAATCTACATCTCCTAGCAGCCATCAGTGAAAAACGCATTGCATCCGGCTGCATGAAAAACGCAGAATATAGAACATGCTGCAATTTTTCCTGAACCCAAAAATGATGTGTGGAGAAACGCAGACCCATTAAAATGAATGTCAGGATTCAGTCCGGATGCTATGCGTTTGCTTCACACATCACACCTGGACAGAAATCTCAATCGTGTAAAAGAGGCCTAAGATGACTCGACTCGTTAGCTGAAATATCTAGGTAAGGGCTCAGTGTCCGTGCTGCGGACCGCAAATAGCTTTCCACAATGCACGGGCACCAGCCCTGTGCTGCGATCCACAAGCTCCAGCAAAAGGTAGGATATATCTTATCTTTTGCAGTACGGAGGCAGGGACCCAAATGCCCACGGAAGCGCTTTAGAGTGTTTCTGTGCGCTTCCAGTCCGTGCCTCCACTCCGCAAAAGATAGGACATGTCCTAACTTGCTGATCGCAGACCCATTCAAGTCAATGGGTCCACAGCCACAGCATGGAGTGCATACGGCCAGTGTCCATATAGTGCAGACCCGCCGTTTGCAGTCCGCAATATGGGCATGGAGCCCTTACGTTCGTGTGCATGAGCCCTAATACTTGCAATGCAGGAGCACATTTTCTTTCAACTTGCATTGTAATGTTCCTCTAATGTTCCTAGTGGACATGTGTGACAAAATTCCTGTGGTTAATAGGGTGTATCCCTTTGTGGTTACTGATTTGTCAATGGGGCATGTCCCTACAAAAGCTGACAATTTCCAAAGGGAAAGATAACATCAGGGGCGTAGCTATAGAAGGTGCAGAGGTAGCAGTCGCTACCGGCCCCAGGAGCCTGAGGGGCCCAAAGACCCTTATACCACACAAGAAGACACCGGTATTATAAAAATTGCATGCAGATGAAGTTACACCTCTGGCTGGAGGGAAGAGGTTAGGTCAATGCCATGGGGGAGCAATGTGCTTCCCTGCACCCGGCCACAAAGCATTGAGGGGAGGGGGGCCCAAGCTGAACTCTTGCACCAGGGCCTATGAGCCTTTAGCTATGCCCCTGGGTAACACCGAAATTGTCAATTTCTTCATACATTTTCAGGAAGAATGGCACAACTCAAGATGCTTCAGCTTTGCTATTTCACTTAAACATACCTGTTAGGAGAGGTGACAGGTCGCCTATCGCTTGCCACATTAATATGCTGGCTCCTTTATCACTGACCGAAGGCTTAAACATAATTGTTACAGTGTAACTGTCATTTAATATTTCTCACCCATATTCATTGGGGGACACAGAGACCGTGGTTTAGCTATGTCCTCTAGGAGGCGTTGACACTAGTAAAAGCTGTTAGTTCGTCCCCTGGCAGCTATACCCCCTCCAGCCTGGAGAGAGAGCTTCAGTTTTTTCTAGTGTCAATAGGAGGCAAGACCTCCCTGCTCTGCAGAGATCTCCTGAAGATTTTATTTATTTATTTATTTTTTTCCTTCTTTTTCAGATGGGCAAACAGGGTCGCCTCCCTGTTCTCCCGGGGTCGAGTTGCGCCAGCGCCGGTCACCCGCACTTCTGCCTCCCCCACAGAAGACCAGGTGGACCAGGGCAACCTCGCTCCCCTGCATCCCGCCAGCCAAGGGGTCACCCATCCAAGCCCCCCTTTCCAGCGTCCTGCCACTACGGTGCCAGTAGCTGAAGGGGTGACCCTGCTTGACCAGAGGAGGGGTGAAGATGGCGGCAGGAGAGAGAAGAGAGGGGAGTACACGGGACTAGGTGAGTATTTAACCCTCTGGGTTGGTCCCCCCTTCTCTTGGTGGCAATAGTCTGCGACCAGACGGGGCTTCAGCATAGCCCTGCACCCCTGAGGCATTCCCCTCCGGCACAGGCCGTTTGGTTGATTGAGTGGAGGACATATGATATTAATAGGTGCAGTATGCTTACTGGCGCCAAATTAGGTGGACTATGTAACTCCCTAGTGCTAATTCCTTATTTACATGCAAGGAGCGGAGCGCAGCTCCCGCTCACCAACAAGGCGGCATTTACCTTTCTCCACCCCTTCGGGAGCGGATGCTGGGCGCGTTGCTTCTGAGGGGGTTAACCACCCTGCATTCGGCCGGCACTGCTTCGGTGCTCCGGCCGCGATTTTTTGCCGCCCTGCTCAAAGAATATGGCGGCCAGCAGGGCGGTTTGGTTGATAAGTCCCCGCCTGCGCAGTCCACAACTGCCAGGGGCGAGATTCTGAAGGGTAGCTCTACGCGCAAGCGAACCGCAGCAGGACCATTTTCTCCTCGAATATTTCCGCTTCCTCACTCTTCCTCCCTAAATCATGCTCAGACACACCCTCCCTCACTGGGGCGGGTCCGTCCAGAAAGAGGGGAGAATCTCTGATATGAGTCCGAAGCAATCTTCCAGAGATTGCGTCTAGGTGGCCAGCAGTACTGTCGTATGCATTACCCACTTCCTTTGGTGGTGTAACTGCACTACTTCAGGATACAGTGCCTGCCTTATACATTGTCCCCTGCCATGGGTGGACTAAGTACAATGACTTGGGGTTCGGGACCTGCCATATGCAGATCCATCGGTGGCCCGATTATATTGTCACTGGTTACATTATGTGCTGTATGCATTACCCCCTTAGGTGCACTATTGCACTCCACGGGGTACAGGACTCGCCATATGCGCTAGTTCTCGCTGTGGAAATTCTCCCCCCTTCTTAGGTGGGGTATTCTCCCTATCACTGACCAGTACTTGCCGTATGCTCACACCTTCCTTAGGTAGCTGTGGCGAAACCAACCTCGCCACTGGGTTTTGGAGGGGCCTGGCTGCTGGCCTCTTGCCCCAGGATTATGGGCCCTCTCATCAGCCAGGCCTCATTTGTTCACAAAGGACTTGAACTCACTTGAACTCCTGGTCTAATTCGTGCCATGTTGGGATGTTAAATGTCTGTGTATTGAAAAGGGTTGTGACATTGTATGTTTAAATGGTGATTTCTGTTCTGTTGTCCCCACATGTGTATTGGTGATTTCTCTTTGTCTTGAGAGATAATTGGATTACTCCTCGGGTGTCTCCAGGGCAGAGAGGAGGAAACCATGATGCATTGTGGGGATGTATTGTCTCTGTATCCTGCAGTGCTGCATATCTGTCCTGTGTCCCAGTCTTCCTTCTGGTCCCCTAGGGGCGTGTACACCAGATGGGCTTGGTTGTTTTATACCTCCCTGTGGGCGGACCTGTATTTGCAACAACTGTAATAAAAACCAGTCCCTAGGGGAATTAGGACTCAACGATAGAAACGATCTGAGTCCTTTCCTGTGATGTCCTCATATGTACATTTTTCTACTGCACAATCTATGTTCATTCCTTGAATATTGCATTTGTATTGTTTTTATATTGTTTTTATATATGTGTTTCGCTTTAGCCACCTCCTCTTTGCTGATGCGGCCCGGGTTGTCAGTCTCCATGGCAACGGTCCACGCCAGCATTTAAAAGGAGCGGTGTGCTAGCACGCATTGACGCACAGCCAGATGAAGCGCATTTAGCGCAAAACGGCCGCCGCTGATCAATGCGTGTCTTGAATCGTCTGCCCCCTGCCTGATGTAACCTTGGATTAAATAAAGCTGAATATCCTGACTACACACTGGTGAGTGCCGCTACTTTCTTCTGTTCTACATTACCTCGTACTTTCATCGCACCTGCATAGCTGAGCACCGCCGCTGTGTGTGTCCTCTCCAGCCACGTACAGCACTGGATCTTAGTGCGCTTAGCCGCTGTGATTGGTGCCGCCCCCTACTTCATTTGCTACAGTAATAAAAACCAGGCTGGGTGTTACAGCACCTCAGACCACTGCTTGACCCTCAACACGGAGCCTGGTCTCGTTATTGGGGGGATCCACTGTATGCTGTTGGAGACTGATTGCCAGGAGTGTAAGCTGATTCCTGTTCGTCTGCTAGCAGCTATTCGTGAGGTTCCAGTTTGGAGTGCTTATCGCCTAAACGGATTTTAACCCCTTGTCTGCTGAAACGGTCCGTTACATTGGTGGCAAGCAGCGGGATCGTTCCTACAGCCAGAAGGACAGCTACAGGAGACACCATTTCTTTGGATTTTCTTTGGATTTTACAACTTAAGGGCAATGCATGTCTCAGTACAGCGACCCTAAAAGCACCAGGATGGAACCAGCAGTGGAGTACAGATACTCTGTTGAGGAATTTGACCGTATGATGTGGTTGCGGCTGAACTTCTTCGGACCCAATCCAGCTGAGAAATCCGTGAAGTTCGTAAGGAGTCTAGTGTTCAAGACCCTACTATACCGGGCAGAAGGTGACAGTCAGCTGCCACGTTGGGTGGACCTCCATCGGAAGTTACAGTTGCGGGACAGAGAGAGCTCAGTCTCCCCTCCCCAGCGGCAGAGTGTCCAGCAGGGAATTGGGAGCCCAGTCTCCATTCCCCAGCGGCAGGCTGAGTTACAGGGGGCAGAGGTAGTTGTTCCTGTTCCCCAGCAGCAGAGTGATATGCCGGGAAGGCAGTGTGAAGTGCAGGGAGAGCAGAGCAGCGTCCTCCCTCCCGAGCGGCAGGCTGAGTTACAGGGGGCAAAGGTAGTTGTTCCTGCCCCCCAGCAGCAGGGTGATATGCCGGGAAGGCAGTGTGAAGTGCAGGGAGAGGAGATCAGCGTCCTCCCTCCCCAGCGGCAGGCTGAGTTACAGGGGGCAGAGGTAGTTGTTCCTGCCCCCCAGCAGCAGGGTGATATGCCGGGAAGGCAGTGTGAAATGCAGGGAGAGGAGAGCAGCGTCCTCCCTCCCCAATGGCAGGCTGAGTTACAGGGGGCAGAGGTAGTTGTTCCTGCCCCCCAGCAGCAGCATGATTTTTTGGGAATTGGGAGCCCAGTCTCCATTCCCCAGCGGCCGAGTGATGTACAGGGAATTGGGAGCCCAGTCTCCATTCCCCAGCTGCCGTGTGATTTATTGGGAATTGGGAGCCCAGTCTCCATTCCCCAGCGGCAGGCGGAGTTACAGGGGGCAGAGACAGTCGGTCCTGTCCCCCAGCGGCAGAGTGTCCAGCAGGGAATAGAGAGCCCAGTCTCCTTTCCCCAGCAGCAGGACACTGTATTGGGAGAGGAGACGGTCGGTCGCCCTCCCCAGCGGCTGGAAGTATGTATGGGAGAGGAGCTCGTTACCCCCTCTCCCCAGCGGCAGCTTAACGCACCAGGGGGAGACAGTAAGCCCCACAACAGTGCAGATGGGACCGTGGTCTCTGCACTTACAGCACAGGGGGTAGAGACAGTCGGTCTCCCCCTCCAACGACCAGGGCAGAGTACCGCTGATACCTGCCCACAAAGCAACCTCCACCCCAAGCCAGGGAGCAACACAGAGACCGGGAGTACCAGCTACCAACATAACCTTGGTGGACTCACTGGACAGAGACAGGCTACCAAATCCAACAGATCCAGTATTGGGTTGTGGGTGGACTGCCAGACTAACTCAGGTACTGACCGTGAGGTCAGGTACCTGGTTAGTCTTCCCTGGGAGGGGGAGATGTGTGGCGAAACCAACCTCGCCACTGGGTTTTGGAGGGGCCTGGCTGCTGGCCTCTTGCCCCAGGATTATGGGCCCTCTTATCAGCCAGGCCTCATTTGTTCACAAAGGACTTGAACTCACTTGAACTCCTGGTCTAATTCGTGCCATGTTTGGATGTTAAATGTCTGTGTATTGAAAAGGGTTGTGACATTGTATGTTTAAATGGTGATTTCTGTTCTGTTGTCCCCACATGTGTATTGGTGATTTCTCTTTGTCTTGAGAGATAATTGGATTACTCCTCGGGTGTCTCCAGGGCAGAGAGGAGGAAACCATGATGCATTGTGGGGATGTATTGTCTCTGTATCCTGCAGTGCTGCATATCTGTCCTGTGTCCCAGTCTTCCTTCTGGTCCCCTAGGGGCGTGTACACCAGATGGGCTTGGTTGTTTTATACCTCCCTGTGGGCGGACCTGTATTTGCAACAACTGTAATAAAAACCAGGCTGGGTGTTACAGCACCTCAGACCACTGCTTGACCCTCAACACGGAGCCTTGACTCGTTATTGGGGGGATCCACTGTATGCTGTTGGAGACTGGTTGCCAGGAGTGTAAGCTGATTCCTGTTGGTCTGCTAGCAGCTATTTCTGAGGTTCCAGTTTGGAGTGCTATTTTGTATCCAGTTCGGGAGTTTGGTGTTCTGCAGTAGCTGTGCCTGTCTCTCAGAAAGGGGCATATCGCCTAAACGGATTTTAACCCCTTGTCTGCTGAAACGGTCCGTTACAGTAGCTAATTGCTCTACCATTGAATACGGTTCCGACTGTCCAATATCCTTCCATAGGCGGAGTGTTGCACATCACCGTGCTTCTGTCGCATTTCCCCCTTCCGCTAGTGATCCACTAGCGGGGAGTAACTAAACATCTTCTGCGGCACTACGGCTCTAGGTGCCTTCGCTTATTTCCAAGAGGGCGTGGCTACAGTTGGTTCTCGCAGGCGCCCGACACTCTTACCCTAGTGTTATATGGGTACCACCAGTGGATACAGTGGCTACTCATCGTTGCATCCTTCTTTTTGTGCTGGTTTCGCGCCTGATTATGACATCCTCTGTCTTCCAGGGGGTTCCTAGCATCACTTGTGGGTCCTCTGTTGCTCCGGTCGGTCCTGATATTGTCCGCATCAATACGTAATACATACTCCGTTGCACTTGCCTAGTGAGTACGTTCCAGCGGGTCGACTCTTTTCGCTGACTCCGTATTCTCTATCCACCACTCCCCATTCTCTGGGGAAGTGGTTATGCTGGCGACTCTGATTTAGCTCCTACAGCTTGTTTTCCTCCACAGGTGCGGCTTGTCGCTAATGTTCGAGTTCATGGTCGCTGCAGTGGGGCATCCTCCTCTGGTAGGGGTCCTACCCTGGAGCTAGCTTGGCAGTTGCACATGTTCAGCACCCTTCCAGGTAGAATTTTTAGGGTTAGCGCCACGTAACTAGGGCAGTGTGGCACGTGATTTCTACGGATAGTATCGGGCCTCTCCCTCAGTTTTTGCATTGCCGGGGCAAGAGCTGGCTACCACTGTGGTAGCAGTATTATTTTCCCTACATGCTTGGGTTCTTACTGCACAGCCCCTCGCTAGGCGGTGGACTCTTTAGCACCGGATCGGTGGCTTCTACGGGTGTTCCCTCCTCTGCTGGGATATGGGGCTGGCATTGCAGTGTGACTTCCCTTGCCTGGCTTCCTTCTCGGGCGGAGTTCTTTTGGCACGGCCGCTTGATCTTTGGCTACTTCTGTATAGCGTGGTCTTTTACAGGGTAGGGGCTTAGACCTAGCCTATTGCTTCTCCTGTCTTTCCCCCTCTGGCTCATGGTTCATTGTCACCCCGTATGCCTTGGTAGTTCCTACATTGCTATCTTCCCTCACCTGCGTTGCATGGGGTATTCGTTTGGTGCCTTTCCATTCAAGACACGATGGTCTGGATGGAGGACATTCAGACATATCCTAGTCGCTCCGAAACGGACTCGTCGTGCGTGATACGCCGACCTCGTTCTCCTGGAGACGTCCCTTGGTCACTGCCAATCGGAGACGTCCTTCTTTCAAGGGGTTCAGTCTTACATGACCTTTTCAATGACTGCGTGGCTATCGAGACCGCCGTTCTAACGTGGAGAGGGTTTTTCGGCGGATATTTTCCGCACTGTGATTCAGGACAGGATGTCTGCATCGCCAGTATCTATTCTGGGACCTGGAGGTCCTTCTGAGGCTTCTCTGAAGCCAAGACGTCCCCCTCACTTTGAGGTTTTCTCCCTCCTTTCTACTTTAAGGGTTGGACCTTTGTTTAGCCCTTGTTTCCTTGATGGGTCAGGTGTTGGCGCTTCAGTCTTGGGCAGCCTTCCAGTTTCCCTGGTGTCCATGGTAATCTTCTTTCAAGGAGCGGCACATATGGTTCCTCTGTATCGTCCTTACAGCCTTGGGATCTGAATATGGTTTTCTCAGCATTCCTTCTTCTCCCGAAGGTGGTCTCTGACTTCCATAGCACGTTCCTTTCCTTCGCGCCCTACGGAAGGGAGTTACATTATGGACATTGTCAGTGCTCTACTCATTATTAGCAGCCTCCAGTCCCTCTCGGCGTACGGATCCCCTTTTTCTCTCAGGAAGGTCCTCGCTGGGGATTGGCGGCCCCCAAAGGGCGATTGCACGTTGGATTCGGTCTGGCAGTGCTGCTGCTTACCGTGCTCGGAGCGGGGTTCCACCCTTAGGTGTCACGGCTCACTCCCCCAAAGCGGTGGGCGCTTCTTGGGCTAGGAGGACTAGCGCTTTGGCTGCACAGTAATGTAAGGTGGCTCCGGTCCTCCTTGCACATGTTTGCAAGAAGTTGCCAGGTGCATACTTATGCATCGATGGTCGCTGTGTGGGCCGCGTGGTCTTGCAGGCGACAGTTCTTACTGCACGGCTTCATGGGTCTGTGGTTTTTCCCTCCCTGTGGACTGCTCTTGGTCGTCCCATGGTCTCTGTGTCCCCCAATGAATATGGGCGAGAAAACGAGATTTTGTAAAACTTACCAGTAAAATCTCTTTCCCGCTCTTTATTGGGGGACACAGCACCCACCCAGTATTGTTGTTCGGCCACAGTTGTGGCTGTTGCTGGTTAGAACCTGGTTCGGTTCTTGACATTGTTGCTGTTCCACATTGTTTCGGTGGTTTACTTGCTTCTCCTACTGCTTCTCACAAACTGAAGCTCTCTCTCCAGGCTGGAGGGGGTATAGCTGCCAGGGGAGGAGCTAACAGCTTTATCTAGTGTCAACGCCTCCTAGAGGACATAGCTATACCCATGGTCTCTGTGTCCCCCAATGAAGAGCGAGAAAGAGATTTTACTGGTAAGTTTTACAAAATCTCGTTTTTCTGTATGGTCAGTGAATGTGTTTTTGTAATATAGTCTATTAGGGAGTTTTGTTAACTTTTATTACCAAATGTAATGTAAAGTTTTTCATTAGCAACACTAAGTGTTGCTAAGGAAATTTTGTCTTCAGCGCCTACAGAATGTTGTAAATTACTGCATGTAAACTGCGGAGGCGATCAGCGCTGGCAGCAAATAAAATATGTAGGGAGACTTGTAAAATCATTTTTTATAGAACGGTGCATAACACATGTAATGAGGCTGGGGCAACGGAAGAAGGGGCAGGCTGAGAAGCCTGACTCCATATTTTACAGAGAGTCATCCTTGGCTACGCTCATTTGTAGGGATTCTAAGGAAATACCGGTACTTTATTTGCTGTTTTCTAATAAGAATTAACACAATTCCCTAATAAAGTATATTATAAATACTCTCACTGTGCCTACGCATAAAAATAAATAAATAAATGATCTACTATAGAAACACTTCATACCTATTATTATTATTATTATTATTATTATTATTATTATTATAATATTAATTATACTATTATATATAATTAGTTTTCCTTGTATAGAAGGTTATATTTATTACTATAATTTACTGCCCAGAGCCTTTTCTCTCTTCTGCGTGGCAGTGCATTATATACTAATTATATTGCAGTGTATATTGTATCGGGTTTTCAGTGTATGTAATTAATCTTCTATCTGTAAATGGAGGTGGTTCATCATTTTCTCTTTACATGCAGGATTTAGTGAAGGTCATGACCCTGTGTCCTATTGAACATCTGGTAAGGCAGACTTGCTGACTTATGGAATCGCTAAAATGGCTGCATTGTACGATTACGGAGTCATTATCTCTCTGGTGAATCTCGCTTTTATAGAGAAAGAAGAGTCTGGCAATGCTACAGTTAGTGATTGACAAGTTTTGTGTAGAAGGAAAATACAAGTTGTTCAGGTAAGAACATAGACCAACTCCTATAAAAACTATAGGGGTCATTTACTACCACTGAAATACGCCTATTTTAGCCGTATTTCTGGCGAACATTGCGGCACAAAGTTCTGTTGCACCGCAATGTGCGACTTCTCCCGGCTCACACCAGGTCTAAAAAAGTAGGCAGGGAAAGGGACGGGCTACTGATTTAGGTGTAGAAAATGGTCTAAATGTAACAGCTAGGAAGCTGTCTTGCATTTAGAAGCGGCGGTGGATCTGCCGAAGTTATGTAGAGGTCGGTGCCTCTACATTTCGGCGGATCCACCGCCAGCTATAGGGGATATTAATTATTGACCGCCTATGCCTTGTCATGTTATTTCTTGTCGTTAGCACTAACTTTACTCAAATGATGCATAGTATACCAAAGCCTATCAATGTTATTCACACACATCTGGAAATCTTTCTGGAGGTTCTCCAAAGTGGATGTGTGCTAAATCGACAATGTATTAGGACACACCTCTTCAGTGGTTTGATTCGGTCCCATTGCCACAGATGTATAAAATCCAGCCCCTATCCATGCAGTCTGCCTTTACAAACCTTTTGTGAAAGATACATCAGTTACATTGTGGTCCAGTAATGGGATGCCACCCCTACAACAAGTCAGTTTGTGAATTATTTTTCCCTCCCAGATATTTCACAATAGAATGTAGTGGTATTACTGCATGTGTGGTAAGTGGAAGAAGTTAGGAACCACAGCAACTCAGTCATGAAGTGGAGACCACATAAGGTTACAGAGCAAGGTCGCTGAGTGTTGAGGCACATAAGTCACCAACCTACTGCTGACTCAATGACTGCAGAACTCCAAACCTTCTCTGCCGTGAACATCATCACAAAAGCTGTGCACGGGGAGCTTCATGGCGTGGTTTTCCTTGGCTGAGCAGCTTGCATGCAAGACTAACATCACCAAGCACAATGCCAAGTTTCGGATTGAGTGAAGCATGCCACGCTTGACCATGAAGCAGTGGAAATGTTCTGTGGAATGATGGATCATGCTTCTTATCTGGCAGTCTGATAGACAAGTCTGGATTTGGTGAATGGCAGGAGAACGTTATCAGCCTGACTGCATTGTGCCAACTGTAAAGTTTGGTGGAAGAGGGATAATGCTATGGTTGCTTTTCATGATAGGGTGGGGCTAGACCTCTTGGCTTCAGTGAAGAGAAATCTTAATGCTTCAGACATTTTGCATAATTCCATGCTTTGAATTTTGTGGGAACAGTTTGTGGAAGGCCCTTTTCTGTTCAAGCATGACTCTTCTCCAGTTCACAAAGCAAGGTCCATAAAGTCATGGTTGGGTGAGTTTGCTGTGGAGAAACTCTACTGGCCCACACAGAGCCCTGACCTCATCCACATCCAACACCTTTGGTTTGAACTAAAATGGAGATTACGAGCCAGGCTCCCTTATCCAGCATCAATGTCTGACTTCGCAAATGCTCTTCTGGATGACTGTGCAAAAATTCCCACAGACACCTTCTGAAAACATGTAGAAAACCTTCGCAGAGGATGGGAACTAACTCCATATTAATGCTTATGGATTCAGAATGGGATGTCCTAAAAGCTCCTATAGGTCTAATACTTTTGTCCATATAGTGTATGCTAAAATACTTTACCTGAGCTGAGAGTTGTGTGAAAAACCATGGTTTGCCCTTATTAGCCAGATGGCCAACTGTATTCATGCCTTATTGGACTTGAAGGGGTTGTGACACGTTTTTAGGTTATTTCCCTGTCCACAGGTAAGGGAATAACTAGCTGATTGCTGGGGGTCTGACCTTTGGGACCCCCACTGGTTCCGTTCTAACGTCCTGATGGAATGGCAGGTCATGCATGCACACTGCAGCTCCATTCATTCTCTATGGGAGTGCCAGAGATAACCGAGTGCTATACGTCACTGCTCAGAGAGGTGGGGGAGCACTCCACTCATGGACGCACTGAACCCTCAACTATGAGTCTACTCTATTCATTAATAGCTACTATGAACCAAAAGGTAATATATTTTTGTGCCAGTTGGGCTAACACTGTATCTGACCTGTCTCCATACTATGCTGTCCTCGCAAAAGGCAGCATAGTATGATCAACCACCCACTATGATATTGCTTGTTATACATGAAGACTGTGTCCGGAGCTGATTCTCTTCATAATGTGCTATTTTCTGTTCAGATGTCTGTTGAAGATAAGCAGTCACTCCGGAGTGGAGGGTTACATCATACACAACATCAAGAATCAGATAGACTTTGCTCTAAAGGTGAGATGAATCCGACTGCGCTGCGGTCAGAGTATGCATGTCATTAAAGTGAGGGTGGCATCATCTAAAATAAAATAATCCTGTGTTTTTACGCTTTTTTGATGAAAATGTATCAGACAGACTCCCAAAACAGGTGGTTCCTAGGCAGTCGACTCAGTCCGCTTCTGCACTCGGCACTTTCACTTCCAGAAGGAGCAGAAACTGATCTTCTTCAGTCCTCTGATAGGTGAGAAATGTGCAGTGATGAATTTATGAGCGGAGTTCAGGAATTCATATTCTCCAATAATAATTGTAGTTACTACCTGCATGGGTTTTCCCATCTTAGGAATGGAGATGCATACACGGATCTCCCCCATTCACTTCTATAGGAGTTCCGAAAACAGACGACAAAGCTTTCTGCTAAAACTCCCATAGAAATAAATGAAACGTGCCATGCCCTCCCCTTGATTGACAGGGTAGACATCAAACATGGTGAGGGCAGAAGAAGCAGATGCAGTCACGCTTTTCATGTGTGTTACAAAACAGAGTGGAGGCACCAACTGGTGTGAGGACCGTACACGTAGCAGGAGGGTCAGGGGCTGGGCCACCGTACTGAGAGAGGTTGTGCAAAGCAATACACAATACTAGTAGTGAGTGGAGGGTCTCCCAGCCAGGAGACCAGTCAGGCTATTGCCTTCCACGGTCGGAAAAAGCCAGAGGAATCCAGAATAGTAAGTACCATAGAAAACACTAAGCAGATCGCTCCGTATAAAAGGGTTTTTATTAAAACAATAAAAAGCATATAAAAGAAAAACAAAGCTAGACGTCTCTGTGGCGGACCCCCACCTTTTTATTGTTTTTAATAAAATCCTTTTATACAGAGTTCCCAGTGCAGCGCAATCCTTTTTCATACTTGGTTTGCTGAGTGTTTTCTATGGTGCTTCTCGTGTGTGTGACACTGAGGTCTGGCTCAAACTTTGATTTTACACTAGGAAACAGATCTAGAGCTAGATATGGGGGATATTATGTACGAGGAGAGAAGAAAAATTTAATCCTAGAGCTGTGTCATAGCGTGATATCATATACACTGCACACAGCCTAGCAAGTACATCAGTCCATTTTGCCATACACATAAGATTCTAATTTCTATCAACTTTTATTATGGGTTAAATGAGCAAGTAAAATTTAAGTAAACCTTTTCTTTAGAAGTCTCTTGGGATTTGAACCCCAGACCCTCTATATGAAAGGCAGAACACTTACCACCAGGCTATAGTCCTACCATGTTGTACCAGCTTTAAGATGAATTTTAGTTCTCTCTTGATACTCGTACATAATACTTCCTATAGCTAGTTCTGGATTTGCTTCCTAGTGTAAAAGCAATGTTTGAGCAAGGGCTCAGCGTCACAGATATAAGTAGCATGATTGCCCACACCATGTTTAATGTCTAGCCCTGTCCATCAAGGGGAGGTGGGAGTACAGGGGCATCACAAAAGCAGTGCTCCAAGGATGAAGTATGGCTTCCTGGTGCCCCAATGTGCTCATTTGCATATGAATAAAAACACATATCTCTGCAGCTGTTTAACATGCAGACACAAGAAAGGTATTGTTTGTCAGCATGATCAACCCTACCAGGCAGTATGATCGTCCTGGCAGAGGCTCTTTAAAGGGGTTGTCTGGTTTCCTATGATGATGGCCCTGCCGATCTAATATTGAATACTTATCCCGAGTATAGGTGATTTAATATAGGAAATCGGTCGTCCAGTTTTCTGACACTACTTGGGTGCACACCACTCTCCCCTTGCTCTACCTTACATTGCAGAATATTGATGACACCCAGGCCACTGCATAGACAGTTTATTTTTTGAAAACTTTGTCAGACATCAAAGAAAAGAAAAACGCAAAAAGTCATTTTTTTATTTTTTTTTGCCCTGGAGTTAAACTCTTCCATAAATGCTTTTATGTGTCACAGTCTAAGTCTATATCTGTTTTCTCTCCAGAATAATGGCTTCACTAAACCTTCTGAGGTACCTGGTTATTAAAGACGGTGACAATGAAGTAAGTATCTTGTGGGTTTTTTTGAGTTCATAGATCTCCTCCAAAAATACAAAAAACAACAACCTGCCACTAACAGAAACCTGCTGTGACTTGTCAAAGTCTTCAAGCTTGCACCCATGTTCATTTTTGATCTACACCCCCCACTGTGTGTATATGGTAGGAGCAGAGTGTAAATGGATACTCAGAGCTCACTAGAGCATCAGTGCACACACCGGCTCTAATGAAGACAGATCACTGACGAGGATGACATGCTCTACTTTTCCTCCAAGCTCCTTAGAGATACATCTTTATTAATGTCCAATCTCCATGGAATGTTCCTTCTTATGTGTGTGTATATAGAAAAAGAAAGCCTGTGGAATTAGAAATCTCTTGCACCCTATTGAAACAATTTGAACAAGGTATTACAGATTTAGGTCACCTGCACACGTTGCGGAATACGTGCGGTTTTTCAGCGCTGAAAGAAAAACTGCAGTATAGTACAGTGCCAGCAAAGTATTACACAAATCCACTTTGCGGATTTAGGCCGAATGCACACGGCTGTGTTCCGCGGCCGAGAGCGGTCCGTGGTATGCCGGGCTGGATTCCTGTTCAGAGCAGGAGCGCACGGCGTCATTGACTGTCTATGACGCCGTGCGCTTCATGCCGCCGCTGCACTACAGTAATACACTCGTATAGTGTATTACTGTAGTGCAGCGGTGACCTGAAGCGCACTGCGTCATAGCAACCAATGACGTGCGCTCCTGCTCTGAACAGGAATCCAGACCGGCATACCACGGACCGCTCTCGGCCGCGGAACACGGCCGTGTGCATTCTGCCTTATTCTGTGTGGACATTGACCCGCCTTGCTGATTTCCAGATCCGCAACTTGTCAATTAGGTTTGCGGTTTTGGCTGCAGATTTCACCCTTTTTCAATGAAAGGTGAGATCTGCACAAAACCGCATCAAAAACTTCTATTATACAATTACGGCTTTTGGTGCGGATATGCTGAAGAAACGCACAAAGATTCCGATCTTATGTGCGTTCATCCACTTTCGTGTGCAGGTGGTCTTAGAGAACTTTTTACAATTAGCTAGTACTGCTTCTTGCCTAAACAAAAAAATGGAAATGCCTGCTGCCCACCGCTCGGTTGATACACCTGGTCCCAGGACTGTTCAAATATAGAATGAACACAATAACTGGCCTCTAGGCTTGAGCGAATCCAGCCAAAGTTGATTTGTTCAAAAACGTTGGTGTTAATCCTGTCTCCGTACAGCATTAAAATGTATTGGCTCCACGGAGCCAATACATTTTAATGCTGTACAGGGACAGCATTAAAAGGGTTGTCCAAGCTTTTAATATTGATGACCTATCCTTAGGCTAGGTCATCAATATCAGATTGGCGGGGATCCGGCACCCCCGCCGATCAGCTGCATGAGGAGATGGCGCGCGCAGTGTGCACATGCCGTCTCTCTTCCTGCTCACTGCTGCTGTCTACGGCAAAGCAGCGACACCTGGCACCCCTTCCGATCTGATATTGATAACCTATCCTCAGGATAGGTCATCAGTATTAAAAGCACGGACAACACCAAAGTTTTTGAACTAATGAACTTCAGATCTATGATCCGAAGCTCGATTTGCTCAAGCTTACCGGTCTCAGCAGTGACATATCGCCAAGCGGCACATCACTGCTGGGTCACGTAGCTGACATGACCCTGTTCAGATGTGTACAGGCCTGGGACAGGAAGCGCCTCTGTGATGGAGCTGCACATCAGAGAGCAAGTCTGTGGATTTCTTTATTTCGTTAAGAGGTTGGCCTGGCCATGTGTAAATCTGGAATAAGGAACCACAATCTAATTTGTTGTGTTTGGGTGTTTCCACTGGCAATGCATAACTGGTCATAGGCAGATACTGTAGATGGTATAGTCAGTATGAAGAAATAGTCACACCCATGGCCATTCTGTAGAAAATATTAAGGTTCACCCATTGCAGCCTTGTGCTGTGGACTCCACACAGCTAAGCCTCGTCAGTATGGTAGAAGTCTTATATTTTCCAGTCCCCATCTACATGCTACAGATTTTTTTGATGCATATTTCTTCATGCAGCATGCCCAATATTTTGCAGATTTTCTTTACATTAGAGTTAATATCTGCCAGTGTGTTACAGATTTGGTGCGATTTTCCTCCGCTACAAATCTGCAACATGTGAACTTGGCCTAAGGGTGTCAATATAATTTGCAGGGATCTGAGCCTCATCTGTTGCTTTAAAGGTGTTATCCAAACCCTATAATGCCCCCCAAAATGCCTGGACACTTCATACAGGTTATACTTACCCCTTACAAGTTTTTGTGATTGACTAAGTCTTTTGAATGGGCCTTGCTGAAACGAGCCCATTCTCATGTATACAGTGGACTTTAGTCAGAGGAATTCCTGTAACTAGTCTGCCTTGTCTGATATACACTTATAGCTGAGAGCATCGGTGTGGTGCTCCTTATAATGCATGGCTTATCAGGAGAAATACTGTGCGATAGTGACTGTTTTATCAAGGATAAGGAGAAAAGAGACCAGCACTCGCTTGTTTAGATAATGTTGCTGTGATTTATTGTCACATTCCAGTGACGCGTTTCGGCATACAATCTGCCAGTTTGTCAAACTGGCAGATTGTATGCCGAAACGCATCACTGGAATGTGACAATAAATCACAGCAACATTATCTAAACAAGCGAGTGCTGGTCTCTTTTCTCCTTCTCTATACGGGACGCCGGCCCTGAGACACGTGCACTGCTACTCCACTTCAACCGCCGATCGATACATTGTTTTATCAAGCAATCAGGGATAATTGTACATCTGGGACAGAGTAGGCGGCTGACAAACTGAGCCAGACCCCTCCATATGCGTCACTGACACACAGGTAGGAAGCTCCCTGAGAATTGCACCTCACTGGAGAAGCTCTGAACTTCCATGGGACCATGGGAGTGCAGGTGAAATCAGGCCATCTGTGAAGTTTAGAAAATGACAGTATATTAGGAAGTTTATTTTAGGTTTGTCACATGTTTTTATTCCATTCAGATGTCAACCTCGGGTTGCATGGATATATATAGGCTCATGGAGCCAAAGAGAAAACTATGTATTGTGGTTCGCAAAGCGCGTATCCGCCCAAAAAATACAGATAATGTCCAGGTTGCGTTTTTTATTTTTTTTCGGACCCATTGTAACAATGCCTATTCTTGTCTGCAAAATGGCCCAGAATAGAACATGTTCTATCTTTTGTTTAGTTTTTTGAACTATGGAATGGACATAGGGACGTAGACGGCACACGTTGTGCTGTCCGCATTTCTCACCCATATTCTATGTCCTCTAGGAGGCGTTGACACTAGTAAAAGCTGTTAGCTCCTCCCCTGGCAGCTATACCCCCTCCAGCCTGGAGAGAGAGCTTCAGTTTTTTTCTAGTGTCAATAAGAGGCAAGACCTCCCTGCTCTGCAGGGAATCTCCTGAAGATTTTTTATTTTAGTTTATTTTTTTCCTTCTTTTTCAGATGGGAAAACAGTGGACGCCTCGCCTCCCTGTTCTCCCGGGGGCGAGTTGCGCCAGTGCCGGTCACCCACACTGCTGCCTCCCCCACAGAAGACAAGGTGGACCAGGGCAGCCTCACTCCCCTGCATCCCGCCAGCCAAGGGGTCACCCATCCAAGCCCCCCTTTTCCAGCGTCCTGCCACTACGGTGCCAGTAGCTGAAGGGGTGACACAGCTGGACCAGAGATGGGGTGAAGATGGCGGCAGGACAAGAGGATGAAGATGAGTAAACTAGGTAAGTATGTTTAACCCTTTTCTCCCTCCCTCCCTCGTTCGTTATCAAGCAGGCCCCTATGACTCAGGGGTTCAGGTCCCCCTCTATGCCTTCCTGGATTTCTGTAAAAGACTGCAGGGGCGAGACTCTGAAGGACTCACATATGCATGCTCCTGTCATGGTCTACATAGTCTCCCCCTTACTGGGCACATAGGGGGTTAATGGCCCTGCTCCAGGGATGCCGAGCACACCGCTGTGCAGTCTCCCGCTCCCCACACCTAGCCGCCATGATCCAACCCCTTCCAAGAGCAGACGCGCTGCAGTGAGAGCGCGCCGCTCCAGAGGGGTTAGCCGCCATACGTTTCGGCCGGCACCGCAGCGATGTTTGCCCGCCAGCCGCGGGATGGAGCCCCCGTCCATTGCCGGGCGGGCGCATTCATGCGCCGCTTCCACCTCCACAGGAATCTTCCTGAGCGGCACCAGCCACATTGCCACCCCTTTCGGGAGCAGACGCCGGGCGTGCTGCTACGGAGGGGGTTAACTGCTATGCGTTCGGCCGGCACCGCATCGGTGTTCCGGCCGCGATGTTTGCCCAGCCCGCACTGGTGTCCGCACGGCCCCGGGGTGCAGCCCACTTCCGTTGCCAGACGGGCGCATTTCGCCCGCTGCTCTGGTCTCTGTGGCCGGCCGATGCAGGGGCTAAGCGCCGTTTGGTTGACAATGCCTGCTAGGCCGCAAACTTCGTCCCCTGGTAGGGGGGGGTGCTCTGGCGCAAATTCTTCCCGCCCTGCTCCCCCTCCCCAGAAGCATGCTGAGCCCGCCCCCGGTCCTCAAAATGGCCTTAACCATTTCATGCCCAGCCACCTCTTTAGGCCGGCATATCTGGGGATCTACTCCTGGTGCACGCTGGTAATGCAGAGGATTTTTTTTTACCCTTTCCCGCCTATTGTGCGCTTGAGGCTGACATCGTAGTTTAAAAAAAAATGAAAATAATAAATAAATAAATGTGCGCCATACGGGTCCCCCTCCTCAGCCCTCACTACCGCGGGACCAACCTGTCTGTGTGGTACCACACTGGGCCATGTCCTATCTCGGATAGGGAGGACCCCTCATATTCCCAATCCACCCTCCGGGTCGTTTGGTTGATAATTCCCCACCTGCGCAATTCAGTGAAGGATCTCTGCAGGATTCCCAATCCGTCCTCCGGGGTAGTTTGGTTGATATCTCTCCACCAGCGTATTTAATAAGGGACCTCTGATATTCCCAGTCCACCCTCCTCTTACCAATCTACCCTCTGGGTCGTTTGGTTGATAATTCTCCGCCGGCGCAATTTTTATGTAGGACCTCTCTTCCCAATCCACCCCCTGGGTAGTTTGGTTGATAAGCCCCCACCTGCGCAGTCCGCAACTTCTAGGGGTAAGATTCTGAGGGGAGACCTGCCGACCACAGCAGGTCATCTTCTCCTCGAATATCTCCACACCCCCTCCCTTCCTCCCTGGGTCACGCTCAGGCGCACCCTCTCTCACAGGAGTGGGTCCGTCCGAGGGGGGGTGGAGAATCACTGAGTCAGACCCTGACATGAATCCAGCACAATCTCCTAAGATTGCGTCTACGGTGGCCAACAGCATTTGTCGTAGGCTTTACCCACTTCCTTAGGCGGAGTAATTGCACTACTTCAGGATACAGTACTGACCTTATACATTGTACCCTGCATAGGTGGACTAAGTACAATAACACTGTTTCAGTGCTGGACGTATACATTCCCCCTTCTGTAGGTGGCGGAATTGCATCTCCACTGGGTTCAGTACCTGCTGTATTCATTAGCTCCTTCCATAGGTGGCGCGATGACATTCTCACGGGTTACAAGGTGTGCTGTATGCATTACCCCCTTACTCAGGTGCTATTTGCACTCCCACAGGGTACAGGACTCGCCATATGCACTAGTTCTCACCGTGGGCATTAACTACCCTTCTTAGGTGGGGTATCAGTAGTAGTGCGTACAGCATTGCACATATATGGTGAGTACGTCCCAGCGAGTCAAGTGCTTCACTGACTGTATTCTCTATCCACCACTCCTTCTTCTCTGGGAAAGTGGTTATGCTGGCACTCTGGTAGCAGCTGCAGCGTGTTCTCCTCCACAGGTGCAGCCTTTCGCTAATGCTCGAATTCGTGGTCGCTGCAGTGGAACATCCCCTTGGGTAGGGGCCCTACCCTGGCGCTAGCTTGGCAGTTGCTCCTGTTCAGTGCCGTTCCAGGTAGAGTTTTTTAAGGTTGCTCTACTTAAACTGGAGCAGTATGGTACGTGGCTTCTATGGATAGTCTCAGGCCTCCCCCTCAGTTTTGCGCTGACGGGGCAAGCGCTGGCTACTACTGTGGGAGCGATATTGCGTTACCACTACATACTTGGGTTCTGTCTGTTCAGCTCTTTCGTCAGGTGATGGACTCTTCTAGCACTGTGTTCGGTGGCCTTTGCGGGTGGCCCCCCTCCTTTGCTGGGGATGGGGCTAGCAATACAGTGTGACTCCCCTTGCCTGGCTTCCTCTTCAGGCAGAGTTTTTTTGCACAGCCACTTAATCCTTGGCTACTTCTGTATAGCGCCAGTCTCAGACGGGAAATGGGCTTGGACCTAGCCTATTCTTCTCCTGTCCTTTTCCTCCTCTGGATCATGGTTCATAGACACCCCGCATGCCTTGGTAGTTCCTATGTTGCTACCTTCCCTCATCGGCATTTGCACGGGGTATTCTTTTGGTAGCCTTCCATTCCAGAAAAGCTCCGGTCCCAACTAGTGGGCTGTGGCACCCTCCACATCCCTCCTTCTATGGGGACTCCTTCCATTGGTCTGGGTGTGCTAACGATATCTACACGAAAGCTTCCCACCTTCTCTCCCGAGCAGGAGTTCCAGAAGCATACGACATGGACGCCCTGACATCTCCTTGGCGGGAGTTCTCCCTCCCTTGGTCACTGCCACTCAGAGATGACCTTCTTTCAGGGTCCGGTCTTGCATCGGCATTTAGGGTCTTGGTTGACAGTGTGGCTATTAAAACCGTCATCCTGATGTGGGGAAGGTTTTTCGGCGGACGTCATCCGCACTATGCTTCAGGCCGGGAAGCCTGCACCGCCCAGGATCTATTGTAGGACCTGGCGGTCCTCCTGGGATTCTGTGAAAGCCGGGACATTCCCTCACTCTGTTTTTTTTCTCTCCCCACGATCCTATCCTTTCTGCAATCAGGGTTGGACCTTGGTTTAGCCCTTAGTTTTCTTGATGGGTCAGGTGTTGGCGCTTCTATCCTGGGGCAGCTTCCAGAATCCTCTGGTGCCTATGGAAAACTTTCCTTCAGGGAG
Organism: Bufo bufo; assembly: GCF_905171765.1. Classification (NCBI taxonomy): domain Eukaryota; kingdom Metazoa; phylum Chordata; class Amphibia; order Anura; family Bufonidae; genus Bufo; species Bufo bufo. The sequence continues at coordinate 53,989,929 of NC_053397.1, forward strand.
TGGCACATTCGGTTCCTCCGTACCATCCCTTACTGCCTTGGGATCTGAATATAGTTCTCTCAGCGTTCCAGTCTTCTCCCTTTGAGCCCTTGGGGAGAGTTCTCTCCGGCTCCTGTCCTAGAAGGTAGTTTTTTTCTTGTGGCTATCACATCCATCAGACGAGAGTGTCTGAGTTGGGGGTGCTCTACATAGTAACATAGTACATAAGGCCGAAAAAATACATTTGTCCATCCAGTTCGGCCTATCATCCTGCAAGTTGATCCAGAGGAAGGCAAAAAAAAACTGTGAGGTAGAAGCCAATTTTCCTCACTTTAGGGGAATAAAAAATTCCTTCCCGACTCCAATCAGGCAATCAGAATAACTCCCTGGATCAACGACCCCTCTCTAGTAGCTATATCCTGTAATATTATTACACTCCAGAAATACATCCAGGCCCCTCCTGAACTCTTTTATTGTACTCACCATCACCACCTCCTCAGGCAGAGAGTTCCATAGTCTCACTGCTCTTACCGTAAAGAATCCTTTTCTATGTTTGTGTACAAACCTTCTTTCCTCCAGACGCAGAGGATGTCCCCTCATCACAGTCACAGTCCTGGGGATAAATAGATTATGGGAGAGATCTCTGTACTGACCCCTGATATATTTATACATAGTAATTAGATCTCCCCTCAGTCGTCTTTTTTCTAACGTGAATAACCCTAATTTTGATAATCTTTCAGGGTACTGTAGTTGCCCTATTCCAGTTATTCCTTTAGTTGCCCTCCTCTGGACCCTCTCCAGGTCTGCCTTGTTCACTGGAGCCCAGAACTGTACACAGTACTCCATGTGTGGTCTGACTAATGATTTGTAAAGTAGTAGGAATATGTTCTCATCACGGGCATCTATGCCCCTTTTGATGCAACCCATTATCCTATTGGCCTTGGCAGCAGCTGCCTGACACTGTTTTTTGCAGCTTAGTTTGCTGTTTATTAAAATTCCTAGATCCTTTTCCATGTCAGTGTTACCCAGTGTTTTACCATTTAGTATGTACGGGTGACTTGCATTATTCCTTCCCATGTGCATAACTTTACATTTGTCAGTGTTAAACCACATCTGCCACTTATCTGCCCAAGCCTCCAATCTATCCAGATCCCTCTGTAGTAGTATACTGTCCTCTTCAGTGTTAATTACTTTACACAGTTTAGTGTCATTTGCAAAAATTGATATTTTACTATGCAAGCCTTCTACAAGATCATTAATAAATATATTGAAGAGAATAGGGCCCAATACTGACCCCTGAGGTACCCCACTAGTGACAGTGACCCAATCTGAGTGTGTACCGTTAATAACCACCCTCTGTTTTCTATCATTGAGCCAGTTACTTACCCACTTACAGACGTTTTCTCCCAGTCCGAGCATTCTCATTTTATATACTAACCTTTTATGTGGTACAGTGTCAAATGCTTTGGAGAAGTCCAGATACACGACATCCATTGATTCGCCGCTGTCAAGTCTAGAACTTACTTCCTCATAGAAACTGATTAAATTAGTTTGACATGACCGATCCCTCACGAAGCCATGCTGATATGGCGTTATTTGCTTATTTCCGTTAAGATGCTCTAACATAGCATCTCTCAGAAAACCTTCAAACAGTTTACCCACAACAGATGTTAAACTTACCGGCCTATAGTTTCCAGGCTCTGTTTTTGGACCCTTTTTGAATATTGGCACCACATTTGCCATGCGCTAATCCTGTGGGACATTCCCTGTTAGTATAGAATCTGCAAATATCAGAAATAAGGGTCTGGCTATGACATTACTTAATTCCCTTAGGATACGGGGGTGTATGCCATCCGGTCCTGGCGATTTGTCTATTTTAATCTTTTTAAGTCGCTGATGTACTTCTTCCTGGGTCAGACAGGACACTTTTAATGGGGAATTTATTTCAACATTCAGCATTTCATCTGACAGTTTATTTTCCTCAGTGAATACATTGGAGAGAAAAATATTTAACAGTTTTGCTTTCTCCTCGTCGCTCTCTGCGACTCCCCCCTCATTACTCTTTAAATGGCCGACACCTTCAGATTTATACTTTTTAACATTTATATAATTGAAGAACATTTTAGGGTTAGTTTTACTCTCTTTGGCAATTAATCTCTCGGTCTCTAGTTTGGCCGCTTTTATTAGTTTTTTACATGTTCTATTTTTTTCCTTATAGTTTTTCAGTGCTTCCGTGCTACCCTCCTGTTTTAGTGTTTTATATGCTTTCTTTTTGTCATTTATTGCTTTCTTTACAGTTCTATTTATCCACATTGGTTTCTTTTTGTTCCTTAACCTTTTATTCCCATACGGTATGTACCTCTCACAATGAGATTTTAGGATGCTTTTAAAGATATCCCATTTTGTGGCTGTATTTTTATTTGTGAGGACTTTATCCCATTTAGTTAGGCCTATGGCCTCTCTTAGTTGGCTAAATTTAGCTTTTTTGAAGTTTGGTTTTTTTGTTCCTCCCTGTAGAAACGCTCTTTTGGATGATAATTGGAAGGTTATTACTTTATGGTCACTATTTCCCAGGTGTCCCCCAACCTGCACGTCTGTTGTTCTGTCAGGCCTAATGCAGAGAACCCTTCCTGGTTCTTCACAAGGATAAGGCTGTTCTCCAGCCCATTTCCTTTTCTCCCGAAGGTGGTCTGTCTTCCACATCAATGAAGAAGTTGTCCTTCCTTCACTGTCCCTCTCCTCCACTCCCTAGGGAAGGGAGTTACGTCGTGACGTCAGGGCTCTGATAATTTTTGGCGGCCTCCAGTCCCTTCTGGCGTACGAAACCCCTTTTTTGTCATCCGGAGGTTCCACGCAAGGGATGGGCGGCTTCCAAGGTGGCAATTGCACGATGGATTCGGTCTGCAAATGCTGTACCGTTCCGCACCCAGTGCGGGGTTCCACCCTTAGGTGTGACGGCTCGCCCCACTGAGCGGTGGGCGCGTCTTTGGCTTGAGGCATCGCGCCTCGGCTGCGCGGTTGTGTAACCCGGCTAACTGTCCTCCTTACACACATTCACAAACTTTTACCAGGTGCATACTTATGAATTGGTGGACGCTGCTTAGGCTGCATGGTCTTGCAGGTGGCAGTTTCTTAGATACCAGCGGGGTTGCTTGCTTCCATGGGTCTGTGGTTTTTCCCTCCCCGTGGACTGCTCTTGAACGTCCCACGGTTCCTGTGTCCCCCAATGAATATGGGCGAGAAAAGGAGATTTTTGTATAATTTACCAGTAAAATCTCTTTCTCGCTCTTCATTGGGGGACACAGCACCCACCCCGTATTGTTGTTCGGCCACAGTTGTGGCAGTTGCTGGTTAGAACCCTGTTGGGTCTTTTGGCATGGTTGGTGTTCCATGTTTTTTCTTGGTTGGCTTGCTTCACCTACTGCGTGTACACAAAGTGAAGCTCTATCTCCAGGCTGGAGGGGGTATAGCTGCCAGGGGAGGAGCTAACAGCGTTATCTAGTGTCAACGCCTCCTAGAGGACATAGCTATACCCACGGTTCCTGTGTCCCCCAATGAAGAGCGAGAAAGAGATTTTATTGGTAAGTTATACAAAAATCTCCTTTTTTTTGTGGCCCCATTAAAATGAATGAGTCTGCATCCAGTCCGCAAAAAAATGTGGATCAGATGTGGACCAAAAATATAGTCATGTAAATGAGGCCTTAATGTTGTAAATTTAATGGACTAAGGGTACGGCTGCATGCACTTTTGAGCACAACATGTGTTGCACACCCAAGTATCACAAGGCAGCCATAGGAATGAATAGGGTCACAGCTTGATTAGCTCCTTGGCTGTGACATGTGAATCTCTAAAAATACAGTAGGGTTGTATTTTGTTTGAGTATGTCATGACTGCAGCAAACATGTCGCACTGTGACTCCATTCATTCCTATGGCTGCACCGTGACATGTAGGATGTACAGTAAGTGTAAAGTGGTGTGCAATAGCACCTTAAAGTTCCACTTTAAACTTTGGATATAATTCTCCTTTCCTTTGGTCATGGTTTCTAAAAGATGCATTATCTGAAGAATACTGCAAACTGTGAAAGCCTCCAGCAGATGCATGAAGTCATTCCCACCACCCAAATCCTAAATCACATTATAACCGTGTTCACGTATCTGCACAACTGATCTCTCGCATCGATTCTGTGACCAAATCTGTGTGTCTTTCACAATGCATTCATTTCATTTGAAATCCACTATGGGGGGAGGGGGTTGGGGACTTTGTCATCAGTCATTTCTTGCTACGAAAACCAGGGATGGTGGACACACATGGTTTAGCAATGTGCAGCAGAAATCTCAGCCCAGCCTTGGATTTCTGCCTTAGCTTTCAGATTGATTTTTTTTTTTTTTTGAAAAGAATAATTCAGCTTCTGCCATCATCTTGAGTATAGAGACCACTGTCCGAAGCCAATGGCTTTGGTAACATGTCTCATGATGCCCTTCCCAGGTATGGTCAGATTACAGCTACATTTACATACATTTTTTCAGATGCATGCCTAAAGCACAGATATTTTCTACAAGTAAAAATCTGTTCCATTTACCTGAATGGGGTTTGCAGAAATCCATGTGTGTCCCTCCAAAACATCCCTACTGTATTCAATTGAATGTAACTGATTTTCAGGTGCAGAATATTTATGCGACAAAATTTGTCATATGGGAAGGCACCCTAAGAAATTCACATAGGAAACTATGGCTTTCACTGCAGTTTCTCGTACAAGTGGATGTTGTACAAAAATATTCTGCAGCTTTATAACCTGCACCTTGGTTTGAATACTTTTGCAAGTAATAAAAATGTATGTACAATAATATATATATATATTTTTTTTTTACTATAGCCACTGAGTTATTTAATAATCTGTATAGCACCACCTGTTGTTGGTTATTTTTCTTATATCTCTGTCCACCTCGCTGTAGTGGACGCACATGCTCAGTTCGATCCTTCAACTGCCTCCTGAGTTGTAATATGGAGCGGGCTGCAGTACAAAGGACATTCTCCCTGAGCTGTGATAGGGAGAGAGCTGCAGCAGAAAGGACGCACCCCCTGAGCTGCCAGCTTGATATAAATGTAGCAGAGTAATTGGAACAATATATATGGGGCGGGGATATCTGGATCCTTGGAAGGTACAGGGCTGGTTTTAGATTTGTTAGAAAGGTATTGTAATGAACTATATGATGTTGGATTTTAATTTTTTTACTTTAAGACTTGAATAATTTTATACTGACTTTGGTGTCCATTTTTTTTTTTTTTTGTGTTTTCTGCAGACGGGAATATGGTCAGAGCTTGCTAAAATTGAACAAGCTTTTCTAAAGCCTCTCCATACAGGACTGAATATGTCCAGAGCCCATTACGAAGCAGAAATACGAAGTACAAATGAGAAAAAGAAAGGTGAGAAATGAGTCACTTATTCTGCGCTTTCCAAAAACAGAACAAAATGCAGCGGCTTCTGTGTGCGCTGTTCCCACTTAGCGAGCAGAATAGGTCTTCTCCCCTGACTTTCAGACTTTGATACTAATCCTGCATATTTTTTTTCCCAGGGTCCCACTCGGAGAAGCCACTTTGTACGGTAACCGCTGGGGGCAATAAGCTGCCTGACATGACTCCTGAGATGCAGCTTCAGGTGTGTTATTCCCCTGCATTAGCCATGTCTTCGGCCTCTGAGTGATCGGTATGGTCTAGATCCCTGTGTAATGTCATTGCGCTTATCTAAACAACATTAACCGTTTCTGACATTTTAGGTTCTACAGTCAGCTCTTTTCACATTTGATTTAATGGAAAGTGTCCTCGCCAGAGTCGAAGAGCTCATCGAATTGAAGCTAAAATCTGCACCAGATGAGAAAATTGGGTCAAGTAAAGATGTTTAGTGTTTGTTCTGTATTTATGAGTACATTTTAGGTAATAAATATTTTACAAGCTATAAAATCGTCATTTCTATTAATAAGCACATTCTGGTTTCTTGCTGTCCTTTCACATCATCTTACGTCTATTGACCTCTGGCTTTTCTTCACCAAGAGTGCCACACTCTAAGGGGGTCATTTATTAAACAGATAAATGCCTAAATTATAACAAATAACAAATATTTAGAAAAGGCTCCACCAGCAACCTACTGGAGCACAGCCTTTCAGTTTACCAGCTGAAAAAGAGGAATAAATCAATATAAATATAGGCTGGCTCACAGTATTTTTGCTTTAAAATTTATTAATACATTAAATCACAACAGGCTAACTGTGTCAGTATCAGCGTACATATATAGACAAAAATGTGTAAATAGGTATATAAGTGCGGAGCTCACGCACAAAACCTAAATAGCCGGAGTACTCCTAGGAATAAGACCTAATGGCTAAAGTTGGGCTGCAAGGGGTATTCTGTTGGACCAATCATATGTTCATGCTTTCAAATATCAATTTGCCGTGTAGTTGGAACTGGAGATTTTTTCGGGACAAAGCAAAATCTCCAGTTCCAACTACACGGCAAATTGATATTTGAAAGCATGAACATATGATTGGTCCAACAGAATACCCCTTGCAGCCCAACTTTAGCCATTAGGTCTTATTCCTAGGAGTACTCCGGCTATTTAGGTTTTGTGCGTGAGCTCCGCACTTATATACCTATTTACACATTTTTGTCTATATATGTACGCTGATACTGACACAGTTAGCCTGTTGTGATTTAATGTATTAATAAATTTTAAAGCAAAAATACTGTGAGCCAGCCTATATTTATATTGATAAATGCCTAAATTAGGTGTATTGTGCCGCAATCTGCAACTTCTCCCCTAAAAAAAAGTGGGTAGGAAGGGGACGAGCCGGCAGGCCCATCTCATTTACCATTTTCTACGCCTGTTTTAGGTGTAGAAAATGGTCTATATGTAAGACCGCTAGAACGCTATCTTACATTTAGAAGCGGCGGAGGATGCGCCGAAGTTATGTAGTGGCCTGTGTCTCTTCATAACTCTGGTAGATCCACCGTCGGGTATAGGGATTATGAAGACCGGCATCTAAAACACTGGTCTTAATAAATGTGCCCCATATTGTTCCCTTAGATGGTTGCTTGTGGAATTGCTCATTCGCATGAATGTGTATGAACAACTTTTAATGGAATCTGACTGATGTATGTGTATGGAGGCTCTTGATTATACTCTTATGGCAGATATGGGGGAAGGGGGGAGCTAGGATCAAGCATATTGGATTTGAACATCCTGAGTCCTGCCAGGAGATAAGCTGCTATCAGAAGTGCCTGGCAGTGCCTTCTCATTCTCTCCCCTATTGAATAAACACATACGCTTGGCTGAGTCCATTTATGGCTGGCTTTTCATTCTGCTCAGTACATATGTCATTAATTCTCCCCGTTCGTTTCCTGCATATGTACATACGACTGCATAAAAGCAGCCTCAGGTCACCTTAACACTGCACCGCAAAAGCTTCAAACATATTCTTAGTCTCCCACTCACCCAATGAGAACAAAAACATGTCCTACATATAAGACCTCTTTCACACGAACAAGTTTTCCGTCCGGGCGTGATGCGTGAAGCAAACGCATAGTATCCGGACTGAACTCTGATCCATTAATTTCACATATGTACACGTTTTTCACACATCTCTTCTGCGTTCAGGAAAAAGCGCATTTTCTATATTGTGTGTGTTTCACGCAGCTCTGGTTCCATAGAAGTAAATGAGACTTCAGTGAAAAACGGATTGCATCCGGATGACGTGCGTTTTTCACTGATGGTTGCTAGGAAATGTAGATTGTTATTCTTCAGGGTTTTTTTCATGTGCGTGAAAAAGGCATCAAAAACTAATTGCACCCGCGCTGAGAAAACTAAACGCAGTTGCAGACAAAAGTGATTGAACTTGCGTGCAGGACCATCCGTTTTTTCCTGAACAGACCCTGAGAGAATCTGTAACGCTCGTGTGAAAGAAGCCTTAGGGTCCATTCACACGTCCGTTGTTTCTTTCCTGATCTGTTCCGTTTTTTGCGGAACAGATCTGGACCCATTCATTTTCAATGGGTCCTGAAAAAAAATCTGACATTGAGCTGTCCGATTTTTTTCAGGACCCATTGAAAATGAATGGGTCCAGATTTGGTCCAGATCTGATCCGCAAAAAACGGAACAGATCAGGAAAGAAACAACGGACGTGTGAATGGACCCTTAGCCTCATTCACACATCAGTGTTCGGTCAGTAATTTCCCTCAGTGATTGTGAGCAAAAACCAGGTACGGCTCTAAACACAGAACAGGTGCAGATCTTTCCCTTATACCTTATGTCTGTGGAGGCTCCACTCCTGGTTTTGGCTCACAATCACTGATGGAAATCGCTGACGTGTGAATGAGGCATAAGGCTAGGGCTACACGACGACAATAAGTCGCGCAACACATAGGGCACAACTACACTGCAACATGTGTCACGCGACGTTGATCTCACACCAATGTCGCGTGACAATTTTTATAATGATAGTCTATGGTGTCGCACTGCGACGCGACAGTCGCAGAAGAATCCATCTTGGATAATTTTGCTACCGTCATGTCACAGTGCGACACCACAGTCTATCATAATAAAAATTGTGCGACAAAATGTTGTCGTGTAGCCCTAGCCTAAGGCTTCTTTCAGACCCCCAACTGGTAACACCCTTCTGGACCTTCATTGCAAACTGCTAGTAATTCATTTATAATTTCTAGCAGAAGTAATAAAGGTATGGCACATCATAGAGCCATAAGAATAGATGCTCCAGAATTGTTTGTACATGAGGAATGCATGTAGTTGTCAAGATCCATTTCAGTTCCCTTGCAGCCTATCCGTATTGTCAGGTAATGACAATGTACACATTTCCGCCACCAAATTTTGAAAATGTGCACTTTCTACTGCAGCTCCTTTTATACTCTTGTTCACTTTACTAAAGATTAACAAACATGAGAGGAAGAGATTTCAGCACCAAGGAAAACATCCACAATTTCAGGTATTGTCTAAATGTTATTATTTACCAAATACGTATTCATTTATACGTGCATATGCTGCCACATAAAGCTACTGAGGGAAACATTATATGGATCTACTTTAATGCTCATCATTAGAGATGAGCGAATTTCATATTTTGAAATTTGTTCACGCTTTGTTTAGTAGTAAAAGCAGAATTGCGTTATGGGTTCCGTTACCACGGACAATAACGCAATTCTATGACATTGCATAACGGAATGCCTTTAGAGGCATTCCGTTATAATAGAAGTCTATGGGCTGCAAAACGGATCCGTCAGGTTTCTGTTGTGCAGGGGAGTCCTCTCCTGCATAACGGAAACGGGATGGATCCGTTATGTAGGCCATAGACTTCTGTTATGACGGTATGAATAACGGAATGCCTCTAAAGGCATGCCGTTATGCATTCCGTCTTAGAATTGCGTTACGGTCTGTGGTAACGGAACCTATAACGCAATTCTGCTTTTACCAACAAACAAAGTATCAACGAATTTCATAACCTGAAATTCGCTCATCTCTACTCATCATCTCTAACATACTGACAACTACATGATAAGCAGTGAATCCCAATATAAGATGGGGTGGAAGTAGCAGACTGTGCATCAGCCACACAATCAGAGCTCATCTAGCGTTTTCCACACGGGGCTATTCTCAGCAATATGCATCTTAGCCTGGAGAAGTCTGTCTCGTATACTTTCAAGGTGAGGTTTGCTGGTAGCCTGCAAAATATATAATGCAAATTTAAATGGCCGTCTTCATGCTGTGTATTCTCCTCTACATAGATGTGCAGTAGATAATCTATACACTTCCAATGGGCAACTAAGCCAGTTTTCCTTTACCCCAGTTTTGATAAATCTCCCTCAGGCCTCATGCACACGAACATATTTTCTTTCCGCGTTTTTGTGGACCGTATACAGAACCATTCATTTCAATGGGTCCGCAAAAAAAACTGAAGTTACTCCGTGTGCATTCCGTTTCCGTATATCTGTTCCGCAAAAAAATAGAACATGTTTTATTATTGTCCGCATTACGGACAAGGATAGGACTGTTCTATTAGGGGCTGGCTGTTCTGTTCCGCAAAATACAGAATGCACACTGACCGCAAAATACATACGGTCGTGTGCATGAGGCCTCAGTCTGTCAAAACCACGGACAGAACAAGGATGCCACCTGGTCAGTTTTTCACAGATTCATTGCATGGAAAATTGATGAACCACGGTGAGAATTCACTGAGACATGTGCGGACCTCGGACCTTCCCTTAGTAAAGGCCTCTTTCACATGAACCATACAGATTGTGTAAGGATTTGTTCAGGAAAAAACGGACAGTTTTGCACGCAAGTTCAGTTAGTCTTGTCAGCGTTTGTTTTTCTGCGTGGGTGCAATCCGTTTTTGATGTATTTTTCACACATTTGAAAAAAAACTAAAGACTTACAAACTACATCTCCTAGTAACGATCAGTGAAAAACGAACTGATGCAATCCGTTTTTCACTGAAGCCCCATTCACTTCTTTGGAAACAGAGCTGAGTGAAAAACGCATAATCTAGAAGATGCTGCGATTTTCCCTGAATGCAGAAATGATGCATTAAAAATGTACTCGTGTACACAGACCTATTAAAATGAATGGGTCAGGATTCAGTCCGGATGCTATGCATTTGCTACAGATGGGAAAACTCGCTTGTGTGAAAGGGGCCTAAGTTCTGTATCCTCAAAACAGACAACGATGTGTGAAAAAGGCCTAACTCATTTGAATGGGGAGAGTCTACACCTGCATAGCCTGCTCTTACCTAGACCCTTGTAAGATGGTGCAATTAAAACTGAACACATTTTATTTAATTTTTTTTCAAGTTTTCAATGTGGTTGCAGTTTTTACAGACATTTCATATATTTTACCTGTAAAAACCAAAACTGCTGCGAAAACCGCATGCAGGTTTTCGCAGTGCCATTTTAAAGAGAATCTGTCACTAGGATCCTGGACTATTATCTGCAGTATTACTTGAGTAGTACCACAGATATTTTATCACTGCCCCCCCATTTACCCTTCTGTCCGCATTTAAAGCTGCGCCAAAATACACTGTAAGGACTGCTCTGCGTGCACACAGGAGTCCTCTCCATCATGTTATCACAACACAGCATTCTGAACTGTATTTTAAAGCGCACCTTTGAGTGCAGTGGGGGAACAGGGGTAGGAAAATAGCGATCTGGACTCTTTCATGTATTACTGCAGATAATAGACCAGAATCGGGGTGACATTTTCCCCGTCACAAACATTATTTGCTGAGCAGATTAATTGGCTTACCTTAGCTATGGTTAAAATGCTTTTAACCGTCTCCACGCTATTATGAGCAGGAATGATTTTTAAGTTACTTCCAAGAAACCTATGCAATAAGTGAGAAAGTTTAAGCCATATGTAACAGTGAGTATTATACATGCAAACTACAGATCTTTTTCTAAAGCAAGCAATAAATTATCTCTATGTCTGATGATGAAAGCTGTACTATTGTAAGGCCAGTCTGATCTTAGATCTGCATTGATCTGGGGGAGAGCAACTCTGATCTGGGGGCAGCGTCTCATCTGAGATTTGCAGTGATCTTGGAGGGATGGGGGAGAGTGTTATCTGAGATCTGCAGTGATCTAGGGCAGAGGGGTCTGATCTGAGGTCTGCAGGGATCTAGAGGATGATCTGATGTGAGATCTGGGGGGGATGTCTGTTCTGCAGTCTGCAGGGACCTGGGGAGGGAAGTCTGATCTGAGGTCTGCAGGGATCTGGGGGGTGGAGACTGATCTTCTATGGAGGCCTGATTTGAGATCTGGAGGGGGTCTGATCTGAGGTCAGCAGGGATCTAAGATCTGGGGGGAGGAGTCTGATCTGAGGTCTAAAGGTATCTGTGTGAGAGATGGCACATGCATTTTGAGGTTTGATCTGAGTGTGGGGGGCACATAATATTAGGGGTCTGATCTCAGTAGGGGTATCTGAGTGAGGAGGGGACATGAATATTGGGGTCTTTGATGTCTGCATGGATCTGAGGGAAGGGAGTTTAGGGGGCTATTTGTATTTTGGGGTCTGATCTGAGGTCTGCAGGGATATAATGATTTAGGGGGCCACGCAAATTTGGGGCCTGATCTGTGGGAGGGGAGGGGGTACATGAATTTGGGGTCTGATCTGAGATCCGATTTAAGGAATGGTGGGGTGGCAGTTATAGGGAGCCACATTAATTTTGGGTCTGATCTGATGTCTGCAGGAGGTTATAGGGGCTCACAAGAACTTGGGGTTTGTATAAATGTGGCGCTAATCTGGGGTCTGTTTTAATTTTGGGGTCTGGTCTGGGATTTTGTGCCTAAAGTTTGCTTTGGGGTCCATCATTTTCTAGTTCTGTACTTGTGTCCTTGGGTACATGGGGCAGCAGCGGGCACAGTATAGGTGGAAGCTACAGGATGGCAGTGTGGATAGTGGGTTTCTTTGCTATAGAGGGTGGGAACTGACTGCATAGGCAATGACTCAAGGCAGAAGTGTAACCTAATCAATTGCTCCTGTTATTTGTAACTAATATATGCAGTTTGATAGTACAGCCAAATAAACGTAACCCCTAAATCACAGTACCATCAAGGCTGTGATCATACACTTTGGTGCACATTAAAGCTATCTATGTTTACACACATCAGATTGGTTGCAGAAATGTATTCAAATGTATGGAAAATCTCACATGTAGCTAAACTAAAATTACAGTATGACAAGTCCCCCCCCTAAAGATATGGCATGTTCCCTGTGGGGAACTCATACCACATACTGAGAAGCTAGAACAGTTAAAGGGGTTCTGTCATCAGATTTGAGGCCTATAACCTAAACATATGGCCAGGTCCCTACTAATACCCTGAATCCGAAACTGACCTTATTAAATGTGCCTGTGGCTCTATTATCATATAAAACAGGTTTATATAACCTGTCACTCACGTACCAAATGTGTCCAAGGGGACGTCTCATCATGCAGGGTGCCCGGCTGCAGCCATCTCCTTTCGGTGCCCAGCGCCGCCTACCCACTAGAAATCACCGCCCTCCCTTTCTATAGAGCCGCCTTCCTCACCTCAGCGCCGCCTCCCTCAGCCAGATCCCGCACGTGCGCACTAGGTATAACCTGATGCGCCCGTGCGGACTCCTGGCAGCGGCCTTGTTGAGCGAAGTGCGCATGCGCCGGCCGTCGCACTTCGCTCAAACCTGCCTTGACCGCCCTATTGCAGCCATCCTCTCACAGCCGCACGAGATCTGGCTGAGGGGGCAGAAGATTTCGGAGGCGGTGCTGAGGTGAGGGAGGCGGTGATGACGTGAGATATGCGGCTCTATTGATAGGGAGGGCGGCGATTTCTAGTCGGAAGCACCGAAAGGAGCTGGCTGCAGCCGGGCACCCTGCATGATGAGACGTCCCCTTGGACACATTTGGTACGTGAGTGACAGGTTATATAAACCTGTTTTATATGATAATAGAGCCACAGGCGCATTTAATAAGGTCAGTTTCGGATTCAGGGTATTAGTAGGGACCTGGCCATATGTTTAGGGTATAGGCGTCAAATCTGATGACAGAATCCTTTTAATGCCGTTTTATACGCTGATCAGAACTGGATATAAAACAACGCTACATAACATAGAAGAATTGTGTAATATTGGATTTGTGCAGCAGCTTGACAGATGTTTGTGAACGGTGCAATCGCTTGAGTCATTGGAAATGTAAATGACATACCTGAGCTGAATACTGAACATTAAGTCACGTTCCTCCGGTCCGTGGAGAGCTGCCACTAGCACTAGGAAGCTGTTTCGATGAATAGATGTGAATTGCTGTATTTTATCAAAGGCATCTTCTCTCTGACTGCCAAGGGCCTCTTGGGCGTTTGCCAGCAAAAATGCTATGCCTCCATAAAGAGAAAAGCAACAGCTTAGCCTACGTACAGTGTAAGGCCCCATACACACAACCGCGTTTTGTTCCGCATATGATCTACACTTTTTGCGGATTGGATGCAGACCCTTTCATTTTATGCTCCAACCTTAGAAACAATACTCTGCAGTATAAGGGGGCATTCACATGACCCTATGTATTTTGCGGTCGTAAAATACGGATGATGTTCATGTGTTGCATCGGTTTTTATTTTCTTTTTGCGGACTTATTGACTTCAATGGGTCCGTGGTCCACATTTGTGGCCAATAATAGGATATGCTCTTTCATTTGAAGAACGGACATTCGGATACGGAAAGCTAATCTAAAAGAACATGTCTTTTGCTTCGGCCCAAATGTGGTTCATGGACCCATTGAAGTCAATGGGTCCGCAAAAAAAGAAGGATGCAACACGGACATAATCTGCATTTTATGGATCCGCATTTTGCGAACTGCAAAATACATACCGTTTTGTGTGAATATGCCCTCAAGCAGTAGTGGAGGTTAAAAGATCCTGTCAGATTCCCTTTAAGAGGTAAATCTCCATAAGGCTACTTTCACACTAGCGTTTTTTGCAGATCCGTCATGGATCTGCAAAAACACTTCCGTTACAATACAACCGCATGCATCCGTCATGAACAGATCTGTTTGTATTATGTGTAACATAGCCATGATGGATTTTCTATTGTGTCAGAGAAAACTGATTCGTCCCCATTGACTTACATTGTGTGTCAGGACGGACAGAAAAACACTGCAAGCAGCGTTTTGGGGTCCCCCTCCAGAGCGGAATGGAGACGGAACGGAGGCAAACTGATGCATTCTGAGCGGATCCTTTTCCATTCAGAATTAGTGTTGATCACGAATATTTGAATTTTAATCGCGAATATCGGCACTTTGAGAATTCGCGAATATTTAGAATATCGAAAAAAATATTCGTAAAAGCGAATATTCTTTTTTTTTAAATAACACTTTATGCGAATTTTTATGCGAATTTTCGCAATCAAGAAAATAATACCTGGAGATCACGAATTCGCTAATATATGGCAAATGTTCGCCCAAATATTCGCAAAATATCGCAAATTCGAATATTGCCCCTGCCGCTCATCACTATTCAGAATGCATTAGGGCAAAACTGATCTGTTTTGAACCACTTCTGGGAGCCCATGACTGATCTCACAAACGGAAAGCCAAAACGCGAGTGTGAAAGTAGTCTTACTAACGCCTTGCAGTAATTTCATCTATCAATAGTAACGTACCAGACAGAGGAAAAATGATAGATCCAGCTAACAGAGATTTTGAAAAACGGATTTTATGCTGTTGATTCCTCAGCGTTGCGATCACCTCATGATCCTGGAGAAATATCGGAAAGTGAGCAAGAAATCATCTCAAACGTCGTATGGTGATGGTGATTATCAGTAGCTTTAAAGGGCTTATTCTACACATTTCAAACACTTTTAGGCTGAGTTCACACAGGTGAGATTTCCGCGCGGGTGCAATGCGGGAGTTGAACGCATTGCACCCGCTCTGAATCCGGACCCATTTATTTCTATGGGGCTGTGCACATGAGCGGTGATTTTCACGCATCACTTGTGCGTTGCGTGAAAATCGCAGCATGCTCTATATTGTGCGTTTATCACGCAGCGCAGGCCCCATAGAAGTGAGTGAGGCTGAGTGAAAATCGCAAGCATCCGCAATCAAGTGCGGATGCGGTGCGATTTTCACGCATGGTTGCTAAGATGACAGTCTATTCACTGTATTATTTTCCCTTATAACATGGTTATAAGGGAAAATAATAGCATTCTTCACTACAGAATGCTTAGTAGGTGGTCAATTGAGGGTTAAAAAATTAAAAATAATTAACTCACCTTCTCCTCTTGATCGCGTAGCTGCCGGTCTCTTCTTACTTCTTTAATCATGAGCTGCCGGCTAAAGGACCTGTGGTGACATCACATGGTCCATCACCGTGGTGATGGACCATGTAATTGGACCATGTTATCGGTCCTTTAGCCGGCAGCTCATGATTAAAGAAGTAAGAAGAGACCGGCAGTTACGCGATCAAGAGGAGAAGGTGAGTTAATTATTTTTAATTTTTTAACCCTCAATTGACCACCTACTAAGCATTCTGTATTGAAGAATGCTATTATTTTCCCTTGTAACCATGTTATAAGGGAAAATAATAACATCTACACCAGTGTTTCCCAACCAGTGTGCCTCCAGCAGTTGCAAAACTACAACTCCCAGCATGCCCGGACAGCCTTTGGCTGTGCGGGCATGCTGGGAGTTGGAGTTTTGCAACAGCTGGAGGCACACTGGTTGGGAAACACTGATCTACACAACACCGAACCCAAACCTGAACTTCTGTGAAGAAGTTCGGGTCCGGGTACCACAGTCAGTTTTTTATCACGTGTGTGGAAAACGCATTGCACCCGCGCGATAAAAACAGAACGGAACGCAATCGCAGTCAAAACTGACTGCAATTGGGTACCTACTCGCGCGGGTTTGCCGCAACGCATCCGGGCGCGCTCGTGTGAACTCAGCTCATTTATCTAGATTAGAAGACTTTCTTCCATTTCTGTTGGTGGGCAGCAGCTCACATGAGCCAGGATGCATTGCATTAGCTGTGGTTAACCCCTTCTTCCCTGCACAGAAAATAGTCCCTATCCCTCTCAAGAGATTCATATGGTATGTGATGCTCCCACACCTTCTTCTCCACTGTAGAGAGATATACAGTAGCCATACAATTCTAGGAATATAGAAGTAGGGATAAATGAAAGGTGCCTGGACTACTTCACTGAGGGGAGGGGAAGGTTGCAGGGAAGATGCTGAGCTTGTTGGCCCACCTCTGATTTCAGGCAAGGGTGGACCACAAGCATAAACAGGGAATGACTTCCCTCTGGACCACTGTATTATAGAAGCGGCCATATTTTATATTAAAAAAATAGAACAAGATGACAAATGCTGCAGTATAAACCATCAGCTTGATTTCACGGTACCTGCAAAGTACTGCTCACGATCACAGTGGTGCTCCAATCCTCAGCCAGTTTTGCATCCTGAGCGGCCATTTTGATTGCGCCTGGTTGCTTTGATGGTAATTAAGCGAATGCAGAAACGTTTATTACTAAGAAATGAATATAGATGACATAGAATATAAAATATTGTACAACCGGATGTATTTCTGTATTACAATTAGAATGACATTCATGAGACAAGCCTCTAAAAAGAGGTTCTTCAGCAACTACAGTGTATATTACATGGTTGTCCACAATCCAGTATTTGGAGGGGCTGTTCATAATTTTCAGAGACAATCCTAGCAATTTTGGGCTGAAAATGGGCGTGGCTTCCATAAATGGGCGTGCCTGGGGCTTATACTATGACAAATATATTATACAGTTTTGTGCCTCAGCCACTACTGACTTTTTAAAACTTACCAAAATTGCCGTTGGTGGATTAGGGACAAATAGACTACTTTTACATGGGACCAGGGGCGGACTGGAAACTTAAAAGTGGCCCTATTTGGTAGTGGGGCCCCAATTGACAATACCGTATAGTGGCACATCATACCGCCTCAGCAGAGCCTAATACCACAGTGCATCACAAAATACTGCAGCACGGAATACCTCCCCAAAAACTGCCCCTCTGTGGTGGCCAGGGCCCGCTGTCTAGTTCTGTCCTCCTGCTCCAGTTGCCTTAGGATGGCAATACAGCTAGAGTCAGGAGGGGGGCGTCATATCATTACTTACATGGCTGGCGGCCTGAGAAGATTCCTGTAGGGACTATGGCCAGTCTGCCCCTGCGTGGGACACTAAAGCCCCACCAGTTTGCAGACCAGGACAGCCCGAGTTTTTGCAAGCACTGGGGGACATTTATCAAAAATGGCGTAATTTGCACCAAAAAAAGTACTAACATTACAAATCAAAAGCGGTGATTTGTTTCACCTCATATATCAAAGGGCGCACGCCACTTTTAAAATGTGACTTTTTAAAAATATAAACTCGATTATTCGCCTAGTTCTCTCGATTTGCAACATTTTAACGCCAATAGTACGGTACTAAAATGCGACTTGTTTTAAAAAAGAAATGTGCCATTTCAGCCAACCCTGCCCGACGAATTTGCAACTTTTGAAACATGTTTGCGACTTTTGAAGCATATTTGGATGTTTCCAGTGGTGAATTGCGACTTTTGTCTCAGGCTCAGGACGTTTTTGTTGAATGTCAATTTACTGACAAAACCCTGCTGTTTAGCTCATTTATATTATATAAAAATAAACGCATCCTGTTTTAACCCTTTAAGGACCCATGACGTAGCTGTAAGTCATGGGTCCGATCCCTAAACATGGCGCCCGCTCGCATGTGCAGTGGGCACCTTAGCTGCAGGGTTTCTGCTATTTTAAATAGCAGAGACCCGCGGCACATGCATGCGATCAGCCATATGCGCTTCCGGTCCGGTAACATTGTTTCCCGGCTGAGATCGGGGAATCTGTTACCTTGCGCTAATTGACCGAAGCCTCAAGCAGGCTTTAGCGTCAATTAGATGTGTATATCTATACAGGCCACTAGGTGGCAGCCTTGTATTGATATAGTGCAAAAGAATACTATGGGCAATCGAATGATTGCCAGTTATTGTCACCCAAGGTGACTTAAAAAAAAGTTTTTACAAATATAAAAAAATAATAATAATAAAAGTTCAAATCACACCGCTTTCCTTAAAATAAAAATACTTAACCAATAAAAAAAATACTTTGTGCACGTTTGTTCACCTGAGCGGTTCCCAATAAAGGGATTTTTTTGTACCGGACATGCTGCCTCCATCATCATTCAGTGGATTCCAATAAAAAAAAATAAACATCATGGGCATCCCCGCGTGCGGAAATGCCCATACTATCAAAATATAACAATATTATTGGCATACGGCAAATGGCATAGCAGGAAAAAATATAAAAACAGCCAATTTGCCATTTTTTGTCACTTCAACTACCCAATAATTTTTTTATAAAAAGTGATCAAAAAGTCGCACACACTTAAAATTAGTATCACTGAAAAGAACTGATTGTCCCGCAAAAAATTAGCCCTCACACAGCCCCGTACACATAGCTACAAAAAAGTTATAGGGGTCAGAATATGGTTATGAAAAAAATATATATAAAAAAACCTTTATCAGAATTTTTTCCCAATTCTACCCCATTTGGAATTTTTTTCCTGCTCCCTACTACATGTTATGCGACCGTAAATGGTGCCATTAGAAAGTACAACTTGTCCGGCAAAAAATATGCCCTCATAAGGCTATGTGAATGGAAAAATAAAAAAGTTAGGACTATGGGAAGGCGGGGAGTGAAAAATGAAAACGCAAAAATGGAAAATCCAAAGGGTCCTTAAGGGGTTAATACTTACTGATCACTTGTTCCTATGATGAGTTGGTATTTCTTTTCATAAATGTGAATTTTTGACAAAAAGTTGCATCTTTATGCCATAAATGCGACTTTTTTACACAAAACATAACCACATAAGCTGGCATTATTTAAAGGGCACAGAAAATAATGTTCGCTATCTACGCAAGTAGAAAACGTCACTTACCTGGCAGGTATCTTAATTCCTGTGGAAAGATTTAACGGGAAACTATTCCTTCATTTTTAGTTGATGGATTAATCATATGCTACAAATGCTACCATGGACCTCAAAACAGGACACTAAGCTGGTAGGGGTAAAAATAATATACACTGCTCAAAAAAATAAAGGGAACACTTAAACAACACAATGTAACTCCAAGTCAATCACACTTCTGTGAAATAAAACTGTCCACTTGGGAAGCAACACTGAGTGACAATCAATTTCACATGCTGTTGTGCAAATGGGATAGACAACAGGTGGAAATTATAGGCAATTAGCAAGACACCCCCAATAAAGGAGTGGTTCTGCAGGTGGTGACCACAGACACTTCTCAGTTCCTATGCTTACTGGCTGATGTTTTGGTCACTTTTGAATGCTGGCGGTGCTTTCACTCTAGTGGTAGCATGAGACGGAGTCTACAACCCACACAAGTGGCTCAGGTAGTGCAGCTTATCCAGGATGGCACATCAATGCGAGCTGTGGCAAGAAGGTTTGCTGTGTCTGTCAGCGTAGTGTCCAGAGCATGGAAGCGCTACCAGGAGACAGGCCAGTACATCAGGAGACGTGGAGGAGGCCATAGGAGGGCAACAACCCAGCAGCAGGACCGCTACCTCTGCCTTTGTGCAAGGAGGAACAGGAGGAGCACTGCCAGAGCCCTGCAAAATGACCTCCAGCAGGCCACAAATGTGCATGTGTCTGCTCAAACGGTCAGAAACAGACTCTATGAGGGTGATATGAGGGCCCGACGTCCACAGGTGGGGGTTGTGCTTACAGCCCAACACCGTGCAGGACGTTTGGCATTTGCCAAAGAACACCAAGATTGGCAAATTCGCCACTGGCGCCCTCTGCTCTTCACAGATGAAAGCAGGTTCACACTGAGCACATATGACAGACTTGACAGAGTCTTGAGACGCCGTGGAGAACGTTCTGCTGCCTGCAACATCCTCCAGCATGACCGGTTTGGCATTGGGTCAGTAATGGTGTGGGGTGGCATTTCTTTGGAGGGCCGCACAGCCCTCCATGTGCTCGCCAGAGGTAGCCTGACTGCCATTAGGTACAGAGATGAGATCCTCAGACCCCTTGTGAGACCATATGCTGGTGCGGTTGGTCCTGGGTTCCTCCTAATGCAAGACAATGCTAGACCTCATGTGGCTGGAGTGTGTCAGCAGTTCCTGCAAGACGAAGGCATTGATGCTATGGACTGGCCCACCCGTTCCCCAGATCTAAATCCAATTGAGCACATCTGGGACATCATGTCTCGCTCTATCCACCAACGTCACGTTGCACCACAGACTGTCCAGGAGTTGGCAGATGCTTTAGTCCAGGTCTGGGAGGAGATCCCTCAGGAGACCGTCCGCCACCTCATCAGGAGCATGCACAGGCGTTGTAGGGAGGTCATACAGGCACGTGGAGGCCACACACACTACTGAGCCTCATTTTGACTTGTTTTAAGGACATTACATCAAAGTTGGATCAGCCTGTAGTGTGTTTTTCCACTTTAATTTTGAGTGTGACTCCAAATCCAGACCTCCATGGGTTAAAAAATTGATTTCCATTTTTTTTATATTTGTGTGATTTTGTTGTCAGCACATTCAACTATGTAAAGAACAAAGTATTTCAGAAGAATATTTAATTAATTCAGATCTAGGATGTGTTATTTTTGTGTTCCCTTTATTTTTTTGAGCAGTGTATATATGGAAAGCCCCATTTTGTCCAGCTGAGGTGGCAATACTGAGGTGGCTTTTCTACAGGTCAGATATAAATTACATGACTGGAAAATGCGTCTCTAGTGTTAGCTCCATGTAGGAAGGCCTTTAAACACTTATTTATTTTTCATTTACCTCATACTAACCTGTTTTACCAAGTACTACTCCCAGGGCTTTTTCAGTCAGCAGTGGACAGTAGGCCTGGTTGCTATGGTAACTGCAGTTCAGTCACGAAATGCAATGCTTCATGTAACCAATAGGAGGCAATAGTCAGTGTCCAGTCTTGTGCGTTACCAATTGTGGTTTATACATTTTTCAGTATATGTAATAATCATATGTACGGCACCATTTTTGGTACATTTCTGCCTCAAAATCAGCTTCAAATCAGCTCCAAAAACGACTCAGAACAGCCTCCCAATTATTTCAATGGGGAGCAGCACTTCCTTCCTTTTTACACGTGTAAGAAGCAGCATGCCCTATCAGCCCTGGATGTCCCATTGAAATGAATATAAAGCAGAAAAAAACTGCTCCATAGAAGTCCATGCGTTTTTTGTGTGTTTTCCTCGCTAAAAATTCAGCTTTGTATTGAAGTGAACACTTTTTTTCACACAGAAAAAAGAAACGTGTATTCCACGTTGATTTTTGGTGAACGCTTTTGTTGCGCTGAAAGAAAACGTGCATTCCGCGCTGATATTTTAAGGGTATATTTCAAAATCAGTTGTGCGAAGAGCTTTATTTTATGGGGATACCAAGTAAGGCCTCATGCACACGAACGTATTTTGTTTCCGTGTCCGTTCCATTTTTTTTGCGAATAGGATGCAGACCCATTCATTTTGATGGGTCCACGAAAAATGCAGACAGCACACTGTGTGCTATCCGTATGTCCATTCCGTAGCCCCGCAAAAAAAAAATAACATGTCCTATTCTTGTCCGTTTTAGGCATTGTTACAATGGATCTGCAAAAAAAACGGTTGGCATACGGATGTCATCCGTTTTTGTTTTTTGTGAATCCGCAATTTACGGACCGCAAAACACATACGGTCATATGCATGTAGCCTAAGTATGAGTTTTTACATGTTTGAGTACTTGTGTGCAATAAAAACCCGCTTTATGAGAAAAAAGTCACTTTTAGGCCTCATGCACATGACCGTTCCGTTTTTTGTGGTCCACAAACCCGCAAAAATTGGAAGCCGCCCGTGTGCCTTCCGCAATTTGCGGAACGGAACAGGCGGCCCATTGTAGAAATGCCTATTCTTGTCCGCAAAACGGACAATAGGACATGTTATATTTTTTTTGCGGGGCTACGGAACGGAGCAACGGATGCGGACAGCACACAGAGTGCTGTCCGCATCTTTTGCGGCCCTATTGAAGTGAATGGGTCCGCATTCGAGCTGCAAAAACTGCGGCTCGGATGCGGACCAAAACAACGGTTGTGTGCATGAGGCCTTATATTTCTGCATTCTGAGCCATTTATTTTTCCATCAGCTCGGCTGTATGAGGCCTTTGTTTGTTACAGGTTGAAGTTTTTATTAGTACTATTTTCAGATAAATATATAATTTATTAATTCATTTTATTAAACAAAATGTTATTTTTTTTGGGGGGTGCAAAAAATTTAATTCTGCCACTGTTATTTGATTTTTTTTTATTTATTGTGCAGTTAAAATGACCATTTATCTTTTTTCTACAATTGCGGATGTTCTAAACTCTTTTTTTTTTTTAGAGAGATCTAGGAGAAATAAAGAAAAACTGGATTTTTGTACTCACCGTAAAATCCTTTTCTCGTAGGATGCATTGGGGGACACAGCACCATGGGTATATGCCCAGCTGCCACTAGAAGTAAAAAAGTGTTGGCTCCTCCTATCTGGGCTATACCCACTGCAGATGCAGGAGCAAACCAGTAGGTAGAAAAGCAGTAGGAGCACAAGATAAAACTGTAAGCTAACAAGTCCTAAACCAGAGAGGACCAACAGAAAAAACAAAGGGTGGGATCTGTGTCCCCCAATGCATCCTACGAGAAAAGGATTTTACGGTGAGTACAAAAATCCAGTTTTCTCTTGAATGCATTGGGGGACACAGCACCATGGGACGTCCTGAAGCAGTTCACAAGGGAGGGCAGAAAAACAGCCATGCAACGCAACTAACTCACGGCTGCTTGCAGAACCCTGCGACCCAAACTGGCATCAGCAGAAGCCAAGGAGTGGATGTGATAAAATTTGGAAAACGTATATGGACAGAGGCCCAGGTGGCGGCCTTGCAGACCTGGGAAGCTGAGGCCTGATGTCTAACCACCCAAGAAGCCCCGACCGCCCTAGTGGAATGAGCCGTCAACCGAAAGGGAGGAACACGACCCTTCGCAACATAGGCCTCCTTAACTGCCGACCTAATCCAACGGGATATCGTGGCCTTGCAGGCTTGCAGACCCTTGCGAGGACCCTCAGGGACCACAAAGAGGGAGTCTGACTGGCGGAAGGGCTCAGTCAACCGAAAGAGGCGAAGAGCCTTAATAACATCCAAAAGGTGGAGAGAACGCTCCCTAGGATGAGAGAGGTTAGGACAGAAGGACGGAAGGACAATCTCCTCATTAATGTGGAATGAGGACACCACCTTAGGGAGGAAGGAAGGGACCGGATGCAGAACCACCTTACCCTTGAGAGAGGCCAGCCGAAGGCCCTTTTCAAAGCCCGCCTGGAGGAAAGACAAGACTCTGGGAATAGAAAGGTAGAGAGGGTGAAACTGAGCAGCCTCACACCAGGAAAAATAAGTCTTCCAGGTACAAAGATAAATTCTGAAAGACTGGGGCTTGCGTGCGTGGAGCATAGTCTGGATAACAGACTCCGAGAGACCACGGAACCTCAGAACCGCGGCCTCAACAGCCACGCCGTTAAACACAGCTGATGTAAACTCGGGTGAAGTAGCGGACCTTGGGAAAGGAGGTCGGGACGTAGAGGGAGACGCATCTAGCGAGTAGGAACAGAAGATCTGCGTACCATGCACGGCGAGGCCAGTCCGGGGCCACCAGAATCGCCGGAACCCGGGTTGACTTTAGGCGCTTGAGAACCCTGGGAAGAAGCAGAATGGGCGGAAAGAGGTACACGAGACTGAACTGGGAACAAGGAAGGACCAGAGCATCTGAGGCCAGCGCCTGAGGGTCCCGGGACCTCGCGAAGTAACGCGGTACCTTGTGGTTGAGACGGGAGGCGAAATGGTCTATGTCCGGCGTGCCCCAACGTTGACACAGACAAAGAAACACCTCTGGGTGAAGAGACCACTTGTCCGGGTCGGGGCTTTGGCGACTGAGTGAGACTGCTGCCCAATTGTTGACCCCGGATATATGGACTGCGGAGAGGACCAAAACAAAGGACTCCGCCCACCGAAGAATGCGTGATGCTTCTTCCATGACCCTCACACTTCTGGTGTCCCCCTGATGATTCAGGTACGCCACCGCAGTGGAGTTGTCCATCTGGATTTGGACCGGAATAAAGGATAGAAGATGTGTCCAATGAGAGAGAGCCAGAAAGATCGCCCTGAGCTCCAGAATATTGATGTGCAGGGAGGATTCTGCTGCTGACCACAGGCCCTGAGCAGAGAGGGACCCGAAGACGGCTCCCCACCCCATCAGGCTGGCGTCCGTGGAGATCACCGGCCAACGAGGGGGAAGAAAGGACTTGCCCAGAGATAGGGTGCGAGGTAGAAGCCACCAGCACAACTCCTTGCGGACAAGATGGGGAAACTGAACCAGATGGTCGAGGCCCACCTGGGACTTTTCCCAGCTGGATAGGATCGCCAACTGAAGAGGCCTGGAATGGATTTGTGCAAATGGGAACCATCCGGTCCAAAACCCGCATGCACATCCGAAGAGGTAGAGGGGACAGCTTGCGAAGGCGAACCACTGCATCTCGGAGAGCCACCACTTTGTCCTGGGGAAGGAACACTCGACAAAGGCGAGTGTCTAAGGTAATGCACAGGAAATCCATTCTCTGGCGGGGAACCAGGGAGGACTTGGGATAGTTGACCAAGCACCCGAACTGAGACAGGACAGACAGGGTGATTGAAGGGTTAAATAGAATAAGCTATATGATCTGTGTTTGAATGACCGGATGTTGGGTGACATCATACTAGAGGGTGAATGTATTTACATTAGCCTTATTTCCATATAAGGAATTGTTTCTACTCAGCACCATTGTATATGTGAACCACATCTGTTTCCTATATGTATGTTGGTATAAAAGGCTGTATTGTTAAGATAAAATCAGAGCTGTTTCGAAGACCATGCTGTGTGTGTGTGTGTCTCATTTGACATAGCTCTCCAGGCGCCTGTCATTGGGGATGAAGGAGGAATCAGGGTGCATACAGAAGCAGAACACACAGGAATTCGGTAAGTACGGAAACTCCCTGCCTTTAGGACTGGGGAGATTCTGATGCTTTCCGAAAACTCTCTGTTGTTTTTATCTTGAATCCACTTCAGACACACTGAAAGGAATAGTATCTATCTTTAGGCAAGATAGACTATAAATAGACTACTGGCCAAGTCTAAAAGATAAATTCTTTAGGGAAGGATTTAAAAAAGGAATTCTTTTGGAAAGAATTCAAATATTGTCTGCACTCTGGTTTCTCTGGTCAGCCAATTTCTATCTCTTCTTATCTGTCGCTTTCTTATGCCCTCTTTTATGTTATGATGTTATGAAGCATTAAGTAATTTTATTTTATGCTGAAGGTAAGCAGCAAATGATACTGTGAAAACTGTACTAACTTTATTATGTGTGTCCTGGAGAACCGTAAGACGCCCCACCACTCTGGCGAGGGGAAACACGCTAACCCAGAAACTGGTGAATGCAAGTGACGGTTTTAAGGGATAATACTAACAGATAGTTGAGAAGGAAGTTGAGCATAGACATAAGTCCTCTCTACCCAGTTGACAGGAATTGTCGGAGCCTTTAAGGTTCAGTACAGCCAGTCCTGGGGAGAGTTCTGCTCTGCCTCCGTCTCAATTAAGTTATACGAAATGGGTGCAATGCAAGGAAAGGTCTCTCCACCCACTCCGTATCTAGGAGAAACATGTAAGGATTATGTAGCCCGGGTCTGTGGGACTGATTATTATTTAATTACTCCCTGGGTGGATAATATGGCAGGATGGACAGAGGGGATGAAGAGTATAAATTCGTTCCCTCGGAAAGGGGCTAATGACACCTTCCATATGGACATGGAAAAAGGGTTATGTTTGGGTGACACTGAAGCTTACCCATATTATGGTCCAGACCCCCAGTGGGACATGCAGTATATGAAGTTGGGAGGGGAAAATTGGCTTACTTATGCACCATATTGGTATGACAGACCAAATAAAAAGGTTAAGAAACAGAAGGCAGAGAACCAGGAGGGATATAAAAAGAAACATGAGTTAGAAAAAGAATTGACAAGGGGTTCACTTTAAAAGCCCCCTCCTCCCTATTTAGGAAATATCCCACAGATATATCCATCCCTTTCAAAAGATGACTTAGATTTACTGGCTGGATATACTGCTACCAACATCCAACCACATATAGCTCCCGCAGCCACCTCCGCAGTTGCCCCATCCTATGCCTGATCAGAGTGGTCAGGATCCAGCAGCTGGTGCTGTTGGTGATGTCATATCTCCCATGCGCCTTAGATCACAAAACTCTTTTCCCAAACCTGAACATATACCACATCCTGATAAGGACAGTGACCTTGAGGAACAGTTCCCTTTTATGACTGTAGGGGACACTGCCCCTAAACCCTCTTCATCTTCGACATTTCATTATTTGAAGAGAGCCTGTAAAGGGAGATGTCTGACTTAAGAGGATATGCGCCTTATAATAGATGGGATAGTTAGGCACAATTCCCCCTGGGATTGGAGTAAGGTCCCCTCTATAAGCACTTTAGAGCCCCCGAATACGCCGCCTGGAAATTATAAATTAAATACTGAGGCAGGCATAGACACAATGTGGGAACAAATTAAGTGTGAAATGGAGGTGTTTTCAGACTAGGTCCTCATTGCCGACTGCTGTAGCCTGTAAACAATAATCAGGAGAGTCTGTTATAGACTTTTGGAAGAGGTTTAATGAAGTTTGGACTCTGGAGGCAGGAATGAGTATTCAGGATAATATGCATTCTATACTCATTCAGACTTTCCTTACCAATCTACAGCCACATCTCCAGCTTACTGTTAAACAAATGATCTCCGAATGACCTAGTCTTAATAAAGATCAATTCCAAAAAGAGTTAATGGAGAAAGATGCGGCGGGTTGTTTTGAAATGGTAAGACCTAAAGAGGCCCATTACCAAACTCAGGATAGGAATTGTCCCTCGAATCAGCCCAATAGGGGAAGTGGCAGAAGAAGGGATAGAGGGCCATGCTCTGGGAGAGAGGGGAATAATAGAAATCGTCCTGCAGGTTGCTTTAATTGTGGTAAGACTGACCACTGGATCAGTCGATGCCCTTACCCACTCGGGCAACATGCCCTAAATGATACCCAAGCTCCAGGCACCCAACGATATCCACAAGATCAGACCTGAGATCTCCCATCCCCCCCCCCCCCCCCCCCCACTGCCACAGCCCCAGCCCCAGAATAATACCCCTCGTTTTCCCTTAGGCTGGGGGCAGCAGACATCACAATGAGGATGCCCCGGGGACAGTATCCCAGCATTCACTCTCATCACAAACCACTATAAGGAATCACCACTGATTGTGTTAACCATAGAGGGACTTCCACTCCCTTTTCTTGTGGATTCTGGTGCTACTAGTAGTACTATATGTGAGGATTATTATAGTGGTCCAAGAGAGAATGCTGAGCCCTCTGTGGGAATTAATGGAATACTGACCAGATCTTATAAAACTCCTCCCCTCTCGATCCAACATCCATACAAGCACCAGTCAATGTTCACACACAGTTTTAGGATCATTCCAAATTGTCCTGTGAATTTATTAGGGAGAGATTTGTTTGTTCTGTTAAGGTTGCAGTTGGGGATTAGCAAGATGGGACACCTACATGTCACATCCTCAATTATGCCCATTCATGTACCAAAGGATAATTGTTTTTTATATTTGGAATGCCAACCACAGGATCCGCTACTTGATCCGGTTCCTCTTGAGGTTTGGGCAAATACTGACCAAGATGTTGGCCTTATCTCTTGTACACCATATAAGGCAATGCTTAAGCCTGGCGCTGCACCTGTTTATATTAAACAATACTCCCTTTCCCCAGAAAAAGAAAAGGGTATTGAGTCTATGTTGATGGAATTCCTAGAGGCAGGGGTTTTTGAGGAAATTATTTCCCCCTATAATACACCTATCAACCTAGTGAGAAAGGCTGATAATACCTTTAGGTTTGTCCAGGATCTTAGAGCGGTAAATGCACAGATCATACCCATAGCCCCTGTGGTTCCAGACGTACCATCTCTGCTATCGGCTATTCTTGCCCATGCAGAGTTTTTCTATGTTATTGATTTAACCACCTCAGCCCCTATAGCTTAAACACCCTTAATGACCAGGCCACTTTTTACACTTCTGACCTACACTACTTTCACCGTTTATTGCTCGGTCATGCAACTTACCACCCAAATAAATTTTACCTCCTTTTCTTCTCACTAATAGAGCTTTCATTTGGTGGTATTTCATTGCTGCTGACATTTTTACTTTTTTTGTTATTAATCGAAATCTAACGATTTTTTTGCAAAAAAATGACATTTTTCACTTTCAGTTGTAAAATTTTGCAAAAAAAACGACATCCATATATACATTTTTCTCTAAATTTATTGTTCTACATGTCTTTGATAAAAAAAAAATGTTTGGGTAAAAAAAAAAAATGGTTTGGGTAAAAGTTATAGCGTTTACAAACTATGGTACAAAAATGTGAATTTCTGCTTTTTGAAGCAGCTCTGACTTTCTGAGCACCTGTCATGTTTCCTGAGGTTCTACAATGCCCAGACAGTACAAACACCCCACAAATGACCCCATTTCGGAAAGTAGACACCCTAAGGTATTCGCTGATGGGCATAGTGAGTTCATAGAACTTTTTATTTTTTGTCACAAGTTAGTGGAAAATTATGATTTTTTATTATTTTTTTTTTTCTTACAAAGTCTCATATTCCACTAACTTGTGACAAAAAATATGCCAACTTTGTATAAAAAAATGGTAAAAGTTGTCTTTTGCCGAGATATTTCTCTCACCCAGCATGGGTATATGTAAAATGACACCCCAAAACACATTCCCCAACTTCTCCTGAGTACGGAGATACCACATGTGTGACACTTTTTTGCAGCCTAGGTGGGCAAAGGGGCCCACATTCCAAAGAGCACCTTTCGGATTTCACCGGTAATTTTTTACACATTTTGATTTCAAACTTCTTACCACACATTTGGGCCCCTAGAATGCCAGGGCAGTATAACTACCCCACAAGTGACCCCATTTTGGAAAGAAGACACCCCAAGGTATTCGCTGATGGGCATGGCGAGTTCCTAGAATTTTTTATTTTTTGTCACAAGTTAGCGGAAAATTATGATTTTTATTTTTTTATTTTTTTTTCCTTACAAAGTCTCATATTCCACTAACTTGTGACAAAAAATAAAAACTTCCATGAACTCACTATGCCCATCAGCGAATACCTTGGGGTGTCTTCTTTCCAAAATGGGGTCACTTGTGGGGTAGTTATACTGCCCTGGCATTTTCCAGGGGCCCTAATGTGTGGTTTGTAGGTAAATGACCTGTGAAATCCGAAAGGTGCTCTTTGGAATGTGGGCCCCTTTGCCCAACTAGGCTGCAAAAAAGTGTCACACATGTGGTATCGCCGTATTCAGGAGAAGTTGGGCAATGTGTTTTGGGGTGTCTTTTTACATATACTCATGCTGGGTGAGAGAAATATCTCGGCAAGAGACAACTTTTCCCATTTTTTTATACAAAGTTGGCATTTGACCAAGATATTTATCTCACCCAGCATGGGTATATGTAAAATGACACCCCAAAACACATTGCCCAACTTCTCCTGAATACGGCGATACCAGATGTGTGACACTTTTTTGCAGCGTAGATGCGCAAAGGGGCCCACATTCCTTTTATGAGGGCATTTTTAGACATTTGGATCCCAGACTTCTTCTCACGCTTTAGGGCCCCTAGAATGCCAGGGCAGTATAAATACTCCACATGTGACCCCATTTTGGAAAGCAGACACCCCAAGGTATTCAATGAGGGGCATGGCGAGTTGATAGAATTAATTTTTTTTTGGCACAAGTTAGCGGAAATTGATTTTTTTTTTTTTCTCACAAAGTCTCCCTTTCCGCTAACTTGGGACAAAAATTTCAATCTTTCATGGACTCAATATGCCCCTCACGGAATACCTTGGGGTGTCTTCTTTCCGAACTGGGGTCACATGTGGGGTATTTATACTGCCCTGGCATTCTAGGGGCCCTAAAGCGTGAGAAGAAGTCTGGAATATAAATGTCTAAAAAATTTTACGCATTTGGATTCCGTGAGGGGTATGGTGAGTTCATGTGAGATTTTATTTTTGACACAAGTTAGTGGAATATGAGACTTTGTAAGAAAAGAAAAAAAAATATTTCCGCTAACTTGGGCCAAAAAAATGTCTGAATGGAGCCTTACAGGGGGGTGATCAATGACAGGGGGGTGATCAATGACAGGGGGGTGATCAGGGAGTCTATATGGGGTGATCACCCCCCTGTCATTGATCACCCCCCTATAAGGCTCCATTCAGATGTCCGTATGTGTTTTGCGGATCCGATCCATGTATCAGTGGATCCGTAAAAATCATACGGACATCTGAATGCAGCCTTACAGGGGGGTGATCAATGACAGGGGGGTGATCAGGGAGTCTATATGGGGTGATCACCCCCCTATAAGGCTCCATTCAGATGTCCGTATGTGTTTTGCGGATCCGATCCATGTATCAGTGGATCCGTAAAAATCATACGGACATCTGAATGCAGCCTTACAGGGGGGTGATCAATGACAGGGGGGTGATCAATGACAGGGGGGTGATCAGGGAGTCTATATGGGGTGATCACCCCCGTCATTGAACACCCCCCTGTAAGGCTCCATTCAGACGTCTGTATGCGTTTTGCGGATCCGATCCATCTATCAGTGGATCCGTAAAAATCATACGGACATCTGAATAGAGCCTTACAGGGGGGTGATCAATGACAGGGGGGTGATCAATGACAGGGGGGTGATCAGGGAGTCCATATGGGGTGATCAAGGGTGAATAAGGGGTTAATAAGTGACAGGGGGGGGGGTGTAGTGTAGTGGTGCTTGGTGCAACATATTACTGAGCTACCTGTGTCCTCTGGTGGTCGATCCAAACAAAGGGGACCACCAGAGGACCAGGTAGCAGGTATATTAGACGCTGTTATCAAAACAGCGTCTAATATACCTGTTAGGGGTTAAAAAAAACACATCTCCAGCCTGCCAGCAAACGATCGCCGCTGGCAGGCTGGAGATCCACTCTCTTACCTTCCGTTCCTGTGTGCGCGCGTTCACAGGAAATCTTGCGTCTGAATCAACCACCTCCAGGACGCGTCGCTGCGTTCGGCGGTCCGGAGGTGGTTAAAGAATGCATTTTTTTCTGTCCCAGTTGACAAGGAGACACAGCCACTCTTTGCCTTCACATTTAAATTTCGCCAGTATACTTGGTGTAGAATGCCTCAGGGTTATGTAGACTCCCCAGTAGTCTACTCCATTGTCCTCCAAGTTACACTGCGCTCTTGGACTGCCCCTCATGGTTCTGTCCTTCTACAATATGTGGACGATCTCCTCATATGTAGTTCTACTCTGGAGGCCTGCCAGGCAGACTGTGTTAGTTTATTACTGTGGTTATGTGAATGTGTAACAATAGTAAAGATGGGCACTCTAATATCCAGAACCACCGAGTAGTTTGTTCATAATATTTAATCAGAATAAAACAAATAATAACAATATCATAAAATACAATCAATAAATCCAGTATCTAAAATAGGCCTACAAACAAAATATGAACAATCTTATAATTAATTCTAATAGCCGCTATAGATGGGGTAGATAAAACTGGTGATATGCTGCCACCAGAACAATCTCCGGTTACAATGGTTGAATAAGTCGGGCGGGTATTCAATAGGCACCTGCAGATAATCCCCAAGTGATGTGTTACACAAAGAAAAATATATAAACGTGAAGTGCAATATAATGCAATAATCCAAGTGCAATATAATACAAATAAAACCAAGAAAAAGGGGTAAAATAGAAATAAATAGATTATAGGATGCTGGTGATCACTATTTTCGTGAAAAAAGAGACAAAAAAGTCAATTTAAATTGTGCAATGTTGCTGTATATGAATAGGTGATAGTCAATCACTATTTAAATTGCATATGCTGCCCGTGTTCAACAAGATTTTGTAGTGGCAATTCCACAACTGTAGCTAATACCTCCGGGTATAGCTATTTTGTTCCAATGGTCTGGTCAGTGTTAAATGCTCTCCATGATCAACCAGAGAAAATGCAGAGAAAGTGCAATGTCAATTATTTAACAATCGCTGTGCCTTGTAGTAGTACTCACGCTTGATGATATAGTCCGATCTGTAGCGTGGCTGTAAGAAGGCTTACCTCACATATGATATAAGGAGGTACCTTGCTAGTATGTCTTGACTCTATGGTCCGCTTTCGCTGTTAACCGCAGTTGTCCAGAGCCGACCGTGGTTCCCAGGTTTCACTCTGGTTGAATCAAGGGCAGAATCTGGATGCGTCTGCACTGGGCGTTTCTCACTGCTCCATGTGGTTGGTTTAATTATTCCAGCTGATTTCTGCTATCCATGTGTTACCAGACTATGGCCAGTAGATCTGGTATTGATTTGGTGGAAGCGCTTTTTCTAGATATCAATCATCATATTGAAAATCTAGTTCTGCCGGTTTTCTGCCAGGATTAGTTTCTTATCCGTCCACGCCAGACGCGTTTCGAAGGTTGGACTACCTTCTTCCTCAGTGGCTTTGGTAAGAACTGCCTGGCTATCCGGCTTTTATTCCTCTAGCTATCAAAGAGGGTTGTTTATTAACCCTGGAGTGGATCTTGTGGATCTGGTAGTCGTTTAGACATATCATTTTTTCAATATGGTTCCTATGCGTTTTTTTATGCAGTTTTTTATTATTTATTTCTCTGGCTATCAAGAGAGTTCTTTATTAATCCTGAACAGGATCTTGTGGATCCAATAGTCTTTTGGTCAAGCGGCTTTTTCACCTTAATTCCTATGTGGTTTTCTGGTGCGGTTTTTTAGTGCGTTTCTTTCTGTGGTTTTTTTTCATGCGGTTTCTTACAAAAATCTCATAAATTCTTTTATAACCACACATAACTCTGTTTGCAATGAATCACTTTTGTGGGAACTGGTTATATTCTCGCATTAACTCGCTTTTCCTTTCAAAGTAGGAAATCAAACATCTCAGCGGCATCTAAATAATTTATAAAATTATACATATCAATGGTAATGCATAAGATGGACCCATACCCTAGACTATATAGGAACACCTATAGATTTGGTGTATCTGGTATGGTGGGTTAATCACAGTATGCATTACCTGATATCTATCATAGAAATATAAAATAAACATGTATATAATTTAATAAATATCATAAAAGGTTTTTTAGCAAAAAAATTTTTTAATTTATTTATTATTATTAAAAACATTTCTAAATTTTATTTCAAGAGAGAAACGTGCAAGTGAGTAACGCAGGGAGGTCTGTGGGAGAAAATTTTACAGAGGGTTCCCACTTAAAGACTTAGGTAGTGGATTATTAACCCTGTATGGTCCATTTATCGTGTATTCTATTCTGGTGTGCAGTAGTAGTCAAGGGAATACCAGATGATTTCATGTAGGAGGAATGCTCGTGATGTATTTGGGTTGGGAGCCTTCCGACCAGGAGGGGTCACAGTGCTGGTAAACAGCCAAACTGGTACCCCCCGTGATCCGGAGGCATCCAACCCATTAAAGGAATCCGAAGATCTCGAGTTCGGCATTTAATCCGGCTGGTGCCAGACTGCCAAACTCGAAAATTCTTCTTGACTCCACCCTTGACATTCGGGCAATATGATTGCCTCCCCTCCAATGTCGATCCAGCTGTTCAAAAGCTGCGAATTTCAAGGTTTTTGGATCTTGGTTATGAATCAGTTTAAAGTGTCTGGACAATACATGCTTATCATAGCCCTTTTTAATATTGTTTATGTGTTCCGCTATTCTTACTTTTAATGGTCTTTTTGTTCTACCTATGTATTGTTTGCCACACATACATTCTATTATATATATGACATTTGAACTATTGCATGTTAAAAGTTTTTTAATCTCAACGGAGAAGGTATTTTGGGTTGAATTCACTCTTGTGGTTTTTCTAGCAAAGGATGTCGTTTTGCAGTTCACACAGCGTCCACATCTGTGGAAACCACTGCTTTTAAGCCAATTGTTAGTGGATCCTTTGGTCACTACTCTCTGTTTAATTGATGGCGCTATTTTCAAACCCAAATTTGGTGCTTTCGTATATACTATCTCCGGTATTAAGGGAACTAAGGGGCCTATGATTTTGTCCTTCTGGATCAGATGCCAGTGGTTTTTAATAATCCGCTCAATTTTTTTATGCTGTGTATTGTATGGTAACTGTGCTCCCAACCCAAATACATCACGAGCATTCCTCCTACATGAAATCATCTGGTATTCCCTTGACTACTACTGCACACCAGAATAGAATACACGATAAATGGACCATACAGGGTTAATAATCCACTACCTAAGTCTTTAAGTGGGAACCCTCTGTAAAATTTTCTCCCACAGACCTCCCTGCGTTACTCACTTGCACGTTTCTCTCTTGAAATAAAATTTAGAAATGTTTTTAATAATAATAATAAATAAATTTAATTTTTTTTTAGCTAAAAAACCTTTTATGATATTTATTAAATTATATACATGTTTATTTTATATTTCTATAATAGATATCAGGTAATGCATACTGTGATTAACCCACCATACCAGATACACCAAATCTATAGGTGTTCCTATATAGTCTAGGGTATGGGTCCATCTTATGCATTACCATTGATATGTATAATTTTATAAATTATTTAGATGCCGCTGAGATGTTTGATTTCCTACTTTGAAAGGAAAAGCGAGTTAATGCGAGAATATAACCAGTTCCCACAAAAGTGATTCATTGCAAACAGAGTTATGTGTGGTTATAAAAGAATTTATGAGATTTTTGTAAGAAACCGCATGAAAAAAACCACAGAAAGAAACGCACTAAAAAACCGCACCAGAAAACCACATAGGAATTAAGGTGAAAAAGCCGCTTGACCAAAAGACTATTGGATCCACAATATCCTGTTCAGGATTAATAAAGAACTCTCTTGATAGCCAGAGAAATAAATAATAAAAAACTGCATAAAAAAACGCATAGGAACCATATTGAAAAAATTATATGTCTAAACGACTACCAGATCCACAAGATCCACTCCAGGGTTAATAAACAACCCTCTTTGATAGCTAGAGGAATAAAAGCCGGATAGCCAGGCAGTTCTTACCAAAGCCACTGAGGAAGAAGGTAGTCCAACCTTCGAAACGCATCTGGCGTGGACGGATAAGAAACTAATCCTGGCAGAAAACCGGCAGAACTAGATTTTCAATATGATGATTGATATCTAGAAAAAGCGCTTCCACCAAATCAATACCAGATCTACTGGCCATAGTCTGGTAACACATGGATAGCAGAAATCAGCTGGAATAATTAAACCAACCACATGGAGCAGTGAGAAACGCCCAGTGCAGACGCATCCAGATTCTGCCCTTGATTCAACCAGAGTGAAACCTGGGAACCACGGTCGGCTCTGGACAACTGCGGTTAACAGCGAAAGCGGACCATAGAGTCAAGACATACTAGCAAGGTACCTCCTTATATCATATGTGAGGTAAGCCTTCTTACAGCCACGCTACAGATCGGACTATACCATCAAGCGTGAGTACTACTACAAGGCACAGCGATTGTTAAATAATTGACATTGCACTTTCTCTGCATTTTCTCTGGTTGATCATGGAGAGCATTTAACACTGACCAGACCATTGGAACAAAATAGCTATACCCGGAGGTATTAGCTACAGTTGTGGAATTGCCACTACAAAATCT
This sequence comes from Bufo bufo, assembly GCF_905171765.1. NCBI lineage: Eukaryota > Metazoa > Chordata > Amphibia > Anura > Bufonidae > Bufo > Bufo bufo. The sequence goes on from NC_053397.1 coordinate 54,026,298, forward strand.
TGTTGAACACGGGCAGCATATGCAATTTAAATAGTGATTGACTATCACCTATTCATATACAGCAACATTGCACAATTTAAATTGACTTTTTTTGTCTCTTTTTTCACGAAAATAGTGATCACCAGCATCCTATAATCTATTTATTTCTATTTTACCCCCTTTTCTTGGTTTTATTTGTATTATATTGCACTTGGATTATTGCATTATATTGCACTTCACGTTTATATATTTTTCTTTGTGTAACACATCACTTGGGGATTATCTGCAGGTGCCTATTGAATACCCGCCCGACTTATTCAACCATTGTAACCGGAGATTGTTCTGGTGGCAGCATATCACCAGTTTTATCTACCCCATCTATAGCGGCTATTAGAATTAATTATAAGATTGTTCATATTTTGTTTGTAGGCCTATTTTAGATACTGGATTTATTGATTGTATTTTATGATATTGTTATTATTTGTTTTATTCTGATTAAATATTATGAACAAACTACTCGGTGGTTCTGGATATTAGAGTGCCCATCTTTACTATTGTTATAATATTTTGGTGCCTTGAGTGCGACATCAGATAGGTGCACCTTACCATCTCAAACCAGGAGGCAGAGCCGTCCTTTATCTTGATGTTATGTGAATGTGGTCACAAAGTTTCTAGGAAGAAATTACAATGGTGTATGGAAAGTGTTGAGTATTTGGGCTTTGTTCTCCGTAAAGGTGAGAGGAAAATCAGCCATGCCAGAATTACCGCTGTACTGGGTCTGCCCCGCCCACAAACCAAGAAAGACATGTTGACCTTTCTTGGCATGATTGGTTACTGCCGCCAATGGATTGCTGATTGTTCCTACTATGATAATATTCTGAGACAAGCCACTAATACTGATATGCCTGACTTCATTAAATGGTCTAATGAAATGTTACAAGCTTTTAGTCATTTGAAATGTGCAATGGTTTCAAGTCCTGGTTTGGGCCTACCCAACTATGGCGTGATGTTTCACTTATTTGCCAGGGACAATTGTAAAACCATGGCGGGAGTCCTGGCGCAAGATCATGGAGGCAAATTCCACCCTGTTGCTTTTTTCTCAAAAGTGGTTCCCATACAGGTTCAGGGCATGCCTGTGTGTCTCAGGAGTTTGACAGCCTGTGCTATGGTCGCTGAGATGGCCACGCCTATCACCCTAGGTCAGTGTTTCCCAACCAGTGTGCCTCCAGCTGTTGCAAAACTACAACTCCCAGCATGCCCGCACAGCCAAAGGCTGTCCGGGCATGCTGGGAGTTGTAGTTTTGCAACAGCTGGAGGCACACTGGTTAGGAAACACTGCCCTAGGTCATCCCACCACTCTGCATACCTCACACAATGTTCAGGCCCTATTGAAGAACATACATACACAACATATGTCAGCACAAAGACTGAGTGGATATGAAGTTTTGTTGCTATCTAATCCTCAATTTCATATCAAATACTCAGCACCCACATTCGGTCCAATGGCTATACTGAATGCCCTACTTGGCTACAAGGGAGAGCAGGATGATTTGCCTCCTCCCCATGCATGTACTGAACTTATACATGAACATACCTCACCTAGGCCTGACTTACAGTCCACACCCATTGAAGGAGCACCTGATATTTTTGTGGATGGATCCTGTTCCCGCCCCAATGACAACACTTATCATGCAGGATACGCTGTGGTTCAACTCCCTGATGTTATTCTAGAATCGAATCCTATACCTTTTCAGTCAGCCCAAGCAGCTGAACTGATTGCCCTCACTAGAGCTTGTTGTCTTTTCGAGGGGAGAGATGTAAATGTATACACAGATTACAAATATGCCTTTGGGGTTGTACATGATCATGGGGTAATCTGGCAGAGGAGAGGCTTCATAGCTGCAGATGGGAGGCAAATCTCACATTCCACCCTAGTACATGATCTCCTGGCCGCCATCCAATTACCAAGCAAAGTTGCTATTATCCATTGTAAGGCACATACTGGTCTCCAAACGCACATAGCTAAAGGGAATGCCCTAGCTCAGTGATAGGCAAACTGCGGCTCTCCAGCTGTTGCAGAACTACAACTCCCAGCATGCAAAGACTGCCTACAGCTTTCAGCCTACAGCAGGGCATGGTGGGAGTTGTAGTTTGGCAACAGCTGGAGAGCCGCAGTTTCCTATCACTGCCCTAGCTGATCGGGCAGCAAAAAAGGCTGCTATTAGAACGGCAGCAACAGTTCAAATGCCCTCCCTACTTCCAGACATTACCCTTACTGATAATCTATTGCTAAGCCTCCAGGATTTGGCTACCAGTAGTGACAAAATAGAATGGCAGTCGGTAGGTGCAGTACATAAACCCTGATACGGGTCTTATCTGCAAAGAGGGGAAACCATGTATTCCAGTTGCAAGCGCCCCAATTTTAATTGCACAATATCATGGTCTTGACCATAGGGGAGCACAGGCAACCACTGACCTTATTCGGAGAGATTTTTTCATACCACGTCTTAGATCAAAGGTACATTCTTATGTTTCACGGCCCCCCACATGTGGTAAAGCGCAGTCATGCAGAAGAGGTTTTTGCAGACTGGGGCTTTGAGGGCTTGTGGCGAGAATGCCAGGCAGGCCTGGCCTTGAAGGAAGGCCCCCCCGACTTCTTGTTCGAGCGGGAGGAAGAATCCCGAAAGGAGCAAACCTTTTTGGACCTTGAAGTCGCCAAGGGAGGGCGACGGCGGTGAAGGCAGTTCTGGGGGAGGAGGGAGCCTTTACCTCCCGTGGCCTCTGAAATAAGTTCCACCAGGCATTTCACAAACAGCTTTTCACCCTGAAAAGGGAGAGAGATCAGCACCTTTTTGGAAGCCATATCTGCCACCCATGAACGGAGCCAGACCGTACGGCGGATGGCCACAGAGTTAGCAGCCGCCCTGCTAGACCGGCGAGCCGATTCCAGGGAGACATCACATAGGTACCGGGAAGCCTGGAGAAGCGGAGAGGCAAGAATGGAAACCTCACCTGGAGCAGAATCCAGCAGCAAACGGATGAGCTGCTTGGACATGACCGCGCAGGCTTTGGCAACCCAGGAGGCGGCAAAAGCAGGCTGAACAGCGAAGCCTGCCGCTACAAAAACGGCCTTAGCCAAGGAATCAATCTTCTTGTCAGCGGGATCCGACAAGGAAGCCGCATCAGCCAAGGGAAGGGTGGTGGCCTTGGCCAAACGGGCCACCTGAGGATCAACCAGAGGTGGGACTGACCAGAGGTTCACGGATTCTGCACTGAAAGGAAACAGAGCGTCCGAACCCTTAGAGATAAGCAGGCGCTTATCAGGCTGATGCCACTCCCTGGCCAGGAGTGTGTTGAGGTCCGGGTGGTTAGGAAAAACCAACACAGAACGCTTGGAACGGCGGAAGGACACAGGATCCTGAGAAGAGGAGGGAGTAGAGTCCTGCATATGGAGACTCTCTTACCGCCTTAATGAGGTTCTGCATGGCCGCAGATAAAGTAGAACTCTGCTCTGATACAGAATCGGAGTCAGAGGTGTCCCCAGGAGCGGCAGAAGCAGCAGAAGACGAGAATTTGCCTGTCTCAGACTTGTCCAGTGAGTGACCAGAGGACGTTGAGGATAAGCGGGACGCGGCTGAGATCACTCGATGTCTTTTACGGGACCCGGTGTCAGAGCGGGGGCAAGCCCCTTCAGCAACATGGTCCCTGTGAGGGGTGACTGCCGCAATTTGAGCAGGCAAGCGGTCCAGCGACTGCACCATGGACCGGGACAGGCTGGCAAGGTCACCTATGGCCTGGGACAGTGAGGCGGCTCAATCAGGAGGGACCGCCACCGCAGGGGGCGGCCAGGACGTCAGTAGGGGGCATGGGAGCAATGCACTGCGCGCAAAGCGAGTTAGGTTGCGTGGAAGGAAAAGCCTTACTGCACTTAGAGCAGGTATAAAAAAGCCACCCCAATAGGCACCCGGGCTTTAGGGTCCGTACTAGCAGAGGACATGATGGCAAAAAAGAGACCAACTACAGAAAATAAATGTACAGCCAGAGAGGCTATCCTACCAGGCCCCAGGATGCGCAGAAGCAGCGAAGGGAGGACAGGAACACTCTGAATGGCGATCAGGCCCAAAGCTGCAAGATGGAGCCTCTTCTTCTCAGCAGCAGAAGAAACCGCCCCTCCAGAGGAAAAGACCGCGCCTGGCCGTAATAGGAGCTAGGCAGGAGGACCCTCCCAGTGAGAGGAGTCGTCGGGCCGAATCCCGGGAAGAAAAAAGGGGGCGGAGATAGGTCACGGCCTAGCGGGCCGAAAAGCCGGGGACTAAATTAGTAGAAGCGGCCGGACCTGAGCCCTGGCGGCCGCACACATAAGCGGGTGGGGGATGAAAAATGAGGACCCCAGCGAGGAGCAGCACCCAGGAACGGCGGAAGGACACAGACCACATAGAACAGGGGAATTGACCAGGAGGCAGGATTGCAGGCGCATTGTCCAGCACAAGGTCGTGTCTACCTACTATAGACACTAGAAAAAAAAACTGGTTTGCTCCTGCATCTGCAGTGGGTATAGCCCAGATAGGAGGAGCCAACACTTTTTACTTCTAGTGTCAGCTGGGCATACCCATGGTGCTGTGTCCCCCAATGCATTCAAGAGAAACTATATTTTTTGGAGTTTTGTTTTTATACAAAATTTAATAAATTTTATTGCACTTTTTTTGTCCTCCTTTTGGACTTGAATCAGTGGCGCTTGATCACGTCTATAATGCTGCCACTCCATTATCTATGGGACTACTCAAAATAGCTGGTGAGTACTGTACTCGGCTATCTCCAACAGTCCCATAGAGAATGTACGGAGTGGCAGTGCGCAGGCTCAGCCTGCCTCTCCATTCATACTAGCACGCAGGACCACTGTTCTCATGATGAGTGGGTGTCCCAGCAGTTGCACCCACACTGATCAGATGCTTATCCATGATCCTTTCGATACGGCTTTTGTGGCACAACCCCTTTATTCAGATTACCCCTCCATATTGCAATGGATTCAGCTGCCTCACAAAATATGAGCTACTGCACAATTTTGTTTAATAAAACGCTGGGTTCCCTTACAAAAACCCTTCGGATCCCATTATATGTATTGGGGTCAATTAGAAGCTGTCTGTCCGTATGTCAATTCTGCGGCACCTGCAAAATAAATAGTGCATCTCCTATTCTTGTCTGTATTGTGGACAAGGATAGGACAGTCCTATAGAGGGCCAGACGTTCCGTACACGGCCGGTTTCCATGTTTTATGGATCCGCAATTTGTCCTCATGGAGGAGGAGGGGGGGAAAGGTTGATGATTGATTTCTTTTTCACCTGAAATGACAGTCAGATAATTGCCCTGAATGAGTTAATCTCACTCTTCATATAATCAATTCCAAAGGGCCTTTTACACAGGACGAAGAATGGGGCAATTATCATGTTCAAATGCTTGCTCCCAGTCATTGCCCCATCTAAAGGTGTAGCCAATCACCTAGTGAATGAGCAAATGTTTGTTATTTGGGCGATTGCTTTTTCTTAGCTTTTTTACATTTGCTGGCAGCACATCATGAATGCGCTGCTGGCAAACAATGAATCTTTATAGGGACAAATTAATAATTCCCTGTTCGTCAGCTTGTGTAAAACGGCATTAAAAGGGACAGTCCAGTTACAAGAGGAATCTGTGCAACTCAGGGGATCAAGCTGTAATTAAGCATAGATGACTTACTTACCTGAGAGATCCCGTATTTCCACTCTGGTACTCCCGGCAGGACTCTGTTTTCCCGACTGCAGCAGTGAAGTCAGTGTGCTGAAGAGGCCAGTGATTGGTTGCAGCAGTCACATGTTGTTGACTAGAAGTCACTACTGTAGCCAGGAAAACAGAGCCCCTGGCACGGGATCTGTCAGGTAATTATCTATTTTTTATTACAGGTCAATCCTTTAAATTGCTTGGTTTCCTTAAAACTGTACAACCCCTTTAACTCACAATGCCATGATACAAATATACAGCCCTCTGTTCCTTGGAACCTAGTCAAAAGACACCGGCACCAATAGCTGTCAGCCTGTCACTTTTAAAACAGACAAACTGAGCTTCTCAACAAATCTTGCCCAAAGTATAAAATGACTCTACATTAATTCTTTGAGTTAGGATTGGCAGAGATTGTTCCCCAGGGATGAAAAACAGGTTTCCCCATGATAATAGAGTAGAGAATACCTAAACTAGGCAGTAGGACTACTCTAACCGTAAAGAACCCTTTCCTATATTCATGTCTGATTTTTCCCTCCATGCACAAAGGGTGTCCCTTGGTCCTTTGTACGGTTCCCGGAAACAGATAAATCACATTGCAACAACACAGTTGTTTTTTTAAAAAAAGTTTTAATTATTTCAATGACATTTACATGAACACACATCTAAGAAATCCTTTTCAGGTCATTCCTTTTGATTTTATTTACATGTTGGCCTTTCAGATGCATTGGAAAGCAAATATACTCAGTGATTAATACAGAGCATTCATGCTAAATCAGATTTTTTTTTTTTCTCTCAAAGACAAATTATTTTATTATCAAGTACCACAGAAGAAGAAGAAAAAAAAATAAAAATCTAACATGCCCATGTCTTCTTCGAGCAATCGATGCGAAAATCAAACTAATAAAACCGTGCTCCTTGGCACTGCTTGCATTATTTCACGCCAGTATAGTCATTAGAAAGGTAGGAAAATGAATGCGTTGCGACAGTCGCTTAAAGTGAAGCTTGTGTCAGTCCGGCCCGTGACGCTGCTGGACAATTTTTTGTATTTTTTTGTATATATCGTTTATATCATAAATATTCTATTAGTACAATAATGTATAACTGACCTACTGTTTGTATATTTGTCATGTGTCTATACAAGCAATGTGGTAACTGTGGTTGACGTGTATATATATATATATTTATATATATATTATATATATATATATATATATATATAGAAATTTTTGGATACAAATCATTGCACGGCTTATTTATTCCAACATTGTTTAGCCGTGACCAGTAATAAATTCTGGTAAAGACAAAAATAAAAAATAGAGCGAAAAAAGCAAATCTAATGATGGGTTTCTAATTCAAGAATTGTCCATTCTCCGTGAGGGGAGGAACACTCGTCAGGAGAAAAGCTAGTCACGGTGACACTTGTGGAGTCCTCAAATGGAGATGATAAATCGCCCCATGCTTTGCCCTGAGATTTGGAATTTTCTCTAGCTAACAGCAATGTCTGATTGATTAGATACTGTGCTAGACTGAGATCCTCGGGGACAGAGTTTATGATATCAACATCTGATCCATGATCAGCTAGCAGCTGTCTCAGCAGTGTCCAGTCCCTCTCTACAAACTGCTGATCTTCAAACTCAATATCCATTATTCTAGCTTCGGTCTTCAGCCTCTGCTCAATGCCGTCACCGGGATCCATCTCATATATGGGAGAAAGGGACTTTGGAGGACGATGGTCATACATGCAGGTTTGTGCCATTGAGTCAATATCATCTATGTGCCCTGAAATAATTCATAACACTGCACATTGTAAAACAGTTAGGCTCTTTTACCCATAGTCACTGAAGACGAACATACGATCAGTAAAAAAGACAGCAAGGTACAGAGAGACGCTTCACAAACATAGATTTCTAGACAGCATTTTTTTTTTAGTAAAAAGAAAGAAAAAAAATCTACTGTTTAGAAGTTAACAAGAAGCAGCGAGATAACCCTAGCAGCAAGCACGTTTCTGATACAGAAAATGGGTTATTTGAGAAAAGACAAAGCAATACACGACATCACATTCCTATACTGAGGCTCGCTGACATATACATTATAATGGACACCTCCACTACCGGGAACAATGGCGACAATACATAAGGGAAAACGAACTAGCTCCAGTTTGGGTACATAGGTGACATTAAAGGAGTTGTCCGGGCTACAGAGATCCTCAGGATAGGTCATCAATAGTAGATTGGCGGGGGTCCAACACTGGTCCATGCTGCTGGAAACTATACTGTACTATACATGGTGTAGTGGATGTGCAGGGGTAATGCAGCCTTACGCCAGGGCAAGATACTACCCATATACACACAGTGAAGTATGAGGGCCTTCAGCTTCTGCTCCATACAGTGTGCAGGTTTCAGCACCACGACTGCCCAAAATGGGAATGCCAGGTGTTGGACCCCCACAGATCTGATATTGATGACCTCCCCTGAGAATAGGTCATCAATATCTGTAGTCCGGACAACCCCTTTAACTGTAATGAAGAGCATTCAGATCACAACACGAGCCTTTGGCAATTAGAAATCTCCAGGCAAACTGTAATGAAGAGCATTCAGATCACAACACGAGCCTTTGGCAATTAGAAATCTCCAGGCAGAAACATCTTGCAAAAAACTGATTTTTTTTTCATATTTAGTGATAAGGGATGGGAAATTAAAATGTGCAAACATCTATAAAAACTATTTTAAAAGGGCACTAAACAAACAACAAACAAAACAGGAGAGGTGCCCCTTGGTACAGATGCGGGTGGTCTTCAGGCAGTTTTTTTGGCACACCCACTCCTTCCTGGACAGAATGGCCTTCCGATTGTTCAACCTTTTTGGTCTGCCATATGGGACCCTCATCCCAGTTCCCCTCCCGTTTTTTGTCAACCACCACCACTGACCGGGAAAGGAAACTCAACTGCATCTATGGAACGTATGCCAGATTAATCAGAAATGTAAATTTTGCACAGATGATGTGTCTGGAAATTCCGCCTATTATCTAGTCTTTAATTAAATAATAAAACAAGGAATAAAAACTCCAATTAATCTGCATTTTCAATTTTCAGCAATTTATAGACCCATACAATGGAAGCTATAGTGCGGGAACTACAGCAGCTTTAACAAAAGCACAAAGCCAGATGGTAATTAAGAATGGGAATGACTAAGCTGCTTTTACATGTATAATTACATTTGTGATTTTTATTTTTTTTAGTTGTAGAAAGAAGTAAAAGTTTAAATGCTGAAAGAATGAAAATGCTTTTATAATGTTGGATTTTTTTTACATTCACATTATCTGATGCAAAGTGTTGCAGACAATGACATACATAAGGTGATATATTCTGAAATTACCTCCTTGCAGATCAACAGCAGCAAAGATGAGACACAAAAGTGAAAAAGAAGACCACCTCGTACTTTTATCCTAGACCAGGGATGGGCAAACTGCGCCCCTCCAGCTGTTGTAAAACTACAACTCCCAGTATGCCCAGTCTGCCTACAGCTATCAGCCTACAGCAGGGCATGATGGTATTTGTAGTTTTACAACAGCTGGAGAGCCGCAGTTTGCCCATCCCTGTCCTAGACAATGGTTTCTGCACAGGACTAGAAAACTATAAGGATGATGGGATGACCAGCTAAGTATTCATGCTGACAAGTACATACCTGTGTATGAACATATCTGGTCTTATTGTGACAGGGATTTCTTTATTATAAATACATTGTATGTGTAGAGGTCTGACGATGGGAGGGGTCTTAGGGAAAGGTCCATAGAGTATGGGCAGTAACCTGCCCACCCTGGGCCATACCCCTATGGTTGATGAATAATGACCAAACCTGACAATTTCGGCAAGACTGAACATCTAATGCAAGGATCAGCAACCTCCAGCACTCCAGCTGTTCTGAAACTACAACTCCCAGAATCTTCCTTTCATTTCTATGGGAATAACAAGAACAGATGAGTAAGAGTGCATGCTGGGAGTAGTAGTTTCACGGCAGCTGGAGAGCCAAAGGTTGCTGATCCCTGATCTAATGTGTAGAAGGGCATTCCAATTTTCCCCGATGCAGAAGTTGGATTTCAACATGCCTGACACGCTTCTTCTTATTGCAGATAAGCCACAACCAGAGGTGTCCGACAGTGGCTTAGTCCCCCTTTCCACATTGAGGAAACATGCACGCTCTACTGAGCCGAACATGCATGTTTATGGGGGAAGAAGGAATAGCTATCTGAAGTTGATGGTAAGCTTAGTGCTCATTCAGAAAAACAATTCTCCCTGTCCGGGTGCTGTCTGAGTATACAGCACCTGGACTGAACACTGACCCATGAAAGTCAATAGCTTAACTATGCCAGATGGCTCCCTTTTGGCCTCATTCACAAGGCCGTCGCCACTGATGCCCATTTAGACAGGAATGCACCCATCTAATGGCCAATAAAAACTGGTACACTATGAAAAAAGGGCCTTTCACCACTTCCATGCTCAGGGTCACTTGCTTCTCACTTGAGGCAGCAGGACTTGTGCTCCCAAGCAGGTCACATGATCAGATTAGGAGCGCAGGTCCTGTTGCCTCCAGTGAGGAGTGAGTGTTATGATGCATGTATGTGATTAAGGTGAGAATTTATTTTTTTGGGCTGGCACTATACTGGGGGCCACTAAAAGTTGCATTGACTACACTGGGGGGCACTATGGGGGGACATTTGATGTTCAGGGGCCCTATGGGGGACATTTGATGTTATGGGGCACTATGGGGGACATTTGATGTTCAGGGGCACTATGGGGGACATTAGGGGTTGGGTTTGAAGAAAAAAAATAAAAGCCAATGAACCACATCAATTTTTTCAAAACTGCTGCAAAATGGCCATTAAAACAGATACACGGCCAGAAAATGGATGCATGCACTGATGGCCATTTTTTTTTACTGTTATGTGAATGTACCCTTACTGTATGTAACTGTGTCCAGAAGGTAACACACTTACAATGTCCATTGTAAGCAGCTATGGGACCATCATTTTGACACAGAGTCACCCAGCTCTCATAGAAATGGCTGTGGCTCCATTCCTAATGATCTCGATCTAACAGTGTAGAGCTGGAGCCATCACATAACCTATTAGTTCTGTTGCTTTATGTATGTCATTGTCTACCCCTTGTCTGGAAAAAAAAAATGCAAGATTTAGTTGTTTTTTTTCTGCTCTTGGTTAAAGTCATTCCATCTATCTGAACAGAAGTTCCAACATGTTTTGAAATACAAAGAGCCTAATTAAGAATAACGCTAAAATATAAAGGGGTCGTCCACAGGAGCTAATCCAGCTCCAGCTTTCATGTTACTTGTGCAATTTAGGGAATGAAATTAGTGGGCTATGGGGCAATGGACTAAAGATGATGACAACTTCTCAACTTTTATCTCTTTTCATTTTAAGATAAAGAGAGAATGAGTACATTTTGTAAACCTAAGGCCATGTTAGTCAAGCTTTGTGACCTTACCACTACATGCTTATACCTGGACATGGCGGAGAAGATAAATAATGAAAGAGGTGATGGCACTTATGGATGTTCAGAACACTGACCAGTAAATCAATGTCAAATATAACTACACAAATGAATTCAAATAAGGTAATTCATTTACAGGTATATAGATCTAAGCAGATATCATGTCAGGTTTGGTTCAAGCAAAGAGCCAGTTGAACACCAACCTACCAGAACCATAGATGGGAAACCAATGATTCCTCTTAACTGCTTTCTAGTAAGACGTCCTCCGTTTAGGAGGTGTCTGAGAAGATTTACAAAGTGCCTGTACAAGGTGAATTTATTTTTGTCAAGTAAATGCATCATGAGCTTAATATATTCAAAATGATCTGTAATAATCTTATCCGTTATAGTCATAGAACACTGCATTGGGAAAGAAAAGTAAATAACAGCTCTATAGGTTAATGTTCATTACCTGCAGATAAAGCAGTGTTGGAGCTTTCAGTGGAAGGTGCATGGTTGTCTCTGCCTTGGTAGTCAAGAAACTGACTCTTACAAGCATTAGAAGATTTTGTACAGCAAAACCTTTGTGCATCAGCAGGCATTTCTGTGTACAGATCTAAATGGCATGGCCGAGCCTGTGACTTAAGTTCACTTTCCGTTGGTTTGTAGAAGTCCTTACATGTGGTGGATTCTGCAGTTTCTTGTCCACTAGCTAAATTTTCATCCAAAATCTCACGATTTGTAGCCAAACGCTTCTTTGTCTGTCTGCCATTTTCTTTCTTGGAAGGTCCATCCACAGAGTTTTTCTCAAACACATCAGAAGGAGATATTGATGAAGCTTTTCGTGCATGTGAAGGGTGATTGTCCCCTTCATCAGATCCAAGTTCTTCGCACTCATCTACTGAGAGGAGGACAGATCTCGTAAAAGTTTGGTTACCAGGCCCCCTTTGACTTTCACTGTCTATTTCGGCCATATCATCGAAAGCTAAATTTACGATGCCTTGAAAAGGCTGTACTGCACTCTCCGGTGGACCTTGGAGTGCTGCGTTTTCTGCCTCTGATCGCTCATCTTCCGTCTCATCAGCCGACGAGGAAAGATGTTCAATCTCCTGAGAAAACTGCACACTGCTGCAAACGGCCGCGTGATTTGCACTGTGCCTTGGGCCGTCCCTTTGCAACCATGGTTCAGTTCTTTTTCTGGGTCCTTCATCGTCACTAGTGGAGTTGACGCGGAATAAGTCGGTGCAGTCTTTTTTCATTTTCACATCAACTCTTAAACTGCCGTCATAACCCTTCAGTTCTTCAGGGGTACTGGTATCACTACTGCTCCGCCCGAGAAAATCGTGACACCGCATTGTGCTACACTTAGAGATTCCTCTTTCGTTTGAGCCATCATCATCTTGGGAACCACCGGCGTCATAATCTTCAGACCTTGGCTTGATGTCATCAGAGGAGGTACTGGCACTGCCACTCTCAGATTCTGGACTCTCGCGTTCATGTAACATGCTTGAGTGATTATTCCATTGAGCTATATAATGCGTATCAGAGTGGTCATGGTTATCAATTACCTCTTCAATGTCCATATCTCGCTGATAACCAGAGATTTGACCTTGCGAGTTCACAAAATGCTCAGTGCTATTTGGTGTACGTTGCCGACCAGCAGACACACCTTGTAAACACGATTCGGTGTTATTATGCCTCTGCATACTTGTGCTAGCTGTCTGAGATAATCCCAGAGATGCCATATTTTCTCTCTCCTGTTGTTTTGGAACTCTTTCAACTTCTTTTACAGAACACAACTCGCTTTCGCTTGAACTGTCAGCGCATTTTGAGTTCTCAGAGTCACAGATATTTTTACAGTCGGACTTCTGTTCGCTGGAAAGATCTGAAAGGAGCGCATCCCCTGACCCTGTGCTGTCAACATTTAATGCCTTTCTTTCATTTATTACGTCTGTGAAATCTTCTTCTGAATTAGATCTGTGAGGAAGAACAGATGCTGGAGGACTATTTTCCTGGCAATGGCAGTGCTCTAAATTAGGCTTCTGTATTACAGAGTCTTGATTTCCCATTGAAATATCCTGACAACACTCATCTGCAGATAATGGCGCGCCTTCAGGATGGTCCGTGCCTTCTACAAGCTGACAATTGGCAGCTTGTTTGCCTTCATTTACAGCAGACACCAGGCTCTCGGGGGCATCTGGTTTAGGGGGGCCCTTCCCAGTACACAGTGTAGGTTGGCTGTGGTTATTTCTTACTGCAGCAGGAGTGCTCTTTTGACTCAGCTTATGGTTTAGCATGGACGTTTTAGAAGTAGTCTGCACTTTTGCTTTGGGCTCTTTGTGATTTTGGACTGAGGTTTTAGTGCCTCCCTGTCTGTTACTTGACACATTTGGTTGGGTTTTGCTTGCAGACGCAGCAGTGGGTTTTGTAGTCTTTTTAGTCAAGGGTGCATGCTTGTCTCCAGAGGGAGACTGAGTAACCAACTTTGTGTCTTGCTTTGCTTCAGGTTGCTTGGAAGAAACAGATTTAGGCATATTAGAGCCATCTCCTGGAAAGATAATAAAACCGCTTGCATGAAAATGTGTCGTATTGAAAGGATGAATGCACCATACTGTAGCTACAAGTTACATTTTGACAACCAGTAACAAGGGCTAATAATAATAATAATAATCATAATAATTGTTTCCTTGCATGGAGTTTGGCTGTCTCCCTGGTGAAATCCATAGCAGTTGAGGCCTTAGGAAAGCGGGCACAAGCAGAGCAGTGGGGTGCTATGTGAGCTCCTGCCCTGAGCCTGCATAATACATGGGAACAGGCTATTAACAGAGGAGAGAGCACAGGACAGGCGCTCACATAGCATAAAGAAGAGAAGTACTTTTCTTCTCTTTTATGATCCACTCCTGATTTTGGCTTCCAAAACTGCATCAAGAAATCTGACCGTGTGGCCATACCCTGAGGCTTTGGACTCCAACTGAGCAAATTCTCTTCCTCTGCCTTCCAACATCACTAGTCGCAAACCTCACTAGACAACAAACCTGTTACATCTAATGTAAAACAAGTGCAGTCAGAAGAACATCATACCATCAGTCAAACATGATGATTATGGTGGTGGTATGAAGACATGGGGATGTCCTGCTGATGCTGCACTACCTGAAACTCCTGAAGAAAAATGTCTGGTCATCATGCTGCAATTTGAAGCTTAAAGAGGTTGTCTCATGTGAGATATTGGTGGCATTTCACTAGGATATGCCACCAATGTAAGATAGATGCAAGTGCCAACTCCAGCACCCACACCTATCGCCAGAACAGGCCCCTGAAAGTGAAGGAAAGTGCACTACGCATGCATGTCGTGCTCTCCATTCATTTCTATGAGAGTTACAAAAATAGCCGAGCACACAGCTCAAGCACAACCACTGCACTATTCACTTCTATGGGACTGCCGAAAATAGCTGGGCCAGTGCTTGGCTATTTTCGGCAGTCCCATAGAAATGAATTGAGGATGGCCGAGCATGCGCGGCTGCTCTCCGCTCACTTCGAAAGTCCCGTTCTGGAGACAGGTGGGGCTCCCACCTCTAGGATCTATCTGACATTGGTGGCATATCTCAGCGATAACCCCTTTAAGAATTTATCAAAATTAAGATTCCTTACGGACCCAGTTCAAGTCCCTTTTTGCGGAACGTAAGTACGGGACGAAACCCCACGGAAGCACTCCGTAGTATTTCCGTAGGGTTTCGTTCCGCACCATTCCGCATCTCTGGATTCGCAGACCCATTGAAGTGAATGGGTCCGCATCCGTGATGCGGAATGCACACGAACGATGCCCATGTATTGCGGGTCCGCAATACGGCAACGGAGCGCACACGATCGAGTGCAATAAGCCTAAAGTCAGAGGGAGTCCTACACAGCATGATACAGACCAGTTTCCTAGAGGCAGCACCAGACAGCGAAGATTAAAAAAATTAGGAACAATGCTTTGTAATAAAAAAGCAACGCCCCTTAGCTTTATCATGTACTTCTGGAAAGGATTCAAGTCATTTATGGGAAATTTTGGATAATTACACTGAACAGCGAGTCCCATTTATCAAACTCATAGCAAACAGAGGTCAGCTTACATTTTCTTAGCCCATGTATTTTGTGCACTTTGACTGCTACATATTTAGATATTAAAGAGAAAATCCCAGAAACTATACCTTGCTTTTTTGACAGAGCAGCCGGGGCACTTTTTGGTCGTTGAGAAGTACAACTGCTCAGTTTGATTCCCTTCTTTTTCAGAAGTCCTGAATCGTTGCCCCCATCAGCAGAGTTTTTTGTTGAAGAGCTACAAAAAAGTAATGAATAACAGTAAAGCACAATTTGCTAAGTTTTTTTTTTTAAAAGGAAATGGTCAGAAATAAAACAAAAAGTTCTAAGAAGATCTAAAAAATTTAAAATATAAAAACACTGTATGCACAGTGCTATATTTTATAGTAAGAAACTGTACTACTTGTCAAGTTAGCCTTCAGCCAAAAATCAACTGGCCACGTTCAAAAAACAAAGTTTTAGTACTGGTCCTCAATTTTCAAGGTCATAGGGATCGGAGAGGTCCTATCTGTGACACTAAATCTGTGTTATTAGTATTTTCCGAGCAGGGCTGCGCTGCAATCCTGCTCCATGATTAAACAAAAATCTTACTCTGATGTGACAATAGATATTTTAGAGATTTTCCTCCCCACATTAGTTTAGAATACTGGACATTATAAAGAAATGTTTGTTCATATGGAATCTGAACAGAAATGTGAACAGACCTGCTTGATTCTCGACTCCCTCCTTCGATGATCTTGCATTTGGCTGTCGTCCCGTTGGAAATCTTTACAGCAGACTTTGATTTTGTACCTGTTTAGAGACAAGCGATTCTAAATAAATTAGAATGTTTTGGTTGTTGATTGGCTCTCATTTTGCTTAACCATATAAAGCATGATCAAGAAACCTCAGTAAGATTTAAATTGTCAGACATTAAAGGGGTTATGCAGGATCTTAAAAAATGACACTCAATTGTGTAAACATCATCTAGTCACCTACAGCACATAATAGTAACCTGTCAACTTTTCCTAAGTCTTTACTTCAATCTCCTTGTTCCCCATCTCCCGGTCCAACGTTTACAACCTGAATTTCCGGGTTGTGGGCGTAGATGAGCAGCAGCCACAACACTTCCCATAGTGCTGCGAGCTGCGAGATCAGGCCAGGCATGTAAACGCCTACTACACCCTTCCTTGGGTGGAATATTCCGCCCACTACTCCCTCCATCATCCATTTGCTGCTTCCTACTAATGTTTCCTCCCACGCAGCCTTAAAATGACAAGCAATGGACTTCATCTACCCTGCTTGTGGATCGAGAGCAGCCCATTCCAAGATCACATGGGTCTGACATTACGATTATTTAGGTGGGGATTCTGACAGAGGGTATCAAGGGAGGCCTAGTCGTGATGTCAGAGAAAATCCAGTCTCCGCAATAGGCGCAGTCACATGATCACTCTCCTCATCTATGGAGTGAGGCAGAAAAAGTCCTGCAAGTACATTAGTAAGTTGCAGGGTCTGGTAGGAGAAGCACAGGGAAAGGGAAAAATGTATACCCAGATAACCCCTTTAAAGAGGTTCTCCATTTTATAATGAATTTTTTTTATCGGACCACAGTACCCCAAACACTGCTTATGTTTGCCTTGTATACCTGTTTTTCATGTCAGCACTTTCCTTCCCCTTTTTTCAGCTTTGCTCCGGGCAGGATGTTTACAAGCAGAACTTCCTGTTCCCCCCTTCCTTCTGCTGGGTTTTCTGCTCTGTAAGGTTCCACAGGGCTTCCCTCCTCTGTTGCACCGTTCTCTCTGCAATAGTCATGCCTCCAACACATCCCCCTCTTTGTGTTAGCTAGGCAGATCAAGCCCTGTGAAACGCTGCAAAGCAAGCTGGGATTGGCTAGAAAACCCAACAGGAAGCTGATGAAAATAGGAAGTAAGGCATGTAAACATCCTGGCACTAGGATGCCATATGCATTGTTCAGGGTAATCTGGGCAAAGGAAAAAAATTTTTTTTATGAAACCAGAGAACCCTTTAAGAGTGCCATTTATCAATAATTAAATGCAATCTCCCCTTCCCTATTTGATATCACCATGCAGTAAATGACACCTGCTTATTTTATACTATATAACTAGGACCTGGACTTGGGTCCTTTACACAAGCAGTTATTTTGACAGTTAACAAGCACCAATGGACCATATAGCATGTTGAAGGTAACCACGCCCCCTCTTGCCTTTGAGTGACAGCCCGCAATTCGGCTTCGTTTTCCGAAGTCTCGTGCATGTGCGGTGCCCTCTATTTTACTGCACGATCCCATGCCCTGACACGGGATCGCGCAGTAATACAGAGGGCACCGCACATGCGCGAGACTTGGGAAAGCGAAGCCGAATTGCGGGCTGTCACTCAAAGGCAAGAGGGGTTACCTTCAACATGCTATGTCATTTACTGCAAAGTATGATTAGTATCACACTGCGGGCTACCCTGAGGTACTGCTGGCGGGTTTACATGCATTTAGGAGGTGACAGGTTCCCTTTAAGGTCTCTTAAAGATCCAGTCACCCAACAAACAAGCATTTGCTCATCTGTCAGATGATCAAAGATTGTCAGGTGATCGGAGATTGATGTACCTTTCCCCATAAAAATGATAGATACCAAATTAATCATTCACTCAATTATTAAAAACGGATATAAGCAAACATACATTATTAAAAACGGATATAAGCAAACATACAATAACCATATTTCCCGCAGCATAAGATGCAAACATGGGTGAAAATGGCAGTGCGTCTTATGAACGAATACTAATGGGCGCTCATTAGCAGACACTAGGACCAGGGAGAGGTGAATATAGTGCTCCTGGTGCTGGCTTTGCTCACCGCTCCCTGGTCTTATGCCAGTGTCCTGACTGCATACAATGTCAGGATATAGTGCACTATGACGTGACACTGTCAGGTCACAGTGCAGTGCTACAGGAAGAGCGCGCTGGATCTCCAGAGCGGCAGCACCATTCGGAGCAGGAGAGGTAAGTTCCTTTATTTATTTTATGTCTGATCTGAGGACTGATGAAGATTGGGGGTCTGATCTGAAGTTTAAAGGAAACCTGTCACCGGGATTTTGTGTATAGAGCTGAGGACATGGGTTGCTAGATGGCCGCTAGCACATCCGCAATACCCAGTCCTCATAGCTCTGTGCGCTTTTATTGTGTAAAAAAAAACGATTTGATACATATGCAAATTAACCTAAGATGAGTCCTGTCCCTCAGATGAGTCCTGTATGTGAGATGAGTCAGGGACAGGACTCATCTCAGGTTAATTTGCATATGTATCAAATCGTTTTTTTTTTTACACAATAAAAGCACACAGAGCTATGGGGACTGGGTATTGTGGATGTGCTAGCGGCCATCTAGCAACCCATGTCCACAGCTCTATACACAAATCCCGGTGACAGGTTCCCTTTAATGAGGATTGGGGTTCTGATCCGAGGTCTGATAAAGATTGGGGGGGGGGGGGGTCTGATTTTGGAATTTCTTTTTTTCCTGCTCTAATTTTTTTTTTAGGTGTGTCTTATGGTCAGGTACTTTTTATAGAGCGAAAAATACATCATTTATATATTTCAAAATTTGCTTTCCCTTTTTTTTAAAAAGGACAGGGGTGGTTCACACAACACACATCTGATGACCAAAAGTCTGATCCCCAAAAGTCAGTTGATCTCTGGATAGAAAGATTGGGCATTTTATATTTCAACATTTTGTTCCAGCGAGAGATAAGTCGCTGCCAGATAACTCTTATTCCCTTTTCTCAACGGCAATAAACAAGCTCAGCCATATAAAGTATACATGTATATGGTGGAGCCATTACATGTGATTGGTCAGCTTTACAAATCGTACTTCATCATATGGTATTCCGAATGAGGAATCAGTAGGTTTATTTTGGATGGGAGAAAAATTCCTCTTGTCAAAATGCCAAAAGTAATGTTTTCTTGCCTAGATACAATAGTTTTCACTATATATCGTGGTCTGGGCTCATGACTTTAATTTTCCAGCGAAGGGAAAGCTTTCATGGCCAAGATAGAAATAACCAGTAATGACATATTTACATGCGCTGACTGAGCAGGCAATTTTCGGGAAGGAACTGTTTATTCCTGATAACTACCTGCTCACCAGAGGAGGTGAGAGCTGCATTTACACGCAGCAATCCCCTCCACTGCATGGGGACAAGTAATCGCCACTGTAATCACTCGTCCCCACCAGAAACAACACAGCTTACTGTGATACGCTGTTTGACTGCTCTGGGGGGTTATAGAAACAGAGGAGCTCAGATGTTTCCATAATGTTGATCACACCTGCCAGACGCTTAGTAGAGTTATTCGCTTCTCATCCATGAAAGGCTGAGATGATAATACTCCTTTCATGCTACAACAAAATCATATTAGAGAAATGTGTGAATTTCTCTTTTCTAGAGAAATTCTAAGATTGTGGAAACAGACCGAGAAAGGTCAGCTTGCTCTTTGAGAATGATATTGGCCTCACATGCAGAGCCAGATATATCATAAAAAAACTAATGTTCCCCTAGTAAAGGGTGAAGAATGTAACCAACCCACACCGAGCCCTGCCTTCAACTAAATCAAAAAGCTCTGTAGGAAGTTTGTATTATTATATATGTAGCTCATACATTTTTTGGCGCTCAGAGAGCCAAACACTTGGTACAGCAATCCTGGTTACTTTTACCATTATTTGATGTTTTTGTCCCAATCACATTTTTCTAATCATGTATTTTTTATTCTATTGTTAATAAAAATGTATCTTTTATTATATACTGCTTTGGGGCATTGTTTTCTTGCTCCTTTGGGGAGCATTTTTTAGGTGATATATTGGATAAAAAGTCTTTATTCCTGGAGAACCGCTTTACGGGTCCCATTGTCACTAAATAATCCGTATGATTCACTACAGCCATCAGTAGTTTTAATGTTATGATCGATCAGTGCATGAGTATACCGCTCAGAACACCATTTTATAGCTTCTATATTTCCACAAAATGTACTGTGAATTTATGAAGACTTCCATCTCGTACTCCAGTTTTGATCTGCTTTGTATTGAAGTGAGATGCGTAAAATTTTCTTAATTACAGTAAATTTGGTGGGCTATGGGAAGCCACGCTCTTCCTGAAAAGCCCTGCCGACTTACAAAAAATTGGCCCACACGAGGTAAAACACAAAAAAAGACAGAGCCCTGTATAGACATTGGTCTGGAAGATTTCAGCTCTGAAGCCGGCAGAATTGTGAAAGCAATTCTATATGTAAACTGCGAACTAATGTTTAAAGGTGAACCTAGGCTTTAAATACTTCAAAGCTTCTGAAGATTTTTAGGGTAAAAATGTAACAATTTACCCCACCATTTACCCCATTTAAAATCTCTTAAGATAGTTATGTCTTGTGAGACATGTGTGCTACCTTCCAGTTTCTTAAAGGGTCAGCATACACCAATGAACCCTGATCTGCCACTTTGTTACCATTTTCTGGGGTCCATAATTAATGTGCTTTGAGTTCCAGTCCGACCAAGGGTCCACAGTCCTGTACTCAAATAAATGCACGACAGTAGACCCGCGGTTGGGCTGGAATTCACTATGATGCAGAGTTCAGGTCAGCTTGTAAATTCAATAAACTAGTGTAAATGCACAAAGAGATCAATGATAAAACTGCTTACTGCTAAGATTTGATTATGCAAAAATTATCAAAAACTCTAAATGTCAGTTAGGCCTAATGCACACGGCCTCATCCGCTTTGCCGTGCGCAAATCACGGATCCACAAAATACAGATGTGGTCCGTGTAGCATCCGCATTTTTTGCGGACCCATTGACTATGAAGGGTACAGAATTTTGAGGACAAGTATAGAACATGCACACTGATCATCCATGTGCTTTCTGCATCCATGTGTCAGTTCCGCAAAGAGACAGACTATGTCCGCAAAATGCAGACCACGGAACCATTGAAAACAACAAATAAAATGTGCATGGCACATGGACTACATCCGTAATTTGCAGACCACAGAACGTGCTATGGTCGTGTGCATGGGGCCTTTTCCTATATTTACTCTATATAAGCCACCATGATTGAACTTGTAGAGGATGATGGTACAAAATGAAACCCATACTCACAACTATTTTTCCAACTATCAGTCCTACGTTGGTGGTTTGAAGAATTGCTATTGTAAATGGGCCTTAAAGGGGCTGTCCAGTTTAGAAAACTCTTTTTTTATACACCCTACAAGAGCATACTAAATGATCGAGGGGACGGGGTCCTCTGTTCAGGACTGTATCTCGGGAAAGCAGTCAGAGAGCAACTTTTGCTCTGAAGGGCATATCCTTTCCTGCATTACGCAGATAACCCATTGATTTGAATGGACACTGTGTAATGCCTCATTTTCCCTGTGATGAATACTTACTGCCAGCTTTCCCTACAGATTAAAGCTGATTGCTGGGGGTACCAGCAGGGGAGACTCTGCCATCAGCTTAATGTCAAGGGAGCCGTCTAACAAGGGCAGTGGAGTCGCTAAGCCAAACTTCAGACTAGGAATCCATCATTAATGGCCAATAATTATTAATAATTTTATTTGCTACTCACTTATATAACGCTGACTTATTCCACACGCTTTACAGACATCATCATCACTCACAACCTACATTTCCCATCAGTATGTCTTTGGAGTGTGGAAGGAAACCGGAGTACCCGGAGGAAATCCTCACAAACATGGGGAGAACATACAAACTCTGTGCAGATGTTCTCCTTGGTCAGATTTAATCAATAACAAATTTTACGTAGTAAAGTCACACTAATGGCGGGTTTTCAATGTTTTCATCACCATCATGTAATATTTTTTATTTTTAAGCCAGAGTGTGTGCATTTCTAATCACTCCACCCAAAACTGGCTTCAACTCCAACTCCAACTCCACAGCCCTGTTGGCAAACTCCAAAGGGGGAAACCCTTTAGGACCGCCTGTTTTTGTATAGGGCTAAATACTGTAAATACTTAAAGTGGATCCAATGGACAATTCTCGTCTGTCTGGTTTACTGTAGGCAACATCACCTTTTTCAAAAATACATGCCAACAAGACTACACGTACCAGCTCGAATGCTTAAAATCATAAAAGACTCTCCAAGTATTTTCCTAAGGGTATACGAAATCACCAACTCAATGTACACACAATATATGGGCTTCATTTTGTAGGTGTCTTGTACTATAGCAATTGTAAATTGAATGACATACCTGCACACTCACACATACACAGTAGTAGCAGATCAATTTTTTGCCATGTTCTCATCAGCCATAAAGTGCCTTCATAAAGCTGGGCTGATGCATACAATTTCTGTGAGGGTCAAAACCAAGTGTAAATTAAAATAATGAATACTTGCCTAGTCCTTGATCTTTTAAACAATCTAGGCCGCTTTTCACGGTTTTATTGACTGATGAAGAACTTGTGGTAGAACCTGGATGCTCCTCAGCTCCATGCTCTCCTGAAGATGAGCTGGAGTTGGGAAGCTCTCCATTGCAGTGTGTAGACTTAAGACCTGGCAAAGAACCTTTTACTGGAGAATCTTTGTCAGTCTTCTTCAGTGCCTTAGCTTTAGCGGGTGGGTTGGAACTTCCATTTGTCACTTTGGGTCTAGTTCCCGTCCTTACAGAAGCAGATGGTTTTGATGTGCTGGCAAGGTCACCCTTGGAAGCACAGGTTTCAGTCTTTGATTGGTCGTTATTTTCCGGTTTGGATTTTAAACTGGTTTTTGGTCTGGCTATGGCTGTTTTTTCGGTTGGTTTTGCCTCTTTAGCTCCTTTTGACACAACTTTCTTTACATCCTTTCCTTTTGCATCATCCTCTTTTCCTTTTCCAGAAGAATTCCTAGCTATGTGGGTTGTATGCCCAGGGGCGCCTAAGGAATCCGATTTCATCTTTCTGCGATTGGACAAAACACTGTCTGACAGTCTCTTATAATCTGTCGTCTGAGATACTCCCAACTTCAGACTTTTGGATAGGTTTTGCTGTAATGAAGTAGAGGTAAATAAACAAACTGGAATTTACATTTTTAATTCATCATTTTTATCAAAAAGGTCAATGGTATAGTGAAAGCTGGTCATAAGCAACATGGGGTCTTCACTGATAGCCAGGTCAACAAGACAACCTGCAGACCCCAACTGTGACAACAGTGGTGCCAGCTGAGAGAGCAGCCCACTCAATACAACATTCTCTACTCAAAGCATGCATCAAGATAAGGCCTCATTCACACAACCATATTCTTGGTCCGCGTCCAATCTGCATTTTTTTGTGGATTGCATGCGGACCTATTCATTTCTGTGGAGCCACAAAATATGTGGACAGAACGCGCATGTCATTTTGTGCTGTCCACATCCATGCAGCTGTGTCGGAAATTATAGAACATGTCCTATTCTTGTCCAATTTGCAATTTTTATAAGACGGACCGAGGAAGGTGTGAGATGCACACGGCCGGTATCCGTGAACATGATACAGCCTCTGTAGGTTTGCGGATACGGCCATGTGCATCCCGCACCTACTTCTGTCTTTTTTATATAAATGCCTATTCTTGTCTGCAAATTGGACAAGAATAGGACAGGTTCTATAATTTGGAACAAGGCTAATTTCAGACAAGTGTGTCCACTGCGGGAAACACGCTTCGTGTGAGAGCGTTATTTCCCGTTATGGACACTTCTGCTGTGACAGTACACATGGCATTGTAATGATTCATAATGCTGTGTATCCCTGCCCGACTTCTGCTGTAAATGAGTTGTATGATGGCATTTTAAAAGTACCAATCATTGCAGTAAAGGTCGGGCAGGGACACACAGCATTATAAATCATTATAGTACAGTGTGCTCATGTCACAGGAAAGTGTCCATAAAGGGAAATCATGCTCCCTTATGGAGCGCGTTTCCCGCAATAGACACGTTCTTCTGAAATTAGCCCAAGGCAGATTTCAGACAGGATACAAATTCCAACTATCATGTTTGATAAAATGCATCGGCTTCTTGCAGATGGAACAAGGCCATGTGCAGACTTGTGGAAGATTTTCAGCTCACCAAAAATTACAACATATTACAATACAACGCTGATAAATGGGACCAAATCTGTGCGGATTATAGGGCATGCTGTGAATTTTGCAATGCAAAAGATGAGCCAACTGTTCCAGATGTAGAAACACTGGATCTGAACTACTGACGCTCATGTTTCCAGAATACCAGGCACATACAGTATATTGCACAGCTGTCTTATACCAGGGAATCAAAAATGATCCGCACTCTGGCTGGAAAATGTATTTTAATCGACTTTCAGAAAAGACAAATACATCATTTTAGACATAACCTTCCCAGTCACTGTCGTGCAGGTTTGAACGTATTACGTCAATACATTTGAGACTGAGGGATGAGAAACAAAGGCTGCCCCACTTGTGATTTGCAAGAAAGATGAGGAGTGTGCAGCGATTTGTTTTTTGTGTGGCCTGAGGGTGTGTCTGGTGCTGATATTTATCTAAGACTTTGTGCAAAGTATGGAAAAAGTGTTTTGTTGCGAAGACATATGCATAACTGGATAAGAGAAGTTCAAAGAAGGTCGCACAAGTGTCAGCTGCGATGAAGGAGCCAGACATCTGTCCACATCCACGTCTGATTAAGCGTGCACGTAAACTAATTCTGCTGAGGTCGTCCCATCGGACTATCACCTGTTTGGTTCCCTTAAAGAAGCCCTATGAGCTCCTAGACATTAAGAGGTGAAGACAGCGGTGCATTTGTGGCTCTCAGCTCAGCCTAAAACATTTTTTTTTAACTTGGGGAATAGCAAAGCTTGTCTGCAGATAGACAAAGTGTATTGAAAACCAGGGAGACTATGGTCGAAAAATGATGTATTTGTCTTTTCTGAAGGTTGATTCAAATAAATTCTACAGCCAGAGTGCGGATCATTTTTGACTCAACCTCGTATAAGACAGCGGTGCACTATACAGTATGCGCCTGGTATTCCACAAACATGAGAATCAGCAGTTCCGTTCTAGCATTTTTGGCCCATCCTCGTAGTACAACAATATATTTAAAATATCATTACGACATGATAACGTCAGACAGGACTTTGCTACCCCGACAACTGAGCTCATGGGGTGGGACTGGCCATTTCTTGGGCTAAAAAACCTCCTCATTTTGTATGGCAAATACATGCAAAACCACTGCAGTCAACACACAGATCACAATTCTGGGAAGGAAGCCGATTTATGTCCTACCTGAGAACTCGAGAACGTGGGCTTCTTTGCAAGTCTTCTATCATCCCCTTTGTCTAAGGCAACTAGAATGCAAAACAAAAAAGACACTGTTCATAAATTCTGATGACCGGTGGGTGCAGACACCATGACATCAGCAGCCTGAGCATGTACACGTATTACGGACCATCGCGTTACACCGGAATGCATTTAAACATACATCCGCCAGTGAAAACCAGAGGGGAGCCGGGAGCTTATGGGAAATCCTGCAGCATTTTTCTCTCCCTGATACACAATACCACGCTGCAGGCAGCGACTCATGTCAGTGAGGAAGGCGTCTGTACCGCAGTGAAGGCACACGAGCGGCTTCTGCAAACTGGATTAGCTGCTAAGATTTCTTCTGGGAAATCCATGCAGAAGAACGGAAGTGAGAACATAAGAGTGCTGATGGACGAAGCAATTATAAAGCATGCACAAACATAATACCCTACGTGCGCCTTGCATAATACATGACATCGACGTGCATACTGCATTTGCTTCTGGGTTGAAATTCTAAGCTACAAGTTATCATTCAGCTTTGCAGGTCTACATTCCACGATATTGTAGATTTAACTAAAAAGCAGCACTGTAATAAGGGTCACACATCCCGATATCTCTCCCCACGACCTAATTTTTAGGTTTTTGGCCGGTACCAATACCCACAGGGTCATTTTGCGGATGCTTCATATTTAACATGCTGCTGATGTGAAAGCCATTTTCCTGATTCTGAGCGAGACTTTCCCTCCACCTATCTGGTTTCTATATAAATCCTCATCTACAAAGGGGCGAGCAGATGCGAGGCAGCTAATACAGATCACTTTGATCAGGAGTCAGATAATCGCACACGAGATCCTTCTTTGTGCTCGGGGTAAAAACTACTGAATGTTTATAGAATTTGGTTTGGTCGCTCATTGACGGTAAGCTGGGAAAAGAGGTTGTTTTTTTGCAAACATGACTCTATATTAAAAATTTTTTTTTTTTAAATGCACATTTTTGCCATTTTCTAAAAAGCCTGCCCCATGACATGAGAAGACAAGTGCACATACCTGCTTGGATTTTGTCCTGATCGCTTGGTCGCATGAATTTCCAGCCTTCGGTGTGCCGTACCGCATAAAAAGACTGGACCAGGAAGCTCCACAGCTTATCACGCACAGCCTGGATCTTGCACGTAAAAACCTATGTCCAAGTAACAAATCAGCAGCTGTTCAGAGGCACATTTCCATGGCAACCCGTCATTATATTCCTCTCTCTCTCTCTCTCTTTCTTGCTCGCCGAATCTACTTACTCCCTGAGCAATGTCAGTGATGTCATCACTTAGACTGTGCTGCCTCCTGCCTTACGAACGGCTCCCCTCTCTGCAGCATAATATTGTGAACCAGCGTGAATGTGAAAGCGTCGGTGACAGACGGAGGAAACGCCATCTTAAGCAAACACGCTCACGTCTTCATTGGTATCTTTTCTGCCAGCTGACTGCAAAGTCAAATACTCCTGGGAGCAATTGTGAATGTCATTAGGCATTCAGCACTTGTTTGTTTCCCGTATGATACAGCAGATTTCCCCCATGTCGCCTTCTCTACCCATTTATGCCGTCATAAAAGATACGGTTTTGTTTTGCATTTAAAATCAAAATTGCCCAAAAAAAATATCTTAGAATTCACAGTGCGAGTTAAATGAAAAAAAAATCTATAATCAATGTAAAGCTATAATGTAACGCGGGGCATGTGTGCGGAGAACAATACAGTCCCAATGTCTTCTTCTAATTGAATTTGAGAAATCCCTTAATAGCTTTACTGCATGAGCCTCAGCCCTGGCTCCCAGCATGGAAGAGGTTAATTACAGGAGCGGTCACCCAGTCTCTGCAGAGCTAGCATCTCTCTTGTACAGCATGCCATTTTTAAAGGGAAAGCGCTATATAAATTTTAGCTTCTGTAATAATACATTTAGATAGATCGGATACATCTGATGTACAAGAATATGGAATTTTGTACAGTTCGCACCATTTTTGTCATAGATTGTAAGCTCTTGCGAGCAGGACCTATTGCTATTAAAGGCGTTTTCCGAGAATTTTTAACTGACAACTGGGGATGAGCGAACTTCTGTTCTCAAGTTCGGCATACAAGGTTCGGGATATCTAAGAACTCTGTTATGGATTCCACTACCACGGACCATAAGTAATGGTCCGTGGTAGCGGAATTTATAACAGAATTCTTTGATAACCCGAACCTTGTATGCCGAACTGGAAAACACAAGTTCGTTTAACACTACTGATGACCTATCCTCTGGGATGTCTGATCAGATACTGATGACCTATCCGGAGAATAGGTCACCAGTTAAAAGGCCTCGGAAAACCCTTTTAATTTGCTAGGCTGGCCATACAGGTGACATAGCCTTCAGTGGAACACTGGTTTGCCAGACAGCTATCTTTCCCTATACACATTCAAGCACGGCAGACCATGTATGAGTTTCGAACAAGTAGAGAGGAGGAAACTTCTGCTATTCTTCTGGCGATGGCTTATCTTTCCTGAAAACAAAAGGATTGGGCTGATGAAATACAACAGCCTGATCCTTCTTCTCCTGCTACATCTGCCACGAGAGGAGTATCAGGACACCTTCATACACATTCGGCTACTTTCACACTAGCGTTTTTTTGCGGATCCGTCATGGATCTGCAAAAACGCTTCCGTTACAATAATACAACCGCATGCATCCGTCATGAACAGATCCAGTTGTATTCTGACTTCTATAGTCATGACGGATCCGTCTTGAACACCATTGAAAGTCAATGGGTGCCGGATCCGTTTTCTATTGTGCCAGATTGTGTCCGTCCCCATTGACTTACATTGTGTGCCAGGACGGATCTGTTTGGCTCCGCTCCGTCAGGCGGACAACAAAACGCTGCACGCAGTGTTTTGGTGTCCGCCTCCAGAGCGGAATGGTGATTGAACGGAGGCAAACTGATGCATTCTGAGCGGATCCTTTTCCATTCAGAATGCATTAAGGCAAAACTGATCCGTTTTGGACCGCTTGTGAGAGCCCTGAACGGATCTCACAAACGGAAAGCCGAAACGCTAGTGTTAAAGTAGCCTTAGATGGTTGGCCAATCCCGCTCAAATCTGCTGACATCTGAGGGTGCCTTCACACGTTGCAGAGAATTCTGCCAGAAAATCCACAACATCAAGACTTCCACCATGTTATCCTATGGCAACACGGATTCTACAGTGGAAAACGCTGCGGAAAAAATCTGCAACAAAATCCTGGAGATCAGTCAGGCAACTATGAATGGGTCAGAGCCACAACTCTGGATTTGGAGCTCGTCATACACTCACTGCTGTCTAATCTTCCTGCATTGCAGTCTATTGTGTACAATGAATAGCTATAAAACAAAGAGCAAAGCCTGGGATCAGTGCAAAGAAATATCCAGATGCAGAAGGGGCAAAACAGGACAACCTATTAATTCCTGTCAGACGAGGTCTGGTGCATGATGTAGTCGTGTAGAGGCTCCATACGCCGTAGTGAGGGGAGGGCTTCCGCCTCCACGCTGCACGCATCGGATTGGTTGTCAGTGATCCATAAAATTACATTTTCCCTACACATCTTTAGAATGAAAGCAGCCATGAACCATTACTACTCTACAGGTGGGCACAGCTACAGGAATCACTACTAGAAGGCTGCTTTACACAAGGCACATTCAATGTACTAATCTCCATCTCAATCGTGGATTAACCATTTAGTGAGAGACAAAACTGTTTGATAATGAAATGTGAACTACAACTGACCCAACACACATAAATGGGCGGTACGGTGGCTCAGAGCCGAATTCACCTAGGACAACATCTACATGGGTTTGTATGTTCTCCTCTGGGTACTCCACTATATAAGTGAGTAAATAATAATATACATTTACCGGTAGTTATTTAATGTATTAAAGGGGATTTCCAAGAGAATAAATTTTCCTTACAAACAAGGTCGGAATGAGCTAAAATAACAAACCATTATTACTCACCTCACTGGTTCCCCTGCGGATCCTGTTAATCTCCTCTGCCTTGGACTGGATGGACAGGCCAGCTCAGCCACTCAGGCAGTAAAAGTCATTTTCTGGATGGTGAGCCTGAGCCTAGGAAATGGAGAGGCGCGGTGACCAGAGCAGCAACGGGGAATCAGTGAGGTGAGTAATGACAGTTTGCTAGTTTATAACTTATTCTAAGGGTCCATACAGACGTTCGCATATTGCGGACCGCAAAACACTGATCGCCGGCACTTAGAGGATTCCTATTCTTGTCCGCAGCGGCGGACAAGAATAGGACATGCTCTATTTTTTTTCGCGGAGCCGCGGACCGGAACTGCAGATGCGGACAGCACACTGTGTGCTGTCTGCATCTTTTCTGGCCCCATTGAAAATGAATGGGTCTGCACCCGTTCCACATAATTGCAGAACGGATCCGGACCCATTCTATGGACGTCTGAATGGACCCTTATCCAATTTTTTAATAAAATTTCACCCAGAAAACCCCTTTAATACCAGGATCTAACTAGTATACACATTGTTGGACTGATCAAGGAGCAATTATTTGATTAATGGCGTACATGCAAGAATATTGTCTGGATTTTATATGTAACGATCAGATATAGCTAGCTATTACCTATTTTTATGTGTTTGTATTTTTGCATTCATTCTGTATTTTTATCTTAAAGGGGTTGTGCAGCAATATATATTGATAACCTATTCTCAGAATAGGTCATTAATAATCAGATCGGTGGAGTCCGACCCCTGACGATCAGCTTTTTGAAGAGGAAGCAGTGAGCGTTGATTCCTCTTCATTACAGTAAGCGTAGTCTACTGTGAAGCGGCGGCGTAGTATAATGACAACTACAAGCTCTAGTCAAGAGAATGGAGTACTTGTGATTATACTCGATTCCGAGACAGCAGTGTAATGAACAGGAAGCAGCGCGCGCACGGAGCTGATCGCAGGGGTGCCGGGTGTCGTACCTCCGCCAGTCTGATATTGATAACTTCTCCGGAGGATAAGTAAACAACATAAATTGCTGTACACCCCTTTAATTTTTCCTCATATGGTTATCTGTATGTTTATCTATTTTATATCAATATACTGTATGCTTATCTGAGGCAGCAATTTACACTTTTTTTTTTTAACAAAAAGGAGGCAGTTTTGTCATTTTTGAATTTTAATTTCTACTGTTATTCTGAGTCCCTGCTGGTCTCTACTTCCTGGTCCCTGTGGACACAAGAAAAGTGAATGCTCTAATAGTCACTGGCTGCAGCGGTGACCCACTTTAGCCATTGATTAGCTAAGTGGTCACACTTCCGTGTCAAGTAGTGGCGGGAAACAGTGAAGTTAGGTTGTTGTTTTTTTTAAGCCAATCAGGCCTTGAAAAAAAAAATAAAAAAAATTAAGGAAAAACCCCCCAGCAAATTACAGTTTTTTTAATCATAGCCAGTCGGTGTGTACCATGTAAGTTTCCTTGGAATCCAAGCAATTTGTGCTACAGCAGCTTTTCTGTTGGATCAGCCCAGACAGGCTAGTCTTGTGCATGTTCATTACCAGGGCCAGGCAGGTGTGATGATTTACACTGCCTGTTCTTGCCAATTAAAATGGAGAGGGTGCGGCAGTTTCAGAGACCGCAGAGCCCCTAGGTGCAACGGCAACACCCCTGTAGCTCCTAGAGGTTCATTTGCATATAATAAAACATCAATTTCTCAGCAATGCGGACACATATGAACATGGGACCAACACAGATGTCTTCACCTGCCAAGCGCACATGTAACAGGTCAGCCGGTGTCATAGGTACAAATCTGCTGACAGACGTCCTTTAACACTTGAAAGGCACAACACAGAAGAATCACAGCAAGTGGACTGCACAGTAAACGCATACCGGGAGATTCACACCGAAGGATTCAATATGCTGTTCCGTAATTGTTGGCGACGGCTGAAGAAATTGCTCACATAATGGTATCATGTAGCGCCTAAAAGGTATCACCCAGAGGAGAGAGTTTGGGCAGCTTTTTCTTTACATACAGCTAAATAAGAGCCCGGTGACACTTACCATTTCATTTTTAGATGCCCAAAGTAATAAGTCATCCACAGCCAGAAATAGAGAAGAGCAGTTCTGGAATGAAAGGTTTTTCTCAATTTCATTAAAAACATGTTCTAAAAGATATGGTTGGCTGCTCATCCCCTGGTCCTAAATGGGAAGAAGAAATGCAATGCTATTAATGTATTTCTGATGACAGAAATGTGACATACAGGAGAAAATCTGCTGGCAAGGTGCTGAGAATAGAAACAATTGAGTCATGGAGACCATATGGACCAAATAAAGTTGGACCGAAAGTTAAAAGGGTTTTTCATGGTTTTATAACTGATTACCTAACCTCTGGACAGGTCATCAGTATCTGATCGGTGGGGGTGGGACACCCAGGACCCCCGCCAATCAGCTGTGCGAGAAGGCACCTGCGCTCCTGTGAGGGCCACTACCTTCTCCATGCTAACCAAGCACAGCTCCATACATTGTATAGTGGCTGTGCTTGGAATTGTGCTCAGCCCCATTCACTTCTATGTGACTAAGCGCCGCCTAGGCCACGTGACCCATGAAAGTGTCATCACTGGCCTATAAAAAACTGTAAGGGGGACGCGGCGCTATTGTGAGTGCTTCTGCGATCTCAAACAGCTGATCAGCAGGTGTCCCAGGTTTCGGACCCCCACCAATCAGTTACTAATGACCTATCCACAGGATAGGTCATCAGTTATAGTGTCTTAGAAAACTCCTTTAAAGGGGATGTCTCATCACAGAAAATGGGGGGCATATCTCTAGGATATGCCCCCATTTATGGGTGCAGGTCCCACCGCTGGGACCCACACCTATATCAAGAACAGAGCCCCGAAAGTGGTGGAGGGCGCACTGCGCAGGCGCAGCTGCCCTCCATTCATTTTCTATGGGGCCGACGAAAATAGCCGAGCGCTGGCTTGGCTATTTCTGTCAGGCCCATAGAAGTGAATGGGAGCTGTGGCCGGTCATGCATGGTGCACATCCATTCACTTCTATGGGGAGCACGCTTGGTGGTGGCCGGACTGGAGTCCTCCAGCCACCACTTCGGGACTCTGTTCCCGATATAGGTGGTGGAACCCGCACCTATTAGACAACGGGGGCATATCCTAGCGATATGCCCCCATTGTGTGTGATGAGACAACCCCTTTAAGCCAAATTGTGTATGAGGTGGCTTCTTGTTGATTATATGTAAAAGTGAGAATACACAATAGGAAATCTGTATAGTGTGGCCCCAAATACACATGGATGCACTTCCATGGGCAAAAAAAGGCCCATCACTGCTCAGTAGTGATATGCTGTTCCTGCGCACATGACTGCTGAAGGCCACTAATTGGCTGCAGTGGTCTAGTGACCAAGAACAGACTATTGTCACTTTCAGTTCAGTGTAGATTGTGGAAAGCTTCCTCAATGGAATGGAGTTCATCTGGAAAAGTGAGAGTTTATTATTTTAATTTTTTCAGCACACTGCTGTCAGCTATAGTTTTTTTTTTGTAAATTAGGCTGGACAACACCTTTAAAGGGATTTTCAAGGACATGAAAGTTTTTTGTTTAGTAAATGCACATAAATATAACTTACTGATATAGTTCAACTGTACTGATTTAAAGAGGACCGGTCACCTCTCCTGACATGTCCACTTTAACCCCCAAGTAATAACTATTCTGGAGTATCTATTCTTATGGCTCTATGTTGTGCCATGCTCTTATTATTCCTACTAGAAGTTATGAATGAATTACTAGCCGTGTACAATGACAGTCCAGATGGGTGTTACCAGTTAGAGGTGTGCCCCTGCACAGTCTGACTCTATCCAGTCAGTGCTGCCTGTGTCAGACTGTGCATCCCACGGGTGCAAAATCCGGTAATGTGGGGCCAAGTCAACACCTTGAACTCTTTGTCATGTTCCTCAAACCATTCCTGGATATTTTTTGCAGCTTGGCAGGACTTATTATCCTCCAACATTAAACAAATCACAGCCAAAAATGTGTGTTAATGCAGCAACAAACACCAAGAGCACACATATTCAAAATATCAAATGTTATTATATACCATAATTACATTGTAGACACAACAAAACCCATAAGGGACAGATTATGCAGGAGAGAATATGGAAACAATGTGTGTCCCCCGATTACACTGAACTGGTAAGGACACAAAGACACAAAGGCAATAACATTAAATTATAACCATCATGGATAAGTAACAAACACTGCCGAATCCTACACCCACCCAGCATCCATCAATAACACTCCATCTCAGAGGGCACAATGCCTAACTGTGTAGTAGAGACAAGTGCCTGCACCCCCGAGCGGGAATGCTAACAAGTCCCCAACACAATATTACTCTTGAGCAGCCTAATAACATACATGGACACAACTGTGGGCATACCAACCAGCAATCAGGAGACACACCACCCCGACGTATGTTTTGCCCCCAAGAGGAAGCAAAGTTTTTCCAGATGACACCGGAGAGACTGATCCGGCATTTCAATGCATTTGTCATACGGATCTGACAAATGCCATCAGTTTGCATATGGATTGACGGATCCGGCAGGCAGTTCCGGCGACAGAAGTGTATAAGTACCCTTACATTTATCACTGGCGCTGAATGCACCGAAGTTATGGAGAGGCCGGCGCCCCTTCATAACTCCAGTGGATGCACCACCAGCTTAGGGGTTTATTAAGACCAACATCTAAAACGCTGGACTTAATAAATGTGCCCCTAAAGTTGCATGGGGACCTACAGCAATCAAAAGGTTCAAGGATTTATAACAACTTTCTAAAAAATTAATGATATATGAAACAAAATTAAAAACTATCTTTGTGGCGCAATGGACGGCCATATCACAACAGAAAGAAATGAGTTTGATTTACCTGTAATAAATTAGCAAAACTTTCACTTTTTATTATTTGGGAGAAGTTTGCCACAATAAATTTCACACATTCTTCCTGTAATTCTGATGCCAAATTTCGTGCCCTTTCTGCCCACTTCACCCCTGGAAGACTGTTGATTAGCCTGTCACTTTCCATCAACAGAAACGCTGCATTCCTGTAAGACTGAAGAACAAAGGATATTGTGACACTCCGAAGGAATTCTGAAAATGCAACACAAAGAAACCAGCCAGTGCCATCTGCTTTGTTCTTAGTGAACTAACGTTGGGGAGAGAGAGGATCTCACGTACTGATAGCACAGTCTGGTATGTCAGACTCGACAGACAATGCTGTGTGCATACCCTTGTGTCACTAAAAAACAGAGCTGACAGCAAGACTGTCACTGCTTGAACTAAAAAGGTCAAATTGACAGACAACAGAAAAAGCAAACTGCGAACTGCTCCACCAAAACATATTTACTGTAAATTAAAGTGTTGCTTATTAAAAACTCTTTACAGCTGAAAGATGAATAAAGCATTCGTTATATACAAATGATCATTAACCTTTCAACAAAATTTGCATAAATCAATAGTACAGGCAAACATACGGAACTTTGTAATATAGCTTATCAGAGAAAATGCCTCTTTCTCCACATACAGTATCAGCCACTTATTGTCCTCCCTCCGAAATTAACAGTCTGAATATTCTCCACTAAATTTATTTTGAGAGACCAAGCCAGACTGTCAAATCTCTAAAGGATCAGTTCTGTTGTCTACAGAAAGGGGAGGTGAAGGAGGAGTGAGCTGCAGGCAGAGAGGCTGCAGCAGCTTTACTCACATCACTACTGTTCAGTACTTCTCTATCATATCCTAGATGGTGCTCTTGAGTGATTCTGAGAGAGATAACGGCCAGAATCTCTTGTTTTCTTTGTGTGCAATGTATGGGTGATATCATAGCCGTTACCTCAGGGACAAATGAGAATTATAGATGGAGTCTGTAGGGAAAAATGCTAAAAATGCAGAATACAAGTCATATAATTGCCAGATATAGTGTCCTTCTTTAGGTACACACACAACAGCTTACTGAGGATTTTTTTCCATGTCATGTCACTTTCTTGATGCAGTTTCCACGTGGAAAACAATGGAGGATTAGACTACGGCTACACATTCACCTTTGCCACAATCACTGTAGCAGTGCAGTCATTAAAGTGAATGGGGGGGGCGCAATGCAACTGACCAGCTGCAATAGCTGCAACCACAGAATCACAAAAAATCAGCAGTGTTGGATTTTTTGGCAGTAACTTGTGACTTGCACTGTGACCCCATGCAGCTCAATAGATGCGCTGCCGCACACAGATTAGCCCCATTTAACGCGGATCCGCATCTGTTGTAGTTGCAAATATCCAGGGCAAATACAAATTGGATTTTTATGATGTTGATTTCTACGAAGTGGTCCATAGAGTCATCAGGACGTCTCAGAACAATGACGGAATGATCAGTGTGGACCCACCCATTTTAGTTTGATTGACATGCTCCTATCAGGTAACGTCATTGGCTAAGATCCCATGCAAGGAGGATGTCAACCAAACTAAGATGGGCGGGTTCACAGTGCTGATTCTGTGCTCCACCATTGCTCTGGGATGCCCCGATAACTCCATGGACCAGGTTTACATAGGGAGTGCTGAGAGTTTCACTGAGTTACACTCCTCTCGAGCTAAAAATAATTTTTTCAATTGGTCATTATTAAAGATTTTGAGCCCCTTTCTTTTTTTTAAATTCTGTTTATTTGGAGCAGATTCACAAAATACAAGGCAAGGGTCATGAACCCGCATATCATACATTAAACATGCTTTCCCCCCCTGGCTTCTGGAGGAAGTCAGGGAGTCACATACAGTAACATAAGGAACATTAGTTTAATATGCATGAATCTGACTGCATTTTTTATTTTAATTTAAAAGTAGTAGGAACAGAAATAATAAAGAAAAGAAAGGGAAGAGGGGAAAGGGAGAGAGATATAGGGGGGAGGGGAGGCAGGACTATACTGCCAGGGGTCCCAGAGTATTACCTAGAGATGCTCTAAGATACCATGAAGTGTACTGAAAGGGTTTAACCAATTCTCTAATTTCTACCATATTAAAGTGTGCAATAATAAAAGTGCGCCACTTATTAAAGAATTTGGAAGCTGAACTTTCTTTGTGCCTAGATGCTTCAATCCTTTCATATCCCAAAAGAACTTTCAATTCAGAGATCACAGCAGGAATGTCTGGCATGGCATCTGTGAGCCATCTCTGGAGCAAGTCCCTTTTGGCTACTAACAAGACCGAGTGTAATAAAATCGGTATCTTAGTTGGGTTCTCCAGACGGATATAATGGAAAACCAAGGTCTGGGGTTCCATAGGTAACTCCACCAACCAGTTAGTCTTGATATACTCAATCACAGCGGTCCAAAATTTGACTACCTCAGGACATGTCCAAATGCCATGCCAGAAATCCGTAGCAGCCAATTTACAATTAGGACAATGTGTGATACGGTCTGGAAACTGGGGAGAGGCTGGAAAGTTAAAACCATAG
This sequence comes from Bufo bufo, assembly GCF_905171765.1. Lineage (NCBI taxonomy): Eukaryota > Metazoa > Chordata > Amphibia > Anura > Bufonidae > Bufo > Bufo bufo. The sequence continues at coordinate 54,063,345 of NC_053397.1, forward strand.
ATTGCCTGATGCATCATTCTAAAAAACGTTTCACGCCAAATCTCACCAATCACGCACTGACGTACCTTACTCCAACCTTCCAGGATCTTTACCCCAATCTCATCATCCATAGTGATGTGCTCCCACTTCTTAAAAAGAGTGGAAACCTTGGCTTTCGTGAAATTTCCTGAAAAGGCCCTATACAACCTAGAGAGAGAAACTGTTTGGGGGGAGAAACTAAGGAGTTTTTGGTCACCTCCCTCGATAGATCACGCAATCTATGTGAGCAGAAACCCACAATCTGCATTATTTGCAAGAAATGGGAATCCGGTAAGGCATATTTTTCCTTCAGTTCTTTTGGAGTTAGCCAACGTTTTTCCCCTTGATGCATCAGATGTTCCGCCCTAGTCAAACCCCTAGATATCCACAGCTCAGAAGGTCTCAGACTAGTTCCTGACGGAAATTCTGGATGACCCCATAGCGGCATCCATTTAGAGATTGCATGAGGCAGATTTACTGTCTTCCTAACCGCCTTCCAGGTTGCTATCGTATCTCTCAATAAAAGCGAGGATTTAATTTCCCCAGGTAATGCGGCCAAGTTAGAGTGGAGGCACGATACCAGGTTCCATGGAGCTACCAGGTTTTGCTCCACTTCCCTATTAGAGAAAAGATCAGTATTATGCACCCAATCCGAAACATGACGCATAAGACATGCCAGATTGTAACCCCGTACATTCGGGAATTTCACTCCTCCTTCTGGTTTCCATAACATAAGCTTCGAAAGAGAGATACGAGGGCGTCTGCCTGACCACAGAAACGTGGTAAAAGCCTTGTTTAGAGCTTGAGCCCCTTTCTCTGTATAGCTTTGAGATTCTCTGGTAGCAGGCTCTGTATTTTCATAAAAAAAAATTGCCAGATGGCGGACGTGATGACGCGCCCTCCTCCTCCTGATCTGCCCGCCCGATCCGGACGCCGCTCAGACAGTGCTCCATGCCTACTGCTTTGCGCTCTTATGCACCTAGATATTGAGACTCCTGTCCAGAGGATAGATCATCAGTTTAAAAAAACTGCAGAACCCCTTTAAGTATTCCTTCTTCTACCCAGCCAAACTTCGGTTAATATTCAATGGAGCAACTTACTACTTTGACACTCCAGCCCTTGCCATTGATTGGCTAGACCGGAACAATGTTTGAGTAGTGTTGTAATTTTTTTTGTCTTTCTATTCTTTTCGGATTGTTTTTCGGCAAAAGCAGGATTAGTGGGGAGGGGGGATGGTCTGAGTAGAGAGGTCTGCTTGTTGATAGTAGCAGATCATGGGGTTTTGGGGGGAGGATAGAGGTTCTGTGGGTGGGTAGCGATGAGTCTCTTCGGATGGATAATGGGAGGGGTTGGGTTTTAGGAGTTTTATTTTATTTTTGGATCTGCCTTGCTGATCATATGTCTAAGAATTCTGACCTGGAATGTACGGGGACTTGCGGATAAGTTAAAGAGACAGGCAGTCTTTGATTTAGTTCAGAGACATTTACTGGCGGTTGTTTGTTTACTAGAAACCCACTGTACTGAAGAGACAACGGCGTGGATTAGTAGAGGATGGGTATAGCAGGCATTTCATTCAACCTTCACCAGTTACTCTAGAGGAGTGACGGTCTTTCAAGGGCTTTTTTTTTTTTTATAGCTGGACGGCTTTGGTTATTCTCTCAATGGGAGAAAAGTGTTCTGTGCAAGATGTTGGTGAAACGTTCCCCATATGATAATATTTTCACCCTGCTGGAATCTGGGCGATTAATAATTAATTACAAGAATATAGAGTAACTTGAAAGTTATTTACTAGATCCTGGACCACTATTAGAAGATGGTTGGAGATTAAGGGTTCTCTTTCGTGCTCTCCTCTTTGGTATAATTTCTATCTACATGACTTTGATAAGTTAGCGGGGGATACGTTTTGGCAAAAAAGTTATATTATTTATGTTTCACAGGTGGTGAAAAATGGAGAGATACTCCCTTTCTCTTGTTTATCACAAACGGGGAATCATTTAAATTGGTTTAGGTATTTTCAGATACGTTCAGCAATTTCTAATGTAAAAGAAACCTCACTGTTAGATATAGATACTACTTCACCTTTGAATAAGCGGATAGGGAATTTAGGTTTGAAGTGTAAGATTTCACAACTATATAAATTATTAGTAGAGGCACTATTTAATGAGGTTGTTTCTCCGGGCCCAAGGGCTTGGGGAACCGACTGCCCAACTGTTTCGGTAGAGGATTGGTAAAATATATTAGGTGATTTAAAGGGAACCTGTCACCGGGATTTTGTGTATAGAACTGAGGACATGGGTTGCTAGATGGCCGCTAGCACATCCGCAATACCCAGTCCTCATAGCTCTGTGTGCTTTTAACCTGACTCATCTCACATACAGGACTCATCTCAGGTTAATTTGCATATGTATCAAATCGTTTTTTTTACACAATAAAAGCACACAGAGCTATGGGGACTGGGTATTGTGGATGTGCTAGCGGCCATCTAGCAACCCATGTCCTCAGCTCTATACCCAAAATCCAGGTGACAGGTTCCCTTTAAGACTAGTATCACACAATTTGAATCATATATTAGTACAGTTTAATATCCTACATAGAGTATATATCAAGCCAATATGGCTTAAAAAATGGGGTTTACGGGATTCTGCGAATTGTCCACGATGTGATTCACAGATGACGGGTTTTTTGCATATGCTTTGGCTGTGTCCAGATTTAAAAGTTTATTGGGGTTTAATTCATAAGTTTATTATTCAAAAATTGAGGATACCACTTCCGTTTTCAGCGGAATGCTGGATATTGGGAGATTTATCCAAGGTAAATTGTCATAAGTATAAAAAGATGCTTTTGATCAGAATTATGTTTTGGCCAGACTCTTGATTACTCGAGTCTGGATGTCACATAATACCCAAACTGTAAGGAGTGGCTACAACTTGTGAATAAGGTTAAGAGATAGGAGAGGGTCTTATATATCCAGAGAGATTCTGAGGAAAAATGGTCTAGGATATGGGGGTTGTGGAAGTGGTAGCTTCCTACTGATCCCCTCCCCCCATTGTCCATCTTAACTATTGCCCATCCTTATTATTATTATTAATGCTACTATTATTACTATAGAGACGCATCGCAAGGGAGGGTAGGGTTGGTTTGAATAGGGGAAAAAAATGGGGGATGATGATGGATGAAGTTATTCTTTAATTATGTATGTTATAATTTTGTTGTTTCTTAAATAAAAATTATTGTAATAAAAAAAAAAAAAAAAAAATTGCCCTTAAAGGTGTACATAGCCTTTAAAGGTGTTTTCCGAGACTTTAATCCTCAGGATAGGTCATCGGTATCTTTTCTGTGGGAGTCCAACATCCGGGACCCCCATCAATCAGCTCTTTCAGAAGGCACTGCACAACTGTGAGCAGCGTGGCCTTCTCCCTGCTTACCAAGAATAGTGCTGTACATTGTATAGCGGCTGTGCTTGGTATTCTGCTCAGGCCATTTGACCAATGAACATGTCATCACTGGCCTAGGAAAAGCTGAGAGAAGGCCGCGGCACTACTGCGAGCGCCATTGCCTTCTCAAACAGCTGATCGGCGTGGGTCCCAGGTGTTGGACTCCCACCGATCACGAGGATAGGTCATTAGTATTGAAGTCTCAGAAAACACCTTTAAAAGCTATGTACACACTCGGGGGCAATTAAAAAAAAATATATATAATACAAAGCCTGCTACTAGAGAATCTCAAAGCTGTACAGAGAAAGGGACTCAAAAGTTTTTAATAAAGACCAATTGAAAAAAATAATTTTTAGCTAAAAAAAAAGTTACAATGCAATAATAAAAGAAAAATAAATTGTCCCCAAAGGTGTACACAGCCTTTAACATAACAAAATTTGCCGACAGGATCCTGTATTATCCCGTACCACAATGGTTATTTGGAGACTAAAGGAACACACCCAAAGTGAATCAAACCCTACAAGCAGGCTGTGTCACATGCCATCTATATGGTTTCTAATAAGTAGATGTTTGTAGAAGCAACCTAGACCAGAAATATCACAGTAACACTAGGGTGACAGTGTCGTTGCAGCACATTTTAAAACATGTCAGTCATTCGCAGGCACTGGTCCTCACATTACTGGTACAGAGAATTAATTTCGGTCCTGGAGGCACTGACCTATTTAAAAACCCTTGTTCACAAAAAGACAGGAACAGAATCACTGAGTTAGCAGCTAATTTTAACTTTGGTCTGAATAAATAGATGATAGATAATTCAGTTTATCCAGGGAGCACCACATCTGCTGGATAAGCTTAATTGACTGTGTCTATGATGTTGCACAAAATTTTAATTTTTTTTCCTCCACGTATATTGAGGCAATGCCTTTTGCTTGCAGAATCTGGTATAAAAATACAGACACAACTAAAGGATTTGGCAGTGTTTATAGGATAGCAGGCAAATCTTGTTAGGTTTTAGCAGCATCTACATGCATCACTGACCGTGTCCAATTTAATATATTAGAAAAACTCATCTTCTAGGGCAGCCAAAAGCGACTGAGCACGGAAACTAAATGTCACGCCCCCAACCACCAGCTAAACAATGCTGCTGGATGCCTCGCTATAGAGAAGAGATAAAGGCAGTTAGCTGATTTATACTCACGAGTGACTGCACCAACACATTAAGGCAGCTTTTCTGCAAGTCCACCGGCAAATTAGCAAAGTTTCGCTCAGACCAACATTTCACAAAATACTTCTCAACCCACCTAATTTACAAGGGTGAAAAAACAAAGGGACAAAAAGAAAAGCTGTGAAAACAAACCTGCACCAAAACAGTTACAGTAAAGCGATACTGACCCCCAAAATGTACAGAAGGGTCACCTTGCTAAGCCTCAGCAGGCAGCAATATTTTGCAATTGAGTTTCTAAACAGGACTTTTAGGATGTGGCCTAAAGCATGATTACCCTCTAATCTCATATGACAATGTGCCAAAACATCAACAAACATGCAATATTAGAAACTTCAGATAAGCCGCCAGCTATAGGTTTAAGGACTATAGGATCCATCTCAAAAGAGAGAAAGATCTTTACGTAAACCTTAAAAGGGAACGTGTCATCTGAAAATAACTTTTGTTTTTATGTTAAACATGTTTTGAAATAATTTTGGCGATGTTATTTTTAATCGTCTTTGTGACTACCCTATAATCCTGCAGTTTTCACATTGGCTACTAATAAGCTACACTTTATGGTCTGTACAGATCACTTTTCAGCAGTCATGTCGTTATCATCACAGGAAAGATTACAATGTCAATTATATATAGACAACAAAAGATCCATTCACGTTCTCCAACAGCCCCCTGCCCCCCCCCCCCCCCCATGTGCCGAGCCGCTCAAAAGGTAATATACTTACCCTACTCCATGTGCTGCTCCTGGTCCCTGCACCGCCGCTGCTGCTTCTCCCTATACACGGATGAAAACATCTGGTGTCGAAGGGGGTGGGGGGGACCAGCCAATGTCACCCACGATGCTAGGGAGGCTTGTCCCTGTCCACGCCTGCCATTGGCTCCCCCCCCCCCCCTTCCTGACACCAGATGTTTTCATCCATGTACAGGGAGAAGCAGCAGCGGCGGTGCAGAGACCAGGAGCAGCACATGGAGCGGTGAGGGCCCGGCACATGGGGGGGGGGGCCTGTTGGAGAACTTGGATAACCCCTTTAACAGCAGCTAATGGTCAAAGCTTATTTACTCCTTCTCTGCACAATGACCTCTGCACGGGTCACAGAGCATGTCTAGTAAACTCTCCCATGGAAGTCAATGCATCCTCTCCCATCTATTGTGTCTTTAGGCCCTTTCACAGAAACGAGTTTTCCACGCGGGTGCAATGCGTGAAGTGAATGCATAGCACCCGCACTGAATCCTGACCCACTCATTTCAAAGGGTCTGTGCCCGAGCGCTGTTTTTCACGCATCATTTCTGCGTTGCGTGACAATTGCAACATGTTCAATATTCTGCGTTTTTTATGCAGCCCTGGCCCCATATAAGTGAATGGGGCTTCAATTAAAAACACATTGCATCTGGATATGCAATGTGTAGGAGATGTCGTCTCACAAATGCAAACAGATGCATTTGTGAGACGAATCCGCATGCATTGCAATACCGGATCCGTCTTTTCGGTTGTTATTCTGAAAAATGGATCCGGTATTTATTTTCTTCACAGATTTAATGGTCTACGCATGCGTGGACGAAAAGAATGGATCCGTTTTGCCAGAACACTTGGGGCTGGATCAGGCATTAATGCATTACAATGGAAATTAATGCTGGATCCGGCATTCCGGCAAGTGTTTCTCTGCCCAAAAAACGTAAGAGGGACTGAACTGATGCATCCTGAACGGATTGCTCTCCATTTAGAATGCATTAGGATAAAACTTATCATTTTTTTCCCGGTATTGAGCCCCTAGGACGGAACTGAATGCCGGAAAACAAAAACTCTAGTGTGAAAGTACCCTAATTCTTGAGGTTTTTTTTCCACGCGCATGAAAAACGCATCAAAACTGGTTGCACTCGCACCTGAATAAACCTGAAACACTGAATGCAGTTGCAAACAAATCTGACTGAACGCATACTGACACAATCCGTATCGTTCATGTGAAATAGGCCTCAGCCACTGATGACTGCATATCTCTAAATGCTGTTCAAAACAGCTCAGACAAGATGTCCTCCCCCCATAATGATGTTCTGGAAAATATAGTAAATAAAAAAATCTACAATTAGAAAATAAAAACATTATAAAAAAAGAATATGTGTCACTATTAGATTTTAACTGGCAGAAAAAAAAAATGATAGTAGGAGAAGAAGAGGACGACTCTTTCAGTGGTGCTACCGCAGCGAATAATCCCATATAGAACAGGTGGTCTGACACTATTTTCCACGCGTTTCGAGACTGCACAGGTCCCTTCTTCAGGCACATGACAACAGGTGCCGAAACGCGTAGCAAACACAACTATCAAAGTGTGAAACTGCCTGTTCCATATCGGATTTTTAGCGCCACTGAAAGAGTCCTCCTCTTCTTACTGTTCCTACTGTTTGGAAGTCTGGTCCGGCTGTGAAACTGGTGAAGATCGTATGCAGCACCTTATGAATTGTTAGCCCCTCTGCCCAGAGCACAATGCATAAGGGTCCATTCACACATCCGTAGTGTGTTTTGTGGATCCACTGATCCGCAAAACACGGACACCGGCAATGTGTGTTCTGCGTTTTGCGGACCGCACATCGCCGGCACTAATAGAATATACCTATTCTTGTCCGCACTTGCAGACACGAATAGGACATGTTCAATTTCTTTCAGGAACGGAATTGCGGACCCGGAAGTGCGGGTCCGCAATTCCATATCCGGGCAGCACATTGAGCGGCCCCATCGAAATAAATGGGTCCGCATTTCCGTTCCGCAAAATTGCGGACGTGTGAATGGGGCCTTAAGGTGAGCAGCAATGCCTTGAGCAGCCGTTTGTTGTCTATGATATATTCTCCATCTCATAGCGGACACATTCCCTTTATAGAGCAACTAAACTTTTGAATACATTTTTGTTAACATGTCCCTAATGCCCCAATAACAGTTTTTTTTAAATATACTTTATTAATGTATTTTGTATGTTTAAAGGGTTTCTATCACTTCGTTTCACCTATTTAGCTTTCAGACACTAGCGATCCGCTAGTGTCTGCTTTATCTAACCATCCTAATATAAGAGCTTATTGTCCTGCCGTTTAGCTAAAAAAAGAACTTATATAGATATGCAAATGAGCCTCTAGGTGCTATGGGGGCGTGATTAGCACCTAGAGGCTCCGTCTACCTTAACAAACTGCCGCCGCCCAGCGCGTCCCTCCAGCCCGCCCATCTCCTCCGGAATGCGATGCGCCTCGTATTCGGCGCATGCGCAGTGAATGTCTGATCGCTTCCCTGCTCAGACATCTCCACTGCGCCTGCGCCGATGACGTCATAGTGCTCCGAGGAACAGGCGCAGTGGAGATGTCTGAGCAGGGAAGCATCAGACATTCACTGCGCATGCGCAGAACAGAGACGCGCACGGAGAGGATCGCTTCAGCTGGAGATGGGCGGGCTGGAGGGACGCGCTGGGCGGCGGCAGTTTGTTAAGGTAGACGGAGCCTCTAGGTGCTAATCACGCCCCCATAGCACCTAGAGGCTCATTTGCATATCTATATAAGTTCTTTTTTTAGCTAAACGGCAGGACAATAAGCTCTTATATTAGGATGGTTAGATAAAGCAGACACTAGCGGATCGCTAGTGTCTGAAAGCTAAATAGGTGAAACGAAGTGATAGAAACCCTTTAATAGACTCCCCCCAACCCCCTAAAGTGCACCTTTTCCTGTACGCTTAAAATTGACTTTTCTGTACACCGCTGACTTCTCGGCGGTGTACGGAGTACAGGCTGTACAGTTTATGAATGGGGCCGCATCGCAGGGAGTACGGGCAGGAGCACATATTGCTGTTCCTGCCCGTGTCCCCCAGAGGTTCACTAAATGCTGGCATAGCACATGGATACCCTTGTAACCACCTGCTATGCCAGGATTAGCTGAGCAGAGCGGGCTCCTACCTGCTCCGTTAAGATAAAAGCTGACATGCAGGACTCTTAGCTTAGCGAAGCAGGAGCCCGCTCCGCTCAGCTACTCCTGGCATAGTACATGGTTACAGTATACCCATGTGCTATGCCAGGATTTGGAAAACCTCCGGGGGGGGACACGGGCAGGAACAGCAATGTGTGCACCTGCCCGTACTCCCTGCGATGCTGCCCCATTCATAAAATGTCAACTCCGTACACCTCTCAGAAGTCAGTGGTGTACACAAAAGTCCACTTTAAGTGCACGGGGAAAAGTGCACTTTGGGGTCTATTAAAAATACAATAATAAAGTATATTACAAAAACTGTTATTAGGGCATTAGGGACAGGTTAACAAAATGTATTAAAAAGTTTAGTTACTCTTTAAATGTAACAGGAAAACTGAAAATTGTTAATGAATTGCTGCTATATTCCATACTCACTCCATACATGACGTGTACAATGGCTCCTCTCCCACCAAATGAGCAATATGCAGGCATTCCAACACAGACTGCTGCATCCCGGCCACAGGCTAAAACACAAGCAATGGAAATAAGTAACTCTCAAAAGACAAACAAAGGCATTTCAAGTCATTAAAAAACAAAACTGAATTCAATAGAGGTCAATCACGTACACATTGTCACCAACAATTCCCACGATCTATTAGTAAAAAGTGTTTATGAGATGGTTTACTTCCTACAAGTCCGGCTCAAGAAACAAGCTTATTGTTGCAAGAGAACAAAGGACGTCTATAGCCTTCAAAGACGGACTCTTCCCACCATATGGGAGCTGTGGAAGACGAGGACTGTACTTTCAACCAGAAGTAAAAGGATTCCGTAGGTTTTTACATATAGAGCTCAAATCTCTGAGAGGTGAATGTGTGACAACTTTCCAAAAGGCATAAAGTGACATTGCGATGTGGTCATGTACACTGCAGCGTGCGACACACGGGTAAATAATCGCCCTCCTGCAGCTTTAATTTCAGCAGATCAGCACTTATTTAGACACTTGATAACTTTCAACAATGAAACACATTGGCCCAGATTTCCTAATGTGTCTGCGCCTAGAACCTGTCTCAAAAGTGGCGCATTTTGGCACAACTAAGGTTTCTAAATTTTTCAAGTCACTCAAAAAGTGGGTGGCGCTTAGTGTGAGGGGTGTGTCTTCACTGGAAAGTGGGCATGACCTAAGACTCACTATTTTACGCCACAATTCTGGTACAAACTTCTGTCCCAAAGAAGGCCAACCAACAGTTGGTATAGAGTTACACAAAAAAGTGTCTATCCCTCTCCCTACATTTATCATCCAGCCTGAGCCTCTGTGATAAATCTGGCACAGGGCTAGACACCATTTATAGACTTAGAAAACCAGCCCCACTGAGTCCACAGCTATACTGGTCAAATACCTACTGTAGAACATACCTAGTTCTGAAGAATTCCCCTGTTCATTTATTTACGCCTGTTTGGAACCTCAACTGGGCCACCGTATGATTGGCCTGATGAAAACGAGATTTTTGTATAACTTACCAGTAAAATCTCTTTCTCGCTCTTCATTGGGGGACACAGAGACCATGGGTATAGCTATGTCCTCTAGGAGGCGTTGACACTAGATAAAGCTGTTAGCTCCTCCACTGGCAGCTATACCGCCTCCAGCCTGGAGAGAGAGCTTCAGTTTGTGAGAAGCAGTAGGAGAAGCAAGTAAACCAACGAAAAAACATGGAACAGCAACAATGCAGAGAACCAAACTAGGTTCTAACCAGCAACAGCCACAACTGTGGCCGAACAACAATACTGGGTGGGTTCTGTGTCCCCCAATGAAGAGCAAGAAATAGATATTACTGGTAAGTTATACAAAAATCTCGTTTTCTCGCCCATATTCATTGGGGGACACACAGACCATGGGACGTCCGAGAGCAGTCCACAGGGAGGGAAAACCACAGACACATGGAGCAAGCACCCCTGCAGGCAACTAAGAACTGCCACCTGCAAGAGCATGCGGCCCAAGGCAGCGCCTGCCGATACATAAGTATGCACCTGGAAATTTTTTGTGAATGTGCGTAAGGAGGTCAGTAGCCGTCTTGCACAACTGCGCGGCCAAACCTTGAATCCTCCGACCGTGACACCAAAGGGCGGAACCCTGCCCCGGGTGCAGTATGCTTCAGCAAATGCAGACGTGCAATTGCCACCCTGTAGGCCGCCAATGCCTTGTGAGGACCCTCCGGGATGACAAAAAAGAGGAGCCCGTACGCCGGAAGGAACTGGAGGCTGGCAAATAAATCGTCAGAGCCCTGACAACGTTCAAATGGTGTAACTCCCGTTCCCTAGGGTGTGAAGGGGAGGGACACGGTGATGGAAGGACAATTTCTTCATTGAAATGGAAATCGGAGACCACCATCGGGAGAAGGAATAAACGGGCCGGAGGATCGCTTATCCCTGTGAAGAACCAGGAAGGTTCTCTGCAAGAGAGCGCCCCAACCCGGACACCCGTCTGATGGATGTGATAGCCACAAGAAAAAACTACATTCCAGAACCGGAGTCGGAGAGAAATCTCCTGCAAGGGTTCAAGGGGGGAATTCTGGAAACGGTAATTGGTCCACCGAAGTCTCTCGAGCCGGAGAGGCTTGTGGGGAGACTGAGAAGCCGGCTGATAAACTACCAAGAAAAAACCGCAAGTCAAGGAATCAATACATTGGCTAGGTAGAAGTAGAGACGATATGAGAATCACCGGCGGAGAGGAGTTCCGTCAGCAACCGTGTATTGACGGAGTAGCAACGCTGCTCGACGGAAATATCGACCAGACCAAGAGGAGGAAGAATACAAGGGGTGTTCTGTTCCAGGAATGAAACTCCAGCAACGGTGGCGAGTCGCGACAGCACCCCCGCTCTGCCTGGCGTGACGAGTCTCATAGTCTAGCCACGGAAAGTGCAGTGAAAAGGCATGACTACAATCGGACTGACGTGGCAGTCAGTAGTCAAGTCTTGAGAGGTAGTTGTAGATACAGGTAGGACACCCAGGACCAACAGGTAGGATTCACCTGTAGAAGGAGAATATGGAAAAATGTCGCAGCCCAACAGTCAGTCCGGAACGAGACTGGAAGAAAAAAAACACAGAACAAATACCCTGCATCAACGTAGATGAGGGGAAGTAGTAATGTAGGAGCTTCCAAGGTTTGCGGAGTGACCGTGAACCCTGAGCCAGAGAAGGAAAAAAACGGAAGGAAAAGGGGGCAGGGCAAAGCCCATTCCCCATCTGGGACAGGCGCTACACAGAAGTAGCCACCTGATGAGTGGCGGCGCCATACTCCGCCTAAGGAGGAGGCCATGCAGCGTACGCCACCGAATTCGGCGTTAGAAGAATCCGTCACCTGACGAAAGAGCCGTGCAGGAGAAGCCAGAGTATGTAATGGCTACTGCAGGACCCCCGTACCGTAGGAGCCGCAGTGTGCCCCGCCAGCACAAACAGAGAGCAGACTAGAGGAATCCGATAGAAACAATGGTACCATACTGCCTCAGGGAAGGAGAGCTAACCTTAAACACTCCACCTGGGAAGGGCGTCGAACAGGAACAACCACCAAGCCAGCGTCAGGGTGGAACCCTTACCTGAGGGGATGCCCCACTGCAGCGACTGCGAACGCTAGTACCAGCGTGAAAACCGCACCAGTGGAGAACACGCTGCAAAGCCAAACCAGAGCGCCAGCACAACCACTTCCCACATCAGGAATGGTGGATAACATATTGGAACAGTGGAGGACCATGGACATAGGGACGCTAGGACACATGAGTGACGCTGGGCAACCCCCTGAAGAGAGAGGTGGTCATATTTCTGCCCCAAACCGGCACCGAAGGAAAAGGACACAACGTGGAAACAGCCACAGTATCCACTGGCAGCACCGAAATACCATTAGAAGAAGAGCACAGGGCACCAGCGTGTAACGATACTCGCTACGCCCCACTTGTAGAAGAAGCTAAGGCATCTATAGCCGTGGCAACATCCAAGATGTGTACTCATTCCCCATGGTAGTGGAAGGGGCAATGTTGCAATTATCCCACCAATGAAAGAAGTAATGCGTGCTGTCTGCCGGTGCATGTTCCTGGTCTGCAGCGGGGGATGTCGGGACTATGCATTAGGGACGGCGGAGCGCAGAGGGACCCGAGTCGCATTAACAGGGCAGCAGTTGAATGCGCCCATCCGGCAACGGACGGGGGTTGCACCCTGTGTGTCGGCCGGTTGGGCCGGGCGGACGCCAGTGCGGGCCAGGCAAAGAATATCGCGGCTGGAGCACCGAAGCGGTGCCGGCCAAACGTATACAGTTAACCCCCTCTGGAGCGGCGCGACCGGCGTCCGCTCCCGGAAGGGAGTGGCAATGAGTTAGGTGCCGCACTAGTTGACGGCGCCGGCCCTTATCGATCCGACTCCGGAGGGTGGAGGGGAGCAGAAGACTCCTGCGCTCCCCTCCCTGCATGTGCGCTCCGGACGGCGTATTAACCCCCCATGTGCCGATGTCCCTTCTTGACAACAAGAGGAGTGAAGGGAATACTTCAGGGGTGCTGGAATGGCTGCGGGTGCTGGGCTATGCTGAATCCCTGTCTGCGAACAGACTATTGCCACCACGAGGGAGGGGGAGACCAACCCAGAGGGTCAAACATGCTCACCTAGTCCTGTGTACTCACCTCTCTTCTCTTTTCTGCCGCCATCTTCACCCATCCTCTGGTTCAGCAGAGTCACCCCTTCAGCTACTGGCACCATAGTGGCAGGACGCTGGAAAAGGGGGGGCTTGGATGGGTGACCCTTTGGCTGGCGGGATGCAGGGGAGCGAGGCTGCCCTGGTCCACCTTGTCTTCTGTGGGGGAGGAAGCAGTGCGGATGACCGGCACTGGCGCAACTCGACCCCGGGAGAACAGGGAGGCGAGGTGTCAACGCCTCCTAGAGGACATAGCTATACCCATGGTCTCTGTGTCCCCCAATGAATATGGGCGAGAAAATGGGATGGCAATGGGAAAAGTTTTTAAAAACATATATTGGATTTTTGCAGACCAATTGGTCCCCGATGTGTTGTGTCATCTCTCCTACAGAGACCACTTGAGATGCCAAGTGTTAGAATAGATACTAACGCATAGAAGCGGATGAGATTGTGTCAAGTTACTAAAACAGAGAGGCCTACTGGTTTCCTCTCCTTGGCCCCTAGGGGCCTCAACAGGTAGTACCATATTCAGAACCTTCCAGTAATTTATTTAAAAAAAATCTTAGCAGATGTGCTAAAGCAAAGTCTTGTGAAGGACTCATCTTCACAGGGTTGCCATAATAAAGCCTTTTGAGACATCATTCTGTCCACAGATATTATGTGATCCAGTCCTTTTATCTACATCTACTGCACTGACAGTTTGCTTCATCAATCTACACAACGCTAATACCCCAGGGCGACTCATGGTTCCTATTCCCAATTTCTTTCTGTTTCTCCTTTCTTTTTTTCTCTATTTTTTTGTCTTTTCCTTTCCTTTTTCCCCTTCTCCTTTTGGCTTGTCTTTTTGCCTGTTTATTCATTTATTCTTGTTTACTTTTGTGGTCCTTTTCCTTCTTTCTATGCGGCTTTATAGCAATACCACTGGAGGGAGCTGGTCCCCCCAGTAGTATACTGATGGAGTTACATGCGCAGTTCATCCCAAAACAGTCTCACTATTAGAGACGCTAGTTTGATCGGGAGGTAAGTGCACCTTGACCCAGCTAGCCTCACAGTTTGAGACACTGGATCTAGGACGCACCTTATGACATCATCACTGCTATCACACACAGTTTCTGGCAGGAGCAGATAATTAGTATGCGCTCATCGGAACCTGTAGCAGATGAGCTGCATCTTCCTGTTCCTAGCCCATGGCTTCTGCAGTCCAGTGAGTTGACCACCAGATGTTTCTCTAGATCAGTCTACTAGGACCCCTGCTGGCATATATACCACCTGTATTGATGATGTTTGGTGACTATTATATGTATCTTCTATCAACACTGTGCTTATGTCCATTCTATGCATTGTGCCATTGATTAGGGCGATATATTAATCTTTTACATACTACTGATAAGTACTCCATTTTTGGACAGTTGCTATTGTAGCTATATTAGACTATATTATTCTAACACTAGGCCTTCCTTATTTTTGGGTTCATTATATGATATATAATGGCATTCCTACTTGCCCTTTTATATCATATATGGCTATACATTTAGGTATTCTCCCATTAAATGCAGTTTTTTTCTTTTGGATGGCTAGTCCTCCAGTATTATACACTGGTATCTGTGGATATATTACTGAGCATTCCAGCTATATAACACCTACCCAGTAATGCCTGATACATAATACTTCTTCCTCTACCCACCAGGGACATACTTATACCTGTGTCCACTACTGTATATAACTAGTATTATTCCAAATCATTGTCTTTGTATATGCTTTGATGGATACACTGTACCCATGCATTTTGTTTTTTCCCGTTTCTAAAACCTATGTATAGTCTTTTCTTTGTGTCTGAGGTTCAAGTATTAGACCGAAAAAGTTCACGTTCACTTTTGTGAGTTGCAACTGACGTTGACGAGTGCCATGTCTGATTTAAATAGGGAGGATGGATTAGGATCCTAGTTGGGCACCGCTGCCATTTGGAAGTGCTATACAGCCACGTCAATATCAATAGAATATGCCATAAAGGTTTGATAGAGGGTCCCAGAGATAGGACCTGCACCTCTCAAGAATGGGCCCGCCTTCAATCTTGAGGACACTGCCAATGCACAGAGTTCTCTATTCAATACACTTGGACTACTGAAAACAGCTGAGCATAAAAAGGGGACGCAGCATATACATGTGTTCTCTCCGCTAATGGTGGGGTCCCCTTGTCTCACCTCCAACATTGGTGGACTATCACTAGGATAGGCCTCCAGTGCCAGATAACTGCTGAGCTTCGCTATATCTGGCAGCTCCACAGAACTGAATGGAACAGCGGCAAAGCTTACGTGTTGTGTTGTCCATTCATTTCTATGGGACTTAGTACATTTTTGCCACTCCCACAGAAATGCATAGAGGGTGGCCACACATGTGCAGTGCACGCTTGTTCACTTTGGGAGCTCCGTTCTGGAGATAGGAGAAGGTCCCAGAGGTGGGATCTGCGTAAGACATTGATGGCATATCCCAGCGATATGCCACAAATGTTGTGAGATAAGACAACGCCTTTAAGATAAGAAGATCCCGCATGTTGTGTCTAAAAGTATGCAGTTTGTAAGTTAGTTAATTCTACCCCAAATAAGGCTGTAAGGGGGTCATTTATTAAGATCTGCGTTTTAGACGCCGGTCTTAATAAGCCCCTGTGCTGGAGGTCGATCCCCTGAAGTTATGTAGCGGTGCCGGCCTCTACATAACTTCGGCATATCCAGCGCTGGTCTAAATGTAAGACAGCCTAAAACAGGTGTAGAAAATTATGAATGAGGTCGGCCTGCTGTCCCGTCCCCACAACACCCCCTTTTTTTTTTTTTTATAGACCTGGCGTGAGCAGGGAAAAGTCGCAGACTGCGGTGTAAATAGCTTTTGAGCCGCAATCTGCACCAGAAATACGCCGAATATAGGCGTATTTCTGATCGCAAATGACCCCCTAAGAGTCCACTGAGACAACACTGGCAGCTAAATAACAACGCAGCACAATAGGGCAGAGAATGGTCACAGGAGTGGCTCAGAGCAGAGCGAGTGCCAAGGGAGGGGTTAGAGAGCATGAGAGAGAGAAAGTAGATAGAGCAAAAGAGTGCAAGAGAGGGAGAGAGAGAGTGCAAGAGAAAGAAGTAAGCAAAGACAGAGCAAAACATTGAGGGTGTATGTCCATGTGCGACTGAAAATCAGCATGTGCTTCTGCTGGAAATCCGCAGCAGAAAAAAAATGCACCAAAGTGCATTACAGATTTTGCAAAGGGTGAAATCCGCATAAAGCATAAATTGACCTGCTTTAAGGGTACTTTCACACTAGCGTTAGTGTGTTCCGGCAGGCAGTTCCGTCGTCGGAGCAGACTGCGGATCCGCCGATCAGTGTGACAACTGACAGCATTTGTAGACGGATCCGGGTGCGGATCAGTCTACAAATGCATTGCAAGAACGGATTCGTCTCTCCGCTTGTCATGCGGATGGACGGATCCATCTTGCAGTCTTTTTCACATGCGCAGATCGGAAGGACAGATCCGTTCTTCAGTTGTTTTGCAATGCCGGATGCGGCACTAATGTAAGTCAATGGGAATTAATGCCGGCATTCCGGCGACTGATCAGGCATTTTGGACGGACATAATACTGCAGCATGCTGAGGTATTATGTCCGGCCAAAACGCTTGACACTGACTGAACGGAAGGCATACTGATGCAAACTGAACGGATTTCTATCAATTCAGAATGCATTGGGAACGCTAGTGTGAAAGTACCCTAAAATATGCACCACAGGTCAATTTTCCTTGCGTATTTTTACCGCAGTATGTGGAGGAGAAGTGCTAAATCCTCATTAAGGGCCCTTGCACACGACCATATGCCCTCTGAGGCATACGGTCTGTGAGCGGGCTGTATGTCCCGAAGCGGCATTGATCGTGTGCACGGGAGCAAACAGCATCATAGATTACAATGATGCTGTGCACGTCAGGCCGCCGACGGGACTACTGTCCAATACTTATAAGATCATATGAGTGCGGGACAATAGTCCCCCGAGCGACCAGACGTGCACAGCATCATTGTAATCTATGATGCTGTGCTCTCCCGTGCACACGATCAATGCCGCTCCACGACATACAGCCCGCTCATGGACCAGATGTCTCGGAGGGCATACGATCGTGTGCAAGGGCCCTAACTTTGCTGGTACTGTG
This sequence comes from Bufo bufo, assembly GCF_905171765.1. Classification (NCBI taxonomy): domain Eukaryota; kingdom Metazoa; phylum Chordata; class Amphibia; order Anura; family Bufonidae; genus Bufo; species Bufo bufo. The sequence continues at coordinate 54,080,803 of NC_053397.1, forward strand.
GATGTACCCTAAAGGGTATCTTGGGGCTCATATGCATGGCAGTGTCCGTTTTTTGGCAAGAAAAGTTTGGATCCACATGTTCATTCCTTTTTTCTTACTCCCACCAACAGAAAGGGCTATTCTTGCCCGCTCATTCAGACACGAATAGGACCTGCTCTATAATTTGCAGAACAGACAAAAGAACCCTCAAAAAAAAATACAAATGTGTGCAAGAATGAGCGAGTGCGCTCACAAAAGAAATGCAGATAGCACGCAGATGAAAATGCGGTTGTGTCCATGAGCCTTTATGTGGATGATATACTCTTTATTCTATAATGTGTATCAATAATTTCAGGACCCTGCATTCATTACACAGCTTTAGGATCTAATACATTCTGAATGCAAGAAGTGCTTATTACACTTCTGTTAGCCTTAAAGGGGGTACCCCAGCTTACACATCTATGAACCGACAGAATATGCCATCAATTCCTGACAGATGCACGTCATATCTCTCCTCTCCCATCAGGAGGATGGGGGTCCTGTAATTCCCATCAGCCAATTTCCCCATAGAACACGAGGAAGAGGCAGCTGGGTTATATTACAAGCACACCGACACGAGGACCATCTCAGAGCAAAATAAATAGGAATCTTCTGAAAGGTTCTTGAAATCTGAAGGGAAAAAAAATAATCTTTCAAGGGAAAAAAAAAAGGGGAAATATCAAAAACCCAAAATATATTTTACTTCTGCAGGAAATGATTCCTCCGACACAGAAATTCTATAGCAAGCTCAATTCTCACACTTTGGATGGCAGCAGATGACGCAGCAATGCTGAAGACATCTGCTCCTCTACAGGATTTCTAAAAATGTTAGTGCTGACACACAGCTGACAAATATAATCACAATGAATCATCGTGAACGAGAACCAGGGTTATAGTCACTTAATAAATACTAGAATACATAAAACACACTACCATGAGGGTACGGCCCCCATGCAACCCATGTCCACCTGAAGCAAACCAATGTCTGCATAAATTACCGCAAACTCGCAGACATTGGTTGCCGTCGGTTGGTGTTCCTTCATTGCACACGGCCAGCCGCACCTTGCCCTTGGCCTGGTAGGACCCTCATTGATTAGACACAGTCGCTACAATGAGCTTCTTCTCTCTGGAGGACCCAGTATGTCTATGCGCTACATGTAATTTTCCCATGGGTGCAGGAAAGTTAAACACTTGCTTCTGGGTTTCCTTGCAAATTATACTGTAGATGATCAGTAGAGAACCAAGCAATGGAACACCATGAAATAACTTATTTTCAGGGAATTTAACAGGGAATGCCCAAAACAGATGACCCCTTAGAAGAGTTCTGAAAAGCGACCCTCCACTCTCCAGTTCACCCTCCAATTCAAAAATATAAGGTACAGTTGCAATAAATCCTTCAGAATTACCCGGATTTCTGCATTGGTTACTAATAGATTAGAATGAGACCACATTGTAAGTCACAATTATAGACAACTAGCAGGATGACCTGGATTCGCATGGGTAGATTTCCACCATTTCATTTAATGTTTGTGTGTGAGGTTAAAAGATATCCACAGTGTTTCCCATAACAGTGACTTGTACAGCACCCCAAACCTCCACAGCAGCCCACCCCATTAACAGTGACCTCCACAGTGCCCCACCACGTTAAATGTGACCTTTACAGCCCCCTGCCCCATAACAGTGTTCCCCTTAAAATTTACCTTCACAGCAGCCCACCCCCTTAACAGTGACCTCAAGAGGCCTGCCCCCTAAATGACATCCAAAGCACCTCGCCCCTTAACAGTTACCTCCAAAGTACGCCGTCCCCTTAACAGTGACCAGCACAGAGGACTCCCCCATAACGGTGGCCTCCACAGAGCCCTGCCGCCTTTACACTGACCTACACAGTGGCCCGCCCCTTAACATTGACCTCCACAGAGCGGCAGCTCTTAAAGAGGACCTTTCACTAGAATAAAACATCTAAACTAAGTATACAGACATGTAGAGCGGCGCCCAGGGATCTCCCTGCACTTACTGTTATCCCCGGGCGCCGCTCCGTTCGCCCGGTATAGCCTCCGGTATCTTCATAGTTAGGCTCCACCCAGGGGAACCTGCCGGCGTCTCATTCTCCCATGCTGTAGCGCTGGCCAATCGCAGCGCTCAGCTCATAGCCTGAGAGGCTTTTTTTCCTCTCGGGCTATGAGCTGAGTGCTGCGATTGGCCAGCGCTACAGCATGGGAGAATGAGACGCCGGCAGGTTCCCCTGGGTGGAGCCTAACTATGAAGATACCGGAGGCTATACCGGGCGAACGGAGCGGTGCCCAGGTATAACAGTAAGTGCAGGGAGATCTCTGGGCGCCACTCTCCATGTCTATAGTTAGTTTAGATGTTTTATTCTAGTGAAAGGTCCTCTTTAACTGTGACCTCCACAGTGCCCTGCCCCCATTACACAGACCTACACAGTGGGCCGCCCCCTTAACGGTGACCTCACAATGCCCCACCCCCTTAAAAGTAACCACTACAGCACCTCACCCCTTAACACTGACTTCCACAGTGGCCCGCACCCTTAACAGTAACCCTCCACAACGATCTACCGCTTAACAGTGACCTCCACACGGCCCCGCCCCTTTAGCAGCGGCTGGGGAGCCGCGGTTTGACCTTCACTGGTCTATACAATCTCCAATAATTTACGTAATCTCCACTAGTATCGGAATATGGTAATAGCATGCATTGTATTGTGCTCAAATAGATAGGGCAGCAGATCGATATGGTATTTATACGCATCCATTTTTACCCCTGGTTACATGGGGATACGGTTGTTTATATACATATTCGCTAGGCATATCAAGATTCACATTTATACGCCCGGATCTCACATATATCCCATACATATTTAAAGGGAACCCGTCACCAGTTTTATGGTGTCCTAACTAAGGGCAACATAAATAAGTGACTGATTCTCTTAGCAAAATGCTGGGTCACTTTCTTTAATTGACCCAGTCAATCTGCCAACATCTTGTATTGAAAAGCTCCAGCTGATAATGATGAGTCATGAATATTCATGAGCTCCTGACTCTTCCCGCCTACCTGCTGCTGATTGACAGTTATTTTCCATATGAATCAGCAGCAGGTGGGCAGGGGAGTGGCTATAGCTGTTAATTAAATAAACGCTGGACTCAAAGACATCATGCTGGACTCAAATCAGCTCATTAGCATGCGGCATGTGGCATCTTTGTGTGTATATTATGAGGTAATCATCTGTCACACCAGTAAGTGAATACATCTAAGGCACTTTTTAGTAGTTAATAATTGTATATAATTAGTTAGATTATAATCAAATAATATCCACATGACAGGTTCCCTTTAAGTGTGGATGAACAGGAGGAGATTGTGGTCATGTGTTGTTCACATGACCATCATGTGACCAGGGTCACATGACCGGTGTGCTCCCCAGGTCCTGAACACTTATGGATAATAACACTGACATGCGCAATGCGCCTCTGGAGACGCGCCATGTGAGTCCCGCTGGCCGTGATGAACGGACAATACTGCGGTGCACTGTTTAAGGTGAGCACACGTCATGCACCTGCGGGTGTATGCTTTTTAGTTTGATTATAAGACACTATTCATTGGTTGTGATGTTAATTGTAAAAGGCTGCTATATATTGCATTGGTTCCCCCTGTTTGTGGGTGGAGCTGCATGCACTTTAAAAGGGTAGAGATTATCACTCTGTATTAGGCTTGACAAAGGCTGGGATACAGCCAAAACGTTGCTGCTTGATTTTATGGCACACTTTCTGTAAAGCCCGTTCACTGGAGATGCTGCCGCTGCCTCTCTTCATTTGTTATCCTGAGGATAGGTCATCAATAATAATAACTTGGACAACCCCTTTAAAGCCTAGTTTATAATTATCATAAAAGGCTCACTCTTCAATGTGCATTACCCTTTCCTGCATTATAACCTGAACTGACATTGTTAATAGCACTGAGCAGCGCAGTGACGGTTGCTTTTAGCTCAGGCAGCTGTGATTGACAGAACAGCAGATGAAATCATATCCTGTCATATCATCAGCCTCCCCGGTTCCAGCACTCAATATTTTTTTTATTATTACTGTGCCTTCGCCCATTTAGTAATACTGCTGCATATGAGCAATCTATCATGAGTGGGGTAATGGACGTCCATGAAGAGGCGGGCACGTACTGTATGCGACACCTGCACTCTACCGCATATAGGTGATCAATAAGACAGAAGTAAAAAAACTTTTCTTTATTAAAATACAGCAGTATCTACGGTATATACGGCAACTTTTAGCTTAAAGGGATTCAGTCCCCAGCGACCTCCCTATCCAACTGTTTGCATAGACACATAGCAGTGGTTCACTGATCCGAGGCTCCATTCCCGACTGATGATACTTTTTCTTAATATGCAAATTAGCCCTTTGGTGCAACAAGGGTGTCACCATTGTTCATGTTGCACCCAAGCTCCACTCCTTACTGCCTGGCCCTGTCCACCAAAGCAGCCAGGGAGGGGGTGTATGCTAACAGCTGGATAGGGAGGGCACCCATTACAGATTCACTTTAACTCCTCCAGGACCCTGCGATTTTTCAGTTTTTCGGTTTTTATTCCCTTCCTGGAGCCATAACTTTTTTATTTTTCCGTTCACGTAGCCATATGTTTTTTTTTGGTGGGACAATTTGTATTTTTTAATGGCACCTTTTACTTTTGCATGCAAAGTAGTGACAAGTTGGGGTGGAATTGGAAAAAATGCAATTCTGCCACAGTTTTATGAGTTTTTAAAACAGCAGAAACCCTGCCTGTGTCACTTCTCTACTATTCCTGCCAAAGGTTTATGAATGAAGGTACAACTGGGTGTCACCAGTAAGGGGGGGGGGTTGTTTCTGCACAGTCTGACACTATCCAATCAGTCCTGACAGTATCAGACTGGTCAGGGACACACCCCAGAATGGTAACAACCTGAGGAACTGAAATTCATAAATGTCTAGCAGGAATAACAAAGGGATGGTACAACATACAGTAATATGAAAAGGTGCTCTAGAATAATTATTGCATGGAGAATGCAAGTAGGTACTAGGACAGACAAGTCAGGAGAAATGATAGGTCCTCTTTAAGAGTAGGGTCGCAGCTAGAGATGAGCGAAGCGAGCTTTAGATGCTACATCCGAAGACGCTTCTCTAAAAAATTCATTATAACAAATTTTTTTGCGAAGCGACTTCGGATGTTGCATCCGAAATCGCTTGGCTCATCTCTAGTCACAGCACACTTCACCCTAGCAAAACCCTTTTGAGAACCCTGTGAATTTTTCTCATAACTACCCATTGGCAGGGAGGGTTTACAGAGCAAGCCCTAAAACAATTCGGGTGCCTACACTCTGAGCTGGCAATCTCTGGAAGACTGCGCATAAATAGCTCAATCACTGAGTGAGACCGCCCACTGGACTCCTAATCCCAGAAAGAGCCATGGCCTCAATAGAGGACTAGTTCTGCTGAATCTTTTCCCACCAAACTATATATCCAACTGCTCCGCTCAGCCTGCTCTAGAACATGATGTCCGCAGACTGGAATGCATTTTCAGCGTGATGGGTTTCCATTGAATGCCCCCTATGTGCGCACTTGGTACTATAATGTCCAATGGAAAGCTATGCTTGAAAACCATTGCTTACCTACAGGAGCATGGATCATGTTATACTGTATTACAGACACACAATCCATACCCGCCCAACGCTTTCTTTTTTCATATAAAATATATCAAATAAAACAAAGCAAAATCAAGGTTTATGATTTAAAAAAAAAAAAAAACATTTTTTGTGTTAATAATTTTTTTATTTTATTTTAGGGTGTATTTACACGACTATGTATTTTGCGGTCTGCAAAAAATACAGATGGCGTCTGTGTAACATCTGTGTTGCATCCGTTTTATTTTTTTTTGTGGATCCATTGTAACAATGCCTGTCCTTGTCCGCAAAATAAACAAGAATAGGACGTGTTCTATTTTTTGCAGGGCTATGGAACGGACAGACGATGCGGACAGCACACGGTGTGCCTGCATCGCTAAGCTACAAGTCCTGCATGTAAGCTAATCCTGGCATAGCACGTTGTTACAGAGTACCCATGTGCTATGCCAGGATGTAGTAAACCTCAGGGGGCACAGGCAGGAGCAGCAATGTGTGCTCTTGCCCGTACACTGTTCTCTACAGCCTCATTGATACAGCGCAGAGTCCGTACTCCGTACGTCGCTGCTATGCGCCAGAAGAGCGATTTCAAAACACGCTGGTAAACAGGGCTTTAGTGGGAAATATCAAAAACAATAAAGTATATTAGGAAAATTATTTTTAGTATTTTAGGGCATTTGGGCGATTTTTATTTTTTTAAAGTTGAATAAAACTTTAGTTACTCGTTAAAGGAATTTTACAGCTGAAGAAGAAGAATTTACTGATGCTTTGCAATAACAGGCACATAATAAGAGCACAAGACAGATTATAGATTCAGTACCTTAAGGAAAAAGTTACAGTAATCCCTTTTCAGAGTGTAAATAGCGACTTCTCGAAGCCCTTCTAATCCATACATGTCAGCAACAGAGAGAATCTGACTACAAGACAGAGAAACAGAACCGTGTAAAGACAGTTGTCACCAGATTACACTGATAAAATTAGAAAACACTGTTAACATGTTGTAAATGGAGCTATCAATATTACAGTCCTAATATTTAGGTGATGAATGTACATTTTTAACATGCCCTCTTCACACAGAACTGGGACTGCGCGCCGTCACATGGGCCACCATTATCTATCCTAGATGAAGCGGGCAACAGGTTCCAGTGCACAAAGGACCACAAGCAGGTAAAACGGAATAGTCCATTCCAGATTTGGTTTTAAGCCCCACTTATGGGGAGCTCCCGAGTCTCCACTGACAGATCCTTTTGTTATCCCTGGAGAGGAGTCCGGCAGCAGCTTTCTCCTCTCGTTCCACTGAAGAAACATATACACTGCTCAAAAAAATAAAGGGAACACAAAAATAACACATCCTAGATCTGAATTAATGAAATATTTTTCTGAAATACTTTGTTCTTTACATAGTTGAATGTGCTGACAACAAAATCACACAAAAATTAAAAACTGGAAATCAAATTTTTTAACCCATGGAGGTCTGGATTTGGAGTCACCCTCAAAATTAAAGTGGGAAAACACACTACAGGCTGATCCAACTTTGATGTAATGTCCTTAAAACAAGTCAAAATGAGGCTCAGTAGTGTGTGTGGCCTCCACGTGCCTGTATGACCTCCCTACAACGCCTGTGCATGCTCCTGATGAGGTGGCGGACGGTCTCCTGAGGGATCTCCTCCCAGACCTGGACTAAAGCATCTGCCAACTCCTGGACAGTCTGTGGTGCAACGTGACGTTGGTGGATAGAGCGAGACATGATGTCCCAGATGTGCTCAATTGGATTCAGGTCTGGGGAACGGGCGGGCCAGTCCATAGCATCAATGCCTTCATCTTGCAGGAACTGCTGACACACTCCAGCCACATGAGGTCAAGCATTGTCTTGCATTAGGAGGAACCTAGGGCCACCCGCACCAGCATATGGTCTCACAAGGGGTCTGAGCATCTCATCTCGGTACCTAATGGCAGTCAGGCTACCTCTGGCGAGCACATGGAGGGCTGTGCGGCCCTCCAAAGAAATGCCACCCCACACCATTACTGACCCAATGCCAAACCGGTCATGCTGGAGGATGTTGCAGGCAGCAGAACGTTCTCCACGGTGTCTCCAGACTCTGTCACGTCTGTCACATGTGCTCAGTGTGAACCTGCTTTCATCTGTGAAGAGCACAGGGCGCCAATGGCAAATTTGCCAATCTTGGTGTTCTCTGGCAAATGCCAAACGTCCTGCACGGTGTTGGACTGTAAGCAAAACCCCCACCTGTGGACGTCGGGCCCTCATAGAGTCTGTTTCTGACCATTTGAGCAGACACATGCACATTTGTGGCCTGCTGGAGGTCATTTTGCAGGGCTCTGGCAGTGCTCCTCCTGTTCCTCCTTGCACAAAGGCGGAGGTACCGGTCCTGCTGCTGGGTTGTTGCCCTCCAACGGCCTCCTCCACGTCTCCTGATGTACTGGCCTGTCTCCTGGTAGCGCCTCCATGCTCTGGACACTACGCTGACAGACACAGCAAACCTTCTTGCCACAGCTCGCATTGATGTGCCATCCTGGATAAGCTGCACTACCTGAGCCACTTGTGTGGGTTGTAGACTCCGTCTCATGCTACCACTAGAGTGAAAGCACCGCCAGCATTCAAAAGTGACCAAAACATCAGCCAGGAAGCATAGGAACTGAGAAGTGGTCTGTGGCCACAACCTGCAGAACCACTCCTTTATTGGGGGTGTCTTGCTAATTGCCTATAATTTCCACCTGTTGTCTATCCCATTTGCACAACAGCATGTGAAATTGATTGTCACTCAGTGTTGCTTCCTAAGTGGACAGTTTGATTTCACAGAAGTGTGATTGACTTGGAGTTACATTGTGTTTAAGTGTTCCCTTTTATTTTTATGAGCAGTGTAGTACGTTGGGATGAAGCGTTTAAGTGTATGAGGAAGCAGGGAGAGAAAGCTCAGAATACAGACAATGTTCATTCTGTGGCTTGAAGGTGCATGGGCACCTCTAGGGGCACACGTAAGGGATGGTGCCACAAAAAATTCTCCAGCCCCTGGATCTGAACGCTTTGGGAAATGTATATAATTAAATATTTGGAATAGCCACGGAGTTATTAAATAAAATATTTCTGTCAAGCGCCACCTGCTGTTTGTTCTTTTCCTCATCTCTCCATCCGCCTCAGTAACATCACTGAGGTGGACGCACATACTCCGTTCCATCCTTCAACAGAGAACAAAGCTGAGCTGTATATCCTTCAACTGGCACCCGTCAGAACTACTACAAGAAGCTGTAACAGTTACAGGGAGAGAGCTGCAGCACAAAGGACACGTCCCCTGCACTGTGAGAGGAAGAGAGTTGCAGCAGAAAGGACATCACTGAGGTGGTTGCACATGTTCAGTTCCATCCTTCAACTGACACCGGCCAGATCCGCTTCTAGAAGCTGTAACGGGGGGAGAGAGCTGCAGCAGAAAGGACGCGTCCCCGACACTGTGAGAGGAAGACAGCTGCAGCAGAAAGGACATGTCCCCCGCACTGTGAGAGGAAGAGAGCTGCAGCAGAAAGGACATGTCCCCCGCACTGTGAGAGGAAGAGAGCTGCAGCAGAAAGGACATGTCCCCCGCACTGTGAGAGGGAGAGAGCTGCAGCAGAAAGGAAACACCACCTGAGAAAGGTCACCCCCTACAGTGACCTTTGCACAGTTGACAGGGCATGTCTAGAAAACTCTCCCATAGAAGTCAATAGGAACCTCCAGTTTACTGTGTCTATGGTCCATGTATCTGCTGTAAAGCTCATCTCTATAGTAACTCTGCCTAGAAAATGTAATCCAAAAATCTACAAATCAGAAAAAATAAAACCGATAAGAATAAATAGAAGTGTGACACCATCTGGTTTTAAAAGGCAGGAAAGTTATAGGTGACACATTCCCTTTAAAAGAGACTTCTCTTCATCTCATCCTTGTGCATTCTTGATGACCGAGACAGTTAGAGAACGTCACATTCGACTGCTCCACAGTCTTCATCAATGGCATAGATTCCACACTCCCTTCATATGGACAGGGGCAGAGGGCCTTCCTATCAGGTTTCATTGCAAACGAACAGTGCAAATAAATAAAGCTTTACCCGACATTAATGTTTTTGGGAAGTTCCATTATTCCTCCATATATGGAATACAAGATGACCATCATTTCTGCTGGTTTAACGCTGGGAAAAACGAAAACGTATCAATTAATGCATTTTCCATACTTACAGAGTTGTTAATAATAATACAGTAACTACAATGGCTGGATGTGTTTTCCTGGAGTACCCCTTTAAAAGGAACAAGCAACACTGCAATTAAATTTCTCATTTATTGAAGACAAAGCATGTTTTTGTGGGAAGCGGACCCTTTTTGCGGGGTCATATAAATGGTAAAAATCCACCCTTCTAAGGAACCTGATTGCACACAAGGACCAGAGGATGCTTCTCAGGGTATGATGCAAAGGACCTACAACTGACGGTGGGAGGGATGGGAGGGGGGAGTGTGGAGCTGGACTGACGGCACAGGCCAACTGTGTTTTGGGCTCCCCAAGACAACAGATTCCAATACACATTAAGGCCTCATTCACATTTCCATTTTTTACGGACGTGTGCATTTTTCCCCAGACAGCAAACATGCCCATTGATTTCAACATGTTTGCTCACACATCAGTATTTTATTTTTTTACTGACCTTGGGTCATTTAAACGGGATGTCTCACTTCAGCAAATGGCATTTATCATGTATAGAGTTATCAAACCCCTAAAATGCCTCTCCATACGCCCCTGCCAGAGGTTGTACTTACCTGTCCCCGCGGCATCCACGTCGCTTCTGACGCCCGCACGGCTTCTGATGCATCTTCCCGTTGAGGAGCTGAAAACATCCAGCGTGGGGGGGCCGCCAAGAAAGGGGCCCCAACGAGAACGAACCTCCCTAGTGTTTTGTCTGTTGCTAGCACTACTACGGAGCTCTCACTAGCACACAGACTAGGACCTTTCATCAGTTTTGCCCTAGTCACATTATGGTCTTACCTTATAGGGCGACCCCCACTGATGCCATGGTACTTATTTTTTTTCCAAATTCCCCCCCCCCCCCCCCGTTCGTCCGCTGTTGGCTCAGTTGATTTTGGCGCCTTATATTATAACGAGCCGACTCTGTTATACTAGGGAGGAGACTCGCAGTTTCGCTGGGGGCGGTTCTCTTCTCCCTGGCTGTGAGCGCATCCAATCAGAGTGCACTGCTCTTAGCTAGGGAGGAGCTCATTCGCCCTGGCTAAGTGCCATGGCATCAGTGGGGGCCGCTCTATAAGGCAAGACCATAATTAGACTGATGAAAGGTCCTCTTTAAGTCAGTTAAAGCAAAACAATTACTTTATTTATGATAAATGATAATAAAATTATGGTTGACAATAAGAGTTATCATAATTAAAACAGTTATCTTGACTATCATGAGTAAGTAAGTAAAGCATCAATACATAACCAGATATTGTAGCTTCACCTGTTGCCCACAGATTGGGGGATTCCAACAATCAGCAAGGGGAAGAATCTGGGAACAGCGCAAGGCACATCTGCCGCATCTTCAACCAATCCCAAAATTCCCAGTGGAAACCCCCCTAACTTTATAAGCAAATATGATTTCATAAACTCGTGATTGGGCATGTAAGCGCGTGATCATATTTACTTGATCATGCGCAGAGAGAAAAGTCTCATTATGAACACTTCATGTGTTCATGCACAATAACTTGTTTCCCTGACTTGTGACAATGCCTGAGAATCTTCTTTGTTTTCCTGAACTCCAGTACTCTCCTCTCCACTTATATACACGTCTATACTAAGGTTTCATGACTACTTGAGTGTCAATCACCATTATTCCACTCATTCTTATACATTCGTATCACATGTGTATCACACCTAGCATCACGGGTGACGCTAGGGAGGCCGTTTTCATCTGGGCGACAGGAAGATGCATCCACGGCCTTGCGGGCGTCAGATGTGACGCGGGTGTCGGGGAGCCAGGTCAGTACAACCTCTGTGAGGGGCGCGGGCGTATGGGGAGGCATTTTAGGGGTTGGATAACTATTAATTTAAGGCACTTACTACTGTATTGCCATTGTCCACATCGCCTCCTTTGCTGGCTAGATTAATTTTTCCATCACATTATACACCGCTCGTTTCCATGGTTACGGCCACCCTGTAATTCAGCAGCGGTGGTTGTGCTTGCACACTATAGGAAAAAGCGCTGGCCTCTCTGGTGGTCGGGACCACGGGAGTGCACATAGTCCAGTACGTTTTCCTATAGTATGCAAGCACGACCACCTCTGCTGGATTACAGGGTGGTCGTAACCATGGAAACGAGCGGTGTATAATGTGATGGAAAAATGTATCCAGCCATCAAAGGAGGCAATATGGAGAATCACAATACATTAATAAGTGCCTTGTATTAACTTTATCTACATGATAAATGCCATTGGCTCAAGTGAGACAACTCCTGTCTATGATGCAAACCAAACACGCTCATTGAAGTCTATGGGTCTGTGAAAATCACAGACAAAACACAGATGGCGTGTGTGTTTGGTCCGTTTTTCACTGACCAGTGACAGGAGATGTTTTTAAATTTAACTGTCCACTGACCAGTGTCTGTGGAATACGGATGACACACAGAGGGCAAAAAAGGGACACACGGACAAAACACGGAACCTTTACGGACATCTTCACAGATGAAACACGGACTGATTTTTCACAGACATCAAACGGATATGAAAATGTGAACAAGGCCTAAAGAAAAGGAGGTAGAACGGCCTGGTTTCAGCAGGATGGCCAACTCTCTCTGAACGATGGACTCCTAACTCTTCCACGCCAGCAATTATATGGATAGATCTCAACATGGCCGATCCTTTGTTACCAGAGGTGCCTGACCGCAGCTTATTCCTTTCTCCCCATAGATAACACATGCAAGCTCTGCCGGGCTGAGAGTGCATGTGTTTGTTAGAAGATGGGAAAAACAGTTGTCGGCTGAACGCTAGTGCCCAATAGCTCTTGAAAGTGTATGGGCATCTAAGGGGTGGATTTTAAAGTTTTTTAAAATAAGGGAACAAAGAACATGAATCTAAGGCTAGTTTCACACTAGCGGCAGGGGAGTCCAGCAGGCTGTTCTGGCGGGTGAACACCCTGTCGGATCCGTCCTGCCGCTAGTTCACGTGTGCCCCCAGTCTGCTGCTCCGTCCCTATTGACTATAATAGGGGCGGAGTTCCGGCAGCGCACGACGAAAGGCAGCCGGACTAAAAGTACTGCAAGTCAATGGGGACGGAGCGGCAGTCCGGGGGAACACGTGAACTAGCGGTAGGACGGATCCGACAGGCTCTTCACCCACCAAAACAGCCTGCCGGACTCCCCTGCCGCTAATGTGAAAGTACTCTAATTCTTTTGAAATATGTTGTATTTTTTAAGGGCACAATTTAATTTACCATGTCTGTTATTGGAAAACATGGGGAAGGGGGGGGGGGGGGGGGATCTGTGTGCGGTTAAATAAAAAAACTGTTCTGGCAAGTTTTTTTTTAGGTTTTGTTTCCACGGCGTTCACTGTTCACTAAAAATGACATGAAGTCCTTATTCTACGGCTCAATAAGAATACGGTGATACCAAACTTATTTTTCATTTTTGGTTTTACTACTTTTAAAAAATAAAAACCTTTAGAAAAAAAAAAAATGTAAAAAAATTTCTTTGCATCACTACTAATAACTTTTTTTACATTTTAGTCCACAGCCGTATGAGGGCTTGTTTTTCGCGGGAACAACTAGTTTTTATTGGTACCATTTTGTGGTACATATGACTTTTTGATGACTGTTTTTCCATTATTTTTAAAAAAATATTTTAATAGTTCAGATATTTTCAGTTTCAGTTTATTTATTTTTTATTGGTAATATATTTTTATATGTAAAATTGGGAAAAGAGGGTGATTTAAACTTAGTAATAATTTTTAACCCTTTTACGAGGCTAGAACCTGGGCTCTTCTGATCCCTTGTCCCATTCACCCTAATAGAGATTCTATTTGGGAGAATAGGATTTTGACGCACTCCCTGTTGAGCTGTGCCTCACGCACAGCTTAGCAGGGAGCTTACCAAGGCAGGCCTGGGAAGCTTCAGAAGCGTCCAGGCTGCAATGGTAACTGACCGAAGCCCTGCAATTTCACTGCGGGAGCTCCGATCGGAAGGCATAGGGAGCTGCAACCCTCTGCCTTTCCTCACAGATGTCGCGATTACTGTGAATTATGGCACCTGCACTACAGATGATATATTAGGCATTGTGATGGTACTTTCTGAACAATTAACAAGACAGTTTGAGATGTGAAGATGGGATTACCCTTCAATCTTGATTAGGTCTTGCGAGGTCTCTGCCCAACATCCACTCAACATGGCAGCAAAGTAACTAGACCTGGCGCACAGGATAGCCCTGTAAACAGTTAAAAGCATATAAATCAATTGGGTATCATTAAAATCCCAATAAGCACTCACAATATTAGCGTAAAACACATAATATACTATAATAAAGAATGTCCCGTATATAATGTTAGTACCATTAGAACCCTGTAGAATAACCATAAATAAATCTGTGGTTATTCACTACTTATTTTTAAAAACTTCCCTGGGGTGGCCATATTGGAGGGACACACATACTTCCTGTATTGCTTGGATAGACAGTGCAGGAGTGTAAGTGTGTGTGCATTTCATGGCAAATGCAGTGAATTGGAATTAATAGTCAGCGAAATGCCAATACATTACTATAGTCTCCATGAGAGGACGTAGTACAGTACCCTATTACCAAAGATAAGGGAGGGACAGGCGAGATGCATACACAGCCTTGCCTGTGTCTATAGCATATAATGGTGTAATTTTACATTACCTAGGCCTCTGGCAGTACATCAGCAGTCATTAAAGGCTAAGATCACATCTGCACCGATTTGTTTTTTAATTGTTCATTTATGTCCTAAATGCAAAATTAAGCAACCATTTTCCTTCTGCAGAATGCGTACGAGTCCTGCCGGTGCTGCTGAATTGCACATAAAACCATCAGAGCCCTGCTCCTATTTCTGATGGTTCTCTCTGCTCTCCTCGAGCTTGGGAAGCAGCATCTGATCCACTGCGCAAGCATCAAGTCATTGAGCAGACTCGGCGAGCGAGCCATGTCAATCAAATGGGGAGGGGGAGGTAAACAGAGCTTGTGGTGCTCCATGCGCTACTGCCATCCCCTAGGTGCTCTGAATAGGTCATAAGCATAAATATAACAATTTCTCAGCACCTACTAACCCTAGAGACAATAGAAATACCATATTTTTCATTCCATAAGACGTCCCTTTTCCCCCCCAAAAGTGGGGCAGTGCATCTTATGAAGCAAATACTAATAAGCTCTTTCATTATAGAAGACTGTAGACAGTAGGATCTGGGAGCGGTTAATATTGCGCTCCTGGTGCTGTGTACTGACTGCATACAGTATCAGGACATAGCGCACTATGAGCCGAGTCTGTGCAAAGTCATAATACAGTGCAGCATGGTGCCAGCAGAAGCAGTGAGTGCAGGAAGAGCGCACTGGTTCTGGCAAGTGGCTGCGCTGTCTGAAACATTTGTCTTATGCCTGATCTGATTTTGGGGTCTGATGAAGAATGGGCAGGAATCCGATTTTAGGTCTGATGAGGAATGGAGATCTAATTTGGGGGTCTGATAAAAAATTATTTTTTTATTTTCCTACTCTAAATCATAAGTGCATCTTTTGGATTGAAACATATGGTATATCACTTTACTAAGTATGATGAACCCTACTAGACAATATGCCTGGTTTATTAGGGTGGATCGTCCTAAACGAGGCTCCTTAAATGGATGACACTGTTAGGAATCTGTGAGCGTCGAGAGCTTTTACTGGTATGAACATTAAACTTAAAAGGGTTTTGTCACTTCAGCAAATAACATTTATTATGTAGAGAAAGTCACTTACTCTTACTAATGTATTGCGATTGTCCATATTGTCTCCTTTGCTGGCTGGATTCATTATTCCATCACATTGTACACCGCTCGTTTCCATAGTTATGACCACCCTGCAATCCATCAGTGGTAGCCGTGCTTGGATACTATAAGAAGAAAAAAAAAGCACTAGCCTATGTGCGCTCCGATGGTTCCGGCCACCAGAGAGGCTGACACTTTTTTTCTATAGTGTGCAAGCACGACCACCACTGATGGACTGCAGGGTGGTCGTAAACATGGAAACAAGCAGTGTGTAATGTGATGGAAAAATGAATCCAGCCAGCAAAGGAAGCAATATGTATAATCACAATACATTAGTAAGTGGCTTGTTTTAACTTTCTGTACATGATAAATGCCACTTGCTATAGTGACAAAACCCCTTTAACCACCTCAGCCCCCAGTGCTTAAACACCCTGAAAGACCAGGCCACTTTTTACACTTCTGACCTACACTACTTTCACCGTTTATTGCTCGGTCATGCAACTTACCACCCAAATGAATTTTACCTCCTTTTCTTCTCACTAATAGAGCTTTCATTTGGTGGTATTTCATTGCTGCTGACATTTTTACTTTTTTTGCTATTAATCGAAATTTAACGATTTTTTTGCAAACAAAATGACATTTTTCACTTTCAGTTGTAAAATTTTGCAAAAAAAAACGAGATCCATATAGAAATTTTGCTCTAAATTTATTGTTCTACATGTCTTTGATAAAAAAAAAATGTTTGGGTAAAAAAAAAATGGTTTGGGTAAAAGTTATAGCGTTTACAAACTATGGTACAAAAATGTGAATTTCCGCTTTTTGAAGCAGCTCTGACTTTCTGAGCACCTGTCATGTTTCCTGAGGTTCTACAATGCCCAGACAGTACAAACACCCCACAAATGACCCCATTTCGGAAAGTACACACCCTAAGGTATTCGCTGATGGGCATAGTGAGTTCATAGAACTTTTTATTTTTTGTCACAAGTTAGCGGAAAATGATGTTTTTTTTTTATTTTTATTTTTTTCTTACAAAGTCTCATATTCCACTAACTTGTGACAAAAAATAAAAAGTTCTATGAACTCACTATGCCCATCACGAAATACCTTGGGGTCACTTCTTTCCAAAATGGGGTCACTTGTGGGGTAGTTATACTGCCCTGGCATTCTAGGGGCCCAAATGTGTGGTAAGGAGTTTGAAATCAAATTCTGTAAAAAATGACCTGTGAAATCCGAAAGGTGCTCTTTGGAATATGGGCCCCTTTGCCCACCTAGGCTGCAAAAAAGTGTCACACATCTGGTATCTCTGTATTCAGGAGAAGTTGAGGAATGTGTTTTGGGGTGTCTTTTTACATATACCCATGCTGGGTGAGATAAATATCTTGGTCAAATGCCAACTTTGTATAAAAAAATGGGAAAAGTTGTCTTTTGCCAAGATATTTCTCTCACCCAGCATGGTTATATGTAAAATGATACCCCAAAACACATTCCCCAACTTCTCCTGAGTACGGAGATACCAGATGTGTGACACTTTTTTGCAGCCTAGGTGGGCAAAGGGGCCCATATTCCAAAGAGCACCTTTCGGATTTCACAGGTCCTTTTTTACAGAATTTGATTTCAAACTCCTTACCACACATTTGGGCCCCTAGAATGCCAGGGCAGTATAACTACCCCACAAGTGACCCCATTTTGGAAAGAAGAGACCCCAAGGTATTCGCTGATGGGCATAGTGAGTTCATGGAAGTTTTTATTTTTTGTCACAAGTTAGTGGAATATGAGACTTTGTATGAAAAAAATAAAAAAAAAAAATAAAAAAAAAATCATCATTTTCCACTAACTTGTGACAAAAAATAAAAAATTCTAGGAACTCGCCATGCCCCTTACGGAATACCTTGGGGTGTCTTCTTTCCAAAATGGGGTCACTTGTGGGGTAGTTATACTGCCCTGGCATTCTAGGGGCCCAAATGTGTGGTAAGGAGTTTGAAATCAAATTCTGTAAAAAATGACCTGTGAAATCCGAAAGGTGCTCTTTGGAATGTGGGCCCCTTTGCACACCTAGGCTGCAAAAAAGTGTTACACATCTGGTATCGCCGTACTCAGGAGAAGG
Organism: Bufo bufo; assembly: GCF_905171765.1. Lineage (NCBI taxonomy): Eukaryota > Metazoa > Chordata > Amphibia > Anura > Bufonidae > Bufo > Bufo bufo. Next base: position 54,098,576 of record NC_053397.1, read on the forward strand.
TGGGGAATGTGTTTTGTGGTGTCATTTTACATATACCCATGCTGGGTGAGAGAAATATCTTGGCAAAAGACAACTTTTCCCATTTTTTTATACAAAGTTGGCATTTGACCAAGATATTTATCTCACCCAGCATGGGTATATGTAAAAAGACACCCCAAAACACATTCCTCAACTTCTCCTGAATACGGAGAAACCACATGTGTGACACTTTTTTGCAGCCTAGGTGGGCAAAGGTGCCCAAATTCCTTTTAGGAGGGCATTTTTAGACATTTGGATACCAGACTTCTTCTCACGCTTTGGGGCCCCTAAAATGCCAGGGCAGTATAAATACCCCACATGTGACCCCATTTTGGAAAGAAGACACCCCAAGGTATTCAATGAGGGGCATGGCGAGTTCATATAAAAAAAAAAAATTTTGGCACAAGTTAGCGGAAATTGATTTTTTGGATTTTGTTCTCACAAAGTCTCCCTTTCCGCTAACTTGGGACAAAAATTTCAATCTTTCATGGACTCAATATGCCCCTCAGCGATTACCTTGGGGTGTCTTCTTTCCAAAATGGTGTTATTTGTGGGGTGTTTGTACTGCCCTGGCATTTGAGGGTCTCCACAATCATTACATGTATGGCCAGCATTAGGAGTTTCTGCTATTCTCCTTATATTGAGTATACGGGTAATGAGATTTTTTTCTTTCCGTTCAGCCTCTGGGCTGAAAGAAAAAAAATGAACGGCACAGATTTCTTCATTCGCATTGATCAATGTGGATGAAAAAATCTCTGCCAAAAAAAAAAAAAGGAGAGGAAAGGCGTCTGCCAGGACATAGGAGCTCCGCCCAACATCCATACCCATTTAGCTCGTATGCCCTGGCAAACCCGATTTCTCCATTCACATCAATCGATGTGGATGAATAAATCATTGCCGGGATTTTTTATTTTTTTTTATATATACAAAGTGTTTGCCAAAGTATATGAACACCGCCACCTCCTCAGCTCATATGCCTCGGCAAACGTATCTTTTACTGCAGAGGAGAAATCTCGTCTTGCAGCGCCGCATACACCGACTTGCGTGTAATCTGACAGCAGCGCAATGCTTCTGTCCGAATGCACATCAGTGCTGCAGCTAGTCGATCGGTTGGTCCACCTGAAAGGTAAAAAAAACAAAACAAAAAAGAAAAAACCAGGCCGCAACGCAATAAATTTATTAACTGTTGAACAGAACATAGAAACTTTTTTTTAACTTTTTTAACTGAACGTTTAACTTTTTTACTTACCGGTAATTTTTTTTTTGTTTAGTTTTTTTTTACCTTTATAGAACAAACCTCTCCTTCCCCATGGGACAATGTGCAAAGCGCAAATCGCCCAAAGATGTGGCGAAGTACGTTATGCACTTTATCCCAGGTGAAAGGAGAGGTTTGCAGCAGCTGTGAGTAAAAGGGCCCTAATAGCCCTGTGTGCCTGTCCTGTGAGATGCAATCCCTATGCTAGGTGTACCTGTGTGTGGTACTTCCGGAAACACTCACCAAAGCATAGGGCAGGGTGGTCAGGACAGTCAGGACAGAAATAGCGGGTGTCACGCCTTATTCCACTCCTGCTACAGACACAACATTTTTTTCGGGGTGGCGGTTGGGTTGAGGTACCAGCAACGACACTGGGGAAATGTCGCTCGTGTAGACGGCTAACTACACTGGTGGATGGGGCCACGGAACCTCCTGGGTAAAGGAGGTTCTCGATGATCTCTTCCTGGAATTTGAGGAAGGATCCTGTTCTCCCAGCCTTACTGTAGAAAACAAAACTATTATATGCAGCCAATTGAATTAAATATACAGACACCTTCTTATACCAGCGTCTGGTTCTGCGGGAAACTAAATAGGGAGCCAACATCTGGTCATTGAAGTCCACCCCTCCCATGAGCGCATTATAGTCGTGGACTGAGAGGGGCTTTTCAATGACACGGGTTGCCCTTTCAATTTGGATTGTCGTGTCTGCGTGAATGGAGGAGAGCATGTAAACGTCACGCTTGTCTCTCCATTTCACCGCGAGCAGTTCTTCATTACACAAGGCAGCCCTCTCCCCCCTTGCAAGACGGGTGGTTACAAGCCGTTGGGGGAAGCCCACGCGACTAGTTCGCGCGGTGCCACAGGCGCAAATCCGTTCTAGAAACAAATGCCTAAAGAGGGCCACACTTGTGTAGAAATTGTCCACATAAAGATGGTACCCCTTGCCGAATAAGGGTGACACCAAGTCCCAGACTGTCTTCCCACTGCTCCCCAGGTAGTCAGGGCAACCGACCGGCTCCAGGGTCTGATCTTTTCCCTCATAGATCCGAAATTTGTGGTTATAGCCTGTGGCCCTTTCACAGAGCTTATACAATTTGACCCCATACCGGGCACGCTTGCTTGGGATGTATTGTTTGAAGCCAAGGCGCCCAGTAAAATGTATTAGGGACTCGTCTACGCAGATGTTTTGCTCGGGGGTATACAAATCTGCAAATTTCTGGTTGAAATGGTCTATGAGGGGCCGAATTTTGTGGAGCCGGTCAAAAGCTGGGTGGCCTCTGGGACGGGAGGTGGTGTTGTCGCTAAAATGCAGAAAACGGAGGATGGTCTCAAATCGTGTCCTGGACATAGCAGCAGAGAACATGGGCATGTTCATGCTTTTTAGTTAGACCCATGTTGAGGAGAAGGCCCAAAAAAAATTTAAGTTCGGAAACTTGGACTGGTTTCCACCGGAAAGACTGGGCATAAGAGCTTCCCGGGTTGGCGGATATAAATTGTGTGGCATACCGATTTGTTTCTGCCACGACTAAGTCCAAGAGTTCCGCAGTCAAGAACAGCTCAAAAAATCCCAGGGCCGAACCGATTTGAGCCGTCTCAACCCGAACTCCAGACTGGGCGGTGAAAGGGGGAACTACTGGTGCGGCTGAAGTTGGTGACTGCCAATCAGGGTTTGCCAGCACCTCAGGGATTCTAGGGGCTCTACGGGCCTGTCTGTGCGGTGGCTGCGACGGGGTAACTAGTGCACGTGCCACCGTACCAGCTTCAACTGCCCTTCTGGTGCTCGCCACGTCACCATGTTGTACGGCAGTGCTGGTACTAGGTCCAGGAAGGGCTGCGCTGCTGGTGTATGCCTCACCACGTGATCCGGCAGCGACAGCCCCACTCTGCTGCTCTTGAAACGGATCCTGCGTAACCTGTGGTCTAGCGACACGGGGCCGGGTACGCCTGGTGCTGCCAGGGACCTCCACCTCCTCGTCCGAACTTTGGGTCAGAGAGCCACTGCTTTCCACAGGTTCATATTCTGACCCGCTAGATTCGTCAGATGAGGGTTCCCACTCCTCATCCGACTGGGTCAGAATCCTGTAGGCCTCTTCAGAAGAATACCCCCTGTTTGCCATTTGGACTACTAAATTTAGGGGTATTCCCTGAGACTACCCAAGAAAAAAAGCAAACCTGTCTTACAAAAGGGGAGGCTAGCGAAGTACCGGAGGCTGCTGCGGTTGATAAAAAATATCAAAACTGATTTTTTTATCGCCGCAGTGCGTGTAAAGTGAATGTGCAGTGATCAAAAAAAGGAGACTTTTGTATTACTTACCAGTAAAGTCTCTTTCTCGCTCTTCCTTGGGGGACACAGGAAACCATGGGTATAGCTCTGCTCCCTAGGAGGCGTGACACTAAGTGAAAGCTGTAAGCCCCTCCTCCATCAGCTATACCCTTCAGCCTTGAGAAGAGACTGCCAGTTGCGTGTCCAAGTAGTGAAATATAACCACCAACCGGAAAAAGAACTGTCGAGCCCCAACGGGGGCAACCAAGCCGGAACCACAACTGTAACCCAAATGAAGGGCGGGTGCTGTGTCCCCCAAGGAAGAGCGAGAAAGAGACTTTACTGGTAAGTAATACAAAAGTCTCCTTTTCTCGCCCATATTCCTTGGGGGACACAGGAAACCATGGGATGTTCCAGAGCAGTCCCAGAAGGGAGGGACCAGAAACAAACTCAACCAACACCAGAGGCATCAATCAACTGCCGCCTGCAACACCAGACGGCCTAAAGCAGCGTCAGCCGACGCATGAGTATGCACCCTGTAGAACTTGGTGAAGGTGTGCAAGGAGGACCAAGTGGCCGCCTTGCAAATCTGCTCCGTAGAAGCCCGATTCCTCTGAGCCCAGGAAGCCCCGACCGCTCTAGTGGAGTGAGCGGTAACACCAAGGGGCGGAACCTTGCCCTTGGCGAGATAAGCCTCAGTAACAGCCATCTTGACAAAACGGGCGATAGCAACTTTGGATGCCGCCATCCCTCTGCGCGACCCCTCCGGGACCACAAAGAGCGAGTCAGTATGCCTGAAAGAGCTGGTTACTTCCAGGTAAATCTTGAGCGCCCTGACAACGTCCAGGCGATGAAGCTTCCTCTCCCGCGGGTGGGAAGGGGAAGGACACAAAGAGGGGAGAACGATGTCCTCGTTCAGATGAAAGGCGGAGACCACCTTAGGAAGGAAGGAAGGGACCGGACGAAGAACCACCTTGTCCTGGTGGAACACTAGGAAAGGTTCCAGACAGGAGAGTGCAGCCAATTCGGACACCCTCCGAAGAGAGGTGACGGCTACAAGGAAAATAACCTTGCAGGACAGAAGTCGCAAGGAAACCGTCCGCAGAGGCTCGAAAGGGGAAGCCTGGAGCGCTGAGAGAACCAGGTTCAGGTCCCAGGGCGGTACCGGAGGACGGTACGGGGGAACCGCGTGAGCCACGCCCTGAAGGAAGGTCTTGACAGGACCAAGGGGGGCCAGTGGGCGCTGAAACAAAATGGACAGCGCAGACACCTGACCCTTCAAAGAACTAAGGCCCAGCCCTTGGGCCAGTCCGCTCTGCAGGAAGGACAAAACGGTGGGGAGAGAAAAGCGGAGCGGAGGAATCCCCAGATCGGCACAGAACCCCAAAAAGGTCCTCCAGGTCCTATAATAGATCCTAGAAGAGGACGGCTTACGGGCGCGGATCATGGTGCGGACGACGTCCGCAGAAAAACCCCTACGTGTCAGGACGGTGGTCTCAACAACCACGCCGTCAAACGTAGGGACCCTAAACGCGGGTGGAAGATCGGTCCCTGAGAGAGAAGATCTTCCCTGGCGGGCAGCGGCCAGGGCGCGTCTGCCAGGAGCAGCATGAGGTCGGCATACCAAGACCGGCGGGGCCAGTCCGGAGCGACCAGAATCACCGAGACGCCTTCCGCCGCGATCTTCCGAAGGACCTTGGGCATGAGAGGGATGGGAGGGAATATGTATGGGCGCGCGAAGCCTCGCCAAGGAAGAACGAGGGCGTCGGCTCCGCAAGCTCCCGGATCCCTGGCCCTGGACAGATAGGCGGGGACCTTGTGATTGAATTTTGAGGCCATGAGGTCCACGTCCGGTATGCCCCAACGAAGGCAAATGGCCTCGAATACCTCCGGGTGAAGAGACCACTCGCCGGGGTCGACGGTGGTGCGACTGAGGAAGTCCGCCGCCCAATTGTCCACCCCTGGAATAAAAATTGCAGATAGGGCCGGGACGTGGGCTTCCGCCCAACGGAGAATGCTGGTGACCTCCCGCATTGCTGCAGCGCTGCGAGTGCCCCCCTGGTGGTTTATGTACGCCACAGCCGTGGCGTTGTCCGATTGTACACGAACAGGATGACCCTTCAGCAGATGAGTCCAGTGTCGTAGAGACAGAAGGGCCGCTCTCAGCTCCAGGACATTGATCGAGAGTTTGGACTCCGATGGAGACCAAATGCCCTGGACGGATCGGGGAGGAAACACGCCTCCCCAGCCCAAGAGACTGGCATCGGTTGTAACCACCAACCAGTTGAGTGGCAGAAAGGACCTGCCCAGAAGAGGGGACTGTAACCACCAGCGGAGAGATGACCGCACCGGAGGCGATAGACGGAAGGGATGATCCAGAGACTCCGGCGATTTGTCCCAGGAGGAGATGATCGCCCGTTGGAGAGGGCGGGAGTGAAACTGCGCAAATGGAATCGCCTCGAAGCAGGCAACCATCTGCCCCAAGACCCGCATGCAGAAGCGGAAGGACGGTCGACGGTGGAGAAGGAGACCCCGAACCGCCCCACGGAGGGTCAGACGTTTTTCCGAGGGAAGACGTACCTCCGCCGCTCCTGTGTCTAAAAGCATTCCCAGGAAGACTAGTTGTCTGGAGGGGGGAAGGGAGGACTTGGGGAAGTTGATGACCCAACCGAACCTCGCCAGAGTCTCTAGAGTGAGATCCACGCTGGCAACCGCTTGAGAAAGGGACGGAGCCTTGATGAGGATATCGTCCAAGTACGGTAGCAGAAAAACACCCCTGGAACGGAGTAAGGCCAAAACCGGGGCCAGGACCTTGGTGAACACCCGGGGGGCTGTTGCCAGCCCAAAGGGAAGGGCGACAAACTGGAAGTGGAGGTCCCCCACGGCGAATCGGAGGAAGCGATGGTGACACCGGGCTACCGGAACATGGAGGTAGGCATCCTGTATATCGATGGAAGACATGAAATCTCCCTGCTCCAGGGAAGCCACCGCGGAACGGAGGGACTCCATCCGAAACCGTCGAAGGAGGAGAAAACGGTTGAGCTTTTTGAGGTCCAAAATGGGCCGCACCGAACCTCCCTTCTTGGGAACTACAAAGAGGTTCGAGTAGAACCCTTGGAACCTTTCCTCTAGAGGAACGGGGGTAATCACTCCCCTGTCCAGTAAGGCTTGAACGGCCGCGGAGAACGCAGCCGCGCTTTTCGGGTCCCGCGGCGGGCGGGAGCGAAAGAACCGATCTGGAGGGAAGGATGCAAATTCGATTTTGTATCCGGAGGACACAATTTCGAGGGCCCAGGCGTCGGAGACGTGAGCCATCCAGACGTCCCTGAAAAGGAGGAGGCGGCCCCCCACCCGGGTGGGTGGGGGCGCGCCTTCAGGCAGAGGACTGCTTTGCTGCGGGTGTGCGGGCAGTCTGCGGCTTGCGCCAGGAGGGCTGGGCCCGAAAAAACGGCTTCCTACGCTTGTCCTGGGGAGGAGCCGAAGCGGCAGCTGTGGTGGGAGCCCCAGAGGCCCTGCGGGAGGACCGAAAACGAGACGCACCAGGGCGTCCGCGGGGGGCGCCCCTGGCTTGGGGTTGAGGAAGATGGGTGCTTTTACCACCCGTGGCCTCCGAAATAAGTTCGTCTAGGCGGACCCCGAAAAGGCGGGAACCCGCAAACGGTAGCCCCGCCAAGGAACGTTTGGAGGCAGCGTCCGCTTTCCAAACCTTCAGCCAGAGCTCCCTCCTGACGGAAACTGCCAGGGCGGAGGAGCGTGCAATAAGGGCTCCCGCATCAAGGGAGGCCTCACAAACAAAATTCCCGGCCCGAATAATAAGCTGGGCCAAGGAACGTAGGTCCTGGATGGGGACGTCCGAGTCCAACTCCTGTTCCAGCTGCGCACCTCAAGCAGAGATTGCTTTCCCTGCCCAAGCAGAGGCAAAAACCGGTCTGAGAGCAGAACCGGAGGCAGCAAAAATGCCCTTGGAAAGGGTCTCCATGCGACGGTCCTCCGCTGACTGAAGAGAGGACCCGTCGGGAACAGGGATGGCCGTGTTCTTTGACAGCCGGGCCACAGGGGGGGTCCACCTTGGGTGGGGAAGACCATGTGGCCACGACATCGACTGGAAAGGGATAGCAAATGTCCAGCTTCTTGGGGTTGACAAAACGGGCGTCCGGGCGAGCCCAAGCCTTAGACACCACAGAGGAGAAATCAGAGTGGATTGGAAAGACTTTTGAGGCCTGCCTGGGTCTGATAAAGGAGACGCTAGCTGCGTCAGAGCTAGGGGGATCATCCTGCACCTTAAAGGTGTCACGAATATCAGAGATGAGTTGACCCATCGCTGAGGCTAGCTTGGACGGCAGGGCCGAGTCCATTTCCAAATCTGAAACCGCCAATTCACCTTCAGAGAGCGAATCCTTTGGAGAGGAGAGGCTCGTCTGGGTGCGCACGCGTGGCGGGGAGAGTGAGGCCTCAGAGGAGGAGGCTCGCTCTACTCTAATACGCTTCTGAGAGTGCCTAGCTCGGGAGGGGTCACTAAGAGAGAGTGAACCCGCTGCAGCGGCAGAAGCAGTGGACCCGGAGGGCGCGACAGTCAGAGAGGCGTCCTGCGGGGTAGGTGGCCTGTCTATTAGGCGGCCCACGACATGAGTGAGGCTTTCCACTGCCTGGGACAGGGATCTAGGGGGTGGGCGCACGATGTAGCAGTGGCCATGTAGCAGTGGCCAAGGGGGATGTAGCAGTGGCCATGGGAGCCCAGGAAGACTGTAGCAGCGGTGGGAGGGAGGAAGGGGAGGCTGGAGCAGCCACTCTCACCATACGCTGTCTTCGCCCTCAGTCCATCCAGCGGGGGTCGCCCCTTCAGCTCCTGGCACCGCAGTGGCAGGAAGCCGGGGGAGGGACTTGGCGTGCGGATGACCCTGAGCTGGCGGGACGCAGGGGAGCGAGGCTGCCCTGGTCCACCTTGTCTTCTGTGGGGGAGGCGGCAGTGCGGAATTACCGGCACTGGCGCAACTCAACCCCGGGAGAAACAGAGGGGTCTAATGCGCCTCTGTTGTCCCTGTAGGTAGAAAAAAATCGAATTAAAAACAACAAATAACGCAAAAATAAAACAAGGAAAACAACCCTGCATAAGCAGGGGGTGTCTTGCCTCCTTGGACACTAAGCAAAAACTGGCAGTCTCTTCTCCAGGCTGAAGGGTATAGCTGATGGAGGAGGGGCTTACAGCTTTCACTTAGTGTCACGCCTCCTAGGGAGCAGAGCTATACCCATGGTTTCCTGTGTCCCCCAAGGAATATGGGCGAGAAACAAAATTTTTTTTGTCACTGCGGTGGGGCGGGCGTGGGTGAACGCACGTGTGGGCGACCGATCAGGCCTGATCGGGCAAACACTGCGTTTTGGGTGGAGGGCGAACTAAAGTGACACTAATACTATTATAGATCTGACCGTGATCAGTTTTGATCACTTACAGATACTATAAAAGTAAAAAAGGTGATTAGCGATACGCTAATCAGCGAATAAAAGTGACTGCGGTGCGGTGGGCTTTGCGCTAACTGACGCTAACTACCTAACCAAGGGGCCTAAACTATCCCTAAAACCTAACAGCCAATACTAGTGAAAAAAAAAAAGTGACAGTTTACACTGATCACTTTTTGTCTTTCACTAAGTGATTGACAGGGGGCGATCAAGGGGTTAATTCGGGTGATGGGGGTGATGGAGGGTGATCTGGGGCTAAGGTGTAGTGTTGGTGGGTACTCACAGTGATGTCTGCTCCTCTGCTGGATCCAACCGACGAAAAGGACCAGCAGAGGAGCAGAGAAGCCATATAACAGATCATATTTACTAATATGATCTGTTATCTGGCTTCTGATTTGATTTTTTGAAAATCGCCAGCCTGCCAGCCAATGATCGTTGCTGGCAGGCTGGTGACGAAATACTTCTTTAACTTTTGCCGGCCCGCGATGCGCATGCGCGGGCCGGCAATGCACGAAATCTCGCGTCTCGCGAGAGGACGCACCGGCGCGTCCACCCAGAACAACAGGACCGCCGCAAAGACGCAATCCTGCGTACGGCGGTCCTGAGGAGGTTAAAGGCAAAAATCTAATGTGAACACATCCATAAATATGTTATTGATGTCAGTGTTTGCAATTTATGAAAAAAATAAACAAATTAATGAATACATACAGTGCATTTGGAAAGTCTTTGGGCCCTTTCAATGTTTTGTTGTGTTGCGGCCTTGTACTAAAATAAATCTGCACTCAATACCCCATAATGAGAAAGTGAAAACAGAATATTAGAAATCTTTGCCAATTTATCGAAAAGGAAAAACTAAAATCTTGCATTGACAAGTATCGAGACCTTTTTCTCAGGACTTATAGCCTCCAGTTTGCTTGGGTATGATGCCACAATTTTGCTTCTCAAAGTCTGAGTCTCCTTTAGGTGATGTTATACTGAGGAGAGGCTTCTTTCTGGCCATTCTGCTGTAAAACCCAGATTGGTGGGGGGCATGGCCTACCGAAGCATGGAGTGAGATGCACATCGGAGCGCTCCTGCAATTATCCTGGAACATCCGTCTGTCCGCAGTCACTTTGCGGGGTACCAGAGGCCGAGAAGAGTCCCTGCAGCGCATATATGAGCACCAGAATACCGATGAGGGGAAAAATATAGCGGGCGCCCGGATGGAGCCGAGAGTCCAACATAGCGCCGGCATAGAGGAGGAGGAGGGGCAACACAAGGCAGTCAGTAGGAGCGCGGCAGCGCGCCTCAGCAGATTCGCAAGGGGAGCGGAGGGGTCAAGAGACTGGTCCCAAAGTAAAGGGGCTGAAACAGGCCAGGAGGAGAGACTAACGGATGAGGAGGGGGAAAGAGAAAATGGCGGTCGGGTCACTACACTAATTGACCAGGCTCAAGAGAATGAAAGCCCTTCTAACCCCACTGATAGAGAACCTACTTTCAAAGATATAATGATGGCTGTAGCCAGTTGCAATTCTATTCTTAAAGCCGTCAACCTCCGAGTAGGCAGTCTGAGGGAGGATATATCCCTGATAAGACACGATATGCATAAAATCACTGAGAGAACCTTAGAGCTTAAAAAAAAAAAAAAAGTGTCAGGAATGGAAGATGAGGTTAGGCCTCTCAAGATGGTGGCTAAGTCGACGGCAAGAGATATGGCTGCCCTATTTTCTAAAGCGGATGACCTGGAAAATAGATCACGCCGTAACAATATTAGAATAGTGGGGATTCCGGAAAAAACAGAAGGCCCCAATGCAACAAACTATATAGAGAAGTGGTTTCAAGACAAAGGACTGTCTTCATTGTGTGCTGTTGAAAGAGCACATCGGGTCCCCACAAGGCCACTACCACCAGGTAGACCACCGAGACCAATACTCGCCAAAATACTGCACTTTAAAGACAGAGATCTCATACTGCGGCAATCACGGGATAACTCAGACCTGGTCATAAATGGAGCAAAAATTTCAGTCTTCCCGGACTATTCCACAGAGGTCCAGAAGAGGAGGACATGTTTCCTGGACGTCAAGAGAAGACTAAGGAATCTGCAAATCCAATACTCCATGCTTTTCCCGGCTAAACAGAGTGGTGGCTATGGGATCTACCAGGTTTTTTGAGGATCCAGAAGAGGTGGCGCATTGGCTGGACTGCCATGAAAGTCAGCTGAGAGAGCAGAACAAGGACACTTGAGAAGTCAGCGCCTAGGAAGATACGTTTTTGATACTTTACATGATGTCCTGATGGGTGTTTGTGTTTCCCCCTTTCTGGATTCTTTTCCTTTTCTTTCCCCTGATCTCTGCCCTTTTGTCAGGTCGGGGCCGAAGTTATGGAAGTGTAACGCAGTATGGCTACAGATCTTGGGTGACCTGACGGACATGGCTGCATCCATTACAGAATACTTCACTTTCAATGTGGGAACAGCGTCCCCACATACTGTATGGGATACTATGAAGGAATACTTGAGGGGGCTGTTGATTAAGGCGATTAGTGCCCACAAAACTAGTTCAACAGAAGTGGATGTCTGGGCTCACAAAGATGTGGCAGAGGCGGAGGAGGCCTTTGGAGCAACACCTTCACAGGATTCCAGTAGGAAATTGAGGGAGGCACAGGAGCAATTGAGATGTCATTTGTTACAGGCAGAAAGGAAACATACCTTTTATAAACAATGCTCATTTGCGGAAGGAGAAAGAGTAGGTCATATGCTTGCTGTCATCTCTAGGGCCCAGCAGGGTTCGTCATGCATAACGGAGCTGGTAGACCATCAGGGGAAATCATTTGTGGGAACAAGGGATATCCTGGGCAATTATGGCCAGTTCGCATTGTTTGCCCGCGAACACATGCGGGCTGGTATCTTTTCTCACAAGTCCGGCGAGGCACAGGTAAGCCCTTACCTGTGCCTCTGCGCGAGCCGGTCTGAAATCAAATGCGATCAATGGGAGCAGGCAGTTCCGATAACAGCCCGATGAAGGCCCCCGGCGGCTGTTCTCGGAACTGCCTGCTCCCGCTGACCGCATCTGATTTCAGACCGGCTCGCGCACAGGCACAGGTAAGGGCTTACCTGTGCCTCGCCGGACTTGTGAGAAAAGATGCCAGCCCGCATGTGTTCGCGGGCGAACAATGCGAACTGGCCATCACTGATCCTGGGTATATTTAAGGATTTCTACTCCCCCTTATATACCTTTAGGGCATCTACTTCGGAGGAGGAGCTATTAACATTCTTTAGGGAGGCAGAGCTGCCTACACTATTGGCAGATGATAGGGATCAATTAGAAGAACCTATTACTATGGAGGAATTAGAGGAATCCCTAAAAGATATGGCCAATTATAAGGCACCGGGTTCGGACGGTATCCCAGTTGAAGTATATAAGAGCTTCCAGGGAATTTTGCTGCCAGAACTACTCAAGGTCTTCAACTACTCGCTAGAGGTGGGTTCAGTCCCAACTTCTATGCACGAGGCCCTTATAGTAGTGATCCCAAAACCGGGGAAAGATCTGCAAACTCCAGACTCATATAGACCGATATCCCTCTTAACGTCAGATGTTAAGCTTTTAGCAAAGGTCTTGGCGAAGCGTCTATCCAGAGTGATTCTTAACATAATCCATCCAGATCATATGGGTTTTATGCCCCAGAAATCTACGGCTATCAATATAAGAAGAGTATATACCAGTTTACAAGTTCAGGCGGATAATTGTGGAGATAGAGCTATTCTATCGCTCGACGCTGCTAAGGCATTTAACAGTGTTGAATGGGGGTTTCTTTGGGCTACATTGGGTTATATGGGATTTGGACAGAGATTTATCAAATGGGTTTAGGTCCTGTATTCAAACCTGAAGGCGTGGATTAGGGCTAATGGGGAAGTGTCTGACTACATTCAATTGGCTAGGGGAACTAGACAGGGATGTCCGCTCTCGCCCCTGCTATTTGCTATAGCCATTGAACCTCTAGCGGCAGCAGTACGTAAATATCCGGATATTAAGGGCTTTCAATATGGACAGGTAGATAATAAAATAGCGTTATATGCAGACGACACTCTCTTATTCTTGGGAGATACGGCGCCCTCTTTATCGGCCACTATGTCTCTTATAGACTGGTTTGGCAGACTTTTGGGCCTTACTATTAATTGGCAAAAATCAGCATTGATGCCTATTGATGGACAGACAGTGTCTGATACGGTCATAGCTAATAATATTCCCTGTGTGTATAACATTAAGTACTTAGGAATTCATATATCTCCTAGGCTTATGGACTTTGAGGATTTGAACCTATGTCCATTGCTGTGGAAATTTAGAGTGAAGGCTAGAGCATGGTGTAAGCTATTCCTTTCAGTGGTGGGTACAGTTAATCTCCTCAAGATGGTAATGATGCCGCAACTGTTGTGTATACTTCATAACGCACCGGTTTGACTGCCCTTAGATAGGTTTCATAGAATTAACGCTATATTCAGAGAATTAATATGGAGAGGAGGTCAGCCTAGGATTAAATTGGAAACACTGCAATATGCAAAAACGGTGAGGGGGGTTGGCAGTTCCAAACCCTTGGATATATTATTTAGCAGCGCAATGTCAGCATTTTAAAGGGTGGAAGGACTATACAATGGTGTATATGACTAGTCAGATCTTACAGTATAAAATAGGAGGGAGAGATCTTATGTGGATACTGGAGGGAGCGGGGATCCATAGTCTGGAAGGAAATTTTCCTTTGATAGGACTTAAAGAGGACCTTTTACTAGTTTAAAAACTAAAAACTAACTATATCAGTGGGCAGAGCGGCGCCCAGGGGTCCCCCTGCACTTACTAGTATGTCTGGGCGCCGCTCCGTTCGCCCGGTATAGGCTCCGGTGTCTGCAGCTCCCTCTGTTGTACTGGGCGGAGTTTTTTAGTATTAGGGTTGTCCTTTGCTGCAGCGCTGGCCAATCGTAGCGCACAGCTCATAGCCTGGGACTCCCAAGCTATGAGCTGTGCGCTACGATTGGCCAGCGCTGCAGCAAAGGACAACCCTAATACAAAAACTCTGCCCAGTACAACAGAGGGAGCTGCAGACACCGGAGCCTATACTGGGCGAACGGAGCGGCGCCCAGACATACTAGTAAGTGCAGGGGGACCCCTGGGCGCCGCTCTGCCCACTGATATAGTTAGTTTTTAGTTTTTAAACTAGTGAAAGGTCCTCTTTAAGAAAAAAGTGTGGACCAAGGTTAAGCAGCTGAGAGGTGTCCTGGGTATCAGCCCTAAAAAAGGCACCAATATTATTAAGTTAGAGACGGCCCAAAAATTAATGCTCACTGGGGGTGAAAAGAGAGGCTTGATATCTGTGCTATACCCATTACTACTGGACAAGTTTTTAGAGTCTCATCCGTTGAAACGAATGAAGAGATGGGAGAGATATGGTAGAGATATCACAGGATCAATGGGAAGATATTTTAGAAGCAGTCCCACTGATGTCATCATTCACAGAGTAACAAAACGTCAATATTTTACATAAAATTGGAGTTAGAACTGATGCAAAATGTCTGAGATGCTTACTGGAGCCAGCTGACTTACTACACATGATGTGGCAATGCCAGAATTGGCACGACTACTGGAAAGGCGTATTGGAGAACATACATCGAGTATTCTTGGTGAGAGTGGATAGAGATCCCAAAATTTGTATATTAGGTTATGTTTCTAAAATCGGGACAGATGATTATAGAAAGGTAGCGGTGGGAAGGTTGTTATATGTTGCCAGGAAACTAATTGCCCAGCACTGGATACAGAAGGAGCCTCCTTCACTGGAGGAATTTCGAATAAAAGCTCATAATATGCTGTTGTCTGAAAAAACAATATTCCTCAAAAGAGGCTGCCCACAAATGTTTGATAAATATGGAGTGACTGGATGACACAGTCATATACATTTAAAGGATATAGTAGGAGTGAGCCATTGCCGGAGTGAGTAAGGGTATGGGAGGGGGGAGAGGTTGAGGGCGTGGGGGACTGGGAGGGTTGATCTCTTTGTTTGTGTAAAATATGTGCATGTATAAAATAACAGAACACAATGGACTGTACCAAATATTTTTTATTGTCTGATAAGATGTGACATTCCAAATGTATATCTGTAACATTTTCATTGTTGATTAAAAAAAAAAAAAAAAAAAAAAAAAAAAAACAGTTCTGTAGTGATGGTTGACTTTTTGGAAGTTTCTCCCATCTGTACAGAGGATCTTTGGAGCTCAGCCAGAGTGACCATTGAGTTCTTGGCCACCTCTCTTACCAAGGCCGTTCTCCTCGATTACTTAGGTTGCTGGGGCAGACAGCTCGAGGAAGAGTCATGGTTTTTCCAAACATCTTCCATGTAAGAATGATAGAGGCCACTGTGCTTTTGGGAACTTTCAGGGATACTTATGTCCATGCACATTTTTAGTTTTTTTTTGTTAATATAATTTGCAAAAATGTCTAAAATTTAGTTTTCACTTTGTCATTATAGTGTATTGAGTGAAGATTGATGGGGGGAAACTTAGTAACATAGCAACGTAGGCTGAAAAAAGATATACGTCCATCCAGTTCAGCCTGTTAAGGCTACTTTCACACTTGCGGCAGAGGATTCCGGCAGGCAGTTCAGTCACCGGAACGGCCTGCCGGATCCGTCAAAACGTATGCAAACTGATGGCATTTATCAGATCCTGATCCGTATGACAAATGCATTGAAATGCTGGATCCGTCTCTCCGGTGTCATCTGGAAAAACGGACCTAGCATTTATTTTTTTTCACATTTTTTGCGGTCTGAGCATGCGCAGACTGCAATGCCGGATCCGTTTTTCCGGAACATTTGGGGCCAGATCCGACATTAATGCATTTCAATGGGAAAAATGCCAGATCCGGCATTCAGGCAAGTGTTCCGGAATTTTGGCATACTGCAGTATTATCTCCGTCCTGAAAAGTCAAAAAGACTGAACTTAAGACATCCTGAACGGAATGCTCTCCATTCAGAATGCATTAGGATAAAACTGATCAGTTCTTTTCCGGTATTGAGCCCCTAGGACGGAACTCAATGCCGGAAAAGAAGAACGCTAGTGTGAAAGTACCCTAACCTGCAAAGTGGATCCAGGGGAAGGCAAACCCCCCCTCATTTATTTTAGCACAAGGACGCAACATAACAAAATGTGAATAAGTTAAAGGGTCTGAAGACTTTTTGAATGCGCTGTATCGTTTCAGTTACCCCAAACTTTACATGTGAAAATAACCTCCTTTAAATCTGTGATATGAAGCTGTGTGTAAAAACACAAAGGGATTGTCCTAATTACCATTTTTATCTTATCCCCTAAGCACAGCGTTACAGCCATAACAGGCTTAGGGTAGCGGTAGATCTCACAGGCAGGACGCACAGAAGCAAATCGCTTATGCGGTGAAACCGTTCCGCTGCCTTTGAATGTGATAAAGCATCATCTAAAGCTCAAACATCACGGCCATTGAAAAACTAAATCAGAAAGGCACCAAGCTTTGTGCTGCCTGCAAACAGTGATATTAAGGACATTGTAAATATCCCCAAGTCTCCTGCTGGACAACCAATGCATAACGTACAAAAACCATGATCCGATCAGATCATAAATGGCCGTAAAAAATGCTAGTTTGTAAACGGAAACACAGTCTGAGTTAGGCACTATATTCTGGTACATGTTAGAAGGCAATGCTATGATGAACTCATGAATGAGAAGTCATTTCTGCAGTGAATTTACGCCATCACTTTCTGATCGGTGAGGACACGCCCTAACAGATGTCTGTGCATTTTACTTGCAAACATAAGAAGGTCTTGTTCAGATGACCGCAATGTGTTGGCATTTTTGAGTCCAAATCCTGGCCCAACCAACCAAACTTCTAAAGAGTCTTATGATCCAAACATACATCATCACAAATCCTTTAGATCCCATAGATGCACTGCAGTGATATAAAACGGCTGTGAAGGTGGACACGACCTTTAACTGTTTCACTGCCAAGGATGTACGCACTACATCTTTACTTTAAATGCTTGCGCAACTAGAATATAAAAACTAGAGAATAGATGTTATTTCCTGGTTTTGCGTCCCTGTACGGAAGTGACATCAGGAGGAGAGATCCCAGCTTGTTCTTGTCATCTCTCCCCCTAAGCAGCCTTTAGTGTCTCCAGGGCTGTGATCCAGGAACTTTTCTTCATGTTATCACCCCTCTAATCAATTATAGAGGATAAGTGCTCCCTATTAGTCACATACAGATTTTGGGGGTCATTTATTTACAGAAATGTGTTTAAATTAGGCTCTTTGCGCCGCAATCAGCGACTTTTCCCTGCTCACGCCAGGTCTAAAAAAAGTGGCCGTGGAGTGGGCGGGAAAGGCCGGCGGGCCCGTCTCATTCATCATTTTCTACGCCTGTTTTAGGTGTAGAAAATGGTCTACATCTACGCCAGCAAGGGGAGCTGGGGTAGATGTACAAGCGGCGGTGGATCAGCCAAAGTTAGGTAGAGGCAGGTGCAGGGCCTTATTAAGACCGAAGTCTAAAACGCCGGTCTTAATAAATGACCCCTTTATTTTTTCTAGTAACGGAATGAGCAGATAAGCATTTGCACATGTAATCTCCCCAGTAAATATAGTCAGATCATATGTCAATTTACTGGTATCTGAATCATGGAGATTTTTAGCCTCTTTAGCGGATGCGATTTTGTGAAGTTATGAGAGTGTATGAACTCTGCAGATATTATTTTTGGAGCTGTGATGCAGGCTCCTCTTGGGTTAGACTTTTAGCCACAAACATTACTTTTTCAGCATTTTAACACTGATGTAAAACTGCGTGAAGGAGCCCATGAGTTTAAAGAGACCCTGTCAGCCTGATTTTGGACCATTATCTACAGTGATCACTTTTTTTAGTTTTTCTACTGCCCCAGGTTCCCTCTCGGTCAGCAGTCAGAGCTGCAGTGAAATACTACATTGTGAGGACTGCTGTGCATGCGCATATGAGTCCTCTCCATTATGTCAGAATACTACAGCAGTCCGGACTGTGTATTTCAGCACATCTTTGAGTGCTGACAGTGGAGAAATCCTGAGGCAGTAGAAAAAAAAAAAATAGTGATCTGGACTTCTTAGTTACACTTCTACACATCTATTACTACATATAATAGTCTAAAATAGGGGTGACAGAATCCCCTTAAAGGGGTTGTCCAAGATTTCTTATTGCCTAAAACAAAGATTCAGCAACCTTCGGCACTCTAGCTGTTGTGAAACTTCAATTCCCAGCATGCTCCATTCATTTCTGTGAGAGTTCTTAGAAGAGGAGAGCAAGTATGCTGGGAGTTGTAGTTACACAACAGCTAGAGTGCCGGAGGTTGCCTACCTCCTAGCCTAAAAGATAGGTTGTCAATATCTGTTTGATGGGGGTCCGATTTCCAACACCCTCAATTATCAGCTGTATGAAGAGTCTGTGGTCTCTTCCGAGGCCAGTGCCGTCACCTTCATCAGTCACATGGCCAAGGCACAGGTCAGTCCTATTCAAGTGAATGGACCTGAGCTGCAATACCAAGCCAAGCCACTATATAATGTATGGCGCTGTGCTTGGTACTCTGTGAAGAGGCCGCAGTCACTTCAAAACAGCTGATCGGCCGGGGTGCCAGGAGTCAATATCAAAATCCTGGAAACACCTCTTTAAAGTACTGGATGAATTTTCTACAATGTGCCAGATGTCTAACTTTCAAAAGTAAATATATGTGTATGGTGGTAGAATATGTTTTTTTATTATTAATTTATATTTTAGGTTTCATTTGAATATGTTAAAAAGTGTGAAAATAGTTTTTGGTTCATTTCTTATGTACTATATTCTACTGCAGTTTAGACTATGACTACAGGGCGACTGTCATGCTGCTGACTGTCCTGTCATAGTAATAGTAGTTACATGACGCTGACGTCACGTGATGTTGTGTGCCCACAAGTCGCCGTGTGGCTCTAGCTTTCATACTGTATGCCCGACTTTCTGATTACCAGGTGACTTCTACATATCTCTATTCTGTATCTTCCCTTCCATGTACACTGCTATCATTAGAATAAGGGCTTATGCACACGAACGTGGCACGGGCACTGGCCGTGTGACTGCCGTTTGTTCAAGTGAATGGGTCCGCGATCCGCAACATGTTCTATTTTTTTTGTGGTGCGGAGGCACAGACCTAAATCCCATGGAAGCGCTCTGTAGAGCTTCTGTGGACTTCTGCCCTGTATCATGTGCATTGCAGACCCATTAAAGCGAATGGGTCCGCATCCGTGATACAGAGCGCACATGGCCGGTGCCCGCATATTGCAGACACGCTGTTCGCGTGCATGAGCCCTAAAGGTAAATATATAAATATAAAAGTGGAAGCCATAAAAATGAAGCTGCAATACCTGTGCACATCAAAGTGAGTTTCTTCCACCTGGATAGTAACATCACTAGCAAAGGACTGTTTGAAAAGAGACAGCAAATCTTTGCCAAGGTAAGAAGGGGTCTCCGATCCAGAAAAGTCTAGTTGAAAATCCAAACAAAAAATACAAATATTAAAATACAAAACACAATTATAGACTGTAAATGTCAAATGGTACAGCAAATGAACAAATCATTTATAAAATGTGCCCTACAAAAACATATAGCGTATTTTTCGCCCCATAAGACGCACTTTTTCTCCCCCCAAAATGGGGGGAAAATGCCCCTGCGTCTTATGGGGCGAATGCTGGCAGTTTTACATTGCTGGCTGCGATGTATGCGAGAGCGGGGGGAGGGACTGGGAGGAGGAGCTGGGGGCCGGCAATAGCGGCGGGGCGGTGCAGTCAGTGTACTATAGCCCCACCCCGGTATACTAATATAAAATGTCTTATTCAATTAATAGTTATTAAACATGCCCCCTCACTCCTAATAGTACCTTACATCCTAACCGCTTCAGTAGAATGCAGGCAGGCAGGCCGGGCGGGCGGCAGCGTAACTCCCTGATGTCACGTGCCTGCGCCGCCTACTTTATGAATGAAGCAAGCGGCGCAGGCAAGTGACGTCAGTGAGTGACGCGCCAGCCGCCCGGCCTGCTTGCCTGCATTGTACTGAAGGATGGTTAGGATGTACGGTACGATTAGGAGTGAGGGGGCATGTGTAATAACTTTTAATTGAATAATACATTTTATATTTGTACACTGTAACAGTGCCATCCACAGATCCCCCTGTAACAGTGTCCGTCACAGATCCCCCCCCCATAACAGTGTCAGTCATCCACAGACCACCATTAGTTCCAAACCCACCAAAAGCACACCTTTTGGTTAAAAATATTTTTTTCTTATTTTCCTCCCCAAAAACCTAGGTGCGTCTTATGGGCCGGTGCGTCTTATAGGGCGAAAAATACGGGTATATATTTTTTGCTGTAATATTTTCTGCAGTAAGAAATACATGCATTTGGAGTACCCACCAATCAGCTGTTTGAAAAGGCACAGGTGCTCGCAGTTGCGTCGCAGCCTTCGCTCTGCAAACCAAAAATACTACCATACATTGTATAGTGGCTGTGCATGGTATTGCAGTTTAGACCCATTTACTTCAATAGGGCTAAGCTGTGCCTAAGCCATGTGACCAATTAATGGGATGTCACATGGCCTAGGGAAAGCTGAGCTCAAACAGATAATCGGAGGGGGTCCTGTGTGACGGACCCCCACCGATCAGATACTGTAGACTCCCAGAAAACCCCTTTAACTCCTTAAAGGGACACTGTCAGGCCTTCTGAGCATATTTAGATCTTTATATGCCCTCCTAGGTCTTGTAATAAGTTTCCAATTCATATAAGTATTATCCCTGTGCGCATTGTAAAACGTGAAAAATAATCTTTATAATCACCTGTCAATCAACTGTCCTTTGTGCCCAAGGGGCGTTCTTTGCGCCGCATTTGTGCCCAGCCGCACCCCAACTGCCGGATCCTTAGAGACGCCCATCTCATTAGAATTCACTTCGCTGGGCGGTATTTTCCGGTCCCCGACATTCGGAGATCCCGCGGATGCCCAATACGAAGTTACGGCAGGCGCAGAATGGAGAGGCTAAAGCGGCCTCATAGAAACATAGGGGACGCAGGCGCAATGTGATCCCAGGCGAGCGAGGGAGCCGGGCGCATGCGCAGATAATGCTATTGAGGCCGATGACCGTAACTTCGTATTGGGCATGTGCGGGATCTCCGAATGCCGGGGACAGGAAAATACCGCCCAGCGAAGTGAATTCTAATGAGATGGGCGTCTCTAAGGATCCGGCAGTTGGGGCGTGGCTGGGCACAAATGCGGCGCAAAGAACGCCCCTTGGGCACAAAGGACAGTTGATTGACAGGTGATTATAAAGATTATTTTTCACGTTTTACAATGCGCACAGGGATAATACTTATATGAATTGGAAACTTATTACAAGACCTAGGAGGGCATATAAAGATCTAAATATGCTCAGAAGGCCAGACAGTGTCCCTTTAATGCAGAAAGATGCATCTGTAAATGATGGATTGCCCTACATATTAAAGGCACTATGACATACAGGTGTGTCACTGTGATGGCGGCAGAGCACAGGAGCTGTGCCCGCACAATCAACAGCAAGAGCACAGCTGTAACCGACAGCCACGTTCCTGCTGGAAAAGCCAGGAACAGAAAAATACTTTCAAACTCCGCCGTTTAACCTCTTAGATGCCACTGTCAATAGTGACCGCGGCATTTCTGGAGCTTGACAAAGGGAGCGGCTCCCTCTTGATGCCCATCAGGCCTCCGCCGCACACAATAAAGATCATTAATAACCCGTGAGGACTCCCGTAGTAAATGAAGAAGTGGTCAAGCTTGTGCATGGCTGCTGCAGTACGCATGTAGGATCCAAAATAGGCAAAAAGAAGATCAAGTGAAGCCAGGAAACACCATAGGATTCCGAAATGGAGGTTTTCATTTATAGGCTTCGGGTTTTATTGCAGAAATTGCATCTTTGTCAGGACATACAAAGCAAAGGATACACCACAAATATATAGAGAAAAAGGGTGCCCTATGACCTCATTAACATTCAAACTGAACCACTGAAAACAGTGTAAGTATACAGCCAATATACACCAATCAATAGAAAAATGGTCAAAACAAAAAATGTGTAATAAAGAAAGATGAGGGTTAAAATGTTAGAAAATAGCAAAGGTATGTTAATAGAAACAGTTGTTGTTCCATTTAACCCCTTAATCACCAGGACTGAACAAGTCTTAATGACCGGCAACATTTTTTTTGTTTTTGCCTCTGCATTTGAGCAGAGACAACATTTATTTTTATTTTTTTCCACTGACGCGGCTGTCTGAGGCCTTGTTTCACGTGGGAGATGTTATTTTGTTGCATGGTTTGGGAGTACGTATCAATTAAGGTCTAATTAAGATGATATTTTTTTTTTGCTACGAAAAACTATTTTTGATGCTGTTCTTCGCTTAATTTTCATGCCATTCATGTTTCACTGTAAATAACCTGATAAATTAATTCCTCAGGTTATTACGGTCGTGTGAATACCTAATATGTATTGTTTTTTCTATTCCTATTTAATGTGTGCACAATAAAATGTATTTTATACTAAATAGCGTCTTATTATTATTATTTTTTGTTTGTTTTTTTTTTTTTTCAATCAAATAGTTTTTTTATTGTTCAAATAAAGTTGGTATATCACAATACATTTTGCATCACAATTTTCTTGGTGTTTTCTCCCCTCCACATCTCAAATATACACAATTTATAAAAAACATTATCATCTGTCCATATATTTGTTACATCTTCTACAATCATTGTACATAATGAATATACCAAAATAAAGACAAATCATTTACAGAGACATTTGATTGTTATAACCCCAACACCACCCACCCCCCCCCTCCCCCAACAGCCAACCCCCCCCCCCCCCCCCCCCCAGATCAGAGCATGAGTTTCCTAGACCTTTTATATTACAACATGAGTGTGAGACAGCCATTCATTCCACAACTTTTCAAACTTCAAAGGACATCCCCTCCTAACAAACACTCCCTTCTCTAATGTTAACATATCATGCACCTTTCTCACAAATTCATCCACCGTTGGCGGACTCCCCTGGATCCACCTAAAGGCAATCAATTTCCTGGCCACATACAGTAGTCTCCCAACTGCCACCTTGACCGCCTCTCCCCCACCAATCTCCTTCACATATCCCAGCACACATATCTTAGGGTCCTTCTGCACCCTCAACTCCAGGTTACGATTAATCAAAGTCAACACCTCGTCCCAATATCTACTTAGCACTGGACAAGACCAAAGCATATGAAATAGATCTGCACCTTCCGCCATACATTTTGGACAATAATCATCAGTTCTAATCCCAATTTTCCGTAAAAACACTGGAGTTTTGTAAACTCTGTGGATGATAAATAGTTGTGACAACTTGCCCTGTTCACTTAGACACTCTCGGAACTGCCTCCAATATATCTTCCCACTGTTCCTTAGAGATGTCCCCCAGATCCTTTTCCCATTTTCTCATCCTAGTAAGGGGGAATTCTACCAGAAATTTGTCTAAAAGCAGAGTATACACCTGTGATATCAAACCTCTCTTTCCTCCAGCTGGGAGAACCAGTTTATGGACCACATCCACTTTTGCAATAGTGCATCCCTTCCTTATCGTGACCTCATAGGCGTGTCTCAGTTGCAGATATTGATAGAACCACACTTTGGGAATGTTGAATTCCTGCTGTAGACCTTGAAATGATTTAAATACACTAGTCTCAATCAATTGACCTATCCTCATTACTCCATGGGATTCCCAATTTCGGATTCCTGATAGAGAAGTGAATTCTGGCAACAGGTTATTGTTCCATATTGGGGAAAGCTCTCCTACCCCACCAACTCCCCTGATCAATTTCACCTTTGCCCACACTTTTTTCATAAGCTCTATAAGCGTCACTTTCTCTCTTCCCCCATGCATCCCTGCACCTTCCAGAATACCCATAAGATCCCTACTACCCAACCAGTGTTGCAGTATCTTCCCCGTCACATCTGGTAGCTGAAATTCCATCCAACCCTTGAAATGTTGACACTGAAAGGCTAAGAAATAAATCCAGGCGTTAGGGACAGCTAAGCCACCTTCAGCCTTGGGATATTGCAGCGTCTCCAGCTTAATTCTAGCTTGACCATATTTCCAGATGAGATCTCTAAATATCAAGTGTATTTTTCTAAATCTCTCCACTGGGATCCATACAGGTGCATTATTCAATATATATAGTAACTGAGGCATCATTACCATTTTTAGGAGATTCACTCTGCCCACTACTGACAAAAAGAGTCTACCCCATGTCCTTGCCTTAAGCCTGAAGGTATTTAGCAAAGGAGTTAAATGAAGCTCTTCAAAATCTAGCAGTCTAGGTGTTATATATAGCCCCAGATATTTAAACTTGCCCACCCAGGGAATCAAACTATCTGCCCGCACACCAGAGAGTGCCTGTCCGTCTACCGGCATCAAGGCAGACTTCTGCCAATTTATCCGAAGTCCAGAGAAGCCACCAAATTTATCTATCAAAGCCATGGCCGCATCCAGAGAGCCCCCAGTGTCACCCAGAAATAGCATAGTGTCATCAGCATACATTGCCACTTTGTTTTGCGTCTCACCATATCTAAACCCCACAATATGAGGTGACAGGCGAATAAGGGCTGCAAGTGGTTCAATTGCTAACGCAAACAACAAGGGTGACAATGGGCACCCCTGTCTGGTGCCCCTGGCCAAAGAGAAGCTATCTGACAGCCCCCCATTAGCTCTGATCCGTGCTTTTGGGCTTGAATACAACACTTTCACCCACTGAATAAATCGAGTACCAAAGCCCATGACTCTCAATGTTTCCCATAGGTAGTTCCATTCAACACTGTCAAACGCCTTAGCGGCGTCTAACGCAAGTAAGGCCCTATCTCCTCCATTATCTGCTGGAATATTCAGACTAGCATATACTCTACGGATATTTATAGCAGTCGATTTCCCAGGCATAAAGCCCGTTTGATCCGGGTGCACTATAGTAAGTATTACCCTGGACAGCCTGTTCGCCAACACCTTCGCCAGGAGCTTCACATCTGCTGTTAGTAGCGAAATTGGTCTATAGGAATCTGGAACTTTGGGATCCTTCCCAGGCTTAGGAATAACTACTATGATAGCCTCCTGCATAGAATGTGGTAGCGAACCCGTCTCCAGAGAATATTCAAGAACCTTAAGTAATTCAGGGAGAAGTAACCCTTGCAATTTTTTATATACCTCCACTGGTATACCGTCTGCCCCCGGCGCCTTACCATTCGCCATCCCCCAAAGAGCTGCCTCCAACTCCTCCAGCGTGATCGGCTCTTCCAGTCTCTCTCTATCCTCCTCTGATAACACTGATAGCTGAGCCTCAGCCAGAAAGGCGGACAAGACCTCCTCCGAGCTAGACGCCTTAGAAGCATAGAGAGAGACATAAAACCCTTTTAGAATATCTAATATCCCTTTTGTATCCTGGCTACTATTCCCATTGCCATCCATTAGCTCTTGTATACAAGAAGAACCCCTCTGTGCCTGAGAAACCACTGAGAGCAAATGCCCAACTTTCTCTCCCTCCTCAAAGGATCTTTGGCGATAGAAACTACGCTTCCTATCCGCAGCCTGTAGTAGGTGACACCTCAGTTGATCCTGAGCTACCTCCAGCGCCTCACTATTAGCCATGGTGGGGATTCTACCAAACTCCCTTTCAGCCTCAGTCACTTATACATGAGCTTTAACATCCGCCTCTCTGGATTTAGATTTATGTTTACTTATTTCTTTGATCAATACCCCTCTCAGAAACGCTTTCATGGCATCCCATACTCCGTGAATTGAAGCCGTCCCTCCATTAATAGAAAAGTACTCCCTGATCTCCCTAGTAATCTCAGACAGATCACCCAGTACATTCAGCCAATGCGGGTTACATTTCCACAACCTCGGTCCCTGCCTAAGCACGCCCAGGCACAAATCAACCTGCACCAGGGAATGGTCAGACAACGACCGAGGGTGATAAATAACATCTCTTATCAGTGGTAGCATAACATCATTAACCAAAGCCAGATCTATGCGTGATAGTGAATGATGTGTAGCAGATCTACATGAAAACACCCGCTTATCCGGGTTGCGCAGCCTCCAAACATCAAGTAAGCCAGTTTCCCTCATAATATTCTTTAGAGCCACACTCCCCGGTGATCCACTTGCACCTTCTACCCGACACCTATCTATGGAGTCATTCAATGTACAATTGTAGTCCCCCACTAACAGCCACGGCAGTGCAGGGAAGTCCGCCACAAAGGTCATAATATCCCTTATTAAAGGAGAAGCAAAAGGTGGAGGCACATACACTGACACCAACACCACCTGGATCCCATCAATCTTGCACACTACACACACATACCTGCCATCAGCATCCACACATTGCTTCAAATGTTCATACCTTATACTTTTATGCACAATCACACTTACACCCCTGGAGTGAGAGGAATGGATTGCATGTACCACATGTCCTACCCAGTTCTTGTTCAGCCACTGCACATTATCATTGGACAAATGCGTTTCCTGTAAGCAGCAGATAGCCGGCTGAAACCGACCCAAATATTGAAATATACATTGTCTTTTTCGTGCATCCGCCATTCCCCTCACATTCCAGCTCAACACTTTAATCACCTGTGTCATAATGAAAGATTACATCATGTTTGAATCTCACACTCCATACTAATGTCACTCTCTCATAATTCACGCCCCTAACCCATCTCTGACCCGACCCCCTCCCACCCCCGTCCCTCCCCCTCCCCAGTGATCAGGCTACTTTGAACAGTAACCCCCCCCCCCCCCCCCCCCCTCCCAAACATCCAACTCTAACTCATGGCAATCTGTAAGCACCATGCCCAATGCTGAACAAAAATCATTTCTGATTCCAACATTCTCCCTCAGGTAGAGAATCCTCTCCACAACTGGGAAATACATTTCTCATCCCAACTTCCTACTCCTGCATCAGGATCTACCATGTGGTAGCAACACTCATTACACTTTATAACAGGTATAACGTTCAAGTGAGATTAAGGTGCAATCCTATGCATATAAAGTGAACACAAACTGCCAACTGTTTCCTTCAGGTGTCCAGGGCCCTACTTCTCAATTGCCTCTCGTGGACGTCCAGCCACTGTGTCGCTTCATCAGGGTCCTCAAAAAATCTGGTGGATCCCAATGCCACCACTCGCAATCTGGCCGGAAACAACATGGCGTATGGAACTTGTAGTACTCTGAGCCTTTTCTTTATATCTATAAATCTGCTTCTCCTCCGCTGTACCTCATTGGAATAATCCGGATAAATGGACACTCTGACCCCATTCATGACCATCTCATCATTGTCCCTTGACTGGCGCAGGATAGTGTCCCGATCTTTAAAGTGTAGAATCTTCGCCAGTATGGGGCGAGGAGGCCTGCCTGGCGGGAGCGGCCGCGACGGGACTCTGTGCGCCCGCTCAACCGCGTACAGGGAAGATAGGCCCTTCTCATGGAATAACTGGTGCATCCATTTCTCCACCTTCCTCTCCTTAGGTAAAGTAGTTTCAGGCAGTTTGAGTGCGCTTTCACTGTAAATGAACAGGATCTTAGCAGGAGCAGTGAAACGTGCGTCTTACTCCATGCACTCACAAGCCACGCCCCATTTTTTGTTTGTTTTAAGTTTATATTTTTATGTATAACTTTTTATTTTTTTATACCAGTATGGATTACTATTTTAGAATGATATTTTACACTTATATATATATATATATACATACACACACACACACATACAATGGGGGCATGTCGCTAGGATATGCCCCCATTGTCTGATAGGTGTAGATTTCAGAGGAAGGAACCGCACCTCTCTCTAAACGAAGTCTAACACGAGGCCGGCAAAATGGTGGCTGGCCACCACTAAGCCTTCCTATCGGCCTGCCGAAAATAGCTGAGCGACGCGTTCATCTGTTTTTAGAATCCCCATAGAATTTAATGGGAGCACTCCACGCTTGCGCAACAACCGCTCCCATTCATTTCTATAGGGCTGATGGAAATAGCCGAGCCAGCTCTTTGCCCCATAGTCGGGGCGCCCTTCAGGACTTTGCCGACTCCTTTACGAGATAGGTGCGGGTCGCAGAGGTGGGACCCGCACCTATCAGACAATGGGGGCGTATCCTAGCGATATGCCCCCATTGTCTGAGATGAAACAAACCCCTTTATTTATTTCAGTACATGCGAGCTCCCTGTGACAACCCTTCACATGACTAACTACAGCAGGAAATGATATCCGGATCACTCAGTGGTGCAGTTCACTCTTTGGGCCTGTAAATTCAACTGATCGTATCTAAACACAGATAAGATTTTTTAAATGTAATATGCAGGAAAAAAAATATAATATGCATCTGTTAGGGTCACTTGTGTAAATCTTACCATCATGGTTGTGGTTTTCCTCTGTCTCTATTCTCTGAGCAGCAAATTCCTCACTCACGTTGTCATTATCTACAGATGAAGGTGTCAGACTCTCCACATTGCTGCATACATCATGGTTGTGTTCCGCATTTGACTTTGGCTGAACTTGTACCATCTGAAGAATGTGATCTTCTCTCTTTTTAACACTCCAGGGAGACGAGTATACCACCCTTGAAAACAAAAACCCCAATGTAAATGTAAAATAATAATTATACAGATAAGACATTTAAGGCAAAGGCTATGATGTCGTAAAGGGGTTCTCGGAATGACAACTTATCACCGATCCCTCAGAGCCACAGTCGAGCATGTGCACTGCCACGCCATTCCAAGTCTATCGGACTGCCGAAGACAGCCGAGTACAACAAGAAGTGCCAAACATATCACAGCGGCACATACTGAAGTGGCAATACTTGCCGGAAGTTAGACACTTCTCTTTCAGGTGATCAGTTGGCTTATTTTAGACCATTATTCTGCAACAGAAAATTGTCGCACAGCAATAAAATATTTGCCACAAATTATGACCCCTCAATATAGCAAGCTTACTTTAAGGGCTTGTGCACACAAACATATTTTCTTTCCGTGTCCGTTTTTTTGCAGACCGTATACGAAACCATTCATTTTAACGGGTCCGCAAAAAAAGTTACTCCATGTGCATTCCATTTCCGTATGTCTGTATTTCTGGTCCATAAAAAAAATAGAACATGTCCTATTATTGTCTGCAATATGGACAAAGATACTACTGTTCTATTAGGGGCCAGCTTCTCCGTTCCGCAAAATACGGAATACACACGGACGTCATCCGTATTTTTCGGGGATCCTTTTTTTGCAGATTGCAAAATACATATGGTCGTGTGCATGAGCGCTCACTCATGGTGTAAATAGCTAATGAGGGACATTAGGAGTTAGCAGAGGGTGCGATCTTCACAGGATTTACTCTAACTTGTGCCAGAAACTGGCGTCTACCTGGCGTTAGGGTTGTTTCGATACCAAAATTTTGATTTGGTTTCGATACCATAAAAAACTATTGCGATACTAGATAACATTCGATACAACGCAAAAAAAATAGAAAATGGCATTTTATGGAACGTCCGGCCCATAATAGAACAGTCCTATCCTATTTTTTTGAGGGGACAAGGTGACTAAAAAAATGAAAACAAATTGCGAATCGCGCAGGTTTTCTTTTTTTTATTTTATTTTACAATGTTCACTGCATAAGAGAGATTTTTTTATATATGGACTTTTCGGACGTGGCGATATGTAATATTTTATTTATTATTGTTTATATATTTTATATGTAAAATTGGGAAAGGGGATGATTTATACTATTTTGGTGTATTTTTTTTACTTTTTTTACAGTTTATTTAATAACTATTTCCCCCCTTAGGGGCTAGAACCTTGGATCTTTAATCCCTTGTCCTATTCACCCTAATAGATCTCTATTAGGCCCCTTTCACACGAGCGAGTTTTCCGCGCGGGTGCAATGCGTGACGTGAACGCATAGCACCCGCACTGAATCCTTACCCATTTATTTCAATGGGTCTGTGTACATGAGCATTGTTTTTCACGTATCAGTTCTGCGTTGTGTAAAAATCGCAGCATGTTCTATATTCTGCGTTTTTCACGCAGCCCTGGCCCCATAGAAGTGAATGGGGCTGTGTGAAAAACGCATTGCATCCGCAAGCAAGTGTGGGTGTGATGCGTTTTTCACTGATGGTTGCTAAGAGATGTTGTTTGTAAACTTTCAGTTTTTTATCACGCGCGTGAAAAACGCATCAAAACGCATTGCGCCCGCGCGGAAAAAAATGAACAACTGAACGCAATCACAGACAAAACTGACTGAACTTACTTGCAAAATAGTGCGAGTTTCACTGAACGCACCCTGAACGCATCCGGACCTAATCCGTCACGCTCGTGTGAAAGAGGCCTTAGGGTGAATAGGACCTCACACTCTCCCTGCTGTCCTGTGCATAGTACACACAGCTTCAGTAGCATCCTGGCTGCCATGGTAACCGATCGGAGCCCCAGGATTACACTGCTGGGGCTCCGATCACAACTGCCACTGCACCACCAATGAGAGGAGGTGAGGGGACTCTGTGGCCACTGCCACCAATGTTTTTAATACTGGGCAAGGAGGGTATGGGGGGAGGTCACACTGCGCCACCAATGATAATTTACGTTTAATATACAAATACAGTCGGCGGCAGAAACACATTGCTAGCACCCGACCTCTGACAGTGCGCGGCGATCAGCGGCAGTTAACCCCCCAGGAGCGGCACCTCAGGGGTTAATTGCCGTGGATCGCAGCGCCCTGTCAGAGGCAGGGAGTTGGCAATGTGTTTCTGCCGCTTGTATTTGTAATGTATTAAACGTTAGTCATCATTGGTGGCGCAGTGGCCCCCTCCCCTCCTCTGTGCTCTCAGTGATGGCAGCAGCAGCACAGGGGCGGGAGAGACAGCTTCCTTCTCACCATGCTGCTAAGGGAATATGGCCGCGCTGAGAGCAGCGCGCTCATGTCCTCTGATACTGGGCTGTGCAGTAGCACAGCCTAGCATCGATAAAACGCAAATCCCGGTATCGTATCGATACTGGGACAAAAGTATTGACAGGGTATCGAAAGTTCGATACCCGAAACAACCCTACCTCGCATAGACTTGACATGGAGTGCCACAAATGCGACTAATTTCTAAAGAGGCATCTCACTCCAGCGCACAGGGGAAAGGCCAGTCTTGATGAATCCCCCCCAGTGTATCTGCATCAAAAAATATGGCAGAATAAGTTTAGTAAATGTAGATTTAACACAGGCTCAATGAGACGTGTACACTGGAGACCTTACCGACTAGCAAACTATGATTGACAAGAATCTCCCTATGTGACGATACAGAGAGACCTATCAGTCATACTGAGCAGAACAGGAGCAAGCCAGAGGAAAGCCTGTCGCTAGCTCATACTGCCAACAGTTAGTGACACACAATCTTGCTGGGAGTCTCCTTTTAACACTTTTGCACTAATTGGATTTTGTACGCTCAAATACGAGCTTCAAAATCATAACAAAAAAGTAAAACAAAACCTGTTAAAAAATATATATAAAAAAATAAATACATACCGGTAAATAACAAAAAATATAAACATCATAGGCATCACTGAGACCAAAAACGCCAATACTATTAAAATATAAAAATATTTTTCCAATACGGCGAATGGCTAAACCATTCATTGCTTCTCTTACCCAAAAAATGTAATAAAATGTGATCAAAAAGTCACACACACTCCAAAATGGTATCAATAAAAACTACAGATTGTCCTGCAAGAAATCAGCCCCCCCACAGCTCAGTAGATACTATAAAAAAAAAAAGTTATGGGGGTCAGAATATGGTGATGTAAAAAAAAATAATAATAATTCGTTTTTCAGTTTACATTTATTTTACACTATTTAGACATAAAAAACCTACACATATGTGATATCGTTATAATCTTACTGACACAGAGAATGAAGAGCATGGGTCAGTTTTGCCGCAAACGGAAACCCTTAAAACGGTGGAGGAATTGAATTTTTTTTCCCCCCCAATTACACCCTATTTGGATTTTTTTTTACCGCTTCCCACTACATTGTATGCAATACAGTGGCATTAGAAAATACAAAAAAAAATAAAAAATAAGCCCTCATACAGCTATGTGAACGGAAATATATATAAAAAAAAAAGTTATGGCTCGAGGAAGATAGGGAAGAAAAATGAAAACGAAGCCGGCTTCCTCACGGCTTCCAAAATGAAAACGAAGCCGACTACGTTACAGTGAGGAAGCCGGCACCAGGAGAGCGACATTCACTTACTGCGCCTGCGCCGAATACAGAAGCGCACGGCGCAGGCACAGGATTTAGACAGATGCAGGCAAATCGGACGTCAATCAAGAGTTGCAGGGCGGGCTAGAAGAACTACATGGGCGGTGAAAACGGTCAGTAGATGGAGCCTTTAGGTGCTGAATCGACGCCCACATAGCACCTAGAGGCTCATTATCATATGGATAAAAGTACGTTTTTTAGGTGAACGGCCGCAGACAGAAGTGAACAAAGAAGACTGTTATGTACTGCTGACACTAGCACATCGCTAGTGTCAGTCAGCTACATATGGCAAAATCTGATGGTAGAAACCCTTTAAACAAGCAAAAAAATTAATATAAATTATATATATATATATATATATATATATATATATATATATATATAAAAATATAAAAATCTACTTAGGTCTTACTTGAGAAAAGCTTGCATCTCAGACGGCTCCACGTTCTCCACAGTGAAGGCGTCTCCTGTGTCCCATCTCATTATACTCATATAGAATTTTGGGGCTCTTGCCCAAAGCACTGCCTTGTGTACTTTAAATCTTGTTTGTCCGACATGAAGAACGGCATCTGTATGGATTTCTTCATTTAAAAGCCTGGAGAGAATATGGACATCTGATTTGAGAAAAGAGAAATAACTAAGATAATTTTAAACTTAGGGCCCTGTTCACATAGACTGATGATTGGGAACGAATGTTAGGCGGCGTTATTGCCCTGTGGAAACATACCGCCGATCATTCGTGGGAGGATCGCATCTTTTATGCAGCCTTAGGGCTCATGCACACGGCCGTATGTATTTTGAGGTCCGCAAAACACGGATGACGTCTGTGTGCATTCTGTATTTTGCGGAACGGAACAGCTAGCCCCTAATAGAACAGTCCTATCCTTGTCCGTTATGCGGACAAGAATAGGACATGTTATATGTTTTTGCAGAACAGACATATGGAAACGGAATGCACACGGAGTAACTTCTGTTTTGAAATGAAAGGTTCTGCAAAAAAATAAAATTACCTAATGGACACGTAAAGAAAATACATTCGTGAGCATGAGGCCTTAAATGGGTCGTTCCCCTGTGTAGAGCTTTTCTACAGACCCCACGACATGGCCGGACCCACGGTGTAATCATACGTACCTGATCTCCATCGCTGCCCCGCCAGTTTCCGGGTCTCCCCATATCAACATCCGTTTTAACGGGACCTGCAGACTTGGCGGGGCAGTGATGGAGCTGGAACTCAGCGGCGGGGATCAGCTAAGTACGATTACCACTGTGGGGATTGTAGAAAATGTCCACATAGGTGAACAACCCCTTTAAAAATACTCATTTGAGAAAAATTCATGGGGGACAACTGATCGTATTAACAATCATTCATCCCCATACTAAAAGTAAAAGCGGCATAAATGTAAACAATGAATGCCAATCGCTATATGCTGTTATTGGTCTGCCCTCTCACTGTGCCAATGTGACGTAACATATAGAACCATCATGGAGTAGTGGGACGTCCTGATAAATCTGGGACACTTGGGAGGCATTCTGCGCCCCATCCTCAGCCTCACCAGCAAGTCCTGCCTCATAGTTTGAGAAGCAATAGAGATTTCCATTCCTAAAAGCCACAAGTTGAAAAAAAAAAAAACGTACTCATACGGCCAAGGCGCAGCTCCGCTGAACATATGGGGGGGGGGGGGGTAACTAGTTTTCATTATAGCTCTTGAAAGGGTTGTCCAGTTTCAGGAGAAAACCTGACAATGCTGAGGACAGTGATTGGCTGCAGCAGTCGTTTGTTGTCAACGTGAAGTCACTGCTGCAGTCGAGAAAATACAGCCCGGCCTCCAGAACCAGAGCCGCGGCCCAGGATCTGTCAGACAAGTACTTACCTGTCCTTTCCTTCAGGTGGATTCCAGTGGGTTGCCCGGTGTTCTCCTGAAACCGGAAAACTCCTTTGAACCGTTATGCGCACTACCACGTACACTGACGCCTTGGAGCAGTATAAAGAGTACAGAACGGGCTCACACGTTAAGCGCGCTCCATACGCAGCGGTTGTTGTCTGTATAATTCAACAGACACCCGGCCACAATGACTGCGATCGGTGATGAACAGTCTGACATTCTCCAATTACTGCTGCCTCCCCTCCCCCCCACAACTGGTAACACCCTTCTAAACCTTCACTGAAAACTGTTAGTAATTTATTCATAACTTCTAGCAGGAATAATAAAGGAACGGCACATCACAGGAATAGATGCTCCAGGATTGTTATAACATGGGGAAGGCATGTAGTTACTAAAACAGGCCTGTCAGGGCATCTGTCACCAGGATCAACCCTACTAAACCAGCCATAATACCTGGTAAGGCTGATATTAGTGATGAAAAACAGGACTTTCTTCCCTTAATCTGTGTATACAAGAAAAAAGTGTTTTTAAAAAAAATATGCAAATTAGAACGTAAATGCACTGAGGGCGGACCCTAGTCATTTGGTGCACCATAGACTCTCCGCACTCCACCTGGACCCCTGTTGATCAAATTGAGGGGGGGGGGGGGGGGGGGGGTCCTGGGAAGCAGAGCAGAGGAGCTAATATGCATGGAGAGGTCAGGGTCTGCCCTCAGTGCACTTAAACCCTAATCTGTATATTTTTTAAAGGGCATCTGTCAGCAGATTTGTTCCTATGACACTGGCTGACCTGTTACATGTGCACTTGGCAGCTGAAGACATCTGTGTTGGTCCCATGTTCATATGTGCCCGCATTACTGAGAAAAATTATGTTTTAATATATGCAAATGAGCCTTTAAGAGCAACGGGGGTGTCATCATTGCTCCCTGCAACTGCTGCGCCCTCTGCACTTTGACAAGATCAGGTGTCATCACATTTACACTGTCTGGCCCTGTGAAAAAAAGTGGAGCGGATGCGGCAGTTGCAAAAAGAGCAGAACCTCTAGGTGTAATGGCGACGCCCCCGTTGCTCCTAGAGGCTCATTTGCATATATTAAAACATCATTTTTCTCAGCAATGCGGACACATATGAACATGGGACCAACACAGATGTCTTCAGCTGCCAAGTGCACATGTAACAGGTCAGCTGGTGTCATAGGGACAAATCTGCTGACAGATGCCCTTAAAAACACAGTAACAGCTCAGGAGTAGTGTTGAGTGAACTTATGTTTAAAGTTCGGCGTCTAAAGTTCGGGTTATCGAAGAATTGTGTTCGGACTCCATAACGCGATTCTTCGATAACCCGAACTTTAGACGCCGAACTTAAAACATAAGTTCGCTCAACACTATTCAGGAGAAGAAAGGTCTGTGTTTAATCATCAGGATCAGCTTTAGGCCTCATGCACACAGCTGTGTCCGTTTTGCGGTCTGCAAACCGCAATCTACAAAATACAGACGCGGTCCATGTACCTACCGCATTTCGCTTCTGACCCATTGACTTCAATGGTTCCACACCTTGTGACAAGTGCAGGACATGTTCTCTCCCAGAACAGACCGGTGTATGCAGAAAGCAGAGGGGTGACTTCCGCGTCAGTTCCACAAGAGACAGAACGTGTCCTATACCTGTCCCCGAAGTGCGGAACACGGACCCTTTGAAGTCAATCGGTCCTCAACTAAACGCGCGTCCATACACTGCAGATCCGCGGACCGCAAGACAGACTCGGCTGTGTGCGTGAAGCTAACCAGGCATTATGGTTGGATTGATGGGGTTGATCCAGCTGACATGATATAACTGCAGGATCAGACCAGCTATTTCTTGTCTGTAACCATAGTGACGCACAGATCTGCATAGGACCTGTAGACGGAAAAAAAAAAGTTACAATATTATCGGCAACGCTGCGCCATTTATTATATTACGTGCATATTCTTTAACGAAAGGAATGGCGGGCGCCGATCCATACGTCACCTGAGCAGATCTCTACTGAGCCGATCACTGAGCAGATCCCTCAGCCGGCGCTCCTCCACCACATGTCTGGCAGAAGGGCACCTCAGCCCTGGGGGGCCAGCGGATGCCATCATCATCGGTCACCAGCCATGGACCACCACACACCAGTTCTCCATCCCAAATATCACTGCTCCTGTTTACTTATCTTCTCCCCATGGTAACCAAGGCAACCACCCGAGAGAAAAACCGTGCAGTGTGAACAGCAGCTTCACAGAAGCCTGCGGTTGGCGCAGGAGGGAAGGTGACGTCCACCACGGAGGACTTCGCACTTCGCACGTTTTGTTTTCGAACCCCGACTCCTGCCCGGCTCGATGACGTCATACCCGGAAGCCGTGCCTCCAAGCGCTGCAGACGACCGATGGCTATGGGCGCTGTGGCCTGGGCTGTGCTGCTATTGGTCAGACGGGAACAGATGGCGGGAAAGAGGCGTTCGTTAACCCGCAAGGTGCTGGAGAGAAGTGATGCCTCAGCCTGCCTGACTGTGGCAAGTTGGGCAACGCGGTCTCCGTTTCAGTGTGCAAGCTGCCGTTCTGCTCTCATGTTACTGCCTGACATGGCAGCCTTTCTACTTTATTTTCTCCGGTTTTCACCGTTTATGGGTGCTTAGAAAAGGTTATATATATATATACCGTTTTAGCTATGTGTGTGATAGGGCTCATGCACACGAATGTATTTTTTTTTTGTCCGTTCTGTGGTTTTTTGCGGCCCATATGCAGAATCATTCACTTCAAAGGAACCGCAAAAAAAAAAAACGAAAATGACTCCGCGTGCGTTGTGTTTCCGCATGGCCGTTCCGTAAAAAAGATAGAACATGCCCTAATATAGGATAAGTATTGTTTCAATGGATCCGCAAAAAAACGGATGCAATACGGAGGTCACATGGACTTCATTGCGGACCGCAAAATACATACGGTCGTGTGTATGAGCCCTTAAAGGGGTTGTCTCACTTCAGCAAGTGGCATTTATCATGTAGAGAAAGTGAATACAAGGCACTTCCCAATGTATTGTGATTCTCCATATTGCTTCCTTCCTGCTGGCTGGATTCATTTTTCCATCACATTATGCACTTCTGGTTTCCATGGTGACGACCACCCTGCAATCCATCAGCAGTGGCCGTGCTTGCAAACTATAGGAAAAAAATGTCGGCCTCTCTGGTGGCCGTGACCACGGGAGCTCACATAGGCCGGTGCTTTTTACCAGTGCAGTTTCTAGGTAAAATTTCTCTCAGGGCGAGTGTCAAAAAAACTCCCCCCCACTGCAACCGTCTCACCATATATATATATATATTTTTATTTTATTTTTTTTTATGCAAATTGCGGGTCCACAACACACCCGCCCGACACCCCTATAGAAATGCCTATTCTTGTCCGCAGCTGCGGACAAGAATAGGACATGCTCTATCTTTTGCGAAGCTGCGGACCCGAAGATCGGGGCCGCGCTCCGCAATTGTGGATGCAGACAGCACACTGTGTGCTGTCCGCATCCATTTCGTCCCCATAGAGAATGAATGGGTCCGCACCCGTTCCGCAAAATTGCGGAACGGATGCGGACCCATTTTGCGGACGTGTGAAATGGAGCCTAACCCCTAGATAGTGTAGAGGTATACTGTATATTGTGTGGCACAGTGTAGGCTATGTGTGTATAACATAAACATATTTCACATGAAAACTTACAGTTACTTGGCTTGGCCCTTGGGGATCTCGGACGCCACTTCCACACCTTGGCCGGGGGCTCGGCGGAGCTGATGTTGTGCTTTATCCTAATGAGAAATATTTCATAATAAGGATTAAGGGGCAGAGGGATAGCAGAGCAGAGAGAGGCTGGTGCTGCTACTACTAGGGGGTCATACCATGGGGAGTAATAAAGCCCACCATAATGCCCCCCCAGTAGTAATAATTCTCCTTATAATGTGCAAAACATACCCCCTTGTAATGCCCTCAGTTGAGCTAATGTTCCCATAATGTGCC
Source organism: Bufo bufo (assembly GCF_905171765.1). NCBI lineage: Eukaryota > Metazoa > Chordata > Amphibia > Anura > Bufonidae > Bufo > Bufo bufo. The sequence continues at coordinate 54,136,798 of NC_053397.1, forward strand.
AATATAAAATACCCCTTCTCAGTGCCCCCGTAGATGACCCCATAGTGCTCCTCTCCCCCCTTCCCCATAGTACCCACCATAATGTGTCCCACTATAAAATGCCCCTATACAGAGCCCCCCATATAAAATACCCCTTCTTTTCAGCCTATGTAGATGTCCCTATAGTGCCACCCAATAATGTGCCAGTAATAAGTGCCCCAATAGATGTCCCCCAATCATGTACCAGTAAGATGTGCCCCCAAATCATGTGCCAGTAAGATGTGCCCCCATAGATGCCCCCCAATCATGTGCCAGTAATAAGAGCCCCCCACCATCATGTGCCAGTAGCCTGAGTGCCCCCCTATCATGTGCCAGTAGCCCCCCTATCATGTGCCAGTAGCCCCCTTATCATGTGCCAGTAGCCCCCCTATCATGTGCCAGTAGCCCCCCTATCATGTGCCAGTAGCCCCCCTATCATGTGCCAGTAGCCCCCCTATCAAGGGCTAGTAGCCCCCCTATCATGTGCCAGTAGCCCCCCTATCAAGTGCCAGTAGCCCCCCCTTATGTGCCAGTAGCCTCCTATCATGTGCCAGTGGCCCCCCTTATGTGCCAGTAGCCCCCCTTATGTGCCAGTAGCCCCCCTTATCCCTTATTTGCCAGTAGCCCCCCTTATGTGCCAGTAGCCCCCCTTATGTCTGTGCCAGCAGCCCCCCTTATGTCTGTGCCAACAGCCTCCTGTCTGTGCCAGAAGCCCCCCTTATGTGCCAGTAGCCCCCCTTATGTGCCAGCAGCCCCCCTTATGTCTGTTCCAGCCCAGCAGCCCCCCTTATGTGCCAGCAGCCCCCCTTATGTGCCAGTAGCCCCCCTTATGTGCCAGCAGCCCCCCTTATGTCTGTGCCAGCAGCCCCCCTTATGTCTGTGCCAACAGCCTCCTGTCTGTGCCAGAAGCCCCCCTTATGTGCCAGTAGCCCCCCTTATGTGCCAGCAGCCCCCCTTATGTCTGTTCCAGCCCAGCAGCCCCCCTTATGTGCCAGCAGCCCCCCTTATGTGCCAGGATTGTGATTTTTACATATAAAAAAATAATAATAAACTTATACTTACCTCCTCCAGGATGCGATGCAGGGTTGCAGGCCTCTTCCGGGATGTGTCCCTCGCTGGCTCTGGCGGCGCGATGACGTCATCGCGCTGCGACCGGCCTCTGATAGGCTGCTGGCCTAGTGCTGGCAGCCTATCAGAGGAACAGGGAGGGGACACACCTCTCCCTGCCCTGCCGCATTACAGACATTTGTGTAGAAGCACGACCACCGCTGCTGGATTGCAGGGTGGTTGTAACCATAGAAACCAGCAGTGTATAATGTGATGGAAAAATGGATGCAAACATTTAACCCTTTAGATGCCAATTCAGGAGTGGCTCCCTCATACAGTGATCGGGGGAGCCTTTCCTTCGCTCTGATGCACATATCATAGCTGTAGTTCCTATGGAAGCCTGCAGGTGGCATAGCTCCATAGGATAACAGCAAATGGAGCTCAGATTGTAATTCTATTGAACTACAATGTAAGCCAAAAGCGATTTGAAGATCACCTATTTTAGCCTCCTATAGGGGCTAAAAAGTTTTAAAAAATATTTTAAACATTTAAAAAAATTTTAATCATCCCCCTTTCTCCAGAATTAAAACAAAAATAAACAATAAGAAACATAAAGATCATGGGTAGAGATGAGCGAATCAAAGCTGACGAAGTGGAATTTAATCCGAATTTCAGGAAAATTTTTATTCGCAACTAGTGTTGAGCGAACTTGTGTTTTAAGTTCGGCGTCTAAAGTTCGGGTTCGGGTTATCGAAGAATCCCATTATGGATTCCACTACCACAGACCATAACGGAATTTAGAATCCATAACGGGATTCTTCGATAACCCGAACCCGAACTTTAGACTCCGAACTTAAAACACAAGTTCGCTCAACACTATTCGCAACGAATCGCAATTTTGTCTTAAAATGGCGGCTGCATGTTTGAGGACATAGGGCAAGTAACCCTGGGAAGGCGGGATCACACAGATTGACATGCATGCAGCCAATGAGCAGCCAGCCCTGTGATGTCACAACCCTATAAATACGGCGGCCATCTTAGAGTCAGACATTTTCCAGCGTTCAGATTGCAGGGACAGACGTGAGAAGGCGCTAGGGACAGCAATAGGAAAAACCTCATTGTGAAATATAAAACTGAAAAAAACGATTTATAAGTGCAGGGAAAGGATAGGGAGGAATCATTTCACAGCATCTTAGTGCAGGAGAGACGTCAGAAGGCGCTAGGGACATTGATAGGAAAGAGATTTACAAGTGCAGGGAACGATTATTTGGGGATCCAAATAGCCGTTATACAGCTCTGTCATTCCAGCGATTTGTTCTAGTGGCTTACATCTGTGGAAAAAGAAAAATATAAACGCATTTCACTTCTGCAGTTATTTGTGTGGAAAGAGTTTAGTGGCGTATTTCAGTACAAAAAGGAAAAAAGTATACGCACTTCACTGGTGCATTTATTTCTGGAAAAGCGTTCACTGGCCTTTTTCAGTACAGAAAGAAAAATATATACGCATTTAACTTCTGCAGTTATTATTATTTCAGTACAAAAACAAAATACACTGCTCAAAAAAATAAAGGGAACACAAAAATAACACATCCTAGATCTGAATTAATGAAATATTCTTCTGAAATACTTTGTTCTTTACATAGTTGAATGTGCTGACAACAAAATCACACAAAAATTAAAAAATGGAAATCAAATTTTTCAACCCATGGAGGTCTGGATTTGGAGTCACACTCAAAATTAAAGTGGAAAAACACACTACAGGCTGATCCAACTTTGATGTAATGTCCTTAAAACAAGTCAAAATGAGGCTCAGTAGTGTGTGTGGCCTCCACGTGCCTGTATGACCTCCCTACAACGTCTGTGCATGCTCCTGATGAGGTGGCGGACGGTCTCCTGAGGGATCTCCTCCCAGACCTGGACTAAAGCATCTGCCAACTCCTGGACAGTCTGTGGTGCAACGTGACGTTGGTGGATAGAGCGAGACATGATGTCCCAGATGTGCTCAATTGGATTCAGGTCTGGGGAACGGGCGGGCCAGTCCATAGCATCAATGCCTTCGTCTTGCAGGAACTGCTGACACACTCCAGCCACATGAGGTCTAGCATTGTCTTGCATTAGGAGGAACCCAGGGCCAACTGCATCAGCATATGGTCTCACAAGGGGTCTGAGGATCTCATCTCGGTACCTAATGGCAGTCAGGCTACCTCTGGCGAGCACATGGAGGGCAGTGTGGCCCTCCAAAGAAATGCCACCCCACACCATTACTGACCCAATGCCAAACCGGTCATGCTGGAGGATGTTGCAGGCAGCAGAACGTTCTCCACGGCGTCTCAAGACTGTCACGTCTGTCACATGTGCTCAGTGTTTACCTGCTTTCATCTGTGAAGAGCACAGGGTGCCAGTGGCGAATTTGCCAATCTTGGTGTTCTCTGGCAAATGCCAAACGCCCTGCACGGTGTTGGGCTGTAAGCACAACCCCCACCTGTGGACATCGGGCCCTCATATCACCCTCATGGAGTCTGTTTCTGACCGTTTGAGCAGACACATGCACATTTGTGGCCTGCTGGAGGTCATTTTGCTGGGCTCTGGCAGTGTTCCTCCTTGCACAAAGGCGGAGGTAGCGGTCCTGCTGCTGGGTTGTTGCCCTCCTACGGCCTCCTCCACGTCTCCTGATGTAATGGCCTGTCTCCTGGTAGCGCCTCCATGCTCTGGACACTACGCTGACAGACACAGCAAACCTTCTTGCCACAGCTCGCATTGATGTGCCATCCTGGATAAGTTGCACTACCTGAGCCACTTGTGTGGGTTGTAGACTCCGTCTCATGCTACCACTAGAGTGAAAGCACCGCCAGCATTCAAAAGTGACCAAAACATCAGCCAGGAAGCATAGGAACTGAGAAGTGGTCTGTGTTCACTACCTGCAGAACCACTCCTTTATTGGGGGTGTCTTGCTAATTGCCTATAATTTCCACCTGTTGTCTATCCCATTTGCACAACAGCATGTGAAATTGATTGTCACTCAGTGTTGCTTCCTAAGTGGACAGTTTGATTTCACAGAAGTGTGATTGACTTGGAGTTACATTGTGTTGTTTAAGTGTTCCCTTTATTTTTTTGAGCAGTGTACAGTCGTGGCCAAAAGTTTTGAGAATGACATAAATATTGGAAATTGGAAAAGTTGCTGCTTAAGTTTTTATAATAGCAATTTGCATATACTTCAGAATGTTATGAAGAGTGATCAGATGAATTGCATAGTCCTTCTTTGCCATGAAAATTAACTTAACCCAAAAAAAACTTTCCACTGCATTTAATTGCTGTCATTAAAGGACCTGCTGAGATCATTTCAGTATTCGTCTTGTTAACTCAGGGGAGAATGTTGACGAGCACAAGGCTGGAGATCATTATGTCAGGCTGATTGGGTAAAATGGCAGACTTGACATGTTAAAAAGAGGGTAATGCTTGAAATCATTGTTCTTCCATTGTTAACCATGGTGACCTGCAAAGAAACGCGTGCACCCATCATTGCGTTGCATAAAAATGGCTTCACAGGCAAGGATATTGTGGCTACTAAGATTGCACCTCAATCAACAATTTATAGGATCATCAAGAACTTCAAGGAAAGAGGTTCAATTCTTGTTAAGAAGGCTTCAGGGCATCCAAGAAAGTCCAGCAAGTGCCAGGATCGTCTCCTAAAGAGGATTCAGCTGCGGGATCGGAGTGCCATCAGTGCAGAGCTTGCTCAGGAATGGCAGCAGGCAGGTGTGAGCGCATCTGCACGCACAGTGAGGCGAAGACTTTTAGAAGATGGCCTGGTGTCAAGAAGGCCAGCAAAGAAGCCACTTCTCTCCAAAAAAAAACATCAGGGCATATTGATCTTCTGCAGAAAGTTTGGTGAATGGACTGCTGAGGACTGGGGCAAAGTCATATTCTCCGATGAAGCCTCTTTCCGATTGTTTGGGGCATCTGGAAAAAGGCTTGTCCGGAGAAGAAAAGGTGAGCGCTAGGTCAGTCCTGTGTCATGCCAAGAGTAAAGCATCCTGAGACCATTCATGTGTGGGGTTGCTTCTCATCCAAGGGAGTGGGCTCACTCACAATTTTGCCCCAAAACACAGCCATGAATAAAGAATGGCACCAAAACACCCTCCAACAGCAACTTCTTCCAACAATCCAACAACAGTTTGGTGAAGAACAATGCATTTTCCAGCACGATGGAGCACCGTGCCATAAGGCAAAAGTGATAACTAAGTGGCTCGGGGACCAAAACGTTGACATTTTGGGTCCATGGCCTGGAAACTCCCCAGATCTTAATCCCATTGAGAACTTGTGGTCAATCCTCAAGAGGCGGGTGGACAAACAAAAACCCACTAATTCTGACAAACTCCAAGAAGTGATTATGAAAGAATGGGTTGCTATCAGTCAGGAATTGGCCCAGAAGTTGATTGAGAGCATGCCCAGTCGAATTGCAGAGGTCCTGAAAAAGAAGGGCCAACACTGCAAATACTGACTCTTTGCATAAATGTCATGTAATTGTCGATAAAAGCCTTTGAAACGTATGAAGTGCGTTACAGAAACAACTGAAACAAAGATCTAAAAGCAGTTGAGCAGCAAACTTTGTGAAAACTAATATTTGTGTCATTCTCAAAACTTTTGGCCACGATTGTATATTCAGCGTTCACTTTTGCAGTTATATGTGGCAAAACCTTTAGTGATGTATTTCGGTAGAAAAACAAAATATATTCAGCGTTCAGCGCTGCAGTAATATTTGTGGTAAAATCTTTATAGATGTATTTCGGTCGAAAAATAAATTTTATTCAGCGTTCCACCTGGTGACCGACCACTCCCCTCTCAAGTGGATGAGCCAGGCCAAGGACAGAAATGCCTGGGTCACCCGATGGTTTCTCTCCCTACAAAACTTTGAGTTTTCGGTGGAACACAGGGCAGGCCAGTTACAGGGAAATGCGGATGCCCTGTTCCGGTTACATTGTCTGGCGTGTGTTCATCCCTGGGTTGAACAAAGAGAGGGGGGGGGGGGGGGGGGGGTGTTGACACAGTGAGAGGTTTGGTCTGGGAAAACAGGTATTTTCCTCCCAGCATGTGCTGCTGGGCTGATTTACAGCCAGGTGAGGTTAAATGCTGGTCTGGGTTTTGGCAGCACCTGGCTGTCCTTAAAGGGGTTGTCCAGGTTCAGAGCTGAACCCGGACATACCCTTCTTTTCACCCAGGCAGCCCCCCTGAGGCTAGCATCGGGCAAGGGCTCTTTTGTTTTCAATAACACACTGCGGGGCGGAAACTTCCGCCTGGCAGTGTGTTCGGTGACGTCACCGGCTCTGATGGGCGGGCTTTAGTGCTGCCCTAGCCGTTTTACTGGCTAGGGCAGCCCTAAATCCCGCCCATCAGTGCCGGTGACATCACCAGGGTTCCTGGCAGCCCCATGGAGAGCCCCGGTACATCACCGGATATCCAAAAAATGCCTTTGCCCTGCGCGATTTAGCGCAGGGCAAAGGAGAGCATCGGAGCATGAACTGCTCCGATGCTCATGTCAGGGGGGCTGCCGGGGTGAAAATTGAGGTATCTCCGGGTTCAGCTGGGCTCAGAAGCGAGGTCTCTGTATTGGGATCTGGGAGCCTTGTGTCTGGATGAAGGCTTGCTACCTGTTTGGCGTAAAAAAAGGTTGGTGCTGCTATCAGCAAGGACTCTTTGAGGCAGAATTGCCGCATGGTGTGAATTACCACCAACACCGCAAGGTGACTTTTTGTTTGAATATGACTGTTTGTTTTGTCACTTGCCTAAACTGTAAATAAAACACTGAACTGTTTGATCCAAAGAACTTGTTGTTGCCTCTATACTGCGTCCGCTAATCCTGTCTACCAGAGCGAGTACCCACAGCGGTAAAATCTTTATTGACGTTTTTCCGTCGTAAAACAAATTTTATTCAGCGTTCAGCGCTGCAGTTATATGCGGTAAAATCTTTATTGACGTATTTCCATCTAAAAACAAATTTTATTCAGTGTTTAGCGCTGCAGTTATATGCGGTAAAATCTTTATTGAAGTATTTTGGTTGAAAAACTAAATTTATTCAGCCGTCAGCGCTGCAGTTATATGCAGTAAAATCTTTAGTGACGTATCTTGATGAACTTCGCGACTCTTCCAGGCTCAAAGCTATCTTGACGCTTTGTCTTCTCATTGTCTGTAGCTACTAGAGGCCTGTTCATGCCAGTCAGGTTCCCCCAGAAGTATCTGGGTCGATGAGCAGCCGATACTGCATTTGCATCATATTTGACAGGATTCATCTCCAGGTGGAGAGAAATAGTTTTTTGGAATGCTTTCTCCATCGTAACCACGTAGTTGAAGACTGGCGGATTCTCTCCTGTAGGGTACTTTCACACTAGCGGTTTTCTTTTCCGGCATAGAGTTCCGTCCTAGGGGCTCTATACCGGAAAAGAACTGATTAGTTTTATCCCCATGCATTCTGAATAGAGAGCAATCCGTTCAATATGCATCAGGATGTCTTCAGTTCAGTCTTTTTGACTGATCAGGATGGAGATAATACCGCAGCATGCTACGGTTTTATCTCCTGCCAAAAAAACTGAACACTTGCATGAATGCGTATGACAGACAGATCCGTTCTTGCAATGCATTTGTGAGACGGATCCATCTACAAATGCTGTCCGGTTCCAGTTGCATGCAGATTGCCTGAATCGGCAGGCCTTTCCGGTGACGGAACTGCTTGCCGGATCACTCTGCCGCAAGTGTGAAAGTACCCTTAGGCAACACTTAATTTGTATTATGAAATGTATTAAATATTGAATATTAAATTGGACCAAAACTTGATAACAATTATAAGAAGTAAACTTCAATTCGGCAATATATTATCGCAATCTTCGAGGGAAATTCACAGACAATCAATTTGCCAAGCCTTTTGTGCCAGAGAACGTGTGTTATTAAATCGTGTTTTAAGCAACACTTTATAAAGTTGAGAAATTTGAACCTTCTGTTCTGTTCCATATTCCCTATAAATAAATAGACAAAGAAGACACTCTGTGGCCGCCTCATGCTGATTCCACCTCTACAATCTCTCGTCGTCATGCCACTCTCTGGCCCCCTCATGCTGCTGCCACCTCCGCAATCTCTCGTCGTTGTAACGGTCACGTCCACACACACACAGGGGGAAGGGTAGTGACCACTGCGCTCCACCCTCACCCCTGGCCCTGCCTACTTGCCTCACGAGTCCTGATGACAGGGGACAACTGTACGGCAATCCCTAACTTAGGATATGTGCAGGGAAGACAGACAAGACAAAATACGGAACATGAACGGACCGGGTCAGAACCAAGAGAGCTACGCAGTACAACGGATTAAGCAAAGAATGGTCAGGAGAAGCCGGGGTCAAATACCAGGAGAGTAGCGAAGTACAAGAGGAGTCCTAAGAGAGTAGTCAGGTGGGAGCCGAGGTCACAATACCAGGATGTATGCGCAGTACAGGGGGAGCAGGCAGAGGATCGTCAGGGAACAGGATCAGGTAAATATTCAGTAGTCCAACAAATAGCCAGGAGCCTAGAAATTAACAGGCAACCTGTAGCCAGCAGGCTGCCTGTATTTATAGTGGGGAGTGAGGGTCATGTGACGTGGCCAGCATCACATGACCGACAGACCAACCAGTCGAGCACCGAGTCATCAGCTCGGCGCTCAAGGCAGACTAGGAGCAGGGAGCCACCCAGCTAGTAAAGCCGGCCTGGGAATGAGGTCAAACACAGAACCTCATTCCAAAAGCTAAGCAACAGTTCTGCGGGCAATGGGGGACCGAGTGCACCTTCGGAACCCCGTGACAGTACCCCCCCTTTTACGAGGGGCCACCGGACCCAAGAATTCAGGCGATGGCTTTTCAGGGTGTTCTAAATGAAATTTACGAACCAGTCTAGGAGCATGAACCTCCCTGGCAGGTACCCAAGATCTCTCTTCAGGTCCATACCCCTTCCAGTGAATCAGATACTGCAAGGAGTTACGCACCTTCCTGACATCCACTATTTTAGACACAACATACTCGACAGCATCATTAACAAGAACCGGCGGAGGCGAGGCTTTCGATGGTACTACCGGTTCAAAATATTTTTTAAGTAGAGATTTATGGAACACATTATGAATGTGGAATGACTCGGGCAGCTCCAACCTAAATGATACCGGGTTAATCACCTCTGTGATCTTATATGGACCAATAAAACGAGGAGCAAATTTTCTAGAAGCTACCTTGAGAGATAGATTCTTGGAGGACAACCATACTTTATCCCCAACCTGAAAGTTCACCCCCCTTGAACGTCTCCTATCGGCCTTGAGTTTTTGAGAACTTTGAGCCTTTTCTAGGTTCGATTGAACCCGGGCCCAAACTGTGCACAGTTCGGAGGAGAGTTTATCAGCTTCAGGGTTAGAGGAGGAGACGGATGACCCAGAATGAAAACGGGGATGAAAACCATGGTTACAAAAGAAAGGGGAGACCCCAGCAGAAGAATTGACACGGTTATTCAGAGCAAATTCAGCCAACGGAAGGAATTTGACCCATAATTGCTGGTCATCAGCAACATACAACCTCAGGAATTGTTCCACAGACTGATTAAGGCGTTCAGTCTGCCCATTACTCTCAGGATGGTAGGCGGAAGAAAAAGACAACGAAATTTTACATCTTTGACAGAAGGCCCTCCAGAATTTGGACACAAACTGCACACCCCTGTCCGAAACAATATTTTCCGGGATGCCATGTAAACGAACAACCTCTCTCACAAAAATAGACGCCAGAGTTTTAGCATTCGGAAGTTTAGACAGGGGAATGAAATGAACCATCTTGCTAAACCTATCGACCACTACCCAAACCACAGTCTTACCCTCCGCCAGCGGTAGGTCAGTTATAAAGTCCATCGAGATATGGGACCAGGGTCTACTGGGAATGGGTAGGGGTCGTAGGTTACCAGCAGGGCGAGTCCTAGGTGTCTTAGACCTGGCACAAACCTCACAGGCTGACACGTAGGACTTGACATCCCTGGTCAGAGTGGGCCACCAATAAGATCTAGAAACCAGATCCTTAGTGCCCTCAATACCCGGATGTCCACAAAAGGCAGAATCGTGACACTCACCCAACAGCTGGAGACGAAATTGTACGGGAACAAACAACTTATCTGTTGGGGTGGATGCCGGTGCCAGATGTTGTTCAGCCTTAATGCGAGCCGAGATATCCTGGGTTAGAGCCGCTAAGAAGATGTTTGCTGGTAGGATGGATTCAGGCGGCGTCTCAGTGGGTTGAAAAGCATTGAAGCTCCGAGATAATGCGTCTGCCTTCACATTTTTACTTCCCGGCCTGAACGTAATGGAGAAATCAAAACGGGTAAAAAACAGAGCCCATCGGGCTTGTCGGGGATTCAACCTCTTAGCGGACTCGAGAAACATTAGGTTTTTATGGTCAGTGACAACAGTTACTCGATGCCTTGCCCCCTCCAAAAAATGTCTCCACTCCTCAAATGCCCATTTAATGGCCAACAGCTCCCTATTCCCTATGTCGTAGTTTCTCTCCGTGGGAGAGAATTTCCTAGAGAAGAAGGCACACGGTCTCAGGTTAGTGAGGCTAGCAGGACCTTGTGAAAGGACTGCTCCTGCGCCGTCCTCGGACGCATCCACCTCCACAATAAAGGGTCTCTCCTGATCGGGCTGGATCAGAATGGGAGCGCTACTAAATGCCTTTTTTAATGTTTCGAATGAAGAAATGGCCTTGGTAGACCAATTCTCCAAATCCGCCCCTTTCTTAGTAAGGTCGGTCAATGGCTTAGCAATTACAAAAAAATTCATGATAAATTTACGGTAGTAATTAGCAAAACCCAAAAACCGTTGTAAAGCCTTTAAGGATGAAGGTCTTACCCATTCCTTAATTGCTAAAACCTTACCAGGATCCATCTTAAAGGCGTGAGGAGTCAAAACATGCCCTAGAAACAGTATCTCCTGTACACCAAAGACACATTTCTCTTGCTTAGCGGATAGCTGGTTCTCCCTCAACACCTCTAATACTTGTTTGACATGGGACACATGAGATTCGAAATCAGGAGAGAATATCAAAATGTCGTCAAGATAGACAATAATAAATTTACCTAAGAACTCCCTAAGAATATCATTCATTAAGTTTTGGAACACAGCTGGGGCATTGCTGAGTCCAAAAGGCATCACCTGATATTCAAAGTGTCCTATCGGAGTATTGAACGCTGTCTTCCATTCGTCTCCCTCCTTGATTCGGATTAGATTGTATGCCCCTTTCAGGTCAATCTTGGAAAACCAGGTTGCCCCTAAAACCTGGTTAAATAAATCCGGAATCAATGGGAGAGAGTATCTATTTTGGACAGTGATTTTATTTAATCTCCGGTAATCAATACAAGGCCTAAGACCCCCATCCTTCTTTTTAACAAAGAAAAACCCTGCTCCCATAGGAGAGACTGAAGGTCTAATATGCCCTTTAGCAAGGCTCTCCTTAATATAATCCTCCATAGCCTTGCGTTCGGGCCCTGAAAGATTATAAATTCGACCTTTAGGAAATTCGGCACCCTCAATTAGCTCTATGGCGCAATCATAAGGTCTATGGGGGGGTAGAACCTCTGGAGTAAGGGACGAGAACACATCAGAATATTCCTTAATAACAGAGGGTAATGTATTAGACCTTACTGAAACCCCAGCCTGGACCACGGACAAACATGAGTCACATTTAGGTCCCCATTTCACCAACTCTCCTTTGGACCAATCAATTGTGGGGTTATGTAAACGGAGCCAAGGCAACCCTAGTACCACCTCAACCGGTAGGTTCTCCAGGACTAGAAGAGAACATCTCTCAGAGTGGCACACACCCACGGACAGAGAAATTTCAGAGGTACATGACCTCACCGTACCACCAATCAGGGGAGTAGCATCAATAGCCATGACATGGATAGGTGTAGGTAAAGCAAACATTGGAATACCCAATTTACAAGCAAACTCAAAGTCAATAAAGCTGGCCGCTGAACCGGAGTCAATAAAGGCCTTACCCGGCCACTTATTAACCCCCAGAGAAATTGTTATGGGTACCAAAAGCTTACCTTTAGAAAAATCAGGGTGTACCTGGTCTTTAGGTTGTCTTGCTTTAGAAGACTTGTCAGAGAGGTCCCTCTTAGGACACTTGTTGATCCAATGGCCAGGATCTCCACAGTAGAAGCACTCTCCGCGTCTGCGACGAAGATTACCCCGGGTCATGCCAACCTGCATGGGTTCCTCGGTGGAGACCTCAGTGTTGTCCCTGGAAAAGGCCTCTGGCTGGACCACCATCTGAGAACTGAACTGTCGTTCTTGTCGTCTCTCTCTAACTCGTCTGTCAAGTCGGACAACTAGGGTCATCATCTCCTCTAAGGTCTCAGGAATTTGGTAATTGACCAATAGATCTTTTAAATTATCAGATAGACCAGACCTAAACTGACTCTTCAGGGCTGGTTCATTCCATCCTGAGGGGACACACCACCGTCTGAATTGGGTGCAATACTCCTCTGCAGGGAGATGGCCCTGAACCAGTGCCCTAAGAGCTGTCTCGGCTACCAGGGCCCTGTCTGGTTCGTCATAAAGGGTACCCAGGGCCTGAAAAAAACCCTCCACAGAAGTTAGACAACTGGCCCCAGGAGGTAACGAAAATGCCCAGTCCTGGGGATCACCCTGTAGTAGAGAAATGATAATCCCCACGCGTTGGCTCTCGGGACCGGAGGACACGGGGCGCAAACGGAAGTAGAGTTTGCAATTCTCCTTAAAGGAGAGAAACCTCTTCCTGTCTCCAGAAAAGGGTTCTGGGAGCTTGATCTGGGGTTCAAAATATGGTCTGGAGGACAGAGGAGTGGAAGAACCTTGCCCTAACTCACAAGAACGGAGTTTCTCTCCTAGCTCCTGCACCCTCTGTGTCAAGTTAGAGACATGGTCAGTTAGGGTAGTAAGAGGATTCATGATACAGTGGTTATTGGGCCTGTTAATCTGTAACGGTCACGTCCACACACACACAGGGGGAAGGGTAGTGACCACTGCGCTCCACCCTCACCCCTGGCCCTGCCTACTTGCTTCACGAGTCCTGATGACAGGGGACAACTGGACGGCAATCCCTAACTTAGGATATGTGCAGGGAAGACAGACAAGACAAAATACGGAACATGAACGGACCGGGTCAGAACCAAAAGAGCTACGCAGTACAACGGATTAAGCAAAGAATGGTCAGAAGAAGCCGGGGTCAAATACCAGGAGAGTAGCGAAGTACAAGAGGAGTCCTAAGAGAGTAGTCAGGTGGGAGCCGAGGTCACAATACCAGGATGTATGCGCAGTACAGGAGGAGCAGGCAGAGGATCGTCAGGGAACAGGATCAGGTAAATATTCAGTAGTTCAACAAATAGCCAGGAGCCTAGAAATTAACAGGCAACCTGTAGCCAGCAGGCTGCCTGTATTTATAGTGGGGAGTGAGGGTCATGTGACGTGGCCAGCATCACATGACCGACAGACCAACCAGTCGAGCACCGAGTGATCAGCTCGGCGCTCAAGGCAGACTAGGAGCAGGGAGCCACCCAGCTAGTAAAGCCAGCCTGGGAATGAGGTCAAACACAGAACCTCATTCCAAAAGCTAAGCAACAGTTCTGCGGGCAATGGGGGACCGAGTGCACCTTCGGAACCCCGTGACAGTCGTCTTGCCACTCTGTGGCCTCCTCATGCTGTTGCCACCTCCACACCATGTCACCATGCCACTCTGTGGTCTCCTGATGCTGCCGCCACCTCCACAGTCGGTCATTGTGCCACCCTGTGGCCTCCTCCTGATGCTGCTGCCACCTCCACACTCTGTCTTTTTTGCCACTCGGTGGTCTTCTCCTGATGCTGCTACTGCTGCTGCCTCCACCTCCAGACTCTGTCATTGTGCCACTTGGTGGCCTCCTCATACTGCTGCAAACTCCAGACTCTGTCATTGTGCCACTCTTTGGCCTTCTGCCTAATACTGCTGCTGCTGCCACCTCCAGACTGCCATTGTGCCACTATGTGGCCTCCTGACGCTGCTGCAACCTCCAGACCCTGTCATTGGACCACTCCGTGGTCTCTTCATGCTGTTCCCACCCTCCCCACTTCATAACTGGGCCACTATTTTGCCTTTCGGCCTGGCTGACATCATTTGTTTGACCCTTCTGATCTGTCAGAAGGAAGGAAAAATGAGACACACAAAGGACCCTGTCTGTGTAGCAGCTATAAGGCCTGTATGGTCCCATCAGAATTGGCTTATGATTTGGTAGCCAAAAGCAGGAGTGGGTAGAAAACACAAAAGACATGCAAATATTCCATTCACGTGTCATCTCTGTTTTAGATCCACTCCTGTTTTTTTTGCCTTTAGCAATACTGATGGATTATTGAGTAAATACTGCCCGAGTTAAGGCGGATGCTCCACAGACAGGATTTGTTTTTTGTGGGTTATTGTTCTGACGGATCAGAGGAAGGACAAAATAATCAGTGACGTCAACACAAACCTACTGCTGACACCCTCTCCACTCTGTCGGGGGGGGGGGGGGGCTCTACTTGTATAAGCCTTTAATAGAACAGGTTCTGTAGATATCTATGTGGAATCAGCTGGTGACGGTGTAAAAGGAGTGTGCTTCTTCTTGGCACTAACATCGACCTGTAAGGTTGAGTTCATACTTGAGTCATTTGGTCAGTTTTGGCCCCGTGACTGCCCTAATAAGTGAAGTGTGCAGTGATTCTAAGAGCGACGCCTGTCATCTGCATGTCATACGGACTCACAGTATTGTTTCACTACCAAAGCAGACTCCCTATGCATTCTACTGCAAGGCACAGTGTTCTACACCACTATAAAGGGTCTCAGCAGCCCGGAAATAGCATTTTTTTTAAACGTAATTCGCCGCAAATATATTCAGATGAAACCCGAATTTTTCCTGGAAAATTCGGCGAATCGGCAAATCAAATTTTTGAAAAATTCACTAATTTCTAATCATGGGCATTGCCGCATCCCAAAATGCTTGAATTATTAAAGCCAATGTACTGTCACCGCCAGTTCTGTGAGAAGGTCTGGCAGACGTTCTTCTCTACCTCTTGCATGACGTTCTTTGGTTTGGTTTCACTTTGTCATCTCCTTTCCTTCTCCCAGGTGTCACCTATTTAGACTAATTGTCTCTCTTTATATTCCCTCCCATACTGCCTCACTTTGCGGTTTATACTACTTCCTGGATGAGGTGTTCACTGCTGGAGGCTGCTGCGGCTGTTTCCTCAGATAAGTCTTTTTCCTTTATTTGTGTTTCCTTCCTGGCTTGATTCTAGGTGACCCTGACTCCGTCCGTATTAAGTGCAGGGAGCCGGTGGTCGTGTCCCCTCACTATTATAGGGTTTTCAGGTGTCACACAGTATTAGGTACGTGGGCATGTAATCGTCTACCATAAAAACCTTTGCATGGGAATAGCAGTCAGGGAGAGCTCTAGGGGTTTTATAGGGCTCACCCATATGCTCCTTAGTTTGGGATCAAGCCAGTCGGATGTTTATTTATAAGTTCCAGCTTTCTGCAACATCATCCGTGACATGTACACCTTCTGGGGCAATTTTTTTTAAGATTGTATCTTACTTATTTTAGGCTAAACATCAGTTTTTCGTTCACGCCTGAATAGAACGTTAAATAACATAAAATAACAATAACTTTATTGATTAATATCTAAAAATCGGGCAGCGGCCCAAATAGAACTGAGTCAGGCATGAAGGGTATATTGCAGCCACACTGGGAAAGAGCATATGTTACCCAATGATATTGTGCTGCTGGTGTGCTTCAAGTGTTCAAGATACACACCTGTGGTGCACCAGGAGGTAATTCAGATGTTAGGGTTCCTCCTTGTTGGTGTAATACCACTACCCTCACTGGTTAGCCAGGCAGTGGGCCCAGGGGAGCACTAAGGGCTACTTGTACCCCTGAAGCCAATGCCTTGGAATACTGGTGCACAGAATGACCCTCTGCTGGAGGTAATTAGCAGCACCAGTCAGTGTGTGTCCCAGTCGCCACCTTTAAAATCGCAGGAGCAACCTCTCTGCAATGCTTTAGCCCTGGTGCACCTTTGCTTATGGCACTGATGATGATTACCCTCATGGAGGATTATCTCTGCACTGGGGATCGCACTTACTGCCAGGTGATCAGCAGCGCGCTGCAGGAGAGACCTCTCTGTTGCGCCGTGAACCAGATTCAAGATAAAAATAGAACAGACAGTCAGCCCAGCATGGGTCTGACTGTAACCTTTACTGGTGATGGCAATAGATAGGTCAAGAAATGACAGTTTGACATCGTCAATTTCTGACGTGAAGAAGAGACCCAATTGATTATGGTTCAGTGTGGATACGAACTCCTTGAATTCGTCCCGACCACTGTTCCTTAGCAGGAGAATATCATCTATATACCAGATCCATATCAGGATCCGGATGTCCAATGGTCCATAGCATCGCAGAATACTACTTCCTTCTCACACAAGCCCAGGAAGAGGTTGGCATACATAGGGGAACAGGGGCTACCCATGGCCATGCCCCTTAGCTGGTGGAAAAACTGTTTATTGAACATGAACACATTGTGTTCAAGAATGAACTGGGTAAGATCCTCGACAAATGTATTGTGTCTCGAGAGGTACACCCCTCTCTGTTGTAAAAAGGTAAGTATTTCCCTACAGCCTAGATGATGTGGAATGGAGCTGTAGAGAGCCTCTACATCGAGTCTCTTTAAAACCTCCATCGTGTCTCTTACTTGGAGGGTAGGCTAACCACAAATGGTCTCAAAATAGTATCCACATATGTGCTCACATTGGCCGTCAGGCTGCCCACCACTATCGGTCTGCCCTTCAATGGACTCGGTCTGCCCTTCAATGGACTTATTCCTTTGTGTATTTTTGGTAGGCTGTAAAATACGGCCATTTCCCAGAATGTATACTGTTACTATCCTAGCCTAGTGAATCTGTTCCTATTCCAACAGAGTGAAAATTCTGATTCTGCTACTAAAGAAACTCAAGGCTGCACACAGAAAGTGGTTCAACATTTTTAATAAAGACCAATTGAAAAAATTATTTTTAGCTCAAAATTAGTACAATACAATAAACAGAATTGCCCCCAAAGGTGTACATAGCCTTTAAGATATCAACTGTATCTGCATCCTCAGGGCGGAGGTACAATCGTAATTGAGACATACCTAAGCCATTCCAGGACTGTGGGACAGCAGTCTTAATCTGGGATCAGTTGGAACAGCTCCTATACTCCCTGCTGCTTCAGCGAAGTTGTCCCCATATACCACATGTGATTGGTTATATGGGTTATATGGACATTTCACTGCTGCAGTCATATAAACAAGGCCCTGCCAAGATAAGCAATCGTTTAGTGGAGGGGTTAGAATCAGAGGCTATAATTTCTTTCATTATAGAGGAGCTGTCCCCTGCCCTGATATGTTTGTTTTAGTAACTACAGTACTTGTATTCCCCATGTAATAACAATTCTGTAGCATCTATTCTTATGATGTGCCATTCCTTTATTATTCCTGCTAGAAGTTATGAATGAATTACCAGCAGTTTGCAATGAAGGTCCAGCTGGGTGTTCCCTGTTTGAGGTGTGTCCCTGGCACTGGCAGCACTGATTGGATAGTGTTTTCTTTTAAGTGTGCAAAAATGTGCAGTTTTACATCACCCTTGTACTTGTGAAAAGTGGTCGGCTATGTTAATTTAGTTTAACTGCAGATTTATCACTGTTTATAAAAAGCCGCAAAAAAAGTCTGGAGTAGCATTCCTACTATCACAGTAGTGTTAAAATATTGAAGAGTTTTTTGTCCGGCTGAATCCCGCCACTAATGCCGGAAACAGGCCTGATCCCTGCAGCGTCCCATTAGAGCCTGGTGGTGCTCTGGCTGTTTCTGGCTACGCCGGATACGACAAACTCTTCTGCCAGAACAGCCTGCTAGAAAATTTTAACGCTAGACTGAAACTATCATGTAGAGGAAGTTTATACTAGGCATTTTCTAATATATTCTTATTATCCATATTATCTCCTTTGCTGGCTGGATTTATTTTTCCATCACATTATACACTGCATTATACACTGCAATCCAGCAGCGGTGGTCGTACTTGTACACTATAGTAAAAAAGTGCCGGCCACTCTGGTGGCCGGGAGCATAAAAGCTTGCATAGGGTGGTGCTTTTTCCCAGGGCCGTCTTTAATATTGATTGGACCCTGGGCAAAAATTTACTTGGGCCCCCTGGATCCCGCCTTCCCACACCCTAGCATGCAATCACGACCTCCACCACAACAGACACACACACAAAAAATCCACACACCTGGTAGAGTACAGTGATATAAATACTTCCAGTTCTGAAGACTCCAGCGGCTCAGGATCAGTGCTCTGAGACCGGAGCTCGGTTCACCCTAGCGTTACAGTGCACCCCAGAGTTTGCAGTATAGCACCCCATAGTATACAGCAACCCACAGTATGCAGTGTAGCACCCTATAGTATACAGCACCCCACACTATGCAGTATAGCACCCCACACTATACAGTATACAACACCTCACAGTATACAGTAGAGCAGTATAGCACCCCACAATATACAGCACCTCAAACTATACACTATACAGCACCCCACACTATACAGCCCCCACACTATACAGTACAGCAGTATAGCACTCCACAATATGCAGCATCCACAGTATACAGCACCTCATGGTATACAGCACCCCAAAATATACAGAATACCGCACCTCACAGTATACAGCACCCCAAACTATACACTATACAGCACCCCAAACTATACACTATACAGCACCCCACACGATACAGCCCCCCACACTATACAGTACAGCAGTATAGCACTCCACAATATACAGCACCCACAGTATACAGCACCTCACGGTATACAGCACCCCAAACTATATAGAATACCGCACCTCACAGTATACAGCACCCCAAACTATACAGCACCCACACTATACAGTACATCAGTATAGCACTCCACCATATACAGCACCCACAGTATACAGCACCTCACGGTATACAGCACCCCAAACTATACAGAATACCGCACCTCACAGTATACAGCACCCCAAACTATACACTATACAGCACCCCACACTATACAGCCCCCCACACTATACAGTACAGCAGTATAGCACTCCGCAATATACAGCACCCACAGTATACAGCACCTCACGGTATACAGCACCCCAAACTATACAAAATACCGCACCTCACAGTATACAGTACCCCACAGTATACAGCACCCCAAATATACAGCCCCCCACAGTATAAAGCACCCCACAATATACAGTATACAGCACCCCCATAGTATACAGTAGAGCAGTATAGCACCCCACTATACAGTAGTTTACAGTATATTAGCATTACAGCCCCTGTCACCTTTTCCTGATGTAATCTTCTCAAAAAAAAAGCTCCACAATTATGGGAAACTTCTCCTGTAGCAACACTCCTGGTAGACAGGACCTGTGATGGCCTTTATAGCCATGTGACCAGTAATATTGCTAGGTTACTGGTCACATGGTGATGATGTCATCTAAGGTCCTAGAAAATCACAGCTCTCACAGTACGCTGCCTGGAGTGCCGGCAGGCATGGCAGCACCCCCCTGTGTAGCCTGATACTCGGGGCAGTGGCCAGCAGGGCTCAAGAGGCAGCTGCCTTGGACCCCCCAGGAGCAACTGGGCCCGGGGCAGCTGCCCCTTTTTCCCCTTGTTAAAGACGGCCCTTCTTTTTCCTATAGTGTGAAAGCACGACCACAGCTGCTGGATTTCAGGGTGGTTGTAACCGTGGAAATGAGCATTGCATAATGTGATGGAAAAATTTATCCAACCAGCAAAGAAGGCAATATGGACAATCACAATACATTGGTAAGTGCCTTGTATTAACTTTCTCTACATAATAAATGCTATTTTTGCGTCAAATTTGACAACTTTGGCGCAATGTATGCCAATGCAGACTAAAGCAAAAACTTCAAATATTACGTTCATGATAAATTCCTCCCACATCTTGCAGCTTTAGTATGTTGAATCTAGTTTTTCCTTTGTCATGTAACTCACTGTAAGGGCTCATGCACATGGCAGTAAGTGTTTTGAGGTCCGCAAATCACAGATCCACAAAACACGGATCCTGGCCGAGTGCAAGCCAGCGTTTTTTATTTACTCCTGGGGACAAAGCGGACAAGAATAGGACATGTTCTATATTTCTTCGGATGTGGATGAACAGACATTTGGATGTGGATAGTACACAGTGTGCTGTCCGCATGTTTTGCAGCCCCATTGAGATAAATGGGTCCACATCCAATCCACAAAAAATGCAGATCAGATCCGGACCAAAAATACAGCCGTGTGCATGAGCCCTAAACAACAGGTCAGTGAGAAGGAAATCCAGAGAGCAGTTCATCAGGATTGTGTTGTTTTGTTTTGTATTTCTGCCATTATGACAAATGACATTTATTCAGGGCCAGAAATGAGAGAGTTGTCACAGCTGTTTTCCAGGCCTGCACAGAATCTGCTCATTTCAGTCTGGCAGGACAGGTAATGTATATTTATATCCCTGTAGGATAAAAATATTTTTGTACCTAATGTTCGGTTTTTTGTGTTTGTGTGCAAAGAGAGATGGGAATTTACTGAGTAAAACATGGACTGCCATACAGTGCATATATCGTTATAGGGGTTCTCTGGGATTCATATACTCAGTGGCGTAACTACCGGTGAAGCAGCTGCTTCGGGGCCCGGCGCCCAGCGTGTGTGACAGTTTATTTTCAAGTTAGTTAAATATTGATTCTTGTCTTAATGTTCAGGGCCCCTTCACAGCAGCAGCGGCTGACCAGGCCCCCTCGCTATTGTGATCTAATCTTACTGTCTCCTAAAGTCTTCTGATGTGTCCGGGATTCGAACCCACAACCTCCAATGTATCAGTGGCAAAGCATTTACCCTCACAGCCATAAAGGCTACATTACAACTGATTGAAAAAATATGAGACTTCTACTGTTATAGCTGGCTAAGTGTACATCTATACACATGACTGCTATATCTCTATATGACAGCAGCTGTCATGTGTATAGATGTAGACTTAGCCAGCTATAACAGTAGAAGTCTCATATTTTTTCAGTCAGCAGCAAGGCAGCTCTTATGGTCTTGAGGTTAAGTGCTTTGCCTCTGATACAGAAGGTCGTGGGTTCGAATCCCAGCAGAAACATTGACATGGAGGTAAGTAGAAGTGTTTATATATTTTTTTTAATACCCGACTGTTACTGCCATGGGGGGAGCGGGAGGCACCTGATACTGGCACATGGGGGAGGGGGGTTGGCACCTGATACTGGCACCTGGGGGGGAGGGGGGGTTGGCACCTGATACTGGCACATGGGGGGGGAGGGAGAGAGGCACTTGATACTGGCACTTTTTTTGTGGGGGGGGGGGGAGATGGCACTATGATACTGGGACATGTGGGGGGGGGGAGAGAGGCACTTGATACTGGCACATGATGGGGGGGCATCTATGGGGACACTTACTGGCACATTATTGGGGGGCATTATGGGGGACACTAGGTCGGCAGCCTATCAGAGGCCGGACACTGAGGGGCATCTACTGGGGCACTATATATGGGGCATTTTATATTGGTACATTATGGGGGGCACTAGCAGGAAGAGGGGAGAGGAGCACTATGGGGGAATTTACTGGGGGCACTATATAGGGGTATTTTATACTGGGACATTATGGGGGCACTATGGGGACATTAGCTCAACTGGGGGCATTACAAGGGGGTATTTTTGCACTGTCACATTATAAGGAGAATTATTACTACTGGGGGGGCATTATGGTGGGCTTTATTACTCCCCATGGTATGACCCCCTAGTAGCGGCACCAGCCTCTCCCTGCTTTGCTATCCCTTTGCCCCTTCTCCAAATCCTTATTATGAAATCTTTCTCATTAGGATAAAGCACAACATCAGCTCTGCCGAGCCCCCCAGCCAAGTGTTGAAGTGGTGTCCGAGATCCCCAAGGGCCAAGCCAAGCAACTGTAAGTTTTCATGTGAAATATGTTTATGTTATACACATATAGCATCCACTGTGCCCCACAATATACAGTATACCGCTACAATGTGCCCGACAATATACAATATACCGCTACACTGTGCCAAAGGAGTTGGGTTTACACAGGAGGAGGGAGGTGCGAAGCGCGCTGGAGGGGCCCTTACAAATATTTGCTGTGGGGCCCAGTCACTTCTAGTTACGCCCCTGCATATATTGATGTGTAGCAGCCCGTGAGGAGCCGTACTGGAGGATAGGAGTGGTAGTGGCTCCTGTTATCACACAGTCTATCACAGTGGCTATCCTCTCACCGTTGCTCCCTAGGGCCATTCAGCGTAAGAAGGGGGCACCTTTTCTTCCCTGGGGCACACCCTGGTTCTGGGGCTAATGCCTGATGGTAGCTGGGGTGCCCTTTATGTTAGGTATTTGGATGGGTGCAAGGCAGGGTGTATAGAGTGCAAGGGCCACCGTATGGTGTAGGAGTCAGAAAACCAGGCCAGAGGTAGAAGAATACACATCTCTATTTACTGTAGTGCAAAATAGAGGTTGTAGTACATCCAACAACAATCTGGACACAGTGCAAATTCTTCCCCAAATAGTGAGTTATGGAGCCTGACAAAGGTACAAATAATGGCACTCTTGGTAAGCTATCTTGCTAAAAGTTCTCTCACTAGAATCTCTGTCTGGTTACTGTAATCTGGCAATTATGGTTATAGAGCCCACTGCTAAATTCAGGTGTTTAGAGGCCCGCCGTGCCAGGATGTGGATAAGTGTGGCGGGTGTTTTAACTGTAATCCCTCACAAGCAGCAAAGTCTTGTTAGCTTTAGTTGCATGTTACCTTGCTGACTCCTATGCTTGGCCATGCAGATTCTAAGTTATTTTCTTTCTCTCTTTCTTGCTGTAGCAGAAGGAGTAACTTTCACAGAGAGCTGCTAGTCTCTGGATCCTGAGGTCTAAGATGAAGGAGCACATTGACTTGCTTCCTCCTTCCTCACACATTCACTCTAGTAGGTTGAGCCTATTTCTTCTTTTTCCACTACATCTCCTTTCTCCAGGACCTAAAAAAAATTCCAGACGGGATTTGTAAGTTACCAAAAATGTGTGGGATTCTCAAGGGGAAGGGGGAGCGCCGCTGGGCGGGCACTATTGCTAATGAACACTTCCTGCCCCAAGTGTCTTCCTTTTTGAAAAACTAAATATGGTCACCCTAACTATAGTCTACTCCCTCTCTTCAGGAAGTAGGTCCAGCCGCCTTCTTCCCCTCCTGAGAGGGGGGGGGGGGGGGAAACAGGGTGATTAACCCTGTCCCTACCAACCATACCAGGCCATGCTGAGTGTAAATAACATTACATTACATAACATTATAAACCATTTCAAATACCCCCTGTACTGGGGTACTGCAGATGGACTATCTTCAGGATATGTCACCAGTATCGGATCATTTGGGATCCAACTCTTGGCTCCGCTGCTGATCAGCTACTTGAAGAGACTGCGGCACTCCAGTGAGCTCCTCGGCTTCTTCCTGGGACAGTGGTGCCAAGTTTATCAGTCATAAATCCTTGGCGCAGCTCAGTCCTATTCAAGTGAGTTAACCTTTGTTGCAATACCAAGAACAGCTGCTATACAACTTATGGTACTGTGCCGGGCAAGCTGTGAGGAGGCCTCAGCGCTCACTGCAGCACGGCAGCCTCTTCAGATAGCTGATCAGCGGGGATCCCGGGTGTCGAACCCCCACTGATCAGATATTGATGATCTATTCTGAGGATAGGTAATCAATACAGTCAGGTTCATAAATATTGGGACATCGACACAATTCTAAAAATTTTGTCTCTATATACCACCACAATGGATTTGAAATGAAACAAACAAGATGTGCTTTAACTGCAGACTGTCAGCTTTAATTTGAGAGTATTTACATCCAAATCAGGTGAAGCAAGGGAGCGCATCGGAGCATGAGATGCTCCGATGCTAGCCTCAGGGAGGCTGCCGGGTGAAAATGAGGGTATGTCCGGGTTCAGCTCTGAACCCGGACAACCCCTTTAATAATACTGATCTGCAGACCATTGTTAGGGTCATCGGACATGTTACTTACCTATTTACAGTAATTGGGTGAATAACCACATTTCTGTGTTTTTAGAGGAACCAGGAAGTAGAAACTGGTGGATGATCTGGAAATCATGAGAACAAGAGTTGCAGGGCACTGGTGAGGTGAGTTTGACTTCTTTTATGTTTTTTTTTTAGCAATTCTGACCCTTTAAAAAAATTGTGGCCAGACAATGGCTTTAAAATGTGTTGTTTTTTTGTTCCTTTTAACACTGAATTAACAAAAATTAGTGGCCAGACAACCACCAACAGGTCATTCCTCTCACTTCCAGATAAAAACACACCCAGATAGAAATGTCGAATTGCTGCAAAACGCATGAAGTTATGTCTCAGGCAGATATGTAAATGATAACAGGTGTGGTCTGACATTGGGTCTTGCCACAAGGGGGCATAAAAGTGCTTTCCCGCTGCCCTTTTAAAAGAGCTCTCAGAGGCTACTTTTGGGTAGCATACCTCTACAATGTACTCAAAGACATTTTGCCCAGTTGACAGACTTTGAGAAGGGCACATTATTAGAGGGAGAGAAGCAGGATAGTCGTTTCAACGAATTGCCTGCCATCCGGACCTAGCTGTTAGAAAGTGTTGAGAGCAGTGGTTACGTGAGGGCACGCAGACACGGTGAATAGTCTCCGAACAGCCCAGACAGACCACTAGTAGACGGGATCATTTGATCCACCGACAAGCACAGACAGCTCTCAAAGTTTAATTCTCCATCATCCAGAAACAGGTGGCTCCTTCATTACACACCCCTGTCTCTGCACAGACCATTACCAGGCACTTAGCAGAAGGAAATGTGGTGCTATGGTGCCCAGTACATGTCCTGCCATTGAGATCTAGACACCATTGCCTTCATTTGCATTGATTTCATAAACGACAATCCTGGACTGCTACAGACTGGAACCATATTGTTTTTATTGACGAATCCTGGTTCTTTTTGGGATCCAACAATGGTCAGGTTTAAGTTTGGAGGCCTCAAGGTGATCACTTCAAATCAATCCTGCCTTTGCTGTCGAGAGACACACTGCCCAACTGCTGGTGACGATCTGTTAGCCATCACATATGACAGTCGGTCACTTCTAGTAGTGGTAAAAGGGACACTAACCGCTCAGCAATAGGTGCAGGACATCCTGCGGCCATGTCTTCCTCTCATGGCAGGGATTCCAATTGCCAATTTTTTCAAATTTTTCACCAGGATAATGCCCACCCACACATAGCAAGGGTTTCCCAGGAATGTATCCGGCAGATTTCAACACTTCCTTAGCTGCCCGGTCACCAGACTTATCGCCATTCGTGCATTTATGGGACGAGCTGGGATGCCAGCTTCAGCAACCTATGAGTGTGCGGGAACTACAGGCCCAGCTGCAACATCTGTGGGCAAATGTGCCGCAGAATACCATATGGCACCTGTATGCCTCCATACCCAACCATATCTCATCTCATATCCAGGCTAGAGGCAGCACAACAGGGTCCTAGAGCCTTCTTCCAACTGTACAGTTTTCCTCAATAAACTTTGCTCTAATATTGTAATCACATACATATATATTATCTTTACATTCACACATAGAAAGTTTCACTTTGTTGTCAATGAGTGTATATTCTGTATGAGCGTGACGGATTAGGTCCAGATGCGTTCAGGGTGCGTTCAGTGAAACTTGCACCATTTTGCAAGCAAGTTCAGTCAGTTTTGTCTGCGATTGCGTTCAGTTGTTTCTGCACAAGTGCAATGTGTTTTGAAGCGTTTTTCACGCGCGTGATAAAAAAACTGAAGGTTTACAAACAACATCTCTTAGCAACCATCAGTGAAAAACGTATCGCATCCACACTTGCTTCTGGATGCAATGCGTTTTTCACTGAAGCCCTATTCACTTCTATGGGGCCAGGGCTGCGTGAAAAACGCAGAATATAGAACAAGGTGTGTTTTTTCACGCAACGCAGAACTGATGCGTGAAAAAAAACGCTCATGTACACAGACCCATTGAAATGAATGGGTCAGGATTCAGTGCGGGTGCAATGCGTTCACGTCACACATTGCACCCGTGCGGAAAACTCGCTCGTGTGAAAGGGGCCTGAGGCTGGGTTCACACTTGAGCGTTTTACAGCGCGTTCAAACGCGCTGTAAAACGCTCAACACATGAAAACCAATGCTTCCCTATGGCCCTGGTTCTCACTTGAGCGTTTTACAGCGCTGAAAAACGCGCTGTAAAACGCCCTACGCTCAAACAAGTACTTGAGCTTCTTTGGGGCGTTTTGACGCGCGTTTGTGGCCATAGGACATTGCAGTCAATCACACAAACGCGCGTCAAATGCGCGTTTACTATTGCAAAAAACGCGCATAAAAAACGTGCGTCAAAAACGCGCGTTAAACGCGCATATCAAAGACGCTCAGGTCTGTACCCAGCCTAAAGCTTAAGGGGCATTCTGTTCTCTCTGCCTTTTTTTTTTTTGTTTGTTCTCTAAACAGTACCATAGCCCACAGAAGATTTTCTGATTCAGCAAAATGTATAGTCAAAGCTTTAGCATTCTATCATTAAGGCCTCATGCACATGACCATATCCGTGTTGATGTCTGCAAATCACGGATCCGCAACACACAGATTCCTGCCATGTGCATCTCGCGCTTTCCCTTTTCGCACATCCAACACTATGTTAGAAATGCCTATTCCTGTCTGTAAGGCAGACAAGAATAGGACATGTTCTATTTTTTTTTTTTTGCGGGGCTGCAGGACGGACATATGGGTCATGCAGCATGTAATCGACCTAGTTTGAAAGCTCTTGCGAGCAGGATCCTCACTCCTGTTGTATGAATTGTTAAAGAAGTTGTCTGGGCTACAGATTGATGACCTATCCTGAGGATATCAGATCGGTATCGGTAGGGGTCCAGCACCCCTACTGATCAGCTGTTTCAGGCAGCCACAGCACCAGAAACTATACTGTGTACAGTGACGGACAGGAGGCTGTGTACATTATGTAGTTTCTGGCATACTGCACTAAAGCTCCCATGCACTTGAATGGGATTTGAGCGGTAGTACCCCAGCAAGGCCCCTACACCGTGTACATAGTATAGACACCCACGATCTGATACTGATATGGGAAAATTAAAATAATTAAATCATAATTTCAAATCTGACTGCAGATTAGCTGCATTGTGTATAGGAGGTCCTGTCTCTGTGTAAACTTGGAATGCTGTTCCGTATCTCCCTCATGCTTTACACTGCAGCACTGCCTGTTCAATTTTTGCTGCTTTATGTAAGTGGCAGGTTAGTATGTGGAGAGATGATTAGGTTACAGTAAGCACAGAAGATTATAAACTACAGGGACCCAAGCCCTCAGAGAGAAGAGGACTGTCAGGAAGCAGCTGAATGTAGATGGAGGGGACGGACATTAACCCCTTCCCGACTGCAATCCGTTTATATACGTGATATTTGCACATACCCCGTGCAGCTACCACGTGTGTAAACGTCAAGCCAGCTCTTTAATCCAAGCGCTGCAAAGCGCTTGGATTAAAGCTTCTGCCCCTGTCCTGCTGCTGTCACAGACAGCATACAGTTCAGTAATGCCGGCAAGGGACCAATCAGAGTGGCCCCTTCCCGGCAATCGATCCGATTGGTTAGTCTGTGCAGACTAACAAATCGGATTGCGGCAGTGAAAAAAATGCCAGTTTCAGGCTCTAATCTGCACTCTGCAGATCAGAGCCTGAAATCAGGTAGTGTCCTCGTGCCCCTCGATCTGTGCCCCCCCTTGTCCCCGCCTGCCCCTTATGAAGTTCCCCCTGCTCCCAACCACATACCTGCAGCCTGCCTCTGATGCGGTCCGCCCCCTCCCCGCCCCATACATTCCTCCTGCCCCCATTTTCTGCCTCAGCCTCCCTCAATGCTGGCCGTACCCCCCCAACCCCTCCGCCCCCCTTTTCAAGGCTGCCCCTGCCTCCGATGCGGTCCCCCTGCTGTGTGTGATGGCGGCGGCTCCATTCCTGAGCCGCCGGCATCAGCAGAGAGTGTCAGCTCTATGCTGACACTTTGCTGTAACCCCATAGATGCCGCGGCAGAGGCATCCATGGGGTTAATAGAGGGAGGGGGCTCCCTCTCTCCACCATCGGGGCTGCCGCGCCGCAATGGCAACCGGACGCTTTGCAAAAGCGTCCAGTGTTGCCACCTACAGGGCATCTGATAGTATTATACTTTGCAATGCAAGAGCATTGCAAAGTATAGTACAGCCATCAGCCCCACTGGATATGCAAGATCCAAGAGGGACTTGATAAAAAAAAAAATTTGAAAATAATAAAAGTAAAAATAAATAAATAAAAATGTAAAATTAAAAAAATGAATTGCCTTTTCCTATAAAAAAATGTAAAAACAAAAACTACACATATTAGGTATCACCGTGTCCGTAAAGACCGTCTCTATAAATATATCACATGATAGACCCCGTCCGATAAACACCATAAAAAATAAAAACTGTAAAAAAAGCAATTTTTGTCACCTTACATCACAAAAAGTGCAACACCAAGCGATCAAAAAGGTGTATATAAAACAAAATGGTACCAATAAAACCGTCACCTCATCCTGCAAAAAATGAGACCCTACATAAGAAAATCGCTCAAAAAATAAAAAACTATAGTTCTTAGAACATTGAGACGCTAAAACATAATTTTTTTATTTCAAATATGCTATTATTGTGTTAAAGTGAAATAAAAAAAGTGTACATATTAGGTATCGCCGAATCCGTAATAACCTGCTCGATAAAAATATCACATGACCTAACCCCTCAGATGAACACCGTAAAAAATTTAAAAAAAACAGTGCCAAAAAAGCTATTTTTGTCACTTTGCATCACAAAAAGTGCAACAGCAAGCGATCAAAAAGGCTTATGACCCCCAAAATAGTACCAATCAAACCATCACCTCATCCCACAAAAAATTATACCCTATTTGGCTCTCAGACTTTGGAGACACTAAAACATAATTTTTTTGGTTTCAGAAATGCTATTATTGTGTAAAACTTAAATAAATAAGAAAAAATATACATATTAGGTATTGCCACGTCTGTAACGATCTGCTCTATAAAACTGTTACATGACCTAACCCCTCAGATAAACGCTGTAAAAATAAATAAATAAAAACAGTTCCAAAACAGCCAATTTTTTGGTCACCTTGCCCCATAAAGTGTAATAGTGAATGATCAAAAAATCCTATGTACCCAAAAATGGTACCAATAAAAACCTCAACTCTTTCTGCAAAAAACGAGCCCCTGCACAAGACGATCGGCAGAAAAATAAAAAACATATGGCGTTCAGAAAATGGACACACAAAAACATAATTTCTTTTTCAAAAATGCTTTATTATATAAAACTGAAACAAACAAAGAAAGTAGACATATTTGATATCATTGCGTCCGTAACAACCTGCTCTATAAAAATAGCACATGATCTACCCTGTCAGATGATTCTTGTAAAAAAATAAATAAATAAAAACTGTGCCAAAACAGACATTTTTCAGTTACCTTTCCTCACAAAAAACTTAATATAGAGCAATTAAAAATCATATGTACCCCAAAATAGTACCAATAAAACTGGCACCTTATCCCCTAGTTTCCAAAATAGGGTCACTTTCTGGGAGTTTCTACTGTATGGGTGCATCAGGGGGGCTTTAAATGGGACATGGCATCTAAAACCAGTCCAGAAAAATCTGCCTTCCAAAAACCATACGGCACTCCTTTCCTTCTGCGCCCTTACATCAGTTTATGACCACATGTGGGGTGTTTCTGTAAACCGCAGAATCAGGTTAATAAATATTGAGTTTTGTTTGGCTGCTAACCCTCAATGTGTTAAAGAAAAAAAAGTAATAAAATGGAAAATCTGCCAAAAAAGTGAAATTTTAAAATTTCATCTCCATTTTCCTTTAATTCTTGTGGAACACCTAAAGGGTTAACAAAGTTTGTAAAATCAGTTTTGAGTAACTTGAGGGGTGTAGTTTCTACAATGGGGTCATTTATGGGGGGTTTCCACTATGTTAGCCCCACAAAGTGACTTCAGACCTGAACTGGTCCTTAAAAAGTGGGTTTTGGAAATTTTCTTAAAAATATTAAGAATTGCTTCTAAACTTCTAAGCCTTCTAACGTCCTAAAAAAAAAAAAATTACATTTCCAAAATGATGCCAACATAAAGTAGACATATGGGAAATATTAAGTAATAAATATTTTATTAGGTATGACTTTCTGTTTTAGAAGCACAGAAATTAAAATTTTGAAAATTGTGAATTTTTCAAAATTTTGGGTAAATTTGGGATTTTTTCATAAATAAAGGTGAAATATATTGACTCAAATTTATGACTATCATGAAGTACAATGTGTCACGAGAAAACAATCTCAGAATGGCTTGGATAAATAAAAGTGTTTCAAAACTATTACCACATAAAGTGACGCATTTCAGATTTGTAAATTTTGACCTGGACACAGGGGCATCAATGACCCTTGGTCATGAAAGGGTTAATAAGGGGGAAGGGCCTTGGGAGGTGATTTCATCAGCCATTCATTAGTAAACTCTTGACTCCTCCTGAATGGTGCAGGAGAAGAGGTTTTGGGGAAGTTGCTTGGGGTGTTTCCAAATTTTGTGCCTAGTTACACCCTTAGGTACAGTAAGGCCCCATAGATTACTTTGGGGGCTGTATTATGGCAGTGTACCATTTGCATATTACTCTGGTGTCAATGGGTGGCCGAAATTAAATGGACTCTACGATTTAGACAACCCCTTTGTAATTGTCACGAGTTGGAGGTCCCAGGAGAGACCACCGCGTCGTCAAGCAATAAACGGAAATCAGGTACAGACACATAAGAGTTTATTGCACAAACAGAAACATGGAAAGCAGCACAGATAAAACATGAGCTCTATGTACCGTCAGCACAGTGGGAGAAAACCCCCACTGCGCCACTGTCTAGTAATACTCCAGAGGGGCGTAACTAAGCAACTCCTGGTTTTCACTAGAGCCCTAGATGGTAGGGTTAGACTTAGCCGCAGGAAGTTGCCAGGGTCCACTCTGGAGCGTGACCTAGACAGTGACAGCAGGAGCGAATGGACAACAGGTACCAGAAGGTACCGACGGCACATAGGCATACATAACATACAGGCAAATACAAAACAGAGCAACTAATGATACAAGCAGGAGTTCACGCAAGGGAGCAGGAGTGGCAATGAGCAGAGAAGGACTTGCTCCACCAGTAGTAAACTGCATGGCCTTGTCATGCCACTCTACTGCAAAGGCTTGCTGAACACAGACATCAGAATAAACACAAAGTAACTAAAACATAACTGACAGAACAGATAACAGAAAGACAGGAAGGAAGACATCCAAATGGACGGGAAAGAGGACGCAAAAAAGGACGCAAATGAACAAGTAGGGAAACCCACAGAGCACAGGCAGACAGACACGGATCCCATGGGTCAGCAGCATGGGAGAGAGAGTACAAACCAGGAGCAGGACAAGACAACACACACCAGGAGAGCTGACACAGAACTGAGGAAACCTCAGCCTTATATACAGGTTCCATGGGTGCAGCAGAGAGACCACACCCATGGAGCAGACAGAGGATTAACTCCTAATAGGAACACAGGGGAGTTAACCCATACAGAACCACAAAGACACAGGAACAGAACTTCAGCGAGGAGCGCCGAACGAGCAAGGACAGAAGGTCACAGTCAGAGGTAACGACTGTGACACTCCCACCCCTCAAAGCCCCCCCCTCTCCTCCCAAACAGAAAGGGGAAGTGGGCCAACAAACCAAACAGAACCAGGCAAGGGGACAGAAATCAAAGGGGTGACGAGGTACAAGGGCAGGAACACACACGACGACCGCAACCAGCCCAACCCCTGAAAACCAACCTACACGGAAGGTCCGCAGCCAGTACGCCAGGGGAAGATAGCCAGCCAACACGGCATACACGTCAAGTGAACCGCACCATGCAGTTACCTCCCCCTCCACTCTCCCTCCGGAGAATGACATGTCTGCCAAGAACTGATTGGCCAGACATGCAGACACCCCCTTCCGGAGGAACAGGAACCAGACAGGAAAACACAAAACAGGGCAAATAATAACACAAGCAGGAGTTCACGCAAGGGAGCAGGAGTGGCAATGAGCAGAGAAGGACTTGCTCCACCAGTAGTAAACTGCATGGCCTTGTCATGCCACTCTACTGCAAAGGCTTGCTGAACACAGACATCAGAATAAACACAAAGTAACTAAAACATAACTGACAGAACAGATAACAGAAAGACAGGAAGGAAGACATCCAAATGGACGGGAAAGAGGACGCAAAAAAGGACGCAAATGAACAAGTAGGGAAACCCACAGAGCACAGGCAGACAGACACGGATCCCATGGGTCAGCAGCATGGGAGAGAGAGTACAAACCAGGAGCAGGACAAGACAACACACCAGGAGAGCTGACACAGAACTGAGGAAACCTCAGCCTTATATACAGGTTCCATGGGTGCAGCAGAGAGACCACACCCATGGAGCAGACAGAGGATTAACTCCTAATCGGAACACAGGGGAGTTAACCCATACAGAACCACGAAGACACAGGAACAGAACTTCAGCGAGGAGCGCCGAACGAGCAAGGACGGAAGGTCACAGTCAGAGGTAACGACTGTGACAGTAATCACCAGTGTGGGCACAACACCAAAATGCACATCTTATATATTCGTAGAGGGGAAGGCACCACTTACATCTCTCCCATTTTTAAAAGGTAATGTTAGTTTAGGTTTTCATTATGTTTCATGTCCTGCATTTCAATGCCATTCTATCTATCCATAGTATTCAGTATATTGGGCAGACTAGATGGGCCAAATGGTTCCTACCTGCCGACACATTCTATGTTTCTATTGTCAGTTTTCTCCAGAAAAGAAGGCATAAGGTACGATGTCACTGATGGCGCTGTGGCTGCGACTGACCAGTTTGGTGATCTCATCAAATGGCCGCAGAAGTCTGCATGTGTCGCGCATGAGCAGCCACTGGCACGGTGAGGAAAAAAACAAGCTCCCCAGAACCTGTTTTGCCGCAGAGTTTGTACAGGTAGTCGTTAACTGCATGTTTCTGCTGGAGCAGCCTATCAAGCATATACAAGGTGGCGTTCCAGTGCGTCGGGCAGTCACAAATCAGACGTCTGACGGGCAGGTGGTGTCGCCGCTGAATGTCAGCAAGGAAAGCCATGGCCGTGTAAGATCTAAAATAGCCAGAGACTTTCCTGGCCTGCCGCAAGACGTCCTGTTCCCTGGGGTATTTGGCAACGAATCTCTGCACGACTAAGTTCAGGACGTGTGCCATGCACGGCACGTGTGTCATTTTTACCTGTTTCAGCGCGCTTAGCAGATTGGCACCGTTGTCACACACCACTTTACCAACTGTCCAATTGAGCGGGGTTAGCCACTGATCGGTCTGTGGCCGCAAAGCTGAAAGGAGTGCAGGACCAGTGTGGCTCTTGGCTTCCAAGCACAACAGACGCAGCACAGCATGGCAACGGCTCACCTGGCACGTCGAATAGGTTCTGGGGAGCGTGGGGGCGCAGCGGAAGAGGCGGTAGCAGTGGAAAAGGAGAAGTCAGCCGAAGAGGAGATGGAGAATGGAGTAGGAGAAGAAGAAGAGGCAGGCTTGCATGCAATCCGTGGCGGTAACACCAAATCCACATGGGTGGTCAGATGTATCTTGGCACCGACACTGTGTGCCAGAGATACATTCACTTGCTGCTGAAGGTGGCCATATACCTCTGGGATGCCTTTCTGGGAGAAATATTTCCTTCCAGGTACCTTCCATTGCGGTCTGCCAATGGCCACAAATTTTCTAAAGGCCTCCGAGTCCACCAATTTATATGGCAGTAGTTGGCAGACCAGCAGTTCCAACAAGCTGACGAAGAAAACGAGACGCTGAATTTTACGTCCAACGTGTGGACCTTGGGAGGCGCACTGACACAACCGGTCATAGACAGTATTTAGGTTTCAGCTATTTTCATTTTATTCATAGACAACGCGTTTCTGGGTACTGGGGACCCCTTTATCAAGTCTGTTCACAGCCTCTCAGGACAAGCTGGCGGTCAGCCGTTGGGCAAGAGGGTTATCCGGCGTCATGATCTTTTTTTTCACTCGAACATTTGGGCCACGGAAGCCTGCCTTTTGCCAGATGAACGCGACGACGGCACGGTGGAAGGTGGAGTGAAGGACAAATGGGAGGAGAGCGAGAAGAGGCAGGACATGGAGCGCCGGGAGTGTGGCTTTGTGGGTTCTGATGGCGTTGCTCCCACTGGGCTCGGTGATGGGAGGCCAGGTACCTTCTTAAGGCAGTCGTCCCTAAGTGAGTGTTGGGCTTACCGCGACTTATGCGTTGACAGCACAGGCTGCAGATGGCAACACTATTGTCAGCAGCTGACACGTTAAAAAAAGCCCACACTGCGGAGCCATGTGCTGGCGTCCTGGGAGCGCCAGATGTGACCGTGTATGGTGAATGGCTCGTTCCAGATACATTAGCAGTCTGCTTTTTGCCTCCTGTGCACTGTAAGTTCTGCCTGCTTCTCCTCCCTATCTGCTGCTCCGTCTCTCTCTCTCTCTGAACTTCCCTCCTCTTCCTCTCTTGTGGGCACCCACATGACGTCCATAGACACATCATTATCGTCCGCTTCACCACCACTGAGATTAGCGATCTCGGGGTAGGCAGCAACAGCGGGAACCACCCTCCTTGGGCTGATCTGGGTACTGTCGTCAGACTGCTGGGTGGCGACCGTTGATATCTCCTCTTCCTGATCCGATGCCAAGAATGGCTGCGCATCGGTAAGGTCTTATAATGCATGTGAAAAAAATTCCTCTGACTCGAGCGGAGGGGATATGGTGGTGGTGGTGGTGGTGTCTTTGGGGGTGCACACAGCAGAGAGTGAAGAGGGTGCAGATAGAGAGGAGGAGGAGGAGGGTGCAGAAGCGGAAGGCTGAGTGAGCCAATCAACCAAGTCTGGAGCGTCCTTTGACGCAATCGCACGCACCTTCTGCAACTTCCCACTTAGGCACCGGCCTGGTGCACCTGCCCAACCCATACAAACCCTGCGGAATGGCCTGCCTCTTCCTCTGCCTGTCATTTTCAAAAGAGCAGTATTTGTGGAAGAAGGTATATAACACCCCTGCTTCAATCAGTTTTTTTTGGGGGGGGGCAACTACACACCAGTAGAAATTATTTGTTCCAATGTCGTTTATCACTATCTGTAGCTGAGGTAACGCAGCAAAACCGCAAACCAGTGCTGCACTACCCAAATGCACTATGTAGAAAGTGCACTATATATATATGATATATAACACCCCTGCTTCAATCACTTTTTGTGGGGGGGGCAACTGGTATATCACACCAGTAGAAATTAGAAATTATTTGTTCCAATGGCGTTTGTCACTATCTGTAGCTGAGGTAACGCAGCTAAACCGCAAACAAATGCACTACCTAAATGCACTATACACTCACCTAAAGAATTATTAGGAACACCATACTAATACGGTGTTGGACCCCCTTTTGCTTTCAGAACTGCCTTAATTCTACGTGGCATTGATTCAACAAGGTGCTGATAGCATTCTTTAGAAATGTTGGCCCATATTGATAGGATAGCATCTTGCAGTTGATGGAGATTTGAGGGATGCACATCCAGGGCACGAAGCTCCCGTTGAGCTCTATTGGGTTGAGATCTGGTGACTGTGGGGGCCATTTTAGTACAGTGAACTCATTGTCATGTTCAAGAAACCAATTTGAAATGATTCGAGCTTTGTGACATGGTGCATTATCCTGCTGGAAGTAGCCATCAGAGGATGGGTACATGTTCTCATTCTATTTACGCCAAATTCGAACTCTACCATTTGAATGTCTCAACAGAAATCGAGACTCATCAGACCAGGCAACATTTTTCCAGTCTTCAACAGTCCAATTTTGGTGAGCTCGTGCAAATTGTAGCCTCAAATTGTAGTGGAGATGAGTAGGACCCGGTGGGGTCTTCTGCTGTTGTAGCCCATCCACCTCAAGGTTGTGCGTGTTGTGGCTTCACAAATGCTTTGCTGCATACCTCGGTTGTAACGAGTGGTTATTTCAGTTAACGTTGCTCTTCTATCAGCTTGAATCAGTCGGCCCATTCTCCTCTGACCTCTAGCATCCACAAGGCATTTTTGCCCACAGGACTGCCGCATACTGGATGTTTTTCCCTTTTCACACCATTCTTTGTAAACCCTAGAAATGGTTGTGCGTGAAAATCCCAGTAACTGAGCAGATTGTGAAATACTCAGACCGGCCCGTCTGGCACCAACAACCATGCCATGCTCAAAATTGCTTAAATCACCTTTCTTTCCCATTCTGACATTCAGTTTGGAGTTCAGGAGATTGTCTTGACCAGTAGCACCCCCCTAAATGCATTGAAGCAACTGCCATGTGATTGGTTGACAAGATAAGTGGTAGGCAATTAAGAGTGCCGCATCTGTGTGAGGGGAGGCGGGGCGTTCACTATTTAAACCTGGCCCTCCTCCCCCCCACTTGTCGGTTCGAACGATTTCAAATCGGCTTGTGGGCTGGTGCCAGAGAAGGGCGTGCGTCACTGGAGGATCGGCTGCGTCGGGCTCGTCGCTACGGTGATTAGGTAGGCAGGGTGGCTTGTACACCCATCTCGCTATGTATAACATGTGGGGCTGCCGAGCGTGCCGCCGGTCCCCAGCTGCGCTGGAGACTGCCCGCACTCCCGATCGCTTCCGGCACCCCGAGACAGGCACCCCGATCCGCTCCAGGCCCTGCGCCAAGCACCCCCGCTCCCACATGCAGCGTCCCCCAGGCGGGCACCCCTCACCTGTGGCTCAGCAGCGACGGGTCACGACGTCCGCTCGCATACCCTGAGCATTGGTCACGCCGCCAGCGTTATATATCACTCACTCCCGTATCAGAACATAAACATTCGTTCCGCCGTAGAGGAAACGCCGTCCGCTCACACAGGGATCTATTCATTAGCTGCAATCAGTAAGCGGAGGTCCAGCTGCAGGATCAGGGGGCGGAAGCTGAAACCTATAGGCGATTAATACGCAGCGGCTTTCCCTGTACAAATAGTCGATAGCGGTGGGCACGGGATGCAATGTTCCACATGGCGGAGCGCAAATCCCTCACAGCCGATCCTGATGCACGTTCTCCTGGTAATTACAATTAGCGAGGCAGTGAAGGTGGACATGCTTATGTGACTTTCAGTCATGTCTAGGAATCCGCTGCAGAATAAACTCGTCTTCTTTACTGCGCCAAACTCAGGCAAGACAAGATAAGCAGATACTCAGACATGTTCACGGTATAACAAGTTATGATTTCAATGGTTAATTCTAACCTAGAAGGAAATCACTGGCTTGCTGCGCTCCAGCAGGTCCTGGCTTGATAGAGGGCGACACCTACAGGCCCATACTGGTACTGCAGTCCAGGTGCAGGGCTCCTCTGCTCAGGCACAGTGGCTAGGTACTAAGGCAGGAGT
Organism: Bufo bufo; assembly: GCF_905171765.1. Classification (NCBI taxonomy): domain Eukaryota; kingdom Metazoa; phylum Chordata; class Amphibia; order Anura; family Bufonidae; genus Bufo; species Bufo bufo. The sequence goes on from NC_053397.1 coordinate 54,174,542, forward strand.
AAAAAAAAAAAAAAAAAAAAAAAAAAAAAAAATTTAAATAAATTTGGAATATGTTCAAGGATCAAATATAAAGAGGGCTTCAAGGAGGGGGGCTGGCCACGTCACTTTGCGCACGCAGCCGGGCCGCCCGTAAGCCCATACGGTCAGTCAGGGGGTTGGTTCGGGCGCAGTTACAATAATCCGGTGGTTAGCTAGGGAGCGGTGGCATGAGTGAAGGGTCGCCCAGCCGGCGTGCGCTCACTCGCACGTCTGTCCTTGGTTATTCAGGTCCACAGGTGGTGGGCTAACTTACGATACTGTGGGGTTCGTGGCTGTCATGGCCGCCAGGTGAGTCAGGGGTGGTGCATGCGGGGGCCAACCCCCTCTTTTCTCCTGCATAGGCTTGGGGGACGGGGGATGGTGGACTAGTATGTCCAGGCCTCTGGCGCATCTCTTACAGGGTGGCGCCTACAGTCGTGGCCTTTGGTGGGGGAAAAAAAAATAAAAATAAAAAATAAATAAATAAATAAAAAAAATGGTATAGATAGGAATGTTGCTTTGCCAGGTCTGTCACGACTACAGACTCCTTATAAAGCCCTGCCACGACTGCAGGCATCAGTCTGTCACGACTACAGACCCGCTCTAAAGCCCTGCCACGACTGCAGGCAACAGTCTGTCACGACTACAGACCCGTTATAAAGCCCTGCCACGACTGCAGGCATCAGTCTGTCACGACTACAGACTCGTTATAAAGTCCTGCCACGACTGCAGGCATCAGTCTGTCACGACTACAGACCCGTTATAAAGCCCTGCCACGACTGCAGGCATCAGTCTGTCACGACTACAGACTCGTTATAAAGTCCTGCCACGACTGCAGGCATCAGTCTGTCACAACTACAGACCCGCTCTAAAGCCCTGCCACGACTGCAGGCACAAATCTGTTACGACTACAGACTCATTATTAAGACCGGCCACGACTGCAGGCATTAGTCTCATGTCAACAGACTCACGAGGTAATACTACCACGTCTACAGGCGATGGTCCGTTACCGCTACTCTCGATGTAGGGTCCCCTCACGACTACAGGGGCTAGTCGGTCACATCCACAGACTCGGTCGCACTCCCGTTAACTACAGGCACTGGGTGGGCATCTACGGCTAGTTGCGTCACGACTACGCACGTGGGTCAGCCACGGCCTGGGAGGTCAGCCTTCACAGTCACAGGTAGGTCCAGTTAGGCTTCAGTCTCCCAGCGGGTTCCAGTCACAATAACCAGCCCCTAGGTGAGGGGGGCACTCCCGCACCAGCGCACAATGCCAGGGAGCTGTGCGGCTCCTCACGCGGCACATGGTTCAAACCAGCGGGGGCCGGGGCCCACGGTAAAGGAAGGGCTCCCTCTGATCCGGTGCACATTGCCAGGGAGTGGCGCTGCTCCCCACGCGGTACGAGTGTCCAGCCGGCGGTGGGTCGGCCCTAGCTGAGGAGGGGGGCTCCCCCGCACTGATGCATTCTGCCAGGGAGCAGCGTGAGCTCCCCACGCGGCTGGGGGGTAAGGCTCCCCATCTTCAATAAAGTCTGGCATGGGCCGCCGTGCCGTTAGGTAGGCAGGGATCAGGGGAAGGAGTACTAGGCTCGGTCAGAGGGAGCAGATCATAGGCGGTGGCTGGCTTCCTGCTGCCGGCCGTACATAAGGTTCCAAGGGGGTTAGTTAGGCACAGGATGTTAGTTAGTCCGTGCAGGTGACCTGCGTTATACCATGCTCTTCATGCTCGTACTCAGAGCTGTGCCCATACGGGAGCTGCTTAAGTGGTTGATAGTGAAAAAATAAATAAATAAAAAAATACATTTTTGAGTCTCTCACGCATGGCTTCTCCGTTTTAGGTTTACACATATGACTCCGCCATCTGAGTCTCTCACGCATGGCTTCTCCGTGTTAGTTTTACACATACGGATCCGCCATTAGAGTCTCTCACGCATGGCTTCTCCGTTTTAGGTTTACACATATGACTCCGCCATTAGAGTCTCTCACGCATGGCTTCTCCGTGTGAGTTTTACACATACGACTCCGCCATTAGTCTCTCACGCCTGGCTTCTCCGTTTTAGGTTGGCACATATGACTCCGCCATTAGAATCTCTCACGCATGACTGCTCCGTTTTAGGTTTACACATATGACTCCGCCATTAGAGTCTCTCACGCATGGCTTCTCCGTTTTAGGTTGGCACATATGACTCCGCCATTAGAGTCTCTCACGCATGGCTTCTCCGTTTTAGGTTGGCACATATGACTCCGCCATTAGAGTCTCTCACGCATGGCTTCTCCGTTTTAGTTACACATATGACTCCGCCATTAGTCTCTCACGCATGGCTTCTCCGTTTAGGTTCACACATATGTCTCCGCCATTAGAGTCTCACGCATGGCTTCCCCGTTTTAGGTTACACATATGACTCCGCCATTAGAGTCTCTCACGCATGGCTTCTTGGTGTGAGTTTTGCACATACGACTCCGCCATTAGTCTCTCACGCCTGGCTTCTCCGTTTTAGGTTGGCACATATGACTCCGCCATTAGAGTCTCTCACGCATGGCTGCTCCGTTTTGGGTTTGCACATGTGACTCCGCCATTGGAGTCTCTCACGCATGGCTTCTCCGTTTTGGGTTGCACATGTGGCTCCGCCATTGGTCTCTCACGCATGGCTTCTCCGTTTAGGTTTACACATATGTCTCCGCCATTAGAGTCTCACGCATGGCTTCTCCGTTTTAGGTTTACACATATGACTCCGCCATTAGTCTCTCACGCATGGCTTCTCCGTTTAGGTTCACACATATGTCTCCGCCATTAGAGTCTCACGCATGGCTTCCCCGTTTTAGGTTACACATATGACTCCGCCATCTGAGTCTCTCACGCATGGCTTCTCCGTTTTAGTTTTACACATATGACCGCCATTAGAGTCCCTCACGCATGACTGCTCCGTTTTAGGTTTACACATATGACTCCGCCATTAGAGTCTCTCACGCATGGCTTCTCCGTTTTAGGTTGGCACATATGACTCCGCCATTAGAGTCTCTCACGCATGGCTTCTCCGTTTTAGGTTGGCACATATGACTCCGCCATTAGAGTCTCTCACGCATGGCTTCTCCGTTTTAGTTACACATATGACTCCGCCATTAGTCTCTCACGCATGGCTTCTCCGTTTAGGTTCACACATATGTCTCCGCCATTAGAGTCTCACGCATGGCTTCCCCGTTTTAGGTTACACATATGACTCCGCCATTAGAGTCTCTCACGCATGGCTTCTTGGTGTGAGTTTTGCACATACGACTCCGCCATTAGTCTCTCACGCCTGGCTTCTCCGTTTTAGGTTGGCACATATGACTCCGCCATTAGAGTCTCTCACGCATGGCTGCTCCGTTTTGGGTTTGCACATGTGACTCCGCCATTGGAGTCTCTCACGCATGGCTTCTCCGTTTTGGGTTGCACATGTGGCTCCGCCATTGGTCTCTCACGCATGGCTTCTCCGTTTAGGTTTACACATATGTCTCCGCCATTAGAGTCTCACGCATGGCTTCTCCGTTTTAGGTTTACACATATGACTCCGCCATTAGTCTCTCACGCATGGCTTCTCCGTTTAGGTTCACACATATGTCTCCGCCATTAGAGTCTCACGCATGGCTTCCCCGTTTTAGGTTACACATATGACTCCGCCATCTGAGTCTCTCACGCATGGCTTCTCCGTTTTAGTTTTACACATATGACCGCCATTAGAGTCCCTCACGCAGAGCTTCTCCGTTTTAGTTTTACACATATGACTCCGCCATTAGTCTCTCACGCATGGCTCCGCCATTAGTCTCTCGCGCATGGCTTCTCCGCTTTAGGTTTACACACAGGACTCTGCCATTAGAGTCTCTCACGCATGGAGGTAAAAAATAAAAAAATTCCTCACCAGGCCCAGCTGCGCTGGGACTAGTCTCCCATCTCACCGTAGCTAAGAGACTGATGGCCTATCACTCACCTATTGGGCTTTGTCGGGGTTTTTGCCACTCTCAATTAAACCTGTCCTATAGCATTGTTAACTATACATGGCAGGTATTCAGCACCATTGGTACAGGCTACATCCGGACCTACCGTCACTCTTCTCCGCCCACCCGATCAAAGCGGCGTTGAAGGGTTTTGCGCAAGATGTCTGTTGTGAAACGACATGGGCGTCAGCCATTTACCGGTAGCTTGTTCAGGCCGTGACAGGCAAACTGCAGGGGCAAACCGTTCGGGCCGCAGGTTAGCGCTCTGGTAGAAACAGCCTTGTACCTGGCTTTCCATGGATTCCTCAGGTCAGACGAGCTCATGGGCACCAATACACTGGCTGGGTGCTTGCGGAAAGGACAGCTCATCCGGCGCGGGTCCATCTATGTCCTCACCTTGGCCACGTCCAAGACGTCACGGCCGGGCAATCAGTGGCGGTCAGATACTTTCCCACGGACAGCAGATGGTGTCCGGTGCAGGCCTTGGAGGCTTGGCTGCGTAGTATTTAGTCCAAGCGGCATGTTCTCCCGTACTCGAACTAGGCAATGCCCGGCTAACCACCGCTGCCTTTCTTACGTACATTCAGGTTAGTTGACAGGTTCAGGGGTCGGTCCTCACTGGATCACAGGACATTCCTTCCGCATGGGCGCGGCAGCGGCGGCGTCCATGCATAAGGTGCCAGTATATGTCATCAAACGGTTGGGTCGTCGCAGTTCCGCGTGTTCCATGCATAATATCCCGGATCCTTATACAAAATATCATTGGCTTTCGAGTTTTGGTCTGTAGTTTCTGTTATCAAGTTTTCAAACTCCTATGCATGGTTCTTTTGGCCCCTTTAGGCTACCCTTCGATAAGCAGTTCCGGCATAACTCTGCTGCTTCTAGGTTGGGGGGGTGGAGTATAGGCTTAGGCAGGGTACCCTCTCAGCATGAGCCGATCCGAGCACAAGTGGTAGGCAATTAAGAGTGCCGCATTTGTGTGAGGGGAGGCGGGGCGTTCACTATTTAAACCTGGCCCCCCCCTTCACTTGTCGGTTCGAACGATTTCAACCCACCCAGGAGCCCTCCCTTCTTTCAGGTCTCATCATTGGGGTAGCCCCCTTTAGGCTACCCTACGATAAGCAGTTCCGGCATAACTCTGCTGCTTCTAGGTTGGGGGGGGGTGGAGTATAGGCTTAGGCAGGGTACCCTCTCAGCATGAGCCGATCCGAGCACAATTGAATTAATGAGAAATAGAACAGGTGTTCCTAATAATTCTTTAGGTGAGTGTATAGAAAGTATATAATTGGTATATAACACCCCTGCTTCAATCACTTTTTGGGGGGGGCAACTGGTATATCACACCAGTAGAAATGATCTGTTCCAATGTTGTTTGTCACTATCTGTAGCTGAGGTAACGCATCTAAACCGCAAACAAATGCTGCACTACCCAAATGCACTATATAGAAAGTATATTATTGGTATATAACTGGTATATAACCTGCTTCAATCATTTTTTTTTTTTGGAGGGGGGCAACTGGTATATCACACCAGTAGAAATTATTGGTTCCAATGGCGTTTGTCACTATCTGTAGCTGAGGTAACGCAGCTAAACTGCAAACAAATGCACTACCTAAATGCACTATATATAAAGTATATTATTGGTATATAACACCCCTGCTTTAATGGGGCAACTGGTATATCACACTAGTAGAAATTATTTGTTTCAATAGCTTTTGGCACTCTGTGAACCGCACACAACTGCTGCACAATACAAATGCACTATAATATACTTTCTATGTTAGAAAGTATATTATAGGTATATTATACCCCTCAGTAAGTCACACCTATCAATAGCACACCTATACCAGTCCTTAAAAGGACTTTTGTGGCCCAATTAGCTAGCGTTTGGTGTCCCTAACAGCCTGTCCCTGCTCCACACAGCAACCTCTCCCTACACTGGCAAAAGACTGAATGTAAAATGGCGGCCAGATCAGGTTTATTTATAAGGTAGGGGGTATGTCCATGTGCTAAAACGTCTCAATTGGCTGACCTGTACTACCTGATGGATGTGTCATGGGTCAAAGTTCTTCACTATGTAAAAGAATATGGCACCGGTGGACATTGCCAATGTTCGCCCGTTCGGCGAACCGCGAACGAGCAAAGTTCGCCTCGAAACGACCGCCGGGCGAACCGCAAGGCCATGGTCTGGACTGAATTGGCAACAGAAGTAGAGATCCAGAAGGCCGAGTATGTGTCACCTTAGCTCGTGCAGAAGTGCTACAGGCTGACACATAGTCACCAAAATCTACGAGAAATGAGGTCAGCAGTGGATCTGCTCTCAGGGTGTCTCATAAGAACAGTACAGTGATGTTCCTCAAACACCTTGTAAACAACAAAATAGGCCCTAGGTTGGAGACCTCGGGATGAAAATTCACTTATTATACAAAAGGTCATCCAGACCAAAAAATCCCTTTAGGGGCCCCAACAAAAAAGTTTAATGTATATAAAACGAATTCTTTAATTGTACCTTTAAAATTAAACCTACAGACGACAGATCATGAACAATTAAAACTATCAGGGACTGGCAATATGTCACTTGTAGTCTTGGAATTGCTGGGAGGACTGAGTGGGTGCTTTATTTATCTGTGTGTTTATGGATATTATTACCACATTGTGTTATATGGAACAGACTCACGTCCATCTGTCACCATCCACAGTAGCCACTGGGGATGGTTAGGACTTATCACAAATTGGCGATCAGGCAGCCACACTGTTTATTATAAGTCTGCGCAACACTACTTGGCAGTTTTCTGCTCAATTCACTAGGTGCACACACAATGTGGCTGTCTGTATTACCAGATATTAATTGTTCCCTGACAGCGTTCATGCACTGTGGCTAATTGTATTACCACATTCAAATTGCTCACTTGCGGCATTTATACACTGTGGCCATTTGTATCGCCTCATTCAAATAACTTACTGCCAGCGTTCATACAATGTGGCTATATATCACCACCTGCAGATTATTCGCTGCCAGTGTTCACACAATGTGGCTATTTGCATTACCACATGCGGATTGTTCACTGCCAGTGTTCATACAATGTGACTATTTGTAACACCACGTGCAGATTCACTGCCAGCGTTCACACAATGTGGTTAAATCTATCACCGCATGCAGATTGATCACTGCCAGTGTACATATATTGTGGCTGTTTGTAACACCATGTGCAGATTCACTGCCAGCATTCACACAATGTGGCTTTTTATATCACCACATGCAGATTCACTGCCAGCGTTCACACAATATATCTTTTTTGTATCACCACATACCGATTAATCACTGCCAGCGTTTGTGAAATGTGGCTGTTTGTATCACCACACTCAGATTACTATCTGCCGGCATTCCAGCCCATCCACATATGCATCCACTCTAGCTATCCTCAGCTGATGTATTGTTTCTATTGCTCAGCCCTGTCTAAAATCCCACATACATAATTACTGCCCCTCCCGACATGTTTCGCCACTGTTGCGACTTCGTCAGGGGTAATTCCCCTGTTATAATTTTATAAGGGGAAATAATAATGATCGGGTCTCCATCCCGATCGTCTCCTAGCAACCGTGCGTGAAAATCGCACCGCATCTGCACCTGCTTGCGGATGCTTGCGATTTTCACGCAGCCCCATTCACTTCTATGGGGCATGCGTTGCGTGGAAAACGCACAATATAGAGCATGCTGCGATATTCACACAAGTGATGCGTGAAAATCACCGCTCGTGTTCACAGCCCCATAGAAATGAATGGGTCAGGATTCAGTGCGGGTGCAATGCGTTCACAATGCGGGTGCAATGCGTGGATTTTTTGGTCTGGATGACCTTTTGTATAATAAGTCAAACACCTTGTGACGCAATTCAGATGAAACAAACAATTTCCCGGTGGAACAAGAATCCGGTGTGTCTCCCTGAGCCTCTAACACCTTCACCTCTAGGTCTGGGTATAGAGCGGATATCACCACCCCCTCCAACAGTATCGGACTTGGATTTTCAAGATCACCACCTCCAGGAAAACTATGTGACAAGGCATCTGCCTTGATGTTCTTAACCCCAGGACGATAAGTGACAATGAAATTTAAACTGGTGGAAAACAAAAACCATATGGCTTGTCTCGGGTTCAGTCATTTAGCCGACTCCAGGTAAGCCAGGTTTTCGTGATCTGTGAACAACCAATGATGCCACTCCTCAAAAGCCAACTTAATGGCCAGCAACTCTCTGTTACCCACATCATAATTTCTCTCTGCGGCAGAGAGTTTTTTAGAGAAAAATGCACATGGGCGCCATTTACCTGGTGATGGGCCCTGCGATAAGACTGCTCCTACCCCCACCCCGGATGCGTCAACCTCCACAATGAAAGGCTGTGACACATCCGGCTGCACCAATATAGGGGCAGAAGTGAAACGCTAATTAACCGCAGAAAAGGATCGCAATGCCGAATTGGACCACACTGAGACATCCGTCCCTTTCTTAGTCATGTCAGTTAAAGGTCTCACCACTGTCGAATAGTTCTTAATAAATTTTCAGTAATAGTTGGTGCACCCCAAAAACCGCATAAGAGCCTTCAGATTTTCGGGTCGGTCCTAGTCCAATACAGCACAGACTTTCTCTGGATCCATTAGAACAGTGGTCCCCAACCTTTTTTGCACCAAGGACCGGTTTCATGCGAGACAATTTTCCCAGGGACCGGGTGGGGGGTGGGGGGGGGGGGGGGGGGGGGGGAGCTGGTTCTGGGCGGGGCTTAGGGGGTGGGCGGGGCTGACTGATTTACGCGCATAACAAAACACAAGGTGCATATTAAAATATATAACACTATATAATGACTATATAAACTGACTATGGTCTCTGCTGCACTGGTCTCTGCTGCACTGTACCGTATTTTTCGCCCTATAAGATGCACCTAGGTTTTAGAGGAGAACAATAAGAAGAAAAAAATTCATTACACCTCAGGTCAGACCAGCAATCAGACCCCCAATGTTAATCAGACCTCAGATCAGACCCCCAATGTTAATCAGACCTCAGATCAGACCCCAAATGGCTCAGATCAACCCCCAAACCTTTAGCCATCTATCAGCCCCCAATGTCAGCCATAACCCCCCCAATGTCAGTCATAACCCCCCAATGTCAGCCATAACCCCCCCAATGTCAGCCAAAACCCCCCCCAATGTCAGCCATAACCCCCCCAATGTCAGCCATAACCCCCCCCAATGTCAGCCATAACACCCCCCAATATCAGCCATAACCCCCCCAATGTCAGCCATAACCCCCCCAATGTCAGCCATAACCCCCCCAATGTCAGCCATAACCCCCCCCAATGTCAGCCATAACACCCCCCCCAATGTCAGCCATAACACCCCCCGAATGTCGGGCATAACACCCCCCCCCCCCAATGTCAGCCATAACACCCCCCCCCCCCATGTCAGCCATAACACCCCCCCAATGTCAGCCATAGCCCCCCTCTGGTCAGCCATAGCCCCCCTCTGGTCAGCCATAAGCCCCCCTCTGGTCAGCCATAAGCCCCCCTCTGGTCAGCCATAAGCCCCCCTCATGTCAGCCATAAGCCCCCCTCATGTCAGCCATAAGCCCCCCTCATGTCAGCCATAAGCCCCCCTCATGTCAGCCATAAGCCCCCCTCATGTCAGCCCCATGTCAGCCATCAGCCCCTCTCTGGTCAGCCATAAGCCCCCCTCATGTCAGCCATAAGCCCCCCTCATGTCAGCCATAAGCCCCCCTCATGTCAGCCATAAGCCCCCCTCATGTCAGCCCCATGTCAGCCATCAGCCCCCCTCTGGTCAGCCATAAGCCCCCCTCAGGTCAGCCATAAGCCCCCCTGAGGTCAGCCATAAGCCCCCCTCAGGTCAGCCCCATGTCAGCCATCAGCCCCCCTCTGGCCAGCCATAAGCCCCCCTCAGGTCAGCCATAAGCCCCCCTCAGGTCAGCCATAAGCCCCCCTCAGGTCAGCCATAAGCCCCCCTCATGTCAGCCATAAGCCCCCCTCATGTCAGCCCCATGTCAGCCATCAGCCCCCCTCTGGTCAGCCATAAGCCCCCCTCATGTCAGCCATAAGCCCCCCTCATGTCAGCCATCAGCCCCCAGTGCAAATAAAATAAAATAAAATAAAAAAACACTTACCTCTCCTGCTCCTGGTCACCATCGCGATCCTCTTCATTCTGCTGTCGGCTCTGGCTGTGTATAGCGGCGCACAGCGTGAGGTCACAGAGCGACCTCACGCTGTGCGCAGCCCTGCACAGCCGATAGCCGAGCCGTGGACCAGGAAGTGGTGAGTACAGATCCTTCACCGCTCCCTGGTCCTTCTGTACTAATGAAGCGCTTCCCTAATGGAAGCGCTTCATTAGTACAGAGTTAAAGACTGCCCTGAACGCCGCGGCCCGGCTAACAATCCTCCACGGCCCGGTCCTGGGCCGCGGCCCGGCGGTTGGGGACCGCTGCATTAGAAAACCCGAGAATGACAACAGATAGCCCAAGAATTGCACCTCCTGTACAGCAAAAACACACTTCTCCAATTTTGCATACAATTTATTATCTCTTAGGATCTGTAAGAACTGTCTAACGTGATCCTGATGAGTCTCCACATCTGGAAAATAAATTAGTATGTCATCCAAATACACGACAACAAACCTTTCTACCAGGTGATAAAAAATTTCATTCACAAAATGCTGGAAAACCTCAGGAGCATTGTTCAACCCAAAAGGCATGACCAGGTTCTCAAAGTGACCCTCTGGGTTATTAAAAGCTGTCTTCCATTCATCCCCTTTCTTGATCCTGACCAGATTATATGCCCCCCTTAAGTCCAACTTGGAGAACACCTTGGCACCAACAATCTGGTTAAACCAACCAGGAATCAAAGGAAGGGAGTAAGGATCACGGACAGTAATCCGATTGAGCTCACGGATTCTCATGAAAGGCCAAAGCGTCCATCAGCCTCTCAGATAATCCCTAACAGAACCGACTATGGAGAGCCAGATCGTTCCACTCAATATCCGTAGCCCACCTCCTAAACTCAGCAGAGTTTAGCAGAACGCTTTCCCTGACGAAGGCCACGTAACTTGGTCTCGGCCAGGTAGGTCCAGTCCGGGTCATCATATATGAGACCCAGAACTCTGAAAAATTCATCCACTGACCGACCAGAGAGACTGCGATCCGGTCGGCAGAGAAAAAGCCCAAGACTGACCGTCCCCTTTAAGCAACGAAATAACCACAGGCCTGGTAACCACCACTAGGACCAGCAGCCTGTGGTCTCAGGATCTGCGAGACGGTCGTGCGGAGGTCAGCTACCTCCAAAGGCAGCCCCTGCAGCTGTCCGGCCAGTGCAGCAATAGGATCCATGGCTGCACTGACACACGAAAAAAAATGTTGGTTTGGCGGCTTATAATGTCACGTTTCGACGTGGGAGGGAAACCCACACTGAACGTAGGAGGGAAAGGGGTGAGGGGAAAAGACCTGGACACTAGGGAAAATTTGCTGGTCATCTCCTAGAGAAACCCTAATCAAAGTCCTGACTGAGTGCCAATATGAACTGACCCCAGAGGTAGGTGAGTTCATACACAGGAACCTAAAGTGCTATTTCACCCTGTAGGACCCTGGTATTAATGTCAGGACAAGAGACAACCTGGTCCACCAAACAGTAGGACGAACAGGAGTCTCCCTCAGGCCTAAACCCAAATAACAGGGAAAGCAGCAACACAAGATAACCCACACAATAAACTACACTTAACTTCAAAAGGCAATGGAAGTACACAAACTTTGCAGAGATCCAAACACCAGCAATCCAAAACCAGACTGAAGCTATAAACCGCACAGCCTGGTGGGAGAAGCCACAATAAATACAGAAGGATAAATGACCACATAAGCAACACCTGAGGCAAGGTGTGGCCATCACCAGAACAACACAGACACGGATTGATCCACCAGGAACCTGTCAGATCAAACCACGTGTTGCCAGTCTCACTGATCTCCTGGCACCTGTCACAGGAACGTCCATGACAGATGTATTCACAGAAGAAGTGAGTTGCCTGCTGCCTTAAAAGGAAGATTCCAGGCTTGGTCTCTGCAGAAGTCAATGCACTTGACATTCACCATTGATTCAAGGAAAAATCTGCTGTCTTTGTCACATGCCATCGGTTTCCACCACCGCCTAGGGGAAGGGCAGTCCTTCAGCCATGTTTCCCTAGAGGTTTCCTCTGCTGGGGGTTTTTCCTTTCCTGAGTGCTGACGGCCCGACTCTTCATAAGTCAAAGGCCCATCATCAACAGGGCCACAATTTAGACCAGTGCCCTGACTTCTAATAATAACATCTACTGTATATTTGATACCTTGCAGTTAATAAAGAAGTCAGTGTATATTAAAGGGACACTGACAGGCCCGATAAACATATTAAGTTATTCCTATGCAGTCATAGGTCTATTAAAGTGTATTACAATCACATAAGAGTACCCCCTGTCGGTATTTTAAACCATGTAAAAACAACTTTATAATAATCTGTCAATCACCTTCCTTTATGCCCAAGGGGCGTTTTTTCGCACCTCTTTATGCCCAAGGGGCGTTTTTACTCCGACCTTTGTGCCCAGCCGCGCCTCAACTGTCGCTTCCTAGCGCCGCCCAGCTCATTATTACCGAGCCGGCGCAGGTGCACTGCGAGTGAGGGTGCCGGGCAAGTTATCCGGCGCACGTGCAGAAGGTACAAGTGAGTTCAATGCAGCAGGAGACCCTCGGGAGGATCGGGGACTGTAAAAGCCGCCCAGCCAGTGAATAATAATGAGCTGGGCGGCGCTAGGAAGCGACAGTTGAGGCGCAGCTGGGCACAAAGGTAGGAGTAAAAACGCCCCTTGGGCATAAAGAGATGTGAAAAACCGCCCCTTGGGCATAAAGGTTTAAAATGCCAACAGGGGGTACTCTTATGTGATTGTAATACACTTTAATAGACCTATGACTGCATAGGAATAACTAAATATGTTTATCGGGCCTGTCAGTGTCCCTTTAAGTAGCGGTGTGTCTGAACCTCTTTATGAATCTTCATAGTCAACTGGATGAGGGTGCAGGGTCTTGTAACCTTGCTGATCAGATAGTGATGGTCTCTCTTGGTTTTACAGCTCAGCTTATTTTTTATCCCCTACCTACTACCTACAGGATAGGGCAGGTATCCTCAAACTGCGGCCCTCCAGCTGTTGTAAAACTACAACTCCCACAATGTCCTGCTGTAGGCTGATACCAGTAGGCTGTTCAGGCATGCTGGGAGTTGTAGTTTTGCAACAGCTGGAGGGCCGCAGTTTGAGGATGCCTGGGATAGGGGATATGTATCTGATTTGTGGGGACTGATGGGTTCCACATGATCATGGTAGATCAACCATGTTCCCTTCTGCTTCATTCAATGTCTAAGGGACTTCTGGAAATAGCTGAGCATTGTACTTGGCTATCTCCAGCAGTCCCATAGAGCATGTACAGAGTAGCTATGTGCACGCTCGACCTACCACTTCATTCAGAAGGGGACACAGGATCCAGTTCTCGTGATAAGTGGTGTCCCAGATATTCTGTGGGTAGGGAAAGTTTTGTATTGACAAAATCTCCGGACCACATACCCATTGAAGTCAACAGGTCCATAAAAAATGTAAATGTAACATGGACCACATCCTTTAATTAGTTTATTACTTTATAATGTGTGATTTTTTTTTTTTCTGATTTGTAAAGTGGGGCTATATGAAGTAAGAGATTTTTCTTATTCGCGCTGATTGCTGATTTCCTGATCCTGTGAATAAATGTGAAAGGTCACCGGGATTTTGTGTATAGAGCTGAGGACATGGGTTGCTAGATGGCCGCTAGAACATCCGCAATACCCAGTCCCCATAGCTCTGTGTGCTTTTATTGTGTAAAAAAAATGATTTGTTACATATGCAAATCAACCTGAGATGAGTCCTATCCCTGAGACGAGTCAGGGACAGGACACATCTCAAGTTAATTTGTATATGTATCAAATCGGGTTTTTTTACACAATAAAAGCACACAGAGCTATGGGGACGGTATTGAGGATGTGCTAGCAGCCATCTAGCAACCCATGTCCTCAGCTCTATACACAAAATCCTGATGACAGGTTCCCTTTAACCACCTCCGGACCGCCTAACGCAGGATCGCGTTCCGGAGGTGGCAGCCCTGCGCAGAGTCACGCATATATGCGTCATCTCGCGATGGGCGAGATTTCCTGTGAACGCGCGCACACAGGCGCGCGCGCTCACAGGAACGGAAGGTAGGAGAGTTGATCTCCAGCCTGCCAGCGGCGATCGTTCGCTGGCAGGCTGGAGATGTGTTTTTTTTAACCCCTAACAGGTATATTAGACGCTGTTTTGATAACAGCGTCTAATATACCTGCTACCTGGTCCTCTGGTGGTCCCATTTGTTTGGATCGACCACCAGAGGACACAGGTAGCTCAGTAAAGTCCCACCAAGCACCACTACACTACACTACACCCCCCCCCCGTCACTTATTAACCCCTTATTAGCCCCTGATCACCCCTGATCACCCCATATAGACTCCCTGATCACCCCCCTGTCATTGATCACCCCCCTGTCTTTGATTACCCCCCTGTAAAGCTCCATTCAGATGTCCGCATGATTTTTACGGATCCACTGATAGATGGATCAGATCCGCAAAACGCATCCGGACGTCTGAATGAAGCCTTACAGGGGCGTGATCAATGACTGTGGTTATCACCCCATATAGACTCCCTGATCACCCCCCCTGTCATTGATTACACCCCTGTCATTGATCAACCCCCTGTAAAGCTCCATTCAGACGTCCGCATGATTTTTACGGATGCACTGATAGATGGATCCGATCCTCAAAACGCATCCGGACGTCTGAATGAAGCCTTACAGGGGCATGATCAATGACTGTGGTGATCACCCCATATAGACTCCCTGATCACCCCCCTGTAAAGCTCCATTCAGATGTCCGCATGATTTTTACGGATGCACTGATAGATGGATCCGATCCGCAAAACGCATCCGGACGTCTGAATGAAGCCTTACAGGGGCATGATCAATGACTGTGGTGATCACCCCATATAGACTCCCTGATCACCCCCCTGTAAAGCTCCATTCAGATGTCCGCATGATTTTTACGGATGCACTGATAGATGGATCCGATCCTCAAAACGCATCCGGACGTCTGAATGAAGCCTTACAGGGGCATGATCAATGACTGTGGTGATCACCCCATATAGACTCCCTGATCACCCCCCTGTAAAGCTCCATTCAGATGTCCGCATGATTTTTACGGATGCACTGATAGATGGATCCGATCCGCAAAACGCATCCGGACGTCTGAATGAAGCCTTACAGGGGCATGATCAATGACTGTGGTGATCACCCCATATAGACTCCCTGATCACCCCCCTGTAAAGCTCCATTCAGATGTCCGCATGATTTTTACGGATGCACTGATAGATGGATCCGATCCTCAAAACGCATCCGGACGTCTGAATGAAGCCTTACAGGGGCATGATCAATGACTGTGGTGATCACCCCATATAGACTCCCTGATCACCCCCCTGTAAAGCTCCATTCAGATGTCCGCATGATTTTTACGGATGCACTGATAGATGGATCCGATCCGCAAAACGCATCCGGACGTCTGAATGAAGCCTTACAGGGGCATGATCAATGACTGTGGTGATCACCCCATATAGACTCCCTGATCACCCCCCTGTCATTGATCACCCCCCTGTAAAGCTCCATTCAGATGTCCGCATGATTTTTACGGATGCACTGATAGATGGATCCGATCCGCAAAACGCATCCGGACGTCTGAATGAAGCCTTACAGGGGCATGATCAATGACTGTGGTGATCACCCCATATAGACTCCCTGATCACCCCCCTGTCATTGATTACCCCCCTGTAAAGCTCCATTCAGATGTCCGCATGATTTTTACGGATGCACTGATAGATGGATCGGATCCGCAAAACGCATCCGGACGTCTGAATGAAGCCTTACAGGGGCGTGATCAATGACTGTGGTTATCACCCCATATAGACTCCCTGATCACCCCCCTGTCATTGATCAACCCCCCTGTCATTGATCAACCCCCCTGTCATTGATCACCCCCCCTGTCATTGATCACCCCCCTGTCATTGATCCCCCCCCCCCCCCCCCCCTCTGTAAGGCTCCATTCAGATATTTTTTTGGCCCAAGTTAGCAGAATTTTTTTTTTTTTTTCTTACAAAGTCACATATTCCACTAACTTGTGTCAAAAAATAAAATCTCACATGAACTCACCATACCCCTCACGGAATCCAAATGCGTAAAATTTTTTAGACATTTATATTCCAGACTTCTTCTCACGCTTTAGGGCCCCTAGAATGCCAGGGCAGTATAAATACCCCACATGTGACCCCATTTCGGAAAGAAGACACCCCCAGGTATTCCGTGAGGGGCATATTGAGTCCATGAAAGATTGAATTTTTTGTCCCAAGTTAGCGGAACGGGAGACTTTGTGAGAAAAAAAATTAAAAATATCAATTTCCGCTAACTTGTGCCAAAAAAAAAAAATTTCTATGAACTCGCCATGCCCCTCATTGAATACCTTGGGGTGTCTTCTTTCCAAAATGGGGTCACATGTGGGGTATTTATACTGCTCTGGCATTCTAGGGGCCCCAAAGCGTGAGAAGAAGTCTGGTATCCAAATGTCTAAAAATGCCCTCCTAAAAGGAATTTGGGCACCTTTGCGCATCTAGGCTGCAAAAAAGTGTCACACATCTGGTATCGCCGTACTCAGGAGAAGTTGGGGAATGTGTTTTGGGGTGTCATTTTACATATACCCATGCTGGGTGAGAGAAATATCTTGGTCAAATGCCAACTTTGTATAAAAAAATGGGAAAAGTTGTCTTTTGCCAAGATATTTCTCTCACCCAGCATGGGTATATGTAAAATGACACCCCAAAACACATTCCCCAACTTCTCCTGAATACGGCGATACCACATGTGTGACACTTTTTTGCAGCCTAGGTGGGCAAAGGGGCCCATATTCCAAAGAGCACCTTTAGGATTTCACAGGTCATTTACCTACTTACCACACATTAGGGCCCCTGGAAAATGCCAGGGCAGTATAACTACCCCACAAGTGACCCCATTTTGGAAAGAAGACACCCCAAGGTATTCCGTGAGGGGCATGGCGAGTTCCTAGAATTTTTTATTTTTTGTCACAAGTTAGTGGAAAATGCTTATTTTTTTTTTTATTTTTTTTTTCATACAAAGTCTCATATTCCACTAACTTGTGACAAAAAATAAAAAGTTCCATGAACTCACTATGCCCATCAGCGAATACCTTGGGGTCTCTTCTTTCCAAAATGGGGTCACTTGTGGGGTAGTTATACTGCCCTGGCATTTAGGGGCCCAAATGTGTGGTAAGGAGTTTGAAATCAAATTCTGTAAAAAATGACCTGTGAAATCCGAAAGGTGCTCTTTTGAATATGGGCCCCTTTGCCCACCTAGGCTGCAAAAAAGTGTCACACATCTGGTATCTCCGTAATCGGGAGAAGTTGGGGAATGTGTTTTGGGGTGTCATTTTACATATACCCATGCTGGGTGAGAGAAATATCTTGGCAAAAGACAACTTTTCCCATTTTTTTATACAAAGTTGGCATTTGACCAAGATATTTATCTCACCCAGCATGGGTATATGTAAAAAGACACCCCAAAACACATTCCTCAACTTCTCCTGAATACAGAGATACCAGATGTGTGACACTTTTTTGCAGCCTAGGTGGGCAAAGGGGCCCACATTCCAAAGAGCACCTTTCGGATTTCACAGGTCATTTACCTACTTACCACACATTTGGGCCCCTAGAATGCCAGGGCAGTATAACTACCCCACAAGTGACCCCATTTTGGAAAGAAGAGACCCCAAGGTATTCGCTGATGGGCATAGTGAGTTCATGGAAGTTTTTATTTTTTGTCACAAGTTTGTGGAATATGAGACTTTGTATGAAAAAAAAAATAAAAAAAAAAAATCATCATTTTCCACTAACTTGTGACAAAAAATAAAAAATTCTAGGAACTCGCCATGCCCCTCACGGAATACCTTGGGGTGTCTTCTTTCCAAAATGGGGTCACTTGTGGGGTAGTTATACTGCCCTGGTATTCTAGGGGCCCAAATGTGTGGTAAGGAGTTTGAAATCAAATTCAGGAAAAAATGAGGAGTGAAATCCGAAAGGTGCTCTTTGGAATATGGGCCCCTTTGCCCACCTAGGCTGCAAAAAAGTGTCACACATCTGGTATCCCCGTACTCAGGAGAAGTTGAGGAATGTGTTTTGGGGTGTCTTTTTACATATACCCATGCTGGGTGAGATAAATATCTTGGTCAAATGACAACTTTGTATAAAAAAATGGGAAAAGTTGTCTTTTGCCAAGATATTTCTCTCACCCAGCATGGGTATATATAAAATGACACCCCAAAACACATTCCCCACCTTCTCCTGAGTACGGAGATACCAGATGTGTGACACTTTTTTGCAGCCTAGGTGGGCAAAGGGGCCCATATTCCAAAGAGCACCTTTCGGATTTCACAGGTCATTTTTTACAGAATTTGATTTCAAACTCCTTACCACACATTTGGGCCCCTAGAATGCCAGGGCAGTATAACTACCCCACAAGTGACCCCATTTTGGAAAGAAGAGACCCCAAGGTATTCGCTGATGGGCATAGTGAGTTCATAGAACTTTTTATTTTTTGTCACAAGTTAGTGGAATATGAGACTTTGTAAGAAAAAAAAAAAATAAAAAATCATAATTTTCCGCTAACTTGTGACAAAAAATAAAAAGTTCTATGAACTCACTATGCCCATCAGCGAATACCTTAGGGTGTGTACTTTCAGAAATGGGGTCATTTGTGGGGTGTTTGTACTGTCTGGGCATTGTAGAACCTCAGGAAACATGACAGGTGCTCAGAAAGTCAGAGCTGCTTCAAAAAGCGGAAATTCACATTTTTGTACCATAGTTTGTAAATGCTATAACTTTTACCCAAACCATTTTTTTTTTACCCAAACATTTTTTTTTTATCAAAGACATGTAGAACTATAAATTTAGAGCAAAATTTCTATATGGATGTCGTTTTTTTTGCAAAATTTTACTACTGAAAGTGAAAAATGTCATTTTTTTGCAAAAAAATCGTTAAATTTCGATTAATAACAAAAAAAGTAAAAATGTCAGCAGCAATGAAATACCACCAAATGAAAGCTCTATTAGTGAGAAGAAAAGGAGGTAAAATTCATTTGGGTGGTAAGTTGCATGACCGAGCAATAAACGGTGAAAGTAGTGTAGGTCAGAAGTGTAAAAAGTGGCCTGGTCTTTCAGGGTGTTTAAGCACTGGGGGCTGAGGTGGTTAAGTTGTCGAGATCAACAACAGAAACACTTAAATTCAGCACATCATTGCTGAAAATACAAAGAAAGGTAGATGGCAGTACTCCCAGACATACGGTAATACCCTGTATTCTGTTCTTGTGGGAGGAGGATAATACATTTACTAATGACACATTTCTTTTGTATTCATGTATGCAGGAAGATCTGATGTTCTTGTTCTCATATGTTAAATGGTGCTGGCTCATAGGAGCTTCCTTTCTTCTGCAGTCCTCAGGACTGTTTCATAGGGGGTTTTAGCATATGTGAGTAAAGAAAAGTCTAATAAAACTTCTGACTGATCATGAGATAACTGAAGCAGACTCATCTGTGAGATAGACCCACAAGATCCATATAAAGTATGTATGTCTAAAAACGTTTAAAAAGACCAAGAAAGGACAATAGCAGCGGCACACGTAGAACGCCCTGGCAATTTTTTTTACACTAGGCTACAATTCTCCCAGTGCCTACCTACACTCAAACCCACCCAGTCCCCTTTGTGCCCCCAAACAGTAGTTATGCACCTTTACAGCCTTCACACAGTAGAATGTCCCCTTAATGCCCCTTTCACAGTAAGAATGACCTGTTGGTGCCCCTCAAACACTTGTAAAATGCAGCAGAATATGTTGGCGCTATATAAAAGTTATTTGAATTATTAAGTTGGCGCTTCTACTGAGAAATATTGCACGAGATGGAACATGCAGGACTTTTATATGTGGATGCTGCATGCGTTTATTGCACTCTTAGGCCCCTTTCACACGAGCGAGTTTTCCGCGCGGGTGCAATGCGTGACATGAACACATAGCACCCGCACTGAATCCTGACCCATTAATTTCAATGGGTCAGTGTACATGAGCGTTGTTTTTCACGCATCAGTTCTGCGTTGCGTGAAAATCGCAGCATGTTCTATATTCTGCGTTTTTCACGCAGCCCTGGCTTCATAGAAGTGAATGGGGCTGCGTGAAAAACGCATTACATCCGCAAGCGAGTGCGGGTGCGATGCGTTTTTCACTGATGGTTGCTAAGAGATGTTGTTTGTAAACCCTCAGTTTTTTATCACGCGCGTGAAAAACGCATCAAAACGCATTGTACCCGCGCGGAAAAAACTGAACAACTAAGCGCAATTACAGACAAAACTGACCGAACTTGCTTGCAAAATGGTGCAAGTTTCCCTGAACGCACCCTGAACGCATCCGGCCCAAAAACATGATGCCCGTGTGAAAGAGGCCTAAGGCCTTGTTCACACTTCGGTGTTTTGTCAGTGATTTCCATCAGTGATTTGTGAGCCAAAACCAGAAGTGGAGCCTCCACAGACATGAGGTAGAAGGGAAAGATCTGCTCCTGTTCTGTGTTTAGAGCAGCACCTGGTTTTGGCTCACAAATCACTGATGGAAATCACTGACCAAACACAGAAGTGTGAACGAGGCCTTAGGCCTCTTTCACACGAATGTGACGGATTGGCTCCGGATGCGTTCAGGGTGCGTTCAGGGTGCGTTCAGTGAAACTCGCACCATTTTGCAAGCAAGTTCAGTCAGTTTTGTCTGCGATTGCGTTCAGTTGTTCCCGCGCGGGTGCAATGCGTTTTGATGCGTTTTTCATGCACGTGATAAAAAACTGACGGTTTACAAACAACATCTCTTAGCAACCATCAGTAAAAAACGCACCTGCTTCCGGATACAATACGTTTTTCACTGAAGCCCCATTCACTTCTATGGGGCCATGGTTGCGTGAAAAACGCAGAATATAGAACATGCTGTGTTTTTCACGCAACACAGAACTGATGCGTGAAAAAAGGCCCCTTTCACACGGGCGAGTATTCCGCGCGGATGCGATGCGAGATGTGAACTCATTGCACCCGCACTGAATCCTGACCCATTCATTTCTATGGGGCTGTTCACACGAGCGGTGATTTTCACGCATCACTGGTGCGTTGCGTGAAAATCGCAGCATGCTCTATATTGTGCGTTTTCCATGCAACGCAGGCCCCGTAGAAGTGAATAGGGCTGCGTGAAAATCGCAAGCATCCGCAAGCAAGTGCGGATGCGGTGCGATTTTCACGCACGGTTGTTAGGAGACGATCGGGATGGAGACCCGATCATTATTATTTTCCCTTATAACATGGTTATAAGGGAAAATAATAGCATTCTGAATACAGAATGCTAAGTAAAATAGGTCTGGAGGGGTTAAAAAAATAAATAAAAATTAAACTTAGCTTAGTCCACTTGATCGCGCAGCCGGCATCTCCTTCTGTCTTCATCTTAGCTGTGTGGAGGAACAGGACTTGTGGTGACGTCACTCCGGTCATCACATGATCCATCACATGATCTTTTACCATGGTGATGGATCATGTGATGGACCATGTGATGACCGGAGTGACGTCACCACAGGTCCTTTTCCTGCAATCAGCAAAGAAGGAGACAGAAGAGAAGCCGGCTGCGCGATCAAGTGGACTAAGGTGAGTTTAATAATATATATATTTTTTTTAACCCCTCCAGCGCTATTGTACTATGCATTCTGTATTCAGAATGCTATTATTTTCCCTTATAACCATGTTATAAGGGAAAATAATACAATCTACAGAACACCGATCCCAAGCCCGAACTTCTGTGAAGAAGTTTGGGTTTGGGTACCAAACATGCGCGATTACAGCGCATTACAATGTTTTGCACTCGCGCGGAAAAATCCTGCATGTTACCGCAACGCACCCGCACACCTTTTCCCACAACGCCCGTGTGAAAGAGGCCTTATAACAGGATTGTAAGTGTGGCCCTATTGAAATACAATCACACTGTATTTAGGACCCATTTGATACAGATTCCAAATACTCACATGTACAAAGGCCTGAGGCTACTTTCACACTTGCGTTGTTAATTCCGGCAGAGGATCTCTATACCGGAATTAAACAGATCCATTGTGATTTTACACATCAGGATGCATCCGATCCGTTAGGAAACGAAAAAAAACGAATCAGTCACTAAATACATTCAAAGACAATGGGTGACGAATACGTTTTTTTTGGTGCCTAAAAAATGGAGCCATTGCCATTGACTTACATTGTTTTCAGTGCCGGATCCGTTTTTATGACTGGACACAAAACTGCAGCGGTTTTGCGTCCAGTCACAAAACTGAATGCTTCTAGAACGGAAGACATCCTGATGCATCCTGAACGGATCTCTTTCTATTCAGAATGCATGAGGACTAAACAGAAAAGTTTTTTTTTTCCGGTATTGAGATCCTCTGCCGGATCCCAATACCGGAAAACAACGCAAGTGTGAAAGTAGCTTTAATCGGTTATACTATTATAGTATTGCTGGAAATTTGTATTATTACACAGATAACTGTTATACTGGCATTCCACTGCCCACCACCGTCTTACCTCACCCAGGGGGGCACAGCCCCTTCAGATCCCTTCTGTCGTTTTTCCAGCAATTTGTACCAGTCGGTGTCCTCCTTCTTCCAGGCAGGTACAGCGGCCGGATTAGCGCTGCTCTGGTTCCCTCCATGCCGGCATCTTGCTGCCTCTATTCTGCTCCCTGTAGGGTGTGCGCCACTCCCTCCATCTCTTAAAGGACCAGTGCGCACACCTTAGTCATTTGCATCCAATGGCTGGCCATGTGTATTTTAGGCACCTTCCCCTGTAGGTTCTAGTATGCTAGTGGCCTGCAAAGGTACACCATTGTTCCAGTTTGACTGCCCATGTATCCACCACTGCCTGACCTGGATTTGTCCTTTACTGCATGACCTGACATCTGCCTGTTCCTCATTCTGACCCTCTGCTGCCTGCCCTGATCTTCAGATTGATTTTGGATTGCACAAACTCTGCCTGCCCAGACCTCAACTTGTCTCTGACTATGGTTTTGTGTTTGCCTGATCCCTTTGTGCTCCATACCAGTGTCTCTTGACCCCCGTGGCTCAGCAGTCTCCCAAACAGAGACTACTCCAAGAGGTGGCAGCCTGGTGGTTCCCCTGCAGCGATGAAGCCAAGAGGGCCACTTAGATAACATCCTTAGGAGTAGCCCCAAGTCAGATCTGTTCAGTAACCATAACACAGATTCTGAATACATGTCCTAAAGTCTTGCACTGGCTCCCTATTGTGTTTTACGGCATGTTGCAGTATAAATACAGTATATTGTGCCCATTGGAAGTAATGAAGCATAAGACGGAAAGCACAGTATTACTGTATATTTTACATTGTGCTGATTATTCAGATGAGGTAAAACATTTCATTTTTCACATCCTTAATAAACTCAACGACAAGAAACAGCAGAAACACACAGAGCCACCATAACAGATTCCAATACAAAGAGTCACAGGATCAGGACAGGCCTTTCTGTGCCACGACAACATTTTTGTGATGTTACAAAATGTAGTAAAAAAATAAAAACTAAATTATATCCATATGACCGGTAGGCCATTGGCACCCCTGTATTTAAAATTTGAAGAAAAAAAATTACAAGGCACCACACAACAATTTTAAATAATGCAATATTTCTGACACTTCCATGACTTTTTTTTTTTGTACTGTGTAAACTCAGAGATGTTAAGGCATGTATATGTGCAAATATAACACTACAAATCAGACTGGCATTGACAACTGACACGGTTTACAGGACAATCCGCTCCGGTAAAAATACACAGTGACGTTATAGTAGACACAGTACAGTGACCATGTTCACTGAGACAAGCTAAATATGGCCCTTTGTTAGATAACTTCTGTCGTTTTTTTAATTTAATAAATAGATCATCTTCCTGCTAGGTGATTTTTCCTAGCAGTAAAGACTTGAAAAAAGCAAGAATAGACCTTTTTTGTGTGTCTAAATAATAGTGCCAAAATCAGTCTTTTATTCGAAATCTGTCTTCATGTAGAAAAGTCCATATCAAGGTGTTGACCAATTCTGCCTGATCTTGCTGAAGCCAATGGCTGCCTTGTGACAAGACTGATAGCTGAAAGTAATTCTTCACATAAACTCTGGTTAGTTCGGCCATCTCCACTTCAACAAACGCATCGTGTTCTCCCCATAGTAGCAGAGTTGGCATGGTCACCTGGTGATGCTTTAATGGTAGGCAGCTACATGGAGCAAAAAAAAACAAAAAAACAGAACAGAAGTTACTTTTCTTTGGGAAATTCAAGTATTCTTACTATACAGTACAAGCTCTGCCAGAGGTAAGTTAGCTAGTCTATGAGTAAATTTTCGACCTTTTAGGCTGGGTTCACACTTGAGCATTTTACAGCGCGTTCAAACGCGCTGTAAAACGCTCAACACATGAAAACCAATGCTTCCCTATGGCCCTGGTTCTCACTTGAGCGTTTTTCAGCGCTGAAAAACGCGCTGTAAAACGCCCTACGCTCAAACAAGTACTTGAGCTTCTTTGGGGCGTTTTGACGCGCGTTTGTGGCCATAGGACATTGCAGTCAATCACACAAACGCGCGTCAAACGCGCGTTTACTATTGCAAAAAACGCTCGTCAAAAACGCGCGTCAAAAACGCGCGTTAAACGCGCATATCAAAGACGCTCAGGTCTGAACCCAGCCTTAGACATGACTGGGATAATAATTAAGCCAGCATCTCATCTGCAGACAGCAGAGAGTACTGGCTTAGCTGGGTGAGAGGTCAGGATTTGAGGAATACAATATCTCCATATAGAGAGGTCCTAAGCGGCATGGGGAGTCTTATGGGCAAGGCAAAATTCTTCTGAAACTCTGGGAAGTGGATACACAAATGAGCTCTTAGCAAGCTCTGCCTCTAATACTATCAGATATAAGGCAGCTATCCTATAAGTCAATGTTAAACCTTTTAAGAGGTCTTGAGACATGACTTGGATAATAATTTAGCCAGCATCTCATCTGCAGACAGCTGTTTAGGGGTCTGTCTGCAGATGAAGTGCTGGTTTAATTTTTATCAAGTCATGTGTCAAGACTCATTTGCATACCACCTTCCCAGAATTACAGAGGAGCATTGCCTGACACTATCCAATCAGTGCTTCCAGTGTCAGACTGTGCACGAACACCCCCCCCCCCCCCCCCCGACTAGTAACACCCAGCTGGACCTTCATTGCAAACTCCTAGTAATTAATTCATAACTTCTAGCGGTAATAGTAAAGAAATGGCACAGCACAGAGGCATAAGATGTATCTTTTAAAGCAAATACTAAATGGCACTTTATGGAAGCGCTCATTTGTATCCAGGAGGCACGGGGAACGGTGAGTGTAGTACTGTTAGCGCTGGCTGTGCTCACTGCTCCTCGGTCTTCTTCTGGGCGTTGTGCTGTGTCCTTACATATAGTGTCTGGACATGCACATAGGCAAGTACTATGACCCGACGCTGTGCGAAGTCAGGTCACATCGCTGCACCAGCATGAGATGAGGGAGCAATGAGTGCAGGAAGAGAACACAGTCCGGAGGAGGAGAGGTAACTTGTTTTATTTATTTTACTGTCTGATCTGAGGTCTGATAAAGATTTGGGGTCTGATTGGGGAATCGGATCTGAGGGCTGATATAGATTTCGGGTCTGATTTGAGGGCTGATAAAGATTGAGGTGTCTGATCTGAGGTCTGATGAAGACTGGGGGTCTAATTTGAGGTCTCATGAAAAACATTTTTTTTTTCTTATTTTCTGCCTCTAAAACCTAGGTGCGTCTTATGGTCAAGTGCATCTAATAAAGTGAAAAATATGGTAATATCCCAGCAAATTTGGGACTGTTTGCAGCTCTGCAATGGGAGGTTGAACAAAAAACACAATTCCTTTATTATAGGGCACCTCCAATGATGTTGCCAGCTGGGTCCCGGAATACGGAAACCTTGTCTACAAGTTTAGCTCAGTAGTGGTGTGGATGCATTACGATCATGTTAAATCAACCTAACTACGGTTTTAGTAACATGACCCACGTCATAGGCTGATAAAAGTATGCACTCACCTGAAGATATTCCGATAATGGTTCAGAGGACCAGTGAGGGCTCCTGGTTGGGAAAACACATAAAGGTATGCCTCCATGTCCTCCTCCGTGAATCTGGATTTGTGCCTCCAGATTCCAGTGGATTCACTAGTGAACAGATCTTTAAGGATCTACAAAACCAAAGAGAGTACAAACACAATATCCAATCGCACGTGCAGACACAATCACATATGTGTTCTAGGCATATTTCAGCTAACTTTTAAAGTGCATCTCTCACCTACATACAGTGGAGGCAACCAGTATTCATGAGAATGCAGCCTATCAAGTCACTAGGAATCAGTGACCTCACTGAGCAGTTCATCATATTTAGGATCCATCATCAGTCTAGGTAAGTGACACTAAAACAGCATTAGGCCTATTCCTTTAACAGAATGAT
Source organism: Bufo bufo (assembly GCF_905171765.1). NCBI lineage: Eukaryota > Metazoa > Chordata > Amphibia > Anura > Bufonidae > Bufo > Bufo bufo. The sequence goes on from NC_053397.1 coordinate 54,201,295, forward strand.
TTTTCTTTTCATATCTGCAATGCTATTTATCATGTGTGCTGTGTAGCTAATGAGGGGTTACATTATCATAAATTATATTTGAGGCCACTTTCACATTAGCGTTTTTTGCGGATTCGTCATGGATCTGCAAAAACGCTTCTGTTACAATAATACAACTGCATGCATCCGTCATGAACGGATCCTGTTGTATTATGTCTTCTATAGCCATGACGGATCAGTCTTGAACACCATTGAAAGTCAATGGGGGACGGATCTGTTTTCTATTGTGTCAGAGAAAACGGATCCGTCCCCATTGACTTACATTGTGTGCCAGGACGGATCCGTCTTGCTCCGCACCACATGGCGGACAGAAAAACGCTGCACGCAGTGTTTTGGTGTCCGCCTCCAGAGCAGAATGGTGACTGAACGGAGGCAAACTGATGCATTCTGAGCGGATCCTTTTCCATTCAGAATGCATTAGGGCAAAACTGATCCGTTTTGGACCGCTTGTAAGAGCCCTGAATGGATCTCACAAACGGAAAGCCAAAACGCTAGTGTGAAAGTAGCCTTAATAGCATTCCGTTGCCAAAACCAAGACTGACTGGGAATGGTGCCGGAGAAATGTAGCGCAGAAGAAATGACCACATGTTAACGAAAGGGCAGGTTAAACCACAATTTTCTCTTGAAGGGGATCTGTCAGCAGATTTGTACCTATGACACTGGCTGACCTGTTACTTGTTAAAATTATGTTTTAATATATGCAAATGAGCCTCTAGGAGCAACAGGGGCGTCGCCATTACACCTACAGGCTCAGCTCTCTCTGTAACAGCCGCACCCTCTACACTTTGATGGACAGGGCCAGGTGTGATGAAGTTTTCACTGCCTGGCCCTGTCTATCAAAGTGCAGAGGGTGCGGCAGCTGCATAGAGAGCAGAGCCTCTAGGTGTAATGGCGACACCCCTGTTGCTCCTAGAGGCTCATTTGCATATTCTAAAACTTCATTTTTCTCAACAATGCGGGCACATATGAACATGGGACCATCACAGATGTCTTCAGCTGCCAAGCGCACATGTAACAGGTCAGCCAATATAATAGGTACAGATACCCTTTAACCTGTAGAGGACCCGCGCCGTACATGTGCGGCGCTGTGATCGGGCGGGTGCAGGAGATGTGCCCGCCTGATCTGCTGCATGCGTCGGCATCGGTGAAATCACTGATGCCGGCGCATTAACCCTTGATGAGCCACGGTCAGCGCTGACCGCGGCACATGCGATGTCCTTCTGGGAATCGGTGCTGCCATCAGGTCCCCGTGCTGCTATGACGGGGACCCAATGGCATGGAAGGCAGCACGATGCCTTCCTTAGGCATCGTGGCTGCCTTCCGGGAGAGCCTGTGAGATCCAGGCTTACAGCAGATGCTTGACAATACAGAAGTATTGTCATGCATTGTAAAGGGGATCAGACCCCCAAGAGTTGAAGTCCCAGAGTGGGACAAAAAATAAAGTGAAAAAAAAACATTCAAAAAATAAAGTTTCCCCCCCGAAAAATTCAAAGTTTCAAGTAAAAAAAAAAATTATATCTTTTGCCAAAATAAATGGAAAAAAAATGGAAAAAATAGGGGGAAAAATAAAAGTACACATATTGGGTATCGCCGCATCCATATCGACTGGCTCTATAAAACTATCACATGACCTAACCCCTCAGGTGAACATCGTCAAAAAAATAAAATAAAAACTGTGCTAAATAAACCATTTTTTGGTCACCTCACATCACTAAAAGTGCAACACCAAGCGATCAAAAAGGCGTATACCCCCAAAATAGTACCAATCTAACCGTCACCTCATCCCGCAAAAAATGAGCCCCTACCTAAGACAATCTCCCAAAAAATAAAAAAACTATGGCTCAGAATATGGAGACACTAAAACATAGTTTTTTTTGTTTCAAAAATGCTGTTATTGTGTAAAACTTAAGTAAATAAAAAAAGTATACGTATTAGGTATGCCTGCGTCCATAACAACCTGCTCTATAAAAATACCACATGAATTAACCCCTCAGGTGACCACCGTAAACAAAATAAAATAAAAACTGTGTAAAAAAAAAAGCAATTTAAAAAAAAGTTATTTTTTGTCACCTTACGTCACAAAAAGTGTAATAGCAAGCGATCAAAAAGTCATACGCACCCCAAAATAGTGCCAATCAAACCGTGATCTCATCCCGCAAAAATCATACCCTACCTAAGACAATCGCCCAAATATTGAAAAAACTATGGCTCTCAGACTATGGAGACACTAAAACATGATTTATTTTTTGTTTCAAAAATGAAATCATTGTGTAAAACTTACATAAATAAAAAAAAGTAGACATATTAGGTATCGCCGCGTACATAATAACCGGCTGTAAAAAAAATCTAACATGACCCAACCCCTCAGGTGAATACCGTAAAAAAGTCAAATAAAAACGGTGTCAAAAAAGCCATTTTTTGCCACCTTACACCACAAAAAGTGTAATAGCAAGCGATCAAAAAGTCATATGCACCCCAAAATAGTGCCCATCAAACCGTCATCTCATCCTGAAAAAAAATGAACCCCTAGACAAGACAGTCACCCAAAAAATAAATAAAACTACGGCTTTCAGGATGTGGAGACAATAATTTTTGGTATTTTGGCTTAGTTATATTTGGTATTGTCGCGTCCGTAACAACCTGCTCTATAAAAATACCACATGATCTAACCTGTCAGATGAATGTTGTAAATAACAAAAAATAAAAACGGTGCCAAAACAGCTATTTCTTGTTACCTTGCCTCACAAAAAGTGTAATATAGAGCAACCAAAAATCATATGTACCCTAAAATAGTACCAACAAAACTGCCACCTTATCCTGTAGTTTCCAAAATGGGGGTCACTTTTTTGGAGTTTCTACTCTAGGGGTGCATCAGGGGGGCTTCAAATGGAACATGGTGTCAAAAAAACAGTCCAGCAAAATCTGCCTTCCAAAAACCGTATGGCATTCCTTTCCTTCTGCGCCCTGACGTGTGCCCGTACAGCAGTTTACGACCATATATAGGGTGTTTCTGTAAACTACAGAATCAGGGCCATAAATATTGAGTTTTGTTTGGCTGTTAACCCTTGCTTTGTAACTGGAAAAAATTGATTAAAATGGAAAATCTGCCAAAAAAGTGAAATTCTGAAATTACATCTCCATTTTCCATTAATTCTTGTGGAACACCTAAAGGGTTAACAAAGTTTGTAAAATCAGTTTTGTATACCTTGAGGGGTGTAATTTCTAAAATGGGGTCACTTTTTTGGAGTTTCTATTCTAGGGGTGCATCAGGGGGTCTTCAAATGTGACATAGCTTAAAATTATCATAGTGAAATCTGCTTTCCAAAAACCACATGGCGTTCCTTTCCTTCTGTGCAATGCCGTGTGCCCGTACAGCAGTTTACGACCACATATGGGGTGTTTCTGTAAACTAAAGAATCAGGGCCATAAATATTGAGTTTTGTTTGGCTTTTAACCCTTGCTTTGTAACTTGAAAAAAATTATTAAAATGGAAAATCTGGCAAAAAAGTGAAATTCTAAAATTTCATCTCCATTTTCCATCAATTCTTGTGGAACACCTAAAGGGTTAACAAAGTTTTTAAAATCAGTTTTGAATACCTTGAGGGGTGTAGTTTCTAAAATGGGGTCATTTTTGGGTGGTTTCTATTATGTAAGCCTCACAAAGTGACTCCAGACCTGAACTGGTCCTTAAAAAGTGGGTTTTGGAAACTTCTAAGCCTTCTAACGTCCCCAAAAAATTTAATGGCATTCACAAAATGATTTAAACATGTAGTAGACATATGGGAAATGTACAGTAATAACTATTTTGGTCGGTATTACTATCTATTATAAAAGTAGAGAAATTGAAATCTGGAAATTTGCAAATTATCAATTTTTTTTGTAAATTTGGCATTTTTTTAATAATAAAAATATTTTTTTTTACTCAATTTTACCACTGTCATGAAGTACATTATGTGACGAGAAAACATTCTCAGAATGGCCTGGATAATTAAAAGCATTTTAAAGTTATCACCACATGAAGTGACACATGTCAGATTTGCAAAAAATGGCCTGGTCCTTAAAGGGAGTCTGTCACCACATTTGGGCATATTAGACTGATCAAATAGTGTTATATGTGCCACCCAGAACTTAAAAACGGTACCTTTGTTGTGGAAAACGGACTTTTCTTTTAGCCAAAAATGAACTTTGAACATTATGTTAATGAGCCCTCTCAAGTGCCCAGGGCGGCGTCTCAATCCTCCGAGCCCCAGGCAGCACCTCCTCAACGGCTCATAACCCCGCCCTCCGTGTGCCTCTGCCCGCCCGTTTACTCCCCTCCTCTGTCCTTTTCCACTGCAGCTGCGCGGTCAAATTCGTAGCGGGCGCATGCGCAATGCGATGCCCGCTCCTGGCAGGGCATCGCAATACCTACTGCGCATGCGCCCGCTATGAATTTGACCGCGCAGCTGCAGTGGAAAAGGACAGAGGAGGGGAGTAAACGGGCGGGCAGAGGCACACAGTGGGCGGGGTTATGAGCCGTTGAGGAGGTGCTGCCTGGGGCTCGGAGGATTGAGACGCCGCCCTGGGCACTTGAGAGGGCTCATTAACATAATGTTCAAAGTTCATTTTTGGCTAAAAGAAAAGTCCGTTTTCCACAACAAAGGTACCGTTTTTAAGTTCTGGGTGGCACATATAACACTATTTGATCAGTCTAATATGCCCAAATGTGGTAACAGACTCCCTTTAAGGTGAAAAATGGCAGGGTCCTGAAGTGGTTAAAGAGCTACGCACAATACTTGTAGCATTTCTTTGGGCCGAAACTTAGTGTGGTGGAGGTAACCAGCTATGAGGTAACTCAATGTATATACCGACTGATGTCATTTGTGAATGTATGAAAATAAGTGGATTGAACAAAAAAAAGAATGTTTAGTAAGAGAAAATTGTGGTTTAACCTGCCTTTTCACCAACATGAGGGCATTGCAAGCATTGTGGGCTTGAACGACAGCAAAAGAAATAACCCCTAAAATTTTACTACGGTCAGTAAATTTGGAAGATCATTTCCTCAAATTAAAATAAAACATATCACTATTAAGTGGTTCATTGTGCTTTTTCATTTTAAAGAGGACCTGTCACCTCTCCTGACATGCCTGTTTAATAGCTTCATGCATCCCCCATGTAATAACAATTCTGGAGCCTCTATTCTTGTGCCATTCCTTTATTATTTCTGCTAGAATTTAGGAATTAATTTCGAGCAGTCTGCAGTAAGGGTACAGAGGGGTGGTTGGGGGTGTGTACCTGCACAGACTCACTCTATCCAATCAGTGCTGTAATTTTCAGACTGTGCAGTTACACCCCCAAATTGTTACCACCCCTCTGTATCCTTACTGCAGACTGCTAGTAGAAATAATAAAGGAATAGCACAAAATAGAGTCATAAGAATAGATGCTCCAGAATTGTTATTACATGGGGGATGCAAGTAGTTATTAAAACAGGCATGTCTGGAGTGGTTAAAGGTCCTCTTTAACAACTTTTTTGCTAGGTGGAGATAGGGACATCATAAAAGGGGGACCCCAGCTCAGGACCTCCTGCCATGACCCATAGCAGAGAGCCATTAACTGCACACTATCTGACACTGGCAACAGTGATTGGATAGTGTCAGATTGTGCAGGTAACACCCATCTGTACCTTCACTGCAAAACGCTAGAGATTCATTCGGAACTTCGGGATGGAATAATAAAGGAATGGCACAACATACTAGATGCTCCAGAATTGTTTTTACATGGGAGATGCAAGTAGTCACTAGCACAGACACGTCAGGAGAGGTGACAGGTCCACTTCAAAGCAAATCCAGCACCATGCAAAATTCAGTCCAATCTGTGTGCAGCAGGTTTTAGCACAGAAGAATTCCCCATGTACTAAAAATTCTGGAGCATCTATTCTTATGACTATGTTGTGCCATTCCTCTGTTATTTCTAATCGAAGTTTATGAATGAATTGGCAGAAGCTTGCAGTAAAGGTACAGATGGGTGTTACCAGTCGCTGATGTGTCCCTGCACAGTCTGACACCAGCAGCACTGATTGGACAGAGTCAGACACACCCAACAGTACTTTTACTGCAGACTGCTGCCAATTTTTTGGTAAACTTCTAGCAGGAATAATACGGGAATGGCCCAGCACAGAGTCATAAAAATAGATGCTCCAGAATAGTTATGCAAGTAGTTACTAACACATGTCAGGAGAGGTGACAGGTCCTCTTTAAGAGGATTTTGGGACTGTTGTCCAGTGCTGAGATGTGTAATAATGGTGCAAGGGAAGTATCATTATATAAGTTTACATTCACTACCCTAGAAAAGTTGGGTGCAAGCCATATGAGAGCTGTAAGATCAGATACTGCTAAGAAATGAACTGATAGTTTTCTTAACAACCTGACTACATTTACGGTAGTATTTTTTTTATTTTAGGAAGAAATAAACTTAACGTGCACCAGCCATCTGGCACTTGCTCATCCTGTGCTATGTAAAATAATTAGGACACATAGATAAAACTGATTGGAAAAAAAAAGCATTCTTTGTTCTTGCTAGGTTTTTGGAATTACAAAAGCCTTATATTAAACTATATTTTACATAAGTAGTAATAGAGTAATGAGCGAGCACTCATACACTTGGCAACCAAATTGACATGTGCAGAAAATATTTATTATATCCCCATAAAATACAAGTAATAAAATTTATAAGAACAATGTAGCAATAATATACAACATTACAGTCACATATATTGTGGTAGATATGATCAACACTATATTCATATGACTCAATAGTGTCGATAAATTCAATAATATATATCACACCAAGAAACTTCAAGTATATGCTGTTATTTGGGAAGAGGGGGTATTATCTTCTAGCGCTCTATCCCAATTTGGGAAACTGAATGTCACTGAAAATGTTGTAGGTGTATTCACTGGGAGCGCAATATGTTCATAAAGTGTCCACAGGAATCCTGATAATGTGAAAAGTCTCTTATAGCATATCCTTTTAAGCTCGATATGAACTTTGGATTGGAGAAAACTTTAAATCGATGTTTGGCTTACCGTCTAGCGTCTGCTGTCTCCCTATTGCTTCAATGGAGCTTTAAATATTTGCCAGCTTATTCAGTCGCTCTTTACAGCAAGCTGGTTTAATTTCGCAGGAGTTCCAAAGATCGCAGGAGTTGCCACTCTGTTCCGCAATTTTCTTTGGTGCAGCTTTCGACGATAAGAATAGTTAATCCTTTACTGTAGAGATTTTCTTCTGTATGGCCATACAGTATTATCGGAGGCTTTTCAATGCAGGTACATCACTTGTTTCACCATACGCGTTACGGGTAGATTCACTCTCCCTTCCTCAGTGGTCAAGTGTCTGCCTGCTCTGCCTCCATTTTTATCCATTCCTTTGATTGCTTCCCAAATCTCGGACACCTGTTGTTCATGCTACTCCCAGTTTGCAAGGGAATCCTCCCACATAATCAAGGGATAATTCTATACAGCCTTGATTTTTTAAAAAAATAAATAATTTTTATTTATTTTTTTTCCCTCTTGCAGTTTCCATACGTTTTTTATGCGTTTTTTTGGGGACACATGCGTTTTTTGGCCCAGATGTCCCAATTGGTGTGATATATCATTATGTGAAATATAAACTTGATATCTGATTGCCAACACTTATAAAATGACTTTTTATAATAAAATATTATTAAACAAATTTTCAAGATTAAAATATCAAGGGAGACCCCCTTGAGAGATTTGAGTTGGAGCTCAGGAGATACAGTATGGACGGATTGGATAATGGTACGATATCACAGCAGGAACTGGATTTCATTTTGGGCACACAGAGGAGGCTACCATGCTTCTACTGTCTGCCCAAAGTGCACAAAAATCCGAATGATCCCCCAGGACGCCCTATCGTCTCAGGGATTGGATCTATCACATCCAACCTGTCCAAATATATAGACGTACAGTTACAGCCAATAGTCAAGAAAACCAATTCCTATATTAAAGATACGACCCAAATCATACAGATTCTGGAAAACTTAGATGTCCAGTCTGGATGGATTATGGGTACACTTGATGTTCAGTCACTTTATACTGTGATTGAACATCAGCAAGGAATTGATGCTGTAAAAATGCAATTAATAAGAGATGGCTCGTATGGAGCAATAAAAAAAGAGTTTATAACGAAAGGAATAGAGTATATCCTGAGCCACAACTACTTCTTTTTTGAGGGGGAATTCTTCCTGCAGAAGTGGGGTACCGCCATGGGGACCAGATTCGCCCCCAGCTATGCTAATTTGTTCTTGGCTGAGTGGGAGTACAACCTCATCAAGCCAAGGCTGGGGACGGATCTGGCCCTGTGGCGCCGTTATATAGATGATGTGATCTTCATCTGGAAAAAGAGTAAAGAAGAATTGGAAAAATTCCTAGAAACAATCAATATTAATAATTTAAATCTGGTCTTTACCTCAAACATACAGGAGAGCACCGAATTCTTGGATTTATTAATCACACAATCTGATAATAAATATATATGTGAGACATTTTGTAAATCCACAGCTAGAAATAGTTATATCGATTTTTCTAGCTGTCATCTGCCGAAATGTCTGACAAATGTTCCCTCTGGTCAGTTCCGTAGGATTAAGCGGAACTGCACAGAGGGACATACTTTTGAGATGGAAGCCATTGAGATGAAAAGACAATTTATTGAGAAGGAATATCCTGAAAACTTAGTGGAGGAGTCACTCAACCAAATTAGGAAATTAGATAGAAGAGAGTTCTTTAATAAGGAGGACAATAAAGATAAAAATGAGATGGATAATGAGGAAGATAAAACACAAAATAAAGAAGCCATGAGAGTTGTTCTTCCATTTAATGAGAATTATAGGAAGATTCAGAAAATTATTAAAACCCATTGGCACCATGTGTTGAATGACCAAATAATTTTTTTTTTTTTTTTTTAAATCAAGGCTGTATAGAATTATCCCTTGATTATGTGGGAGGATTCCCTTGCAAACTGGGAGTAGCATGAACAACAGGTGTCCGAGATTTGGGAAGCAATCAAAGAAATGGATAAAAATGGAGGCAGAGCAGGCAGACACTTGACCACTGAGGAAGGGAGAGTGAATCTACCCGTAACGCGTATGGTGAAACAAGTGATGTACCTGCATTGAAAAGCCTCCGATAATATTGTATGGCCATACAGAAGAAAATCTCTACAGTAAAGGATTAACTATTCTTATCGTCGAAAGCTGCACCAAAGGAAATTGCGGAACAGAGTGGCAACTCCCGCGATCTTTGGAACTCCTGCGAAATTAAACCAGCTTGCTGTATAGAGCGACTGAATAAGCTGGCAAATATTTAAAGCTCCATTGAAGCAATAGGGAGACAGCAGACGCTAGACGGTAAGCCAAACATCAATTTAAAGTTTTCTCCAATCCAAAGCTCATATCGAGCTTAAAAGGATATGCTATAAGAGACTTTTCACATTATCAGGATTCCTGTGGACACTTTATGAACATATTGCGCTCCCAGTGAATACACCTACAGCATTTTCAGTGACATTCAGTTTCCCAAATTGGGATAGAGCGCTAGAAGATAATACCCCCTCTTTCCCAAATAACAGCATATACTTGAAGTTTCTTGGTGTGATATATATTATTGAATTTATCGACACTATTGAGTCATATGAATATAGTGTTGATCATATCTACCACAATATATGTGACTGTAATGTTGTATATTATTGCTACATTGTTCTTATAAATTTTATTACTTGTATTTTATGGGGATATAATAAATATTTTCTGCACATGTCAATTTGGTTGCCAAGTGTATGAGTGCTCGCTCATTACTCTATTACTACATTTGCCTTTAAGAGAGGGTGGGGTGATTCCCTCTATATGAGCTTGCAGCACCATACCTTAACTACTTGCTAGTGAGCCACCACAACCTACCACTATATTTTACATAAGGTGTTTCATTTGTGTGAATTAAAGTGGTTTCCGATCAGAACATTTATAGCATATCGGTAGGATATATCACAAATGTCAGATAGGTGTCCTCCTTCTCCTTGACCTGTCCTCTGCCTTTGACACTGTCGACCACTCCCTTCTGTTGCAAACTCTCTTATCTCTCGGCATCACTGACCTGGCCCTCTCCTGGATCACATTATATCTCACAGACCGGACGTTTAGCATCTCCCACTCCCGCACCACCTCCTCGTCTCATTCCCTCTCTGTTGGTGTCCCGCAAGGCTCTGTCCTAGGACCCCTGCTCTTCTCTATCTACACTTTTGGCCTGGGACATCTCATAGAGTCCCATGGCTTTCGGTATTACTCTTGTGCTGACGACACACAAATCTACCTCTCTGGTCCAGACATCACCACCTTATTATCCAGAATCCCACAATGTCTATCTTCTATATCATCCTTCTTCTCCTCTCGCTTTCTAAAACTTAACATGGATAAAACAGAATTCATCATCTTTCCCCCATCTTGCTCAACTCCCCTAACAGACCTATCTATCACGATCAATGGCTGCACACTCTCCCCGGTCAACCAAGTCTGCTGCCTTGGAGTGACCTTGGAATCTGCCCTCTCCTTCCGACCGCACATCCAAGCCCTTTTCACCACCTGTCGCCTCCAACTCAAAAAAATCTCCCGCATCTGCGCTTTCCTTAACTTTGAATCAGCGAAAATGCTTGCACATGCCCTCATCATCTCCCGCCTAGACTACTGCAACATTCTCCTCCGTGGCCTTCCATCTAGCACTCTTGCACCCCTCCAATCTATCCTCAACCCTGCTGCCCGACTAATCCACCTCTCACCCTGTTACTCCTCTGCCTCTCCCCTCTGCCAATCCCTTCACTGGCTCGCCATTGCCCAGCGAATTCAGTTCAAAATACTAACAAATAGTCCACAACCTGTCCCCTCCGTACATCTCTGAGCTACTTTCCCAATACATCCCCACATGCAATCTCCTCACAAGACCTCCTTCTCTCCTCACCTCTTCCCACAATCGCCTCCAAGATTTCTCCCGTGCATCCCCCACACTCTGGAACTCGCTACCCCAACATATCAGACTCTCACCTACAGTGGAATCCTTCAAAAGAAACCTGAAAACCCTCCTCTTCAGACAGGCCTACATCCAGTGACCCTGCCGCCTCTATACCACCATGACCAACTTCACCCTCACCTACTGTGTCATGTGGGACGCCGATCCTGAGCGTGGAATACACCGCATAACAGAGGACAATCTTCGGGGTCAGGTGAGTAGCTGTACTACAGGTGGGACGAGACAGCTAAATAACTAACAAACCAATAACATTATGTCAAAATAAGTGACACTAACGATCTATAGAGAGACATAGAAATATAGAAAATATGTGGATAGCTCACCACCCTCCTCAGTATGGTAGGGGTGCTCTAGCCGATGGACTGCTCACTCAGTCAGTACAAGAAATATGCATAAACTAGAAAAGACGGCTGGCACTCGCTACGTGGTTGCACATCAAACAACAGTTTATTGATAATTACCCGCTAGTTCAATCATATACATTAGCAGAAATATATACACTTTAACGTTAAAATACCTATATTAAAAGAACCCCTAAAAAATAAATAATAAAAATTCAATGGCACTGGACTGATAGTGTCATGAACCGCACCAAAATGAAGTTGTTTGAGACAGTATAATGTTTCTTTGCCAATTGGCAATAAGTGTCCAATCCGGTGTACTGTCTCTTTAATTGAGGAAATATAGCCAAGTCCGCAAGTTGTTTTAGTTGTTGGGGGATATCAACTCCCTCTATAGCTTTATCATCAATAATTCTTGTATTGCTGGATATTGCAGCCTTCAGTAGTTGGATATATGGTAAATTCACATAGAAATAATATCTTACCAACATACACGCCACTCTGGCCGTCTGATTCAGCCGCGTTGTTCCACTGCTCGCTCTCGGCGTCTCCGCTCTCTGGCGTCTGTCACGTGGTACCCCAGAGATATCGCGGGACTTGGGAGTTTGAGTATGGTAGTCTTAGTCCGATACTCCTGTGAGAGCTGTAGGTCGGATGAAGAAATGGAGCGCTCCACTTTGTAAAAAATACTTCAACTTTCATCCATCGTCTCCAGAAACTTGATTTTGACAGGGATATAACGCTAAACGCGTTTCGAGGACTTCAGTCCTCTTCCTCAGTAGCTATATCCCTGTTCTTGAGTCCCCTCCTTTTATACCCTCATGGGTAATCTATAAAAACTGGGCTGGAATCACTTCTTCTTAGCATGCGATTTTTGGTGCGTTTTTGGTGCGGTTTAAAAAACGCATCTGCGTTTATTATGGCATAGAGACCGCCACCTCTCAATTAGTATTAGTATGTCCAGACCATGATCCAAATCATATGTGTCATGTCATAAAATCAATAAACAACAATATATAAAATTTAATATAAAATACCATAAGATAAGCCAGGAGATCAGAAATATTAATAAATAGATAAGAATCAAATAATGCTATAATTAATAAAAACTACTATATATCCAAGGGCCTCATCCTCTACATATTATATTGATGTCTGTCCTCCAATCGTGGTGTTTGTACTGGAGGAAGTTGTAGGTAGCGGCGTGCCTGTCGGCAAGAGGGGACCCCAGCACCGATAAACGGCCAAGCATGGGATCCCCAGTTGACAGAGAGGCACACCGCCTAATCTATAGGAAGCCAAAGATTTCCAGTTCGGCATTTAAGCCAACTGGCATCAGGCTCCCAAAGTTGTAGATTTGCTTGGTTTCTGCCCTAGACATCCGCTCGATATGGTTTCCACCTCTCCAGTGTCTATCGATTTTTTCTAAAGCTACAAAGGACAGACCTGTAGGGTCTTGTCCATGAGCCTCTTTAAAGTGCCTTGAGAGTGAGTGTTTCTCATAACCTTTTTTGATATTGGAAATATGTTCCGATATCCTCACTCTCAAGGTCCTTTTAGTCCGTCCAATGTATTGTCTTGAGCACGGGCATTGTACTAAATAAATAACACTCACAGAATTGCATGTGAGAAATTGCTCAATCTCCCACACAAAAGCATTTTGTGTGGAAGACACCCTCTTAGTATTCCTTGGAATTTTTGTGATTTTGCAGCAAATACACTGTCCACATTTAAAAAAGCCTTTCAAATTAGTGAGTCTACCAGTATTTGATGTCACTATCTTTTTAGTTTTAATCGATGGGGCTACTTTTATCCCTAAATTGGCCGCCCTTGTATATATGATTTGTGGTCTGGCTGGTATTAGCCTGCCCATTATTTTATCCTGTAGCAAATGGTGCCAATGCCGTTTAATTATTTCTTCCACCTTCCTTCTCTGTGTCGTATAAGGAAGGATAATCCTGAACTGGGAGTCTGTGTCACTTTGTTCAGCTGTTTTTACAGTCAATAAGGAGTTCCTCGGTAATTTTCTCACTTTTTCCAGTGATCCTTCTAATATATTAGAAGGATCACTGGAAAAAGTGAGAAAATTACCGAGGAACTCCTTATTAACTGTAAAAACAGCTGAACAAAGTGACACAGACTCCCAGTTCAGGATTATCCTTCCTTATACGACACAGAGAAGGAAGGTGGAAGAAATAATTAAACGGCATTGGCACCATTTGCTACAGGATAAAATAATGGGCAGGCTAATACCAGCCAGACCACAAATCATATATACAAGGGCGGCCAATTTAGGGATAAAAGTAGCCCCATCGATTAAAACTAAAAAGATAGTGACATCAAATACTGGTAGACTCACTAATTTGAAAGGCTTTTTTAAATGTGGACAGTGTATTTGCTGCAAAATCACAAAAATTCCAAGGAATACTAAGAGGGTGTCTTCCACACAAAATGCTTTTGTGTGGGAGATTGAGCAATTTCTCACATGCAATTCTGTGAGTGTTATTTATTTAGTACAATGCCCGTGCTCAAGACAATACATTGGACGGACTAAAAGGACCTTGAGAGTGAGGATATCGGAACATATTTCCAATATCAAAAAAGGTTATGAGAAACACTCACTCTCAAGGCACTTTAAAGAGGCTCATGGACAAGACCCTACAGGTCTGTCCTTTGTAGCTTTAGAAAAAATCGATAGACACTGGAGAGGTGGAAACCATATCGAGCGGATGTCTAGGGCAGAAACCAAGCAAATCTACAACTTTGGGAGCCTGATGCCAGTTGGCTTAAATGCCGAACTGGAAATCTTTGGCTTCCTATAGATTAGGCGGTGTGCCTCTCTGTCAACTGGGGATCCCATGCTTGGCCGTTTATCGGTGCTGGGGTCCCCTCTTGCCGACAGGCACGCCGCTACCTACAACTTCCTCCAGTACAAACACCACGATTGGAGGACAGACATCAATATAATATGTAGAGGATGAGGCCCTTGGATATATAGTAGTTTTTATTAATTATAGCATTATTTGATTCTTATCTATTTATTAATATTTCTGATCTCCTGGCTTATCTTATGGTATTTTATATTAAATTTTATATATTGTTGTTTATTGATTTTATGACATGACACATATGATTTGGATCATGGTCTGGACATACTAATACTAATTGAGAGGTGGCGGTCTCTATGCCATAATAAACGCAGATGCGTTTTTTACACCGCACCAAAAACGCACCAAAAATCGCATGCTAAGAAGAAGTGATTCCAGCCCAGTTTTTATAGATTACCCATGAGGGTATAAAAGGAGGGGACTCAAGAACAGGGATATAGCTACTGAGGAAGAGGACTGAAGTCCTCGAAACGCGTTTAGCGTTATATCCCTGTCAAAATCAAGTTTCTGGAGACGATGGATGAAAGTTGAAGTATTTTTTACAAAGTGGAGCGCTCCATTTCTTCATCCGACCTACAGCTCTCACAGGAGTATCGGACTAAGACTACCATACTCAAACTCCCAAGTCCCGCGATATCTCTGGGGTACCACGTGACAGACGCCAGAGAGCGGAGACGCCGAGAGCCAGCAGTGGAACAACGCGGCTGAATCAGACGGCCAGAGTGGCGTGTATGTTGGTAAGATATTATTTCTATGTGAATTTACCATATATCCAACTACTGAAGGCTGCAATATCCAGCAATACAAGAATTATTGATGATAAAGCTATAGAGGGAGTTGATATCCCCCAACAACTAAAACAACTTGCGGACTTGGCTATATTTCCTCAATTAAAGAGACAGTACACCGGATTGGACACTTATTGCCAATTGGCAAAGAAACATTATACTGTCTCAAACAACTTCATTTTGGTGCGGTTCATGACACTATCAGTCCAGTGCCATTGAATTTTTATTATTTATTTTTTAGGGGTTCTTTTAATATAGGTATTTTAACGTTAAAGTGTATATATTTCTGCTAATGTATATGATTGAACTAGCGGGTAATTATCAATAAACTGTTGTTTGATGTGCAACCACGTAGCGAGTGCCAGCCGTCTTTTCTAGTTTATAGAGAGACATACCCATTGGAAATACTTTACTAATAACCAACACAGATTTGGATACGAACTCTTTCCAAGTGTCAGACTCGACACTACTTTAACGGCTTATAACTCAACGGTATATAAAGCTATGGTCACAATATTGAATTGACTGACAAATACTTGGCAACCTGAATCATTGCCAGTAAAACTATATACCATATGTCATCAATAGGAGTACAAGCCCTACAGTATACCTTGACGGATATTGACGCAATTTTGAACAACTTTTGAATAACCATATTAACAACTACATGTGTTATTATCAATGAATCGTCTTTTAATACATCCCTAAGCCATTAGCCTGTCTAATATCATTAACCGATGCAATATCAGTACTGAAACAACCAGGATTACGACATCCACAGACCCAGTGCTACTGCTTCTACATTTTACCTTTTACGTTTTATGTCATACGCTTCATGTTTGATGTTTTATGTCTTATGTTTTATACCTACATTTTATGATTTTTTTTAATGATATTTGATATTTACTATTTTTTGAAAATAAATGCTATTAGCCTAACGTATGAAACACAGATGGTGAGTGCCTGCTATTCAGTTATATAAGGATTTGTCTTAAGGAAGTGACCAGGTGAATCACTTTTTAAGCAGAGCACCATTACCACAGTGATAGGAGGGGTGAGCCACTATAAACAAAAGTAAGTTTGTCCTCTATGCCTACCTGCCCAGTCAGCCCATGTAGAGGGGCCATCACCATGACTTTCACATCAAAAGATCTTGGAGTATCAGGTATTGCTTACCAGGCCTTTTTTTCTGGCGGAACGCCCCGGAACGGCGTTCCGCCACCCATTTTCTGCCGACTCGCCCCGCCCCCCTTTAGTTACTGCAGGGCAGTTTCTTGGGGCGGGCGGGCGGGCCGGGCAGCTGCCCGGGGCACTGTCAGAAGGGGGGCGCCGGCAGGGCACATCTCCAAAGTCACCTCATCTGTATCGCCGTCCTCAGGACGGCAATACAAATGTCTGTAATGCGGCAGGGCAGGGAGAGGTGTGTCCCCTCCCTGTTCCTCTGATAGGCTGCCAGCACTAGGCTGGCAGCCTATCAGAGGCCGGTGCAGGTGGCGCGATGACGTCATCGCGCCGCCTGAGCCAGCGAGGGACACAGGCCGGAAGATGCCTGCATCGCATCCTGGAGGAGGTAAGTAAGTATAAGTTTATTTTTTATTTTTTTATATGTAAAAATGACAATTCTGGCACATAAGGGGGGCTGCTGGGCTGGCACAGACATAAGGGGGGCTGCTGGGCTGGCACAGACATAAGGGGGGCTGCTGGCACATAAGGGGGGATACTGGCTACTGGCACATAAGGGGGGCTGCTGGCACATAAGGGGGGCTTCTGGCACAGACATAAGGGGGGCTGCTGGCACAGACATAAGGGGGGCTGCTGGCACAGACATAAGGGGGGCTGCTGGCACATAAGGAGGGCTACTGGCTACTGGCACATAAGGGGGGCTGCTGGCACAGACATAAGGGGGGCTGCTGGGCTGGAACAGACATAAGGAGGGCTGCTGGCACATAAGGGGGGCTACTGGCACATAAGGGGGGCTGCTGGCACATAAGGGGGGCTGCTGGCCTGGAACAGACATAATGGGGGCTGCTGGCACATAAGGGGGGCTACTGGCTCATAAGGGGGGCTACTGGCATATAAGGGATAAGGGGGGCTACTGGCACATAAGGGGGCTACTGGCACATAAGTGGGGCTACTGGCACATGATAGGGGGGCTACTGGCACTTGATAGGGGGGCTACTGGCACTTGATAGGGGGGCTACTGGCACTTATTACTGGCACATTATTGGGTGGCACTATAGGGACATCTACAGAGGCTAAAAAGAAGGGGTATTTTATATGGGGGCTCTGTATAGGGGCATTTTATACTGGGAGGGAAGGAAGGGGCCAGGCCAGGCTGCGCTGCCCATGTGTGGACTAGAGCGGCAGCGTCCGCGTGCACTGGCAGCCTGGCTGTCACGACCGTCACTGGCAATTTTACTTGCATCCCTGTTCTCTAAAGGGGCGGTCCTAGGGGCACTAGGGGTGGGTAGGGGCATGGCCAGGGGAGGGGGGGTGAGTTCCACCACCTTTTCTCTGAGAAAAAAAGCCCTGTTGCTTACAGATGCTAAAGGTGTAATTAGATGAACCAATGTTCATCCAGATCATCGGGAACGACCGTTGCTGCGAGCGCTAGTTACTGATAATCTGGCTATCTAAATGTGCCGCTGATCACCCGATGAATGAGTGAAATGCTCGTTCATTGGGTGATCCTGACATTCATGCAGGCACCACCGGTCATGGCTTCTGGACAGCCGATCATGCGGTCTAAACAGAAATCTGCTGCCCAGAAACAATGATTCTGTATGGGGACGAGAGATCGCAATAGCCAATCGGTGCATGTAAATGCAGAGGTCTCCTTCACTGAGTGAGCAGCGGACTTTCGAGAAGGAATGCATCCTTCCCAACAATCGTCCGCTCCATCGGCCCATCTCAACTCACCGTACATGCCTTAAATAGGGCAGTGGACAAAGGCAACAAAATGCAATGTGAAAATAAGGTAAACTGTAGGATATCATAAAATGCAAGGGGTGTAAAGGACCCAAGCATTGGTCATAAGGGGGACTTAGAAGAACAAGGAGAAGACAGGTCAAAAGAAGAGATGGAGAGACCTGAAGTGTCCGAAGTGTCCATGACTTTAAATAATTGTTACTATTTATATTAAGGATTATATTGTAATTTTTTATCAAGTTGAATAATTGAAATTGTTGTTTATAAATACAGAATTGTCTCTCTACATGCATTTCATCCTTTCTGGTTCCATCTCATTTGTTGCACCTAATCTTTGGAACAGAGCCAGTAAGAGGGTGGACAATACACATTATACTCACATATCTAATAACTCTTACACGTTTCCAGTAAATCAATACAACTACAAAGCTATGAGTCATGCAGCGGTTTTCCATTTCCAATATGATAAACATTTAACCATGAAAAGGGAATGTAACGAGGCAATGTTATGCCCAGAGCACATTATGTATCGGATATATGAGCTGTAAAATGGATATGGAAAGGCTGGCTGCTGTAAACGCCTCTGTAGATATTTGGATTAATAGCATTTTCAGTGGTATCTCTAATGACATCTGTAATGTAAGAGTCCGGGTCAGCTCACCTTGTAGTCATTTACAGTATACATGAGTTCAGGGAACCAAGGCATTTGGAAAAAGAAGTAGTAACCGGATTTAATCAATTGTGAAGGGTGTTGTAGAATATATTCTGAAACAAAAATGCCCATGAATTATTTCTTACACCTCTGCTAAGTAGTTTTTATACAGTACAGAAAAATGCGTGGAAACTTGCACTTTACATTAGGCAAAGGGATCAATCACAATGTAATATCACAATGTGCAATGTTGTGTTATATTCGCTGCATTCTCATATGTTCAAATGTAAATGAGAGAACCTGTCACCAGGTTTTTGTGCATAGAGCTGGGACCATGGGCTGCTAGATGGCCACTAGCTCATCTGCAATACCCAGTCCCCACAGCTCTCTGCGCTTTTATTGTGTTAAAAAACAGTTTTGACGCTCTGTGACGTCAGCCAGCAAGGAGGAGATTCGGAGGACGTGGGGCGTTGCTGGGCTCCTTTCCGCTTGACTCATCTCCGGATACAGGACTCATATCAGGTCATTTGCATATGGATCAAAACTGTTTTTTAACACAATAAAAGCGCACAGAGCTGTGGGGACTGGGTATTGCAGATGAGCTAGTGGCCATCTAGCAGCCCATGTCCCCAGCTCTATGCACAAAATCCTGGTGACAGGTTCCCTTTAAAGGGGGTCTGTCACCATCTCTGTAGTGCTCTCTCTGAGGGCAGTATAAGGTACTAACAAACATGCTGATTCCAGCGCTGCCTTTTTTGTATGTGTACATAAAATATTTTTTAAGAAATTTACTCTTAAAGAGCAGCAGCGCTGTAATCCTGCTTTGAGGAAGCAGTCCTAATGTTCATGAGCTGTGGGGATAGCTCCGCCCAGTCCAGCGGGATAGATCCACCCAGCCCCGCCCTCCTTCCAAATGATTGACACCACTCTCTATTACTGTGAATACAGGGACCAGTGTCAATCACTGGCAGGAGGGTGGGGCTGGGCATAGCTATGGATATCAGGACATAAAAACTTCTTAAAGGGGTTGTCTCATCTCAGACATTGGCAGCATATTGCTAGGATATGCCCCCAATGTTTGATAGGTGCAGTTCCCACCTCTGGGACCCACACCTATCTTTAGAACAAAGCCCAAAAAGTGCCAGTGGGCACTTTTTGGGCACCGTGCATGTGCGGCCGCCATCCATTCATTCTATGGGAGCGCCGAAAATAGCCGGCTATTTTCGGCAGTCCCATTGAAATGAATGGGAAGCACGGCCACTGCTCTATTCGGTTCTATGGGGCTGACAGAGATATGGCACTCCCCTAGGAATGAATGGAGGACAGCCGCGCATGTGTGGTGTGCCCTCCGGCACTTTGTGGGCTCCGTTCTAAAGCGATATTCCCCCAATGTCTCAGGTGAGACAACCCCTTTAATGTACATGTACAAGAGAGGCAGTGCTGAAATCACTGTGCCTGTCAGTACCTTATGCTGGCCTCAGAGGCCAGTATAATGGTGGTGACACATTCCCTTTAAGGCCTCATGCACACGACCGTTGTGTGCATCCGTGGCCGTTGTGCCGTTTTCCGTTTTTTTTCGTGGACCCATTGACTTTCAATGGGTTCGTGGAAAAATCGGAAAATGCACTGTTTTGCAGCCGAGACCGTGATCCGTGTATCCTGTTCATCAAAAAAATATGACCTGTCCTATTTTTTTGACGGACAACGGTTCACGGACCCATTCAAGTCAATGGGTCCGTGAAAGAACACGGATGCACACAAGATTGGCATCCGTGTCCGTGATCCGTGGCCGTAGGTTACTTCGTGAAAACTCAGATCCGACAGTATATTCTAACACAGAGGCGTTCCCATGGTGATGGGGACGCTTCAGGTTAGAATATACTAAAATAACTGTGTACATGACTGCCCCTGCTGCCTGGCAGGTGCTGCCAGGCAGCAGGGGGCAGGCCCCCCCCCCCCTGTAGTTAACACATTGGTGGCCAGTGCGGCCGGCCCCCTCTCCCTCCCCTGTAGTTAACTCGTTGGTGGCCAGTGGGCCCCCCCTCCCTCCCCTGTAGTTAACTCTTTGTTGTCCAGTGCGGCCGGCCCCCCTCCCTCCCCTGTAGTTAACTCGTTGGTGGCCAGTGGGCCCTCCCCCCTCCCTCCCCCTCCTAATTAAAATCTCCCCCCCTATCATTGGTGGCAGCGGAGAGTACCGATCGGAGTCCCAGTTTAATCGCTGGGGCTCCGATCGGTAACCATGGCAACCAGGATGCTACTGCAGTCCCGGTTGCCATGGTTACTTAGCAATTTGTAGAAGCATTATACTTACCTGCGAGGCTGCGCCGCACAGACCTGTCACTTACCAGTAGGAGGAGCTCCCGGCCGGACACAGACATCGCAGCTCGTAGGTAAGTATGATGCTTCTACAAATTGCTAAGTAACCATGGCAACCGGGACTGCAGTAGCGTCCTGGTTGCCATGGTTACCGATCGGAGCCCCAGCAATTAAACTGGGACTCCGATCGGTACTCTCCGCTGCCACCAATGATAGGGGGAAGATTTTAATTAGGAGGGGGAGGGAGGGCCCACTGGCCACCAACGAGTTAACTACAGGGGAGGGGGGGCCGGCCGCACTGGACAACAAAGAGTTAACTACAGGGGAGGGAGGGGGGGCCCACTGGCCACCAACGAGTTAACTACAGGGGAGGGGGGGGGGCGGCCGCACTGGACAACAAAGAGTTTACTACAGGGGAGGGAGGGGGGGTCAACTGGCCACCAATGAGTTAACTACAGGGGAGGGAGGGGGGCCAACTGGCCACCAATGAGTTAACTACAGGGGAGGGAGGGGGGCCGGCCGCACTGGACAACAAAGAGTTAACTACAGGGGGGGAGGGGGGCCGGCCGCACTGGCCACCAATGAGTTAAAAACAGGGGGGGGGGGTCTGCCCCCTGCTGCCTGGCAGCACCTGCCAGGCAGCAGGGGGCAGTCATGTACACAGTTCTTTTAGTATATTCTAACCTGAAGCGTCCCCATCACCATGGGAACACCTCTGTGTTAGAATATACTGTCGGATTTGAGTTTCACAATCTAACTCATATCCGACAGTATATTCTAACATAGAGGCGTTCCCATGGTGATGGGGACGCTTCAAGTTAAAATATACCATCGGATTGGAGAAAACTCCGATCCGATGGTATAAAAGGGACTCCTGACTTTACATTGAAAGTCAATGGGGGACGGATCCGTTTGCAATTGCACCATATTGTGTCAACGTCAAACGGATCCGTCCCCATTGACTTGCATTGTAATTCAGGACGGATCCGTTTGGCTCCGCACGGCCAGGCTGACACCAAAACGACTTTTTTTTCATGTCCGTGGATCCTCCAAAAATCAAGGAAGACCCACGGACGAAAAAACGGTCACGGATCACGGACCTACGGACCCCGTTTTTGCGGACCGTAAAAAAAAAACGGTCGTGTGCATGAGGCCGGGGTTGTCCAGTGAAATTTTAATAAATATCAATCTCTGTACAAAGAATAAAAATCTAAATGAATATTAAAAAAAATGCAAGTTTCTAATATACTTAACAGGAGAAATGTATTATTCGACTTGCAAAAGTTGTCTGTCGTAATATTAGAAAGTTTTGACCACGCCAATTTTTTTTCGCTAAAAATTTACACCACTCTAAGAACTAAGTGGTTGGGACATAATTGGAGGAAGCAGGACCTTTGCAATCGGACAAATTTACTATAATTTATACCAGAAAGTGGTATAAATTACAGCGCTAATCAGCACCAGCTAATAGATAGCTTAGATATGATTTTCTAGCACACAGGCTGACAGAAAAATGCGCCTCTTCCTCCAGCGCGCTTCTGATTTAGGCCGCCATATGAAATAGCAGTCTTAATAGATTCAACCCAATGGGGGTCATTTATCAAAGACCGAAGTTTTATACCAGTCTTTGACATCCCCTGGAGGATGTGCTTCATTTATGACGAAGCACAGGCCTGCGCTGCCAGAGGATGCACGTAATTTATGACTATGCTCAAGCCTTGTCGATATGACATGCCTCCTCTAGCAGTCCATACGCCAAAATGATATCTACGGCAGATTTCAGTCATTATTTACACCAGTTTCTGTGAATGTGGCAGGACTGATTTTTGCAACTTTAAAAGCATACATTTTCTTACATAATGAATAAGCTTTATTTTCGTAAATTTGGAAAATGATGGTCCTCTTACACAGGCCGATGCTGAGCAATAAACGAGCGCTGATCGATGATCAGGGGTGCACCTAGCCTTTCTGCTGCCTGAGGCGAAAACTGAAACGGCACCTCACCTGGCCTCATTGGGGGTGAACCCCTGTCGACGATATACAAGTCCATCAGAGCTCATTTTAAGTGCCTGTCCCATGGCCTGATGCAAAACGGAAGGAGAAGGAACGATCGTTATTCGCTCTTTTTTGGGGGTAATCCTTTACACAGGCCTATTATCGGGAATGAAGTTTTGCAAGAATGTTCATTCCCGATAATTGGCTCGATCTTCGACCAGTGTAAAAGGGCAATTAGTCTTATCAATCTAGTGAAATGTGCTGAGTGTATTTATGCAGACCTGTATTATCTTCCCCCCTAATGCATGGTAAATACCACATAGCAATAATATAGTACCGCATAGTAATAATATAACCACTTAAATCCATTACATTTAAAGGGACACTGACAGGCCAAAACAGCATATATAGTTAGATATATCACATTACAGGTCTTATACAGTCTTTTAAAAGCAGTCTTATACAGGCTTCAGACGGCAGTTGGGAAGGCTGGCTGGGCGCATTTTCACATGAAACGCCGCCCCTTGGGCAGATTGCTGACAGGAGAAGCAGGTTATAAAACTTTATATTTCGCTCTTTATAAGGTGGACAGGGGGAATACTTATATGCTTTTAAAAGACTGTATAAGACCTGTAATGTGATATATCTAACTATATATGCTGTTTTGGCCTGTCAGTGTCCCTTTAAGGTGTTCTATTACCAGCCATTCCTCTGCACAGTTTATTTCTTTCGGCAAATGCAACATGTCAGTTGATCTGAGCAGTAATCTTCCATGCTCTGTAGTCTCCACATAATCAACACTAGAAAGCAGAAGCATTTCACCTCAGGGTCACTGCAATTTTACCAGCGTGACTACGTGGTACAGGGCAGAGCAACAGAAACAGCAGATTTTAGATTGGCAATATACAGACTTGGGGATGAACAATGGGGTAACTAGAATCCAGCAAGTATATACTATGTTCACATAATATCACTGGAGAACATGAAAAACATAAAGCCAGTTCTTTTGTTTTAGCATATTTTTAATATACCGGTAACCCAGAAATCTAGAATCCTCCCTCAAAGAAACATGGTGCCAAAGAGACAGTATTTCAGTAAGGAATCCCTTGAAAATCAATTCAGTAAGCAATCCCTTGCGCAGCCCCTTCCATTCATTTCTATGGGGCCGCCAAAAATAGCTGAGCCCTGGCTCGGCAATTTCAGTCATCCAAATAGATATGATATGGGATAGGTGGCCGCGCAAGCCCAGTGCGCTCCCATTCACTTCTATGTAAAGAGCGCTTGGTGGTGGCCGGACCCGGGGTCCTCCAGCCACCACCTTTCCCGCTCCGTTCTCCGTTCTGCTGGGACCTGCACCTTTTAGGCAATGGGGACATATCCCAATGATATGCCCCCATTGTCTCAGATGGAAATACCCCTTTAGGCTACATGCACACGACCGTATGTGTTTTGGAGTCCGTATACCATCCATTTTTTTTGCGGTTCCGTTGTAGCAATGCCTAAAACGGACAAGAAGAGGACATGTTCTATTTTTTTTGCGGGGCTACAGAATGGACATACTGATGCGGACAGCACATGGTGTTGAAATGAATGGGTCCGCATCCTATCCGCAAAAAAAAAACGGAACAGACACGGAAACAAACAATGTTCGTGTGCATGTAGCCAGGAAGCTGTAATACCCCTTTAAACGCAAGAGGCGCATGTGTGCTTTGAGTATTTGGTCCACTGTCTTACTAGCAGTCGGGAGAGATGACGTATCTTGTCATCTATTGTATAACACAGGCTAGATGGAAAGCTGTGGCCTTTGTTACACCCCGGCATGTGGAGACGCCAGTGTGCAGTGTGTTTGTAATAATCACAGTGATGCACATCACATTATAAGTGATGCCGGTCATGCTGTGTTGCTGACAGTCTGATAAATAATACATTGTAAGCCATAAAAGTCTTAGACAGCTACTAGTGCCTAAGGAAAAGATAATTTATTCTCAGCCATGTTCCCAGAGACACGG
This sequence comes from Bufo bufo, assembly GCF_905171765.1. Lineage (NCBI taxonomy): Eukaryota > Metazoa > Chordata > Amphibia > Anura > Bufonidae > Bufo > Bufo bufo. Next base: position 54,226,328 of record NC_053397.1, read on the forward strand.
AAGATGCATTTAATATTTATCTGTTTATTTCCCGCAACACAAGAGCACCAGCAGTTCTTCCATATATCCACAACACGAGAAGAGCTCTGAGATCAGCACGGCTCGAGCATTCATATCCACAGGGACGCGAGTCAGTTGGAAACTCATCTACTGACATCTATTGTGTCTCTCTTATGCTGCGTGCCTAAAGGGGTTGTGCAGTGTCCTAATATTGACGACCTATTCTCAATATAGGTCATCAATATCAGATGGGCAGGGGTCTGACTCCCGGCACCACCTCTGATCAGCTGTTTGAATGGGTCATGGTGCTCCTGTGAGTGCTGCTTCCCTTTCAAAGTTCACCTTGGCGTCGTCTCCTTTGCAGGAGCAGCGCAGTGTAATTACAACTGGTCCATCCCATTCAAGTGAATGTATTGTCATTACACTGCTGCTGCAAGAGAGATGGCGCACAGGAAATTTTGAAGAGACAGGTACAAAGAATAGGTCATCAATATCAGACTGGTACCCCAACCGTTCAGCTCTTCCGCATCCATCAGTGGCTGGAGCCGGAAGCGCAAGGTCCCGTTCACTATGAAGTGGCTGTGCCGGGTACTGCAGCTCAGCTCCAATTCAAATGAATAGGAGCTAAGCTGAAGTACGTTTGCGCTGGAAACTACACAGTGGATGGAGCCTTACAGATAGATTGTAATATCTATTGTGACACAGTGGGGGGTTTTGTCTGGGAAATCAGGTATTTTCCTCCCAGCATGTGCTGCTGGGCTGATTTACAGCCAGATGATTTACAGCCAGACTGGATTTTAAGTGCCAGTCTGGGTTTTGGCAGCACCTGGCTGTCCTTAAATAGGCAGCTGGGCTCAGAAGCCAGGTCTCTGTGTTGGGATCTGGGAGCCTTGTGTCTGGATGAAGGCTTGCTACCTGTTTGGCGTGAAAAAACAGGTTGGTGCTGCTATGGTCAAGGACTCTTTGAGGCAGAATTGCTGCATGGTGTAAATTACCACCAACACCGCAAGGTGACTTTTTGTTTGATTATGACTGCTTGTTTTGTCACTTGCCTAAAGTGTGAATAAAACACTGAACCGTTTGATCCAAAGAACTTGTTGTTGCCTCTATACTGCGTTTGCTAATCCTGTCTACCAGAGCGAAACCCCACACTATGTACTGTAAAACCCCATTAAACCCTGCATGATGTTAGCTGTGTAGGCAGGGGTGCACCTAGTCTTTCTGCTGCCTGAGGCAAAAACTGAAATGGCGCCCCACCCCCCTCCCCCCAATGCCAATTTCTTAACCTAACTCGTTTGCCACAATAAAAGCGCTCATTGCCCATGGCCCTTCCGTTGCCCCCCTCTTGCCCCTTCCTGGTGTTGCCTGAGGCGATAGCCTCACCTGGCCTCATTGGTGGTGCACCCCTGTGTGTAGGCAGGTATAATGTAAGCAATGTACCCTTGACATATGGTTTATCATTTTATGCCCACTGTGTTTCTTCCATCCTCCAGATAGGTCATCAGTATCTGATCAGTGGGGGCCCAACACCCGGGACTGCCACTGATCAGCTGTTTGAGAAGGCACTTGCAGTAGTGCCGCGGCCTTCTCTCAGCTCACTAAGCACAGTGTCGTACATTATACAGTGGTTGTGCTCGGTATAACAGCTTAGGTCCGTTCAGTTCTATGGGGCTGAGCTGCGCCTAGGCTATGTGACCAATGAACGTGACATCACTGGCCTAGAGAAAGCTGAGAGAAGGCCGTGGCGGTACAGCGAGCACCAGTGCCTTCTGAAACAGCTGATCGACGGGGATCCCGGCTGTCGGACCCCCACTAATCAGATACTGATACCGGCTGGATAGCGGCTGTGCTCGGTATTGCAGCTAAGCCATGTTACCGTTGAACGTGACATCACTGGCCTAGAAAGATGCTGCAGCACTCACCAGTGCGCCAGGGTCTCTGCATACAGCAGATCGATGGAGGTGCTGAAAGTCAATCCTAGACCTTGTTCACGGCCTTACTTTCTTGGTAAGAGGCTTGAAGGATCCTCCCTTCAAGCCTCTTACCATGAAAATAAGGCCGTGAACAAGGTCTAGGATTGGACTAAAACGTTGGCCATTTTCATACTATTATATTGGATGGAATTAATAAATCACTACTAAATTGAATTTAACTATTTTGAGTGCCGTGGTATTGATACACTTGACCCAATTACCTTTTGTACCACTGAGCACCACCTTATCAACCAGGAATGGCGACCAACTTGCTATACATTGATCTGATATTGATGACCTTATACTGCGACGATCCCTTTAAACTCCCCTCTTCATAATCTTTCCCCAAACCCAAGCTTTAACTTTTTCTTGGGGTCAGGATTTTAACCATATACTGCCATAAACTCATAAAAATGAATAAACTCTGTGAGGCCTAGTTCACACATCAGTTATTTGATCAGTTATTTCCATCTTGTGAGCCAAAACCAGGTGCAGGTCAAAAACATAGAACAGGAGCAAATCTTTATGATACCTAATCTCTGTGTAGGCTTCACTGCTGGTTTTGGCTCACAATAACTGATGGAAATAACTGATCAAATAACTGATGAGTGAACTCGCCCTTATTTAAAAAAAAAAATGGTACAACTAGGTTTATAAGTGCATCACAACAGTCGTGACTGAGTCACCCTTAGACAATATCATGACACAGCAATGCAATTCATTTTACTGTATTTGGTCCAACTCACCTGTAAATACAGTTGGATGGGGAAAACTCAAAACAATAAGTTTGGTGACCATCTCTGGATAGCATATAGCAATCAACCAAGCAATCATCCCACCCCAGTCATGGCCAATAAGGACACATTTGGTGTAACCTGTAGAAAAATAGTGAAATAATTATTTTCATTATCAAATCTCGCTGAAACTAGTCACCGGCAAATGACGCATACCTTCAGCCGTGTGTTATCTTATATTAAAGGGGCTGTCCAATCAAAAATATTCTACAGTTTTCGAACCAGCAGCTGTAATTGCATGTAATTAAATCCACTGAGCTATCCAATGAAGTCTATCTGTATAGCGCCACACAGGGGTGTACCTATAGGGGAAGCAGGGGAAGCGGCTGCTGTGGGGCCTGAAGTCAGAAGGGACCAACCCAGGGAAAGATTTTATTGTCAGGGCTCCCTCAACAGTATTATAAAATGACATCATATACAGAGACAGTGTAGGAAACAGATGGAGCAGCTGCTGGGTCTGGTCTAAGAGAGAAATTTTGACTAGCCACAGGTGTGGGGGTTGCACAGGAGGAGGGGGTTGCAAAGAAGTTGATTGGGGGATGCATTCGAAAATTTGCTGTGGGGATCAGTAATTTCTAGTTACGCCCCTGGCGCCACAGTTTCTGTTCTCTCTTTTTAAAATTTCCTAAGTAGGTGCTTGGAGCACCGAGTGGTGGGCTTAGCCCCTTGGAGCACTGCTTCACCTCTACCTTTCATCTTATGCCACACCCTCTCCCTCACTGATTGACAGGGCCATGCATCATCACCCACAGCTCTGATGCCTGGCACTGAAATCAATGATAGTATAATTGGTGCATGTGCAGTGCAGAACTCAGAGATGTCTTATGACATCAAATGCGCATGCGCCGGCGAAAGTACAATCAGCGAGATTTCAGGGCCAGGAATCACAGCAGTAAGGATGCCTGACCCTGTCAATCAGAGGGAGTGGCAACGAGGGAGATGAGGAGGTGAAGTGGTAGGCCAGCCCCTCGGTGCTCCGAGCACCTCATTAGCTTAATAATAAGCTTAATAATAAGAGTATGAATTTATCGCAACAGAACGTCAGATTGCAGCAAGAGATTGGCCACTACTCTCACCATGATCAACCCTACTTGGTAGTATGCCTGGTTTAATAGGGTCGATCATGGTCACAGATGCTCTTTAAAGGGAGTCTATGACCTCCTGCCAGCAGTATACTTGCTGCACCTGACTCCTGATTGCTAAATTATATGTTGATAACCTATGCAGTGCAGGAACATGACGGACACCATCAGATAGCAATGGATTCTTATTGACTTGCAATGGACCTGCTGAGGAGTCTGTCACTACTCCGGAAAGAATTATTATTATTTTTTTAAATGTAATGGGATGTGCCATAGAGCCTCTGATGCTGATGTGAACACAGCCTTAGATGTGTTGCAGACAGCAAATAGCGTTCAGCAAAACGGGTCACCAGCCGTGTAAACTCCGTATTGCTGTTTGGACCCATTGACTTAAATGGACCACGTTCCGCAAGATATGGCAAAGGATAGGACATGTGTTATCTTGAAGCTCCTGAAACTTTACTGAGCAAGTTTGCAACAATGTAACTTCTACTGCAATGCAGAAAAATAAATTGTAAACTGTGCCTTCACCAATAAAGAGAGCCGGCACATAGGTTACCACTGCTGTAGAGAGGATAGGTCATTTATGCCATTTACTTTCCTATTAAGCTAAGTGCGCCATCCATTACAATATGTAACCTCTGAAAGCAATCTCCGGGGAAAGTTCCAGGTCAGTTGTGATGTGAACATCAACCATCATGACTTCTATTCACAGGATTACGGCCCGGTGATCCACTGAGGATATTATAGGAAACAAGAGTTTGCCAGCTGTTAAAATTCAGCTTATTGATGTATGTACCATTCTAAGAGACTGGTCCCCGTGAAATGTCACTGACTTTATGTCACGGCTGGGGATGGGGAAAACCCTCAGCCGTGCGGAATCAGCAGATGGATGGTCAGTGCAAGGCCAGGACAGGAATCAGGGAGCAGGTCACCTCTTATCAATCCCTAATTCTGACCCTGTCTCCTAGCCGTATGAGCCGACCCTGATGGTGGGAGGGCTCATACTTCGGAACCTTGGAGTCCCTTCTAGCCCTCAGGGTGGCCCTAGACTAGGAGCAGGGTAAGACGACCTGTTCCTGCTAGATGCGGAGGAACAGGAGTCTCACTGGCCAAGCTACAAAGACAGGGGAACATAAACAGACATATGGCAATGACAGGTAAGTGAGACTAGTACCACACTTACCTGCCACAGACACACAACCTGGAGCAAGTACTTGTAATTACACTACGCCACCGCTACAGGAGAGATGACGCGTAGTGTAAGGCCTCATGCACACGGCCATTGGGCGGCCGTGGCCATATTGCGGCCCGCAAACGGAAGGGAGCACTATGGAGTGCTTCCGTGGTGTTTCTTTCTGTTGTTCCGCACTGCAAATAAATATGACATGTCATTTTATTTTGCGGTGCGGACAGACCACAGACGGCCCGCTGCACGGATGTTGCCTGTGCATTAGGGACCGCAATTGCGGTCCCCAATGCACGGAACGGCCGCACAACGGCCGTGTGCATGAGGGCCCAGGGCTTTTTTTCTGGCGGAACGCACCGGAACGGCGTTCCGCCACCTTTTGACATCACAGCCTGTGATGTATCAGCGGGGAGGGACTGGGAGGAGGAGCTGGGGGCCGGTACGTTCACTGTGCTCCGGCCCCGCAGCTCCAGTAGAGTCTTATAAAATGTGTAATTAAATGAATAATGATTCATGCTGCCCCTCAGTAGTATAACTTTCAATATATTGTACTCACAGCCGGCCACTGTTATCGTAATGCAGGCCGGCCGGGCAGACGAGCGGCAGCGTCACTGACTGACGTCACATGCCTGCGCCGCCTACTTCATTCATAAAGTAGGCGGCGCAGGCACGTGACGTCAGTCAGTGACGCTGCCGCTCGTCTGCCCGGCCGGCCTGCATTACGATAACAGTAGCCCTGTGAGTACAATATATTGAAAGTTATACTACTGAGGGGGCAGCATGAATCATTATTCATTTAATTACACATTTTATAACTGTACTGGAGCGGCAATGGGGGGGTCTGTGGATGACACTGTTATGGGGTGGCGGTCTGAGGATGACACTGTTATGGGGTGGGGGGGTCTGTGGATGGCACTGTTATGGGGTGGGGGGGTCTGTGGATGGCACTGTTATGGGGTGGGGGGGGGTCTGTGGATGGCACTGTTATGGGGTGGGGGGGGTCTGGATGGCACTGTTATGGGGTGGGGGGGTCTGTGGATGGCACTGTTATGAGGTGGGGGGGGGTCTGTGGATGGCACTGTTATGGGGGGGGGGGGGGGGGTCTGTGGATGGCACTGTTATAGGATGGGGGTGTCCAGGGCCGTCTTTGCCGCAGGGCAAAAGGGGCAGCTGCCCCGGGCCCAGTTGCTCCTGTGGGCCCAAGGGAGCTCAGTTTCCCGACTCCGATTCACTAGTCACTAGATTAAAACATTCATCGCTAGGTTAAAACATTCGGGGCCTGGGCCCCTGATGTTTTGTAACAGGCCCCGAATGTCCTGCCTGTCTGCTAGATACAACTGTATTGCCGTACACAGAACGGCAATACAATTGAATCTAATATACACTGTCTGGGAAGAGGTGAAGGACCTGTGGTGACATCACAGGTCATGTGATCAGCAAAACAGGCTGTGATAGGATGACCTGGATGATGTCACCATCATGTGACCAGTGCAGGATTGGACCGGAGTGAAAAGGAGAAGGAGCCTAATGCTGATGTCTGTACATGAGGAGAGGTAAGTTAAGGGAGAGGCAGAGCAATGCTGGGGGTTGTAGTTATTTAACTGGGATGTATGTTAGGGCTGAAGGGAGGGATGTTATTGACATGGAACTGTGTGCTTGAGGTGGCTGGGGGAGGGAGTGATGTTATTTACATGGGACTGTATGTTGAAAGTGGATGGTGGGGGGGAATGATGTTTATGTACATGGGACTTAATGTTTAGGCTACGTTCACACTTGCGTTTAGGGATCCGCTTGTGAGATCCGTTTCAAGGCTCTCACAAGCAGCCCCAAATGCATCAGTTTAACCCCAATGCATTCTGAATGGATGCGGATCCATTCTGAATGCATTTGTTCCACTCCGTACGGCCTCCCGTTCCGTTTTGGAGGCGGACCGCAAAATGCTGCAAGCAGCGTTTTTGTGTCCGCATGGCCTTGCGGAGCCAAACGGATCCGTCCTGACTTACAATGTAAGTAAATGGGGACGGATCCCTTTGCATTGACACAAAATGGTGCAATTGTAAACGGATCCGTCCCCCATTGACTTTCAATGTAAGTCAGGACGGATCCGTATTGGGACTTAGAAATTCAAATCTAATACAAATGAATCGGTCCTGGACGGATGCATTCGTTTGTATTATTGTGCGGATCCGTCCTGTACAAGTAGTGAAATGTGAAAGTAGCCTTAGGGGGTGATGTTTACATGGGATTGTGCGTTGGAGGCGGTGATGTTATTTACATGGGACTGTATGGTGGAGGGAGGATTATAACTGCAGGGGGCACTGCAGATCCAGGGGACATTATAGGTGGTCTTATTACTACTGGGGGCTCTATAGGAGGTCTTATAAATCCGCCTTATTTCTACTAAGCGCACTATGGGGGCCTTATTACTACTGAGGGGTCTGTAGTGAGCTTTATTACCACTGGGGGAACAATAGGGGGCCTTATTTATACTGGGGACTCTGTGAGGGTATTATTAATATAGGAGGGCTCTTCTAATAATGGGGGCATTGTTGAGGAGCATTATCACAGTTGGGGCAGTGTTACTAATGAGGGCATTCTAGAAGGGAATTACTATTGGTGGGACTATGAGGGGCACTATTACTATGGGGGCAGTAATGTTTCTTCAGGATAGTATTGGGGGGGGGGGCATGGGCGTAACTAAAGGCTCATGGGCTCCGGTGCAAGAGTTCAGCTTGGGCCCCCCTTCCCTCAGTTCTTTGTGTGTCTTCTTATGCGGCACAAGTGTCTTTGGGCCCCTTCAGGCTCCTGGGCCCGGTAGCGACTGCTACCTCTGCTCCCCCTATAGATACACCCCTGGGGGGGGGGGGGGGGGGCACATCAAGCAGCAGGATAACACTGTGGGGACTCCATTTGGGGGATAATGATAGAAATGTGAGGAAGCTAAGATGTCTGTGTGTCACACTCTGCAGACGAGGCGGCTGAGAGAAGTTGTCCAGACCGAGTGGAGAAGATGATGAGAGAGAAGATCTACAGAGAGGATGATGACAGAGGAGACAGGTAAGTGCTGCTGTATAGCAAGTGTTGGGGGGGGGGGGGGTAAATTCTTGCCCAGGGTCCAATCAATATTAAAGACGGCCCTGGGGGTGTCTTTGGATGGCACTGTTATGGGGTGGAGGGGGGTCTGAGGATGGCACTGTTATGGGTTGGGGGGCTTTGTGGATGGCACTGTTATGGGGTGGGGGGGGGTCTGTGGATGGCACTGTTGTGGGGGGGTGTCTGTGGATAGCACTGTTATAGGATGGGGGTGTCTGTGGATGGCACTGTTATGGGGTGGAGGGGGGTCTGTGGATGGCACTGTTATGGCTTGGGGGGGGGTCTGTGGATGGCACTGTTGTGGGGGGGGGGGTCTGTGGATGGCACTGTTATGGGGTGGGGGGGTCTGTGGATGGCACTGTTATAGGATGGGGGAGTCTGTGGATGGCACTGTTATAGGATGGGGGATCTGTGGATGCCATCCCCAGATCCCCCACCCCATAACAGTGCCATCCCCAGATCCCCCATTAACAGTGCCATCCCCAGATCCCCCATTAACAGTGCCATCCCCAGATCCCCCATTAACAGTGCCATCCCCAGATCCCCCATTAACAGTGCCATCCCCATCTGGGGGGTTTCTTTGCTGGGCTGGACTTTTATAGCCCCCCCCCAAATTGTACTTGCATCCCTGTTCTCTAAAGGGGCGGTTTTAGGGGGCGGTCCTAGGGGTGGGTAGGGGGCGGTCCTAGGGGGTGGGTAGGGGGAGGTCCTAGGGTTGGGTAGGGGCGTGGCCAGGGGAGGGGGGGTGAGTTCCACCACCTTTTCTCTGAGAAAAAAAGCCCTGTGAGGGCCTAATGAGGAGAAAGCACTCGCATGGAGCAACGCCTCCTCTTCAAGCATCTGGTGGGCAGGGGTGTCAGACCCCCGTCAATCAGATATTGATGACCTATCCTGAGGTCATCAATAAAAACAGGCTGCACAACCCCTTTAATAACTCATGTACTGTTCAAATTTCTTAATTACATGCAATTACAATTATTCAGGATGAATGGATGTATGTCTTTTTTTAGCCTTATAACCTATGTTACAAAAGTATTCAGATCCAGGTGCTGGTTTAAAAAATGGGGCAACCCCTTTAAAGTGAAAGTTCCACTTTTGTCATGTTTCAGGGGAATATACAAAAATTATGAGCTATGGATGTAGCAGAGCTGGATTTGTGATTAGGATAAAATACGTCAGCAGGTTTACCTGCACTCATTTGAATAGTGATAATACCAGGAGATGCACAGCTACAGTACACTATCAAACTCAGTGCTGCTACATTTGCAACTACAGTATAGCTAGAAGGTTCACAGAGGTTTATTACAGAGCCCCGGTATGGGCATCACTATTGTTCGGTGCTGGTGATGTGCTCTACACACATCACGATCCAGGCCGTTCAGGACATGAGGAGTGAGCAGTCAGTCAGACTCAGGCCATGTTTTAAACTGTCCAGACATTGTAAAAGGTAAGATATATGACAGAAATTCACCCAGCCAAATAACTATGCAGGTATATGCTGGAAATGTTGCTGTGCTGACCAGCCAAGTCCCGGGTGGTTGACCTGTCAGTTTGACTGGAAGCCAAGACAATCTAGGCGGGAATTTAAAGGGAACCTGTCACCTGCGCCACTTAGGCATTAACCTCCCAGCAAACCCCAATCTCCTCTTTCAACTGAACTACAAACCCTTATTTAGGAAGGTAGAGGCTTCTCTCCAGAAGTGGTCCCCCCTGCAGATTTCTTGGTTTGGTAGAATAAATGCCCTAAAGATGGATATCTTACCCAAATTCCTCTACCTGTTCCAGACTGCCCCGTGTATTATACCAAATAGTTTTTTTGCCCAATTGCGGTCATTAGCTTCTAGGTTTATCTGGAATGGCACTAAGGCCAGGGTGAGTTACAGAGTTTTATCCAGAGCGAAGAGTGTGGGGGGAGCTGGCCTTCCTGACTTCCAGGCATATTTTAGAGCTTCCATCTCTAATTGTGTTCTAGACCTTATACACAAACGATCTCTGAAACTTTGGGTAGACATAGAACACACCCTCGAGCCCCATATGGTACCTGGGATATTTTGGCTCCCTATAGCAACACTAAATAGCCTTCTACATACTCTTTGTTCTCCCCTACTTCAGATCCTGATCAAACTATGGAGTAGATTTGCCTCCAAAATCAAGTTAATCTCCGCACCGGGTCCTTTGACGCATATTGTGGCTCATCCTGGCCTCCCCTCACAGATCAAGAATCTCCCCTTCTTTCGCACAATTCCCCCGCCCCGGATCCTAATTAGGGACATCTTTAACAGCTCAGGGCTCCTACCTCTCGTGGATCTATCACACATATTCCAAAACTCCCCGAGCCGCTGGTTCCACTACTTTCAACTTCGTAGCTTCTTGGGCTCTCTGGCTCCCGGATCGCAGTTGTCTGCCCCTCTGACAAATTTTGAAAAGCTCTGTGTTGCCAACACAGGCCCAGATCATGGTATTTCTTTGATATATGGCTTGCTGGGTGCCGGTGGGGATGGGGACCTATCATTCGTTGAACAGATGAGAGGTGTTGGGTTTGCCTCTGGTTGGGAGAGTGAACTGACGTTCTCCCTGTCCTCTGAGCAATGGAATCGTTCCCTCTTATTTACGCATAAATCATCCAGGTCCTGTCGTTTACAGGAGTTGAACTATAAGATCCTTACTCGTTGGTATAGGACGCCGGTTAAGTTGCATCATTTTTATCCATCGGTCCCCAACACCTGTTGGCGTTGCCATTCAGAGGTTGGTTCCATGCTACACATCTGGTGGGACTGCCCTGGGGTCGCCCCTTTGTGGCAAGATGTTTTTGCTCTGTATAATGCACTTTACCGGTCTACTATATCTCCTTCCCCTTTGATTGCCCTGCTCTCTATATTCCCGGGTAGGATCAAACATGTCAAAAAGGGAGTACTTAAAACATTTGTCCTTTCTATGAGACAGATCATACCACGCCAGTGGAGATCCTCAGACAGTTTGCAGAGAATTACGTGGATACGTGCCCTGGATGCCTTATTCAGGATGGAAGAAATGGAAGCTGAGGCCTGTAACCAAGTCCAAACATTTGCACTAACCTGGGAACCTTGGAATCAATTTAGGAGCTCCTCTCGTTTTCAAACCTGGTTGGTCTCAGGTGACTGTACCTGGGATACGTGATATGATGTCTTGTCCTTTCCCCTTCCCCCCGCCCCCCCTACTTTCCACCCCCCCCTCCCTCCCCTGTCTTTTGTTTCGTCGTGTTTTGTTCTTGTCTGTCCCCCTGTCTCTCCTAGGTTAACGATTTAATCTGTTTCACTTAAGAGTTACATATTAGTAGCCCTTTGTTCAAAACGCCATCACTGAGTATCTCAGGATTGTGTCCTAAGTTCCTTTTGCCTTCCCTTTTAGTAGTCAAGGTTCTTCATATCGCACTGTATGTACCTAATATTGCTGAATCTCTCCTTTAGCATTTATTTGATGGCATTTGTCCTCTCTGGTCTTCATGGTTGCGTCCCAGAGAAATATGGTGGTCTCTGAATCCATCTGTGCACTTTATTTTATGTTTTACATGGTCTTGGAAATGGAACTGGAGATATATTTTTCATACAATGTCTTGGTTGCTATGTATGATTGTTGTGTTCTTTTTCTATTCAATAAAAATAGATTCAACACTAAAGGGAACCTGTCACCTGGATTTGGGGTATAGAGCTGAGGACATGGGTTGCTAGATGGCTGCTAGCACATCCGCAATATCCAGTCCCCATAGCTCTGTGTGCTTTTATTGTGGGGAAAAAAACGATTTCATACATATGCAAATTACCCTGAGATGAGTCCTGTAGGTGAGATGAGTCAGGGACAGGACTCATCTCAGGTTAATTTGCATATGTATCAAATGTTTTTTTACACAATAAAAGCACACAGAGCTATGTGGACTGGGTATTGCGGATGTGCTAGCGGCCATCTAGCAACCCATGGCCTCAGCTCTATACCCAAAATCCAGGTGACAGGTTCCCTTTAAGACTTTTCTAATTGACTTGCCTATGATTTTGTATCCTGGTGACGTGACTATTAGATTGTCTCTGGATTAACCTTGTATCTGCTGTTCCTGCTTATATTGACCCTCCTGGTGAACTCACCATCTGCTTTTCATGGTAAACTGAACATGGATTGTCTCTGGATTAACCCCTAGTTTACAGCATGGGCCGTGTCTTTCTTTCCTGGTGTTGACGCTGCTTGCCAACTTCTCTTTGTACCTCCCTGGTCATTCTAGTAGGTCTGCCACTAGTGTTCCCGGACCAGTTTTCTGTTCTTTACTCTGCCTTACTAGCCTTAGTTTCCTACCACCTAGAGTGGTTTTGGAAGCCTGGTAGCAGTTTTGGGGTTCATTGGCTGTGGTCTGGAAGGTGACCATAGTTTATCATAACAATATACATGTATCCTTATACTATTTTGGTCATACAGTATTTTACTTACCTAAAGAGTCCAAAATTTCTTTTACATCCACAATTATATAGTCTAATTTATAATTATCTTTACTAGAAGGTGCATCTGTTTCGCCGTATCCTCGTAAATCAAGAGCCACCACCCGATATTCACGCTTAAATTCTCGTAACTGGTGACGCCAGGAATACCTACAATTAGAAGAGAAAATAGAAAGAAGTGTAAAGAGAAAACAAAAATTTATGCCATCTAATAATACTCTATAACTACAGTATACAATATTGTATATAACATTTCTGTGTTTCTCATAGATCCGGATTACCTGTCCATCTCAGATGTGTGGTGGGTGCCAGAGGCAATTAACCCTTTCCACATTCAGTAAAGTGTGTTGCCATAAACAAGTGTTTACCCTACTGTCTTTCCAGTATGGCCTTGAAAGTGGTTCTCCAACATCTATAAACGTCCTTCTTCTTTCACTCAGGTGTAGTCTCTCAGTTCAGTTTCTTCTCTGGCATTTTTTTAGTCTCAGGGATGATGGTTCCCTGGATTAGGTCTAGTTATCAGAAGCTGTGACTAGGCATGTCCTCACTCTAGCTCTGCTTCCTAGGAACTCTCTAACTAGGGGGCAGGGCCAGCCCATCACCCAGGGAACTACACTAAGACTGCCAGTTAATATTCTACCTATAGACAACCATTTTGGATTTACAGTGTACAACAAAAAAGATTACTTTAACTACGTTAAACACTTTGGCAGTGGTCCACTATGGTATCAACACTAGGTCACTGCATATTCATGCTGATCACTGCTGAAAGGGCTTACAGTGGGCACCTATTCATCAGAACTGTAACATGGAGTAATGTAAGAAAATGGCCTGGTCTAACGAATCATGTCTACATCATGTGGACAGAGATGGCTCCAGGATGCACCATGGTAAGAATGCAGGCCAGCAGAGGCCATGTGATACAGTATACTGACAAAGTTCTGCTTGGGCATCTTAAGTCCTGGCATTCAGGTGAATGTTACTTTGACATGTACCACCTACTTAAAAATTGCACACACCAAATACACCCCTTCATGACAATGGTATTTCTTAATGACAGTGGATTCTTTCAATAGAATAATGTATCCAGCCACATTGCAAAAATTGTTCAGGGATGGTGTGAGGAACATGACAAAGAGTTCACGATATTGGCTTGGCCACCAAATTTCCCCAACTCTCAGTCCCATTGAGCATGTATAGGATGTAAGTCCGATCCATGGAGGCCCCTCCTTGCAACTTACAGGACACAAAGGATCTGTTGCTGATACCACAGTACAACTTAATAGGTCTTGTTGAGTCCATGCCTTCATTAGTCATAGCTGTTTTGGTCACACAATAAGGATCCACACAATATTAAGGGCCGGCACAGACTGGCAATAGATTCTTCGGGGAAATTCCTCGGTGGGCCGATGCCCAGGGGGCTGCCGGCGCCCCTTCTCGTGGCTGGGTTCATATTAATCTGATGCTGTGAACACTAAGTGTCCTTCTGTATTGGACTGTATCGGTATCCTCAGGAGAGAGATACAGTTGAATACTGAGGCTGGAGGAGCACTATTTTGTGCTGCACTTGTGTTGCACTACAGTACTGTTGGCCCTGCGTACTTCTGTTGTTCCTGTCTACATGTGTTTGCCCTGCCCTCTTGTGTTTCCCCATGTTCTGTCAATCTGGACCCACCTACATGGGGCCACTTTAAAAAAAAAAAATTCAGGGTCACTTTAGGTTCCCAGTCTGCCCCTGATTAATGGGGGGGGGTTCAATGTCATGGCTAATTGGTGTATCTGCCACCAAACATTATCATTAAATGGTATACTGGCTTTACTTGTCACCTGAGCGCTCCTGCAGTCTCCCATCCATGTGCTGGCATCAGGCTCCTGGAAAGAAATGCTCATGCACCAGCTTTAAAAAAAAATTAACCGGCGCATGTGCAGTTCTTTCCATGAGGTTGATGCCAGCACATGGAATGATGTCAGAGGAGCTAGGAGGGGACTTGAGGATGAGGGGACTTTAAAGTTCATTTGCATACATATAAAATAGGTTTTTTTTTCTACCAAACTACAGCAGTTTCTGGCATGCTGTAGGTGTAGGAGACCTCCAATAACATGTAAGTGGCTCTATAGGGATAATCAGGCATGGGATTCAGCCAGTTCCCTCAGGTTCTCCAGATCCAGTTGTTAAAATTACAGCAGCAGCTGGAGATGAGCGCTTCCATTCCATAGTTTAACTCCTTAGGCTTTTTAAAAGTTGAGTGGTGTGTGTATAGTGTATATATGGTGTATTTATGTGTGTTGCATATATATATGGTGTATGTATATGTAAACATGTGTCATGAAGCTGCGTGTCCGCGGGCGAAGTATGGAACCTGTTGTTAAAAACTTGAATCCCATCCCTGGGGATAATCCTGGTGACAGAATCCCTTTAAGTCCATCTAGGCGGACGTGCCAGGACGGTACAGCAATATTACTGAGTATTTAGCATTATAGTATTTGGTTTCTCTTTCAAACCCTTCTCACCAACTCTACAAACGGGCATCTGTCAGCAGATTTGTCCCTATGACACTGGCTGACCTGTTACATGTGCACTTGGCAGCTGAAGACATCTGTGTTGGTCCCATGTTCCTATGTGTCCGCATTGCTGAGAAAAATGATTGTTTTATTATATGCAAATGAGCCTCTAGGAGCAACGGGGGCGTTACCTTTACACCTAGAGCAGGTGTGCACAACGTTTTCTGGTTGGGGGCCACATTGTCAGACTGAACCAACTTCAAGGGCCAAAAATAAAATTTAAAGAGGTATTAACAACTAAAATATCTAGTTACGACGGGGGGCGTGGCCTAGCGGAGTATGTGAGCGGACGTGCGGCACAGAGCTCCTCTGCTACCTCGGCCATTTATCCTGATAAACTCCTGAATTCGGCTGATTTCGGTTATACCCTGTTGGTAGAACTGTAGAGGATTCATATGCGTTGGTGGGGAGGTGAAAACCGAGCGCTATGACCCGCAGAAAAGAGCAGAAAAGTTTGGAGAAGGAGAGCCAAGATGGCGCCGGCGCCACTCCGGGACGCTCTGGCCGAGTCACAGAACTCCAGAAAGGCGCGGCAGCCAAACTAGAGAAATATGCCCGGCTGTCATCCGTGACCCCTGTGAAAGGCACCCCGAGAAAGCCTGCAACTAAAGGTGGGCTGTCTGATGAGGACTCTGATATTGAGGGACCTGATCCAGAGGATATTCTGATGGCACAGTCTGGTCGATTTGGCGCTCTGGCTACTGTGAGTGATTCCCTAACCTCAGCGGCGCCTGACTCTGATACAGAGGAACCTACTTTGAGGGATGTCATGCAGGCTATATCCAGGTGTGGCAAGTCGCTCAACACCCTTACCATGCAGGTGGGGGCCATTAAGGAGGATGTCTCCATAGTGCGGCATGATATGCGAAAGTTGGCAGACCGCACGACTGCCCTGGAGGGCCGGATGGGTGAAATGGAGGACGCTGTGACACCTCTGACTGCAAGCATGAGGAATTATTCCATGAGACTGGATACCATTGCTGCGAAACAAGATGATCTTGAAAACAGATCCCGACGGAACAATGTGCGTGTGGTGGGGGCACCGGAGAAAGCGGAAGGGGGAAACCCATCTGAATTTTTTGAATCCTGGCTGAGGGACAACTTTGGCGCAGACGTTCTAACTCCCTTATTTGCTGTGGAGAGGGCCCATAGAGTCCCCATGCGTCCGTTGCCACCAGGTGCCCCACCTAGGACAGTCCTGATCAAAATCCTGCATTTTAGAGACCGGGACATTATTCTGAGGAAAGCGCGGGATAAGCCTGATCTGTCGGTTGATGGGCATAAAGTAGCACTCTTCCCGGATTATTCCCAAGATGTTCAGAAACGGAGGGCTAAATTCGCGGATGTGAAAAGGCGTCTAAGGGCACAAGGGGTGTCATACTCTATGATGTACCCGGCCAAGTTACGAGTAGCTGCAATGGGGAACACGCATTTCTTCGAGGATCCTAAAGAGGCGGCAAGGTGGATAGACCGACATGAGAGGCAGCTGGCGGCAGATCATGAATGACCCACGTACTGAGGGGTGCCGTAGTGTTTACTGAATCAGGTCGTATGATTGATGTGGCCTGGTTATGTCTGGGTGTGAATGCCCAGGATTGCTGTTATGCGGGATGTGGTTATGTGAATGGAGATCCTGTTGTAATATCATTGGAAAGCATTGTGTTAGGGGTATAACCATCACTTACTCTATTCTCACGTATGTTTGTCCGAGGAGCA
This sequence comes from Bufo bufo, assembly GCF_905171765.1. Lineage (NCBI taxonomy): Eukaryota > Metazoa > Chordata > Amphibia > Anura > Bufonidae > Bufo > Bufo bufo. Next base: position 54,243,197 of record NC_053397.1, read on the forward strand.
AGGAGAGGGGAGGTTCTGTACACCCGTTTAAGGTGATCACTGTATAGTAATTGTATACCCACGTTCTGTTCTATTGGGTATGAATTACTCTCTTCTATCTGAGACAAGAGAAGAGATTTTTGACACTCATCTGCCTTTAATAACGGGTACGGTGTTTTCTTCCCACAGGCCTTCTGTAGGTGATATAGTGGGACCCGTTGTAGATGTGGCCGCAGTGTTGAGTACTAACGTTTACACTGTTGGGGGGGTATTTTTCAGGGAGGGGGGTAGGGGGGGGTTATGTTTTACTTGAATGCACACACTATATATGAACGTGAAGGTATTGGTCTACTGTCTATATTCATAGTGAACTACTGCTGTATCGGTCCACCAGGTGCTAGAAATCTAATAGCTGTATTTATGTACTTCCCGATTTCTAAGTATGGCAGGAAGGGTTAATGTGCTCAGTTGGAATGTGCGCGGGGTTAAGGATGTCACAAAAAAACGAGCGGTTATGGATTGTTTGAATCAACATCAGCCGTTGGTTTGCTGCATGCAGGAGACTCATCTCACCTCTGACCAGATTCATCTGCTTACTCCTAAGTAGGCAGGACACTGCTATCATTCTACTTTCTCGTCCTATGCAAGGGGGGTGAGTCTCCTGATACACAGATCAATTGCATTCTCCTGCATCACTAAAAAGGTGGACAAAGAAGGAAGGTACGTGTGTTTACACTGTGTGATATATGCAACTACCTGTGTTCTGGTGGGTGTATACATCCCGCCACCGTATTCACCTGGGGTGCTTAGAGAGATACTGCAGTTTATTGCGGATGTACCTGATGCTCCTGTTTTATTAATGGGGGACTTTAATAATGTCCTTGATTACAATTTAGATAGGATGGGGGTGGGTCAAATTTCACATGCAAGTGGAATGTCGCCTTTTGGAGTCTTGATGCAGGAGGCTATGATGTTAGATTTTTGGAGGCTGAAAAATCCGTCTGTGAAGCAATTCTCTTGCTGTTCAAGCACTTATAATTCCTTATCCAGGATTGACCTCATGGTTGGAAATGCTCTTATGGGACAGTATATAGGAGACATACAATATTTGCCGCGCAGGATTTCAGATCACTCCCCGTGGTGGCGGTGCTGGACTTTAGTGCATTGCGTAAACGTGGTGGTGGGGGTTGGAAGTTTAATCCTTATTGGCTGCCTCTCCTGCCGGATGCTGGGGGAATCGGTGTAAAACTAGCGGAATTCTTCCAGATTAATCTCCCGTCTGCGTCTAGATTGGTGGTATGGGAGACTATGAAGGCGTTTTTGAGGGGTCTGCTTATTGCAGAAGTTAATAAAAAGAAAAATGAGTCTAGGGCGCGCACGCAGAAGTTAATTGCGGAAATGGAGGGGAAGGAGGCAGAATATATTTTAAGACCGCAGGAGGAGACTAGGGACAAATGGAAGGAGGCCCAGCAAAAATTTAATGACCGATTGTTAGAACAAGCAAAAAATAAACGTTTTTTCCAGAAACAGACCTTATATGAGGAAGGGGAGAGGGCAGGTAGACTTTTGGCATTGGTGTCTAAGGCTCAGATGCAATCTACGTACATCGCGGCCCTGAGGGATGTACATGGGGTTATCCAAAAGAAACCGGCCAATTTGCTCCAGGTCATGTACTCATTTTACTCCACACTTTATAAATCCCGGCTGCGTGTTTTAGACACAGAAATTGATCTTTTTCTGCAACCCCTAAAGTTGGGCACTTTATCAAACGAACATAAGGCGCGGTTAGATGGCCCAATCACCATTCAGGAGTTGGAAATTGCATTAAGAACAATGTCCAGCAATAAAGCCCCGGGTAGGGATGGCTTGCTAGCTGAGGTATACAAGAGATACTCTGACATTTTGCTTCCCCAGTTACTTGAGGTCTGTAATGAGGCTAAGCAACAGGGACGGCTCCCTGAGTCCATGAATGAAGCGGTCATTGCCCTCTTGCCTAAACCAGGTAAAGATATACTTGAAGCTGAATCCTACAGGCCCATTTCTTTACTTCCAGTTGATGTTAAACTTTTAGCAAAGGTGTTAGCGAACCGTCTGAATTCAGTGATAACTACTTTAATATGTCAGGACCAAGCAGGCTTTATGCCAAATATGTCGACAGCAGTTAATATCAGGCGTCTATTTCTGAATATTCAAGCGGCACATGTCCACACCTCGACCGCGGCGGTCGCATCTCTTGATGCGGCCAAAGCGTTCGACAGTGTGGAATGGCGCTATTTATGGTTAGTGCTTAAGAAAATGGGTTTTGGAGCCGAATTTATTTCCTGGGTCCAACTGTTATATGCGTGTCCTAGAGCGGCTGTGAGGGTTAACGGTGATTTGTCTGACCCATTTATGCTTTTTAGAGGTACGAGACAGGGGTGTCCACTGTCACCGTTACTTTTTGCTGTGGCGGTGGAGCCCTTGGCAGAGGCATTGAGAATGTCAGCTATGGTCAAGGGTCTTCAATACGGACATAGAACAGAAAATGTGGCGTTATACGCTGATGATTTGCTTCTATTCATGGATGATTGGGAAAGTTCCCTTCCTGCCGCAATGGAAATCATTAATCGATTTGGGATTATGTCAGGATTAGTCATCAATTGGTCAAAATCCGCCCTATTACCTTTAGATAGCGAAAGTATTAGGCCCTTACCTGATACAGGAGGGTTGCAAGTAGTGTCATCCCTAAAGTATTTAGGAGTGTGGGTTACTACGAATCTAAGTGACTATGAACGTTTGAACTTAATACCCATGCTAGGTGAGTTCAGAATGAAGATACGGGCCTGGAGAAAATTGCCTTTGTCAGTCATTGGTCGAGCTAATCTTTTGAAAATGATACTAATGCCAAAACTTCTATATCTCCTCCATAATGCGCCGGTTTGGATCCCACTAAGGTTCTTTTACACTGTAAATGCAATCTTCAGAGATTTGATTTGGAGGGGAGGTGTATTTGTTTAATGCACTTACTTGTAAAAACAAAATAAAAATTATTTGATCAAAAAAAAAATATCTAGTTACAGTTCCAGGACTCCCATCTAATGGAAGAATTCATGAAAAATACATTTATAAGCAGTCACAAAACATAGACATACATGTCTGTTACCAGATGGTTGGGGGCCACACAGAATGGTATCAAGGGCCGCATGTGGCCCCCGGGCCGCAGGTTGTGCACCCCAACCTAGAGGCTCTGCTCTCTCTGTAACAGTCGCACCTTCTACACCAGGCATCCTCCAATTGCGGCCCTCCAGCTGCTGTAGAACTACAACTCCCACAATGCCCTTCTGTAGGCTGATACCTGTAGGCTGTTCGGGCATGCTGGGAGTTGTAGTTTTGCAACAGCTGGAGAGCCGCAGTTTGAGGATGCCTGCTCTACACTTTGATTGACAGGGCTAGACAGGGGAAACGTCATCTCACCTGGCCCTGTCAATCAAAGTGGAGAGGGGGCGGCAGTTGCAGAGAGTGCAGAGCCTTCAAGAGTTTTGCAAGTGAGGAGCGAATGCAAGTGAGAGACTGTGCGTGCTGTATATCATATTCTTCTTCAGTACGGCTCTCCGGTGGCCATTTTTAGCACCCTGCTTCTGTTGCACGTCTAGTGTCGAGTTCCTGTTCATACGAGGAAACAGGCAGGCTGTGTGGCAGGCGCCATCTGGGCTGTATCGTGGTCGCATCCCCCGTGACCAGGATAATTACACCCATGTTTTGCATCTTTACACTGTCTAGTCTAAGTCTGTACCACTCATTAGTTGGTTTACTTTGCACCAGAATTTTGTTGCAATTTTGGCACACATAAGCCATGGCCGTTTCGGGCAGGCCACATCCCTTTCCTGATAAGCCGCACCTCCTTGTGAGACAAGAGAAAATGTAGACTACTGAACATATCTGAAAAGCATGCTGCAATGTGACTAGACCATCTATGTCTGAATCAGTATTGCTGTGGAGACTATGCAGCAGATACTCGTTGACTAGCAACTATTTCCTGTCTTGGGAATGCCAATATATTCATAAAATAGGATGCCAATTACATCTACAAGATACCGGTGCTTGGTAGATTTAGTGGCTTTTAGGATCAGAGGGGGATTTGCTGCAGAGTCTGCTGTATGGATAAAACACGTCTGTATCTGACCATCTCAAGCCCTGTAAAAAGGACTATGTTTGTTTTGTAGATTTGGATATTGTCCAAACGCAGTATTAGTGTCCCTGAGATGTCACTTAAAATCATTTGTTCTGCACTTGCGCCTTAGCAACAGACTACAGACTGTCACCTTGTCAGCTGTGGCTGTCCATCACAATTCTGTGGCTGTGATTGACAGCTGTAGCAATGCACCAACAGCCAGAATCTGAAAAACTGGCAGTTTGTAGTTTGAGACTAAGAAATGAATAACTATCTGACAATGGTGTGCTGTAAAGGAACGTGTCATCAGAAAACAACCCACATGTATCGTTTAAAGCATGTTTTGATGTTAAACATATGTTTTAAGTATTTTTGGTGGTCATTTTTAATTTTCCATGTCACTATCTACATTAAAAACAAACAAAAAAACAAAACATAAAATCCTGCAGTTTTCCCACAGACCACTAGGCTAATAATTGGTGCCACTTCTTGGTCTGTACAGAAAACTTTACTGCAGTTATCTGCTTATCATCACATGCAGCATTAGAATGACAGAAATCACCTATAAATAGATAATGCTGGATCTACCATTCACAATAGGTGATATCACAGCTTATCTACAGTACTCCCTCCTGACCTCTGCACCGGTCACAGAGCATGCCTAGAAAACTCTCTCCTGTCTATTTTGTCTGTGGCCCATGTGTCTGCTGTAAAGCATATCTCTAAATGCTGTTAACAGCAACTCAGGCAAAATGGCCGCCCCCATAATCATGTTCAGAAAATACAAAATACAAATGCAATAGCACTCTGCAACCAGCATTCTGCCCTGCCTCTATGCTGGATGAGGCATTGGTGTACATTTTGGCCAAAGTGTAATAAGCCACTCACCACGTCAAGGTCGCCTCTATGGAGTGGTCCCTAACACTAGTTCCTACCTGTTTGTGGGCCATGACAGCCACACAAAGTCCAGGGAATGCAGGTGCAGCATGCACGCCAAGCACACTCTGCTTTTAACCCCGTCCGGTGCCATTACAGCTTTCATCGGATCCAGGGATGCAAGTACCAACATGCATGCTGAGCCCACCATATACTTCTCCTGGAGCCAAATGGTAGGTGCTATATAAGCAGACTCAGTTTTATACTGAGAAAATTGTTCAGAAAATAGAATTAAAAAATCTGAAATCAGAAAATAAAAACAGATTAGAAAATAAGGAGAAAATGTGTCGCTATCTGGTTTTAACTGGCAGATAGCATTTTTGGTGGCGCATTTCCTTTAAGTCAGATCTTATAACTGGGGCATCAATACGGAGCCAGTATGAAATTTGTGTTGAGCCCAGCAGGATTCACACTGCAGGCAATAAAATGCTTCTGTGCTTTGTGATTGTTAGCAGCATCACAAAATCCTAAAGAGCACTGAGCAGAGACGCATAAGTAGAGTTGCATATATACACTGCTCAAAAAAATAAAGGGAACACTTAAACAACACAATGTAACTCCAAGTCAATCACACTTCTGTGAAATCAAACTGTCCACTTAGGAAGCAACACTGAGTGACAATCAATTTCACATGCTGTTGTGCAAATGGGATAGACAACAGGTGGAAATTATAGGCAATTAGCAAGACACCCCCAATAAAGGAGTGGTTCTGCAGGTTGTGGCCACAGACCACTTCTCAGTTCCTATGCTTCCTGGCTGATGTTTTGGTCACTTTTGAATGCTGGCGGTGCTTTCACTCTAGTGGTAGCATGAGACGGAGTCTACAACCCACACAAGTGGCTCAGGTAGTGCAGCTTATCCAGGATGGCACATCAATGCGAGCTGTGGCAAGAAGGTTTGCTGTGTCTGTCAGCGTAGAGTCCAGAGCATGGAGGCGCTACCAGGAGACAGGCCAGTACATCAGGAGACGTGGAGGAGGCCGTAGGAGGGCAACAACCCAGCAGCAGGACCGCTACCTCCGCCTTTGTGCAAGGAGGAACAGGAGGAGCACTGCCAGAGCCCTGCAAAATGACCTCCAGCAGGCCACAAATGTGCATGTGTCTGCTCAAACGGTCAGAAACAGACTCAATGAGGGTGATATGAGGGCCCGACGTCCACAGGTGGGGGTTGTGCTTACAGCCCGACACCGTGCAGGACGTTTGGCATTTGCCAGAGAACACCAAGATTGGCAAATTCGCCACTGGCGCCCTGTGCTTTTCACAGATGAAAGCAGGTTCACACTGAGCACATGTGACAGACATGACAGAGTCTCGAGACGCCGTGGAGAACGTTCTGCTGCCTGCAACATCCTCCAGCATGACCGGTTTGGCATTGGGTCAGTAATGGTGTGGGGTGGTATTTCTTTGGAGGGCCGCACAGCCCTCCATGTGCTTGCCAGAGGCAGCCTGACTGCCATTAGGTACCGAGATGAGATCCTCAGACCCCTTGTGAGACCATATGCTGGTGCGGTTGGCCCTGGGTTCCTCCTAATGCAAGACAATGCTAGACCTCATGTGGCTTGAGTGTGTCAGCAGTTCCTGCAAGACGAAGGCATTGATGCTATGGACTGGCCCGCCCGTTCCCCAGACCTGAATCCAATTGAGCACATCTGGGACATCATGTCTCGCTCTATCCACCAACGTCACGTTGCACCACAGACTGCCCAGGAGTTGGCAGATGCTTTAGTCCAGGTCTGGGAGGAGATCCCTCAGGAGACCGTCCGCCACCTCATCAGGAGCATGCACAGGCGTTGTAGGGAGGTCATACAGGCACGTGGAGGCCACACACACTACTGAGCCTCATTTTGACTTGTTTTAAGGACATTACATTTAAAGTTGGATCAGCCTGTAGTGTGTTTTTCCACTTTAATTTTGAGTGTGACTCCAAATCCAGACCTCCATGGGTTAAAAAATTTGATTTCCATTTTTAAATTTTTGTGTGATTTTGTTGTCAGCACATTCAACTATGTAAAGAACAAAGTATTTCAGAAGAATATTTAATTCATTCAGATCTAGGATGTGTTATTTTTGTGTTCCCTTTATTTTTTTGAGCAGTGTATATGGTGTATGTATATGTAAACATGTGTCATGATGCTGCGTTTCCGCGGGGTAAGTATGGAACCTGTGGTTAAAAACTTGAATCCCATCCCTGGGGATAATCCTGGTGACAGAATCCCTTTAAGTCCATCTAGGAGGACGTGCCAGGACGGTACAAAAACAGACAGGATGACACGTATCGAGCTATAGCAATTTTATATGATAACACAAAGCATATACAGAGACAAGAACAATCAGACACAAGAGAAGCTACAATGCAGCAATTTTATACCCATTAGGTTTTTTCTTTACACACATCAGTGCAGTTCTACATTATCTAAAACCATAAGGCAAGGGCTACACGGCAACACTGGTCGCGCGTCAAATTCAACACGGCTGGATTTCTTGCAATTGACGCAGCGATCCCATTTATTTCTATGTGACCACCGCTGCTGTACAGCTATCAGTGACTGACAGCTATCTATGTATACACACTTACACAGAGAATGTTATCAATCACTGATAACACCTCCCCCATGTACAGCTATCAGTCACTGACAGCTATCTCTGTATACACACTTACACAGAGAATATTATCAATCACTGATAACACAACCCCATGTACAGCTGTCAGTGAATGACAGCTATCTATGTATACACACACAGAGAATGCTATCAATCATGGATAACACCTCCATGTACAGCTATCAGTCACTGACAGCTATCTCTGTATACACACTTACACAGAGAATGCTATCAATCACTGATAACTCCTCCCCGTGTACAACTATCAGTCACTGACAGCTATCTCTGTATACACACTTACACAGAGAATACTATCAATCACAGATAACAGCTTCCCGTGTACAGCTATCAGTGACTGACAGCTACCTTTGTATACACACTTACACAGAGAATGCTATCAATCACTGATAACACCTGCCCATGTACAGCTAGCTATCAGTGACTGACAGCTATCTCTATATACACACTTACACAGGGAATGCTATCAATCACTGATAACACCTTCCCCATGTACAGCTATCAGTGACTGACAGCTATCTCCAGATACACACTTACACAGAGAATACTATCAATCACTGATAACACCTTCCCCATGTACAGCTATCAGTGACTGACAGCTATCTCTGTATACACACTTACACAGAGAATACTATCAATCACTGATAACACCTTCTCATGTACAACTATCAGTGACTGACAGCCATCTCTGTATACACACTTACACAGTCACAGTGCACTACCATTGTAGATCTATCCACAGGATTTACATGCAGCAATTACGGTGGGATTCTCCCAGGTAACTTCTGCTGAGAATGGAGTGGTGAGCAGAATCCGCAAGAGGAACAAGAGATGTGTGCTGGGCTTTCTCCTGTTCCTGCGGACACAGATTTGATTACTTTTATATTACCTTTACAAAACATTACCTAGCAATGGTAATTAATTATTTGAAGGGCAATTTTTCCCTAGTAATATAAGTCGCCTTGTAGCCCGAGGTGACTATGGCCTTGCTCATTTGCCATCAATAATAGTGAATATAATAAAAACTGGTGCTAGATTGTACACATTGCAAATTAAATACAGTATACCTTCCACTACAATGCCCTAAGACAACAATAGCAGGAAGGATGTGAGAAATAAAATCATTCTTTTTTATCTGCATTGCTGGGACTTTTACTAATTTACTAATCAAAAGGCTCCAAAATTCTGGCACGATCTGGGCCAAAACTCTAGAGCACATAGCTTGCTCCACATTTATTAACTATATTAGATACTTTTTCTGACTCGTCCAACAAAGGGGTTTGGTTTATCATAAAAATGGTGTGGTTTAAGATGCGAGGAAGTACACCAGGGTTAAGTAAACTAACTAAAATAGGTGATAGAAAATAGAATAGACAGTCGCCAAATTTATCATTCAGCATCAGCCACTCTGATAAATCTAGACTGTCTGGTCTACATTTACATTGTCTACATTTTAGGCCTCATGCACGTAACTATATTTTTCATCTGTCTGCTATTCACATTTTTGGGCTGAGCAGCCTGTCAGCATATCTCATGTACGATCATGACGGAGTATCAGTGTTCGACTGGGGTGCCTAGGGCCCATCAGTAAAATTCATTCTGGGGGCCCACTGTACAGCTACATGCAACTGCCACCTGTTCACACAGTGGCAGACAGCAGCAAGATGCGACAAGATGATTGATTATGGGGGTCCCTGCAGAGATTTTGAGAAGGCGGGTCATGGAGAAAAAGGAAACTGGCTGGCCTCCTTCTGTGCCTATAAGTCATCTCAGCGACCTAAAGCATCTATAATAATAGACTGCCTATTGATATGTAGTGCAGTCTGTATACTGTGCCTCTTGTGCAGTAGGTGGAGGACTAGGGGCCCACCTTGTTCAGGGGCTCAGCAGGGGATTCACCTGTTCCCCTGTGGGCCAGTCCAAGCCTGCGGAGGATCATATCATTACTATCTATTGTAGACCAGGGTTGCTGCTCTAGAATAGTTAGTAATGGAGTGAGAATACATGAGATACGTAGTCAGGCTGAGCAGCCTAACAGCACACCTCAACAGCTGAACTTACAGTCCTTTTCTTTAAATAATGAGGATTTATTAAGGGCTATGAAGATTCAGTCCACATGGAGCAGATATTTTTATCTGCTCCATGCAGTGCCGCTGCTCAAATGTAGCAAGGCTTCATCCCCTCAGTATCCCCCACCAGCTGTAGTATTGGAGGGAACCCCTTCTAGTCACATTCTAGGACAGGTTGTTGAAGGATATTATTCAATTCCTGGAGAAACCCTGTAATTCTCATTATGGTGTTCTTTGAATCCATGTGTCCATCACCTCAACATTTAGGTTAATTGGCTAGCTATAAAATAGTTCCAAATGTGTGCGCCCAAGAAAGTGAAATTAGATTGGGGACAGTGACTGGTAACACCTCTGTACAGCACTGCAGAAAATGCTAGAATACATAATGAATATACAGTATGTGTCCGGATGTTGCCTGTCTTAAGAAATATTATTCTTTTGTGTAAAAAAATAAAAATTTAAAACTGCAGAAAACATATAGAATTTAGTTTAATGATTGCTGATCAATCTACTCGCTATTATGCATCCAGTGATGTGTAGCAGAGAGAATTGGACTGCTTCACACAGAATGTCACATCAATTAGAACCCAATTTTCTGCAATAAATTGTTGAAATCTTACTTTCTGTCTCCCGCAGAACGCAATTATTTTTAACACATTATACAAGGACATCACACAATGCAAACTCATGCTTTATTTTTGCAAGTAGTAGATGGATGGAGTGGATGTGAAGGGTATTGTCTGATACTGCTGGAAAATTAAATCAATGCACATTGGGGCAGATTTGCTAATCTTGTCTAATTGTTAAGGCTCATTTACAGGCCCAGAAGAGCAGCAGATTGTCAGGAAGAATGCTTTCCTTCCTAACAGTTGGCTACTCGCTCAGTGGATGTGAAGGCTGCACAGTATGAGGACGAGCGGTCGCTATTGCAGCTACATACAGCTGCATTGTTTCTGGGCAGCACTGTCTAGTGTAGTTTAGACCAGTTTATACAGTGCCATGAAAAAGTATTCATACCCCTTGAACTTTTCCACATTTCTTCACGTTACACCCACAAACTTAGGGCTCATGCACACAAACTTATTTTTTTTTCTGTGTCCGTTCCATTTTTTGGTGGACCGTATGCGGAACCATTCATTTCAACGGGTCAGCAAAAAAAAAGGAAGCCACTCCGTGTGCATTACATTTCCGTATTTCCGTTCTGTAAAAAAATAGAACATGTCCTATTATTGTCCGCATCACGACAAGGATAGTACTGTTTTATTAGGGGCCATTAGGGGATTGCACTGGGACATCATCCTTATTTTTTGCGGGCCGCAAAATACATACGGTGGTGTGCATGAGCCCTTAAATGTATTTTATTGGGATTTTTTGCGATAGAGCAACACAGAGTAGCAAGTATGTGTGAAGTGAAAAGGAAATGATACATGGTTTTTCAAAATTTGTAATGAATAAAAATCTGGAAAGTGTGGCTTTTTTGCCCATTCTTCTTTACAAAATAGTTGAAGCGCAGTCAAATTTGATGGAGAGCGTCTGTGAACAGCAATTTTCAAGTCTTGCCAGAGATTCTCAATGGGATTTAGGTCTGGCCTTTTCTAACACATGAATAGGCTTTGATCTAAACCATTCCATTGTATCTCTGGCTGGATGTTTAGGGTTGTTGTCCTGCTGGAAGGTGAGCCTCCGCCATAGTCTCAAGTCATTTGCAGCTTCTACTAGGTTTGCCTCCAGGATTTCCCTGTTTTTAGCTCCATCTTCCCATCAACTCTGACCAGCTTCCCTGTCCCTGCTGAAGAAAACCATCCCTACAGCATTATGCAGCCACCACCATGCTTTACTGTGAGGATGGTGTGTTCAGGATGATGTTCAGTGTTAGTTTTCTGCCACACATAGCATTTTGTATTATGGCTTGCTTTCAAAAATGGCTTTCTTCTTGTCACTCTTCCATAAAGGCCAGCTTTGTGGAGTACACTACTTATTGTTGTCCTGTGGACAGATTTTCCCACCTGAGCTGTGGATCTCTGCAGCTCCTCCAGAGTGACCATGGGCCTCTTGGCTGCTTCTCTAATTTGTGCTCTCCCTGCCTGGGCTGTCAGTTTAGGTGGATGGCTATGTCTTGGTAGGTTTGCAGTTGTGCCATACTCCTTTGATTTTTGGATGATGGATTGAACATTGCTCCCTGAGATGTTCAGAGCTTGGGATTTTTTTTATAACCTTACCCTGCTTTACACTTCTCCACAACTTTATCCCTGACCTGTCTGGCGTGTTCCTTGGTTTTCATCATGCTGTTTGATCACCAATATTCACTAACAAACCTCTGAGGCCTTCACAGAACATCCATAGTTATACTGAGAATAAATTACACACAGGTGGACGCTATTTACTAATTAGGTGACTTCTGAAGGCAATTGGTCACAATTGGATTTTATTTATGGATATCAGAGTACAGGAGGCGGAATAAAAATGCACGCCACACTTTTCTGATTTTTATTTAATAAAATTTTTGAAAACCATGTATAATTTTCTTTTAACTTCACACATCCTTGCTACTATGTGTTATTCTATCACATAAAATCCCAATAAAATATATTTAAAGGGGTTCTGCACTTTGTTTAAACTGATGATCTATCCTCTGGATAGATCATCAGCTTATGACCGGCGGGGTTCCGACACCCGGGACCCCCGCCGATCAGCTGTTTGAGAAGGCAGCGGCGCTCCAGCAGCTCCGCGGCCTACTCACTGTTTACCGCTGACCCAGTGATGTCACGACTAGTATCAACTGGCCTGGGCGGGGCTAAGCTCCATTCAACAGAGCTTAGCCCCGCCCAGGCCAGTGATACTAGTCGTGACATCACTGGGCCAGCGGTAAACAGTGAGTAGGCCGCGGAGCTGCCGGAGCGCCGCTGCCTTCTCAAACAGCTGATCGGCAGGGGTCCCGGGTGTCGGACCCCCGCTGATCAGAAGTTGATGATCTATCCAGAGGATAGATCATCAGTTTAAACAAAGCGCAGAACCCCTTTAAGTTTGTGGGTGTAACGTAAAAAAAATGTGGACAAGTTCAAAGGGTCTGAATACTTTTTCAAGGCACTGTATTTCGCTTATTTGACAAAAATAATTTTGTGTCAAGATTTTGATGCATTTTTGGCACAATTAGCTGCATCCTAACCCATGACCCCTTTTGGTAGGCCGCACCCATTTTCTGGTAAGTCATTCCCCATTATTGGAGGAGTCAACAAAAAATGTCTAAAACATTCACATGGAAAAAAAAACTGTTAAAAACGGATACACTGTCAGTTCTATGAGTGTGTGCATCCATTTTCTTGCCGTCAGTTTTTAATGGTTGTTTTGCATCCATTTTGCATCCGCATCGGTTTTTAATAGCCATTAAAAATGGCTGTTAAAAAACGGATGTAGTTCAATGGCTGTTTTATTTTAACTAAACCCCTACAGTGCTTACAGTATACATAATGCCCCCCTGAGTGCCCCCTGGACATTCAATGGTCCTCCATGGTGCTCCAATATATATAATGCCCCCACATAGAGCCCCAGTATATACTGTATAATGGCCCCCACACATGGTGCTTCAGTATATATAATGGCCCTCATATACAGTACAGACCAAAAGTTTGAACACACCTTCTCATTCAAAGAGTTTTCTTTATTTTCATGACTATGAAAATTGTAGATTCACACTGAAGGCATCAAAACTATGAATTAACACATGTGGAATTATATACATAACAAACAAGTGTGAAACAACTGAAAATATGTCATATTCTAGGTTCTTCAAAGTAGCCACCTTTTGCTTTGATTACTGCTTTGCACACTCTTGGCATTCTCTTGATGAGCTTCAAGAGGTAGTCCCCTGAAATGGTTTTCACTTCACAGGTGTGCCCTGTCAGGTTTAATAAGTGGGATTTCTTGCCTTATAAATGGGGTTGGGACCATCAGTTGCGTTGAGGAGAAGTCAGGTGGATACACAGCTGATAGTCCTACTGAATAGACTGTTAGAATTTGTATTATGGCAAGAAAAAAGCAGCTAAGTAAAGAAAAACGAGTGGCCATCATTACTTTAAGAAATGAAGGTCAGTCAGTCAGCCGAAAAATTGGGAAAACTTTGAAAGTAAGGGCTATTTGAACATGAAAGAGAGTGATGGGGTTCTGCGCCAGATGACCTGGCTTCCACAGTCACCGGACCTGAACCCAATCGAGATGGTTTGGGGTAAGCTGGACCGCAGAGTGAAGGCAAAAGGGCCAACAAGTGCTAAGCATCTCTGGGAACTCCTTCAAGACTGTTGGAAGACCATTTCAGGGGACTACCTCTTGAAGCTCATCAAGAGAATGCCAAGAGTGTGCAAAGCAGTAATCAAAGCAAAAGGTGGCTACTTTAAAGAACCTAGAATATGACATATTTTCAGTTGTTTCACACTTGTTTGTTATGTATATAATTCCACATGTGTTAATTCATAGTTTTGATGCCTTCATAGTCATGAAAATAAAGAAAACTCTTTGAATGGGAGTGTGTCCAAACTTTTGGTCTGTACTGTAGTTCCCCAGTATTAATAATGGCCCCCATATAGAGCCGCAGTATTTATAATGATCCCTCCATAGTGCCCCAGTAGTTATAATAGCCCCCATAGTGCCCCAGTATTTATAATAGCCCCCATAGTGCCCCAGTATTTATAATGCCCCCGCCGTAGTGCCCCAGTACTTATAATGGCCCTTATAGTTTCACAGGATTTATAATGGTCCCCCCATAGTTCCCCAGTATTTATAATGACCCCCACATAGTACCCCAGTATATACAATTGTCTCCCATAGTACCCCTACCCCGGCAGTGCTAACAGATTCTTTTGAAAAACAAACAAAAAATTACTCAGCTAATCCACTTGCACGCGAGGGAACACTTGCTCTGCACTTGAGGCAACAGGACCTGACTCTCCCAGCATTGTGACGTCACAGCGCTGGGAGCGTCAGGTCCTGCTGCCTTCAGAGTGAAGCAAGTATTCCCTCTCTTAAAAGTAGATTAGCTAAGTAGTTTTTTGTGGAGATCTCTGGACTCATGTGTGGTACAGGGCTGCTTTTTGCTTTGTTAGAAAGAGTACTTTCTGATTCATTTTTTTCATTAATCATGGGATAACCCCTTTAAAGATGGAAAATGTTTACTATGCATCGTGCGTTATTTGATAACATCAATCAAACTGTAATCGTCTGTCCAGCAGCTGTAGTCCGTGGTAAAACTGCTGAAATGGCACTTTAGCTGAATGTTCTTAAGTAATCTCTAGTCCATATGGCCAGTATCCTATGAGGCTAATTTACAAAAGCTTTATGCCAGGTTTTTGGCGTTAAAAATGTTGGAAAATTTGGCAGAAAATAGCATTTTGCACAAAAATGGTGCCTTTTTGTGTTTTCCCCTTTTCTTGACACACTTTTACAATTAGGCGGCGCTTGGTGAAAAGGGGGCACATCGGCCCGAAACATTAAACGGCAAAAATTGGAACTGAAGTCATCAACCTCCTACATGGGGAACATTTCAGATTCTGGCACACTGACATCACAAGAAGCAACAAATTTATTATAAGACCCGCGTCTCTTAATAAATCGGCTGGAACTCCCTCCAGCTGCCTTTTACTAAGGGCTCATGCACACAACTGTATGTATTTTGCGGTCCACCAAAAACGGATCCGCCAAAATTATGGATGACTTTCGTATGCATTCCGTATTTTGCGTAACGGAACAGCTGGCCCCTAAGGGTTCATGCACACGACCGTATGTATTTTGCGGTCCGCAAAAAACGGATCTGCCAAAAATTATGACATCCGTGTGCATTCCGTTCTTGCAGAACTGAACAGTTGGCCCCTAAAAGAACAGTACTATCCTTGTCCGTAATGCAGACATCCGGAAACGGAATGCACACGGAGTGACTTCCGTTTTTTTTTTGCGGACCCATTGAAGTGAATGATTCCGCATACGGTCTGCAAAAAAAACTGAATGGGCACTGAAAGAAAATACGTTCGCATGCATGAGCCCTAAGGGTACTTTCACAGTAGCGTTATTAGAATCCGTCAGGCAGTTCCGGAAATCCGTATGCAAACGGATATCTTTTTTTATCCGTATCGTTAGACTTTTGTATTGAAATACCAGATCTGTCTTTCCGGTATCATCCGGAATAACGGATCCGGTATTTATTTTTTTACAGCTAGAAAGCATTGCGCAGACTGGAAAACCGGATACGGCGATGCGGTAATTTCCGGAACACTAGGTACCGGATCCAGCATTAATACATTTCAATGGAAATTAATGCCAGATCCGGCAAGTGCAGTAGTGTTCCGGGATTTTGGTCAGAAAAAATACCACAGCATGCTGCGGTATTTTGTCCGGTCAAATACCGTACAAGGGACGGAACGGAAGACATCCTGATGCATACTGAACGGATTGCTTTCCATTCAGAATGCATTGGGACAAAACCTATGCGTTTTTTTTTCAGGTATTAAGACCCTTTACCGGATTTCAATACCGGAAAAGAATAACGCTAATGTGAAAGCACCCTTACTGATGTGGGAAACGCTGGTCTTTAGAAAATGAGCCCCAATATCTTTTTCAGAAGATTGATAGTGTCCTGGGGGGCATTATGCACTTGCACTTAATGCTATGCACATTTGTGCAACAAGATTTTATTTTAAGCTAAAGTGAATGATTTGAAATATTTTATGTATCAAAACGAAGAATTAATTACCAGAACTCTGGAAACCCGTGTAGAAGCAGCATAAGAGGTTTTCCTCGTTCTCCTGCAGCAACATAGTGAAATCGTAATCCGGAATCCTGCAGACAGGAAGACAGAGATAACATGAATTACATCTGTCCGCTGCATTATACATCCATAAAAGAAGGGCAGCAAACATTATAGTATAGGGCTAGGCTAAAGCTCCAGGCACATGGCTGTATTAATGGGGTTATCCAAGACTAATAAAGACCTCCTAGAGTGGTCAAACCGTGGTGGTGGTCATACTTGTTCCCACCCCATGCTTGGTTCAGTCTCCATCACTCTTCTTCTCCCTGTAGCGCTAAAATCAACATTTGTCTACAGGGGGACATGTGACCCTTCCCCAGTTTGACGGATGTTGATTTCAGCGCTGCATGAACAGGAAGAGCTGGCCTGACAGAGACCGAAACCAGCTGCAGGGACCAGGTAAGTACGATCACCACCGGGAATTAGCCACTTTGGGAGGTCTATATTAGTCTTGGATAATCCCTTTAAGGCTCCATGCAGGAGACACATATCTAAAGGGGTTTTTCAAGAGTTTAACCCTTTTACCCCCGGAGGTTTTCGTTTTGCGCTCCCTGCCTTCCTAGAGCCATAACTTTTTTTTATTGTCTGTTCACATAGCCATATGAGGGCTTGATTTATGCGGGAAAAGTTATACTTTCCAACGCCACCATTTAATATTGCATATGATGTAGTGGGAAGCGGGGGAA
This sequence comes from Bufo bufo, assembly GCF_905171765.1. Classification (NCBI taxonomy): domain Eukaryota; kingdom Metazoa; phylum Chordata; class Amphibia; order Anura; family Bufonidae; genus Bufo; species Bufo bufo. Next base: position 54,260,425 of record NC_053397.1, read on the forward strand.
AAAAATTTCAAACGCGGTGAAATTGCAAAAAAAATAAAAAATTCCACTACAGTTTTACGGGTTTTTTATTTACGACGTTCGATGTATGATAAAACTGACCAGTTACTTTTATTCTACAGGTCAGTACGAATCCGGCGATACCTTATATGTATAGTTTGTCTTGCGTTTTATTTTTTTGTCGCCATATTTTGACCCCTATAACTTATTTGTAATTATGTGTACGGAGCTGTATGGGGGATCATTTTTTGCGGGGCGATCTGAACTTTTCATTGATACCATTCTGGGGTGTGCATCACTTTTTGATCACTATTTATTAAATTTTTTGTAGAAAATGAAGCAACCAAAAACGCTGAATCGGCTATTTGGATGCTTTTTTCTGTTTTGCTGTTTGCCATATGGGGAATATATTACTATGTCACCCTCACCCGCCATCTTTAAAGACCCGGCTAGCACCGTACTATTACGGTGCTGGTCGGGAAGGGGTTAAGATTGAAATCGGTGACGTTCCAACTCCTGGCTGTCTAAAGAGGCCACGACTGCTGAGCTACAGCTTACCAAGCACAGCACCAAAAAAGGAGCGGATTGGGAACTAAAAGTGGCCCTGGAAAAAAACTTTAAATTGGCCCCATGTTGTAGGTAGGTCTAAACTGACAGGAAGGGGGGCAACATAATTAGGCAAGGCCAGCAATACCATAGTGCAGAGCAATATACTGCCCCAGCTGAACCAAATACCACAGTGCAGCACAAAATACTGCCACCCGCTGCACAGTATTCAATTGTATTGCTGTCCTGAGGACATACAGTGCTGCCCATAATTATTCATACCCCTGGCAAATTTTGACTTAAAGTTACTTTCATTCAACCAGCAAGTAATTTTTTGACGGGAAATGACATTGGTGTCTTCCAAAAGATAATAAAACGATGTACAAAAGGCATTATTGTGGGGAAAAAAAAACATTTCTCAGCTTTTATTTACATTTGAGCAAAAAGTGTCCAGTCCAAAATTATTCATACCCTTTTCAATAATCAATAGAAAAGCCTTTATTGGCTATTACAGCAATCAAACGCTTCCTATAATTGTAGACCAGCTTTTTGCATATCTCCACAGGTATTTTTGCCCATTCATCTTTAGCAATGAGCTCCAAATCTTTCAGGTTGGAGGGTCTTCTTGCCATTACCCTGATCTTTAGCTCCCTCCACAGATTCTCAATTAGATTCAAGTCTGGACTCTGGCTGGGCCACTCCAAAACGTTAATGTTGTTGTCTGCTAACCATTTCTTCACAACTTTTGCTGTGTGTTTTGGGTCATTGTCATGCGGAAATATCCACTGGTGCCCAAGGCCAAGTTTCTCTGCAGACTCCCTGATGTTGTCGTTGAGAATCCTCATGTATTGCTCTTTTTTCTTGGTGCCGTTTACTGTGATTAGGTTCCCTGGTCCATTGGCCGAAAAACACCCCCAAAGCATTAGGTTCCCACCACCATGTTTGACAGTGGGGATGGTGTTCTTTGGGTTGAAGGGTTCTCCTTTTTTACACCAAATTAAGAAAACATCATTGTGACCAAACAATTACATTTTTGTTTCATCTGACCATAACACAGAAGACCATAAGTCTTCTTCTTTGTCCAGATGAGCCTTTGCAAACGCCAAGCGAGCTTTTGTGTGCCTTATCTGGAGAAGTGGCGTCCTCCTTGGTCTGCATCCGTGGAACCCAGCAGTGTGCAGTGTCTGTTGGATTGTCTGCCTTGAGACATTGCCACCAGCAGAGCCCAGATTCACCAGGATGGCCTTGGTGGTGATCCTTGGATTCTTTTTAACCTCTCTAACTATCCTCCTGGCCAGCACAGGTGTCACTTTTGGCTTCCGACCACGTCCTCTGAGATTTTCCACAGTGCGGAACATTTTGTATTTTTTGGTCAAATTTAAATAAAAGTTGAGAAATGTTTTTTCCCCCCACAATAATGCCTCTTGTACATCGTCTTATTATCTTTTGGGAGACACCTATGTCATTTCCCGTCAAAAAATTACTTGCTGGTTGAATAAAAGTAACTTTAAGTCAAAATTTGCCAGGGGTATGAATAATTATGGGCAACACTGTAGATACAGCTGAATTCAGGAGGACACCTGTGGCTGCTGGCCAGATGCATAGGAGACAATCAGATCATTATGTACCCAGCTGGTGGCCATGAGGAGGGCTTGGGTGGCCCTTCTAGGCATCGGCCGACTGGGAAAATTCCCTGTAGAGTCTATGGCCAATCCGCCCTGCACCGTACATTGTATAGCGGCTCTGCTTGGTATTGCAACCCAGACCCATTGACTTGCAAGGGACTGAGCCGCACACAGGCCATGTGACTGATGTAGGTGATGTCATTTTCCTATGAAGTGGCCCCATTGCTCATCAGGGCACCACAGCCTATTCCAACAGCTGATTTCCAGTGGTGCCAGAAGTCGAACCCCACTGATCAGATTTTGATCACATATCCTGAGAATGTCATCATTATCATACTCCTAGGCATTAAATATATCAATGATGTACAGGGTTACCCTATGGTCATGTGCATGAGCCCTCAAGCAGATTGCAATGAAGGGGAACCTGTCAGCCCGTATATGCGGCCCCCTCTGATTTCACCGCACTTACATGTGAATATGCTGTAGTTTCCTTGCAATGCGATGCCAGGAGTCCAATATATTCATGATGAGCAGACTCCCCCACTGCCACTTATTGACAGCTTTCTCCCTACAGACGTATCCTACAGAGTCGACGTATCATAAACTCATCGGAGTCCTTACTGACATTACTGACATCGCGCTGCAAAGAACAACCTGTAAGTTCTAGAAAACGACAGTCTATTCACACATATATAAAAGGAAAAGGAAATCTGCGTGTCCATCACTACTACAGGGTGAGAAGACATCATAAAGAAGCCAACACAAGTGATACAAATAAATCTCAAGATTACAGAATGAGAGGCATTGGAGAAAATAAGTTTAAAGGCTATGTACACCTTTGGTGGCAATTTTTTTTATTAGTGCATTGTACTCAATATGACTATGAGCTAAAAACATTTTTTTATTGGTCTTTATTAAAAATATGGAATCCTTTTCTCTGTACAGGGCTGAGATGCTATACTCCTTAAGTCAGGGAGCTGACGGACTCCTTATCTCTGCTCTCTGACATTATAAACACTCATTATAGCTTAGTTCTTATCTTACTCATAAGTATGTGGCTTAAATAAGTGTTTATGACCTCTCAGTAATTTTGAAATTGAAAGTGAGATGGACACAGCTCGTGTCACATTTAACCCTTTGTGACAGAATGGCTCAATATTTTTAATAAGTACCAATTGAAAAAAAAAGATTTTTAGCCCCAAATGAGTAAAATGCAAAAAATTATCAAAGGTATATGTTGCCTTTCAATTACTACAATTATCATGGATAGATCATCATGATCGGCAGGGGTCCGACACCCGGGAACCCCGCCGATCAGCTGTTTGAGAAGGCAGCGGCGCTATAGCAGCGCCATGGCCTTCTCACTGTTTACCGCTGGCCAAGTGACATCACGACTAGTATCAACTGGCCTGGTCGGGGCTAAGCTCCGTTCACTTGAATGGAGCTTAGCCGCGCCCAGGCTATTGATACTAGTCGTGGCGTCACTGGGCCAGCGGTAAACAGCGAGAAGGCGCGGCGCTGCTGGAGCGCCGCTGCCTTCTCAAACAGCTGATCGGCGGGGGTCCCGGGTGTCGGACCCCCGCCGATCAGAAGCTGATGATCTATCCAGAGGATAGATCATCAGTTTAAACAAACTGCAGAACCCCTTTAAGTGCAGATTCTTAGTATGGCCCTCGTTGCTGTACCTCTTTCTTTGGGCAATTTTTAGGACTCAATCAGGTGAAAAAAGCATCCTAGCTTGGACCAAACATTTCCTTTAATGCCTGTTTAAAGATCAGGCTTCACTTCTTTTCCTGCCCATTGCCATTTCCAACCACCCTCTGTATGCAGAGATTTACTTGCTGTCGGCCCTTTTCTGAGACTATTTCCTTTAAAAAGGCTAGGGTAGCTTTTATATTTACCTTATTATATAATTTATATAGTGCCAACATATACCACAGCACTGTATACAGAATATATTCACACATGCATCGGTTCCTGTTCCTACCAGGACTGAATATCTCACCTGCCTACTTGGGCACACAGTCATAGGAAGCCAAATATCTTAGCATGTTTTTGGCATGTGCAAGGAAATCAAAGTACCTACATTATTACACGTTTATGGAGGACATACGAAAAATCCACCCTAGTTGGATTTAAATTATCCCAAGGCTGCAGGGCAGTAGAGCTAACCAATGAGCCTCCATTGTCTTCGGGCATTTACTTAAAGCACTATAAAAGTCTTCATATTATATCTCTTTTCCTGAAGACAATTAAATTTATTACTATATTAATGAGTCGTGCTTTATATCTAATGCTTGCATATTTTTCATCAGTAAACTACTAGTTATCTCCTTTTAATATAATCCTGCCCCCAAATGGAATGGATTAATTTATCTCTTCTCTTGGACATGATCCTATATAATTTATAGGAGAATGATAAATAGATTAATTCATTCATTTTATAATATTAAAATGTAGGTCAGATCCCAATTGTGATTCTCTAAGAGTAGGAAGAGTTAGAAGCCTCCAGGCTAAAGTGCTGTGCTGTGCTTTGAAGTAGGAAGTACGTGAGGGAGAAGAGCGCATGTGACCTGCATAGTAACGGCAATCAGACAAGCTCTACCGGGGAAGCATGGGGAGTGCCTGCACTATTGATAATATACACTGCTCAAAAATATAAAGGGAACACAAAAATAACACATCCAAGATCTGAATGAATTAAATATTCTTCTGAAATACTTTGTTCTTTACATAGTTAAATGTGCTGACAACAAAATCACACAAAAATTAAAAAATGGAAATCAAATTTTTCAACCCATGGAGGTCTGGATTTGGAGTCACACTCAAAATTAAAGTGGAAAAACACATTACAGGCTGATCCAACTTTGATGTAATGTCCTTAAAACAAGTCAAAATGAGGCTCAGTAGTGTGTGTGGCCTCCACGTGCCTGTATGACCTCCCTACAACGCCTGTGCATGCTCCTGATGAGGTGGCGGACAGTCTCCTGAGGGACCTCCTCCCAGACCTGGACTAAAGCATCTGCCAACTCCTGGACAGTCTGTGGTGCAACGTGACGTTGGTGGATAGATCGAGACATGATGTCCCAGATGTGCTCAATTGGATTCAGGTCTGGGGAACGGGCGGGCCAGTCCATAGCATCAATGCCTTCGTCTTGCAGGAACTGCTGACACACTACAGCCACATGAGGTCTAGCATTGTCTTGCATTAGGAGGAACCCAGGGCCAACCGCACCAGCATATGGTCTCACAAGGGGTCTGAGGATCTCATCTCGGTACCTAATGGCAGTCAGGCTACCTCTGGCGAGCACATGGAGGGCTGTGCGGCCCTCCAAAGAAATGCCACCCCACACCATTACTGACCCAATGCAAAACCGGTCATGCTGGAGGATGTTGCAGGCAGCAGAACGTTCTCCACGGCGTCTCAAGACTCTGTCACGTCTGTCACATGTGCTCAGTGTGAACCTGCTTTCATCTGTGAAGAGCACAGGGCGCCAGTGGCGAATTTGCCAATCTTGGTGTTCTCTGGCAAATGCCAAACATCCTGCACGGTGTTGGACTGTAAGCACAACCCCCACCTGTGGATGTCGGGCCCTCATATCACCCTCATGGAGTCTGTTTCTGACCGTTTGAGCAGACACATGCACATTTGTGGCCTGCTGGTGGTCATTTTGCAGGGCTCTGGCAGTGCTCCTCCTGTTCCTCCTTGCACAAAGGCGGAGGTAGCGGTCCTGCTGCTGGGTTGTTGCCCTCCTACGGCCTCCTCTACGTCTCCTGATGTACTGGCCTGTCTCCTGGTAGCGCCTCCATGCTCTGGACACTACGCTGACAGACACAGCAAACCTTCTTGCCACAGCTCGCATTGATGTGCCATCCTGGATAAGCTGCACTACCTGAGCCACTTGTGTGGGTTGTAGACTCCGTCTCATGCTACCACTAGAGTGAAAGCACCGCCAGCATTCAAAAGTGACCAAAACATCAGCCAGGAAGCTTAGGAACTGAGAAGTGATCTGTGGTCACCACCTGCAGAACCACTCCTTTATTGGGGGTGTCTTGCTAATTGCCTATAATTTCCACCTGTTGTCTATCCCATTTGCACAACAGCATGTGAAATTGATTGTCACTCAGTGTTGCTTCCTAAGTGGACAGTTTGATTTCACAGAAGTGTGATTGAGTTGGAGTTACATTGTGTTGTTTAAGTGTTCCCTTTATTTTTTTGAGCAGTGTACATTAAATTCCATATTAAGAAACATACTCTAAGGCTTTAGGTTGGAAACACAGTGGGCATTTGCTGGGGTAGACTAGTCAGATGCCATGCAAGCCCAAACTAATAATCTGCAGATCAAGATCCATAGTGGAGGCCATGAGAATGTAATTTAAGACCAATAATTATGTAAAAAATATCTGATTGTTTCTATCGAAACTGTTACTGTTGTTTAGGTGAAAGAATGAAAATTGCTTCTTTCGACAACTGAGAACAACTACTGTATTTATGGTCCTGAAAAACATTACAGCACCACCATTCTCTCCATCCTAAATTTCTTGAAAATGTTTTTCTGGGGACTAGTCCTTTCAAAGAAGATGGCGATTATGTGCAACATGGGACGAAACTGAAAAAAAGGCACAGGAAATCTGGACTGGATGAAACGGTGATCCTGGGGTGTTCAGTACTGCTACCAGTTTGCACTACATGTACTATACTGCTCTCTACCTGTTCCAAGATGAGCTGCTCCTTTGTACTCCAGGTGAGTGTAGTACACTGTGCGTTCTGTACGGGACCCTGAAAATGCTCCTGTTCTCTTCATAGAAAGTGCTTTACAAATTCCAGCAGGTCTTTAATTTATATGTAGGTACTTGTTTTAGTTTTTTTGGGAGAGGAACAAATTGATATTGTAACTTGAGGCAGCACTGTCACCACCTGCCGACAAATGTAATGATTAATTATAACAATGCAAGTGATTCTGCATATGCCTAATGGTGCAGTGAAAATCCACAATGAGTATCTTCAATGTGCCTCACACCAAATCATTACTCACGAGGCATCGGATTGCCAAATACATGTCACAGTTATGATTACTGATCAATCAAATGTTCCTGGAACAATTTCATTTGATCCTATTGTGTAACACTGTTTTCATGACTATTATTGTATTGTATAAAAAATCTTAACATCTTAGGCTAGCTTTATTGGTCAAAATAATGATGTGTGCAACCCTTATAAAAAAAAAAAAAAAAAACAACTGTAGATGGGCATAACGACAGTATATGGTGGAGCATTGCAGTCACACCAGTGGTCCCTCCACCATGTAACAGAGAAACAGTGCACGTACTGTAATAGTTGGGTGGCCCGGTTAGAGACTTTGTATCAGAGCCCAGAAGCTTAACACATTAATGAGTTTTTTTTCATTTTAAAGTTTGCATAAAGCCTGTGCTTCTTTGTACAATCATAACTGTAAAGGAACAGTTATCTTTGGCTTCCCTAAAGTCTCTTGCAGCAATATTATTCCCTGCTTCAGCAGCACAGCTAGATGCATTTCTTTCACAAGCAGTAAGTGTCTCCCTTCTGCTAGTACTGTATGCAGTTACCTCACGTCCCTTACTTCCCTCTATGTCTGTTTTCTTCTAGGGAGCTCAGAAAGCTGTTAAGGAAGGATAAATCACAGGAGGATCCAGAATCTGTAGAAGCAGTAGATTTATCAGGCTCAGACGTCCTCTGAGTCTCTGTTACCAGGGATGGAACTTGCCTCACAGCAGGCAGTAAACTGCAAGTTCGGGGGAAGTGAGACCCCCCCCTGGTGGCCATAACTTTACAGTAACTTTACAGCTTTTTGTTAGGTGGATGCAGGCATAATAAAATTTAAAAAAAAGTGATATAGAAATGTGTTAGTTACACCATTCTATATTAAATTAAATTAAATTGTGGGAAAGTACAGTGATTTTTTAAGGTCCTTTTACACGAACCAACTTAGCAGACAACTTTCGGGAAGGAACAAAAGGTTTGCAATAATTGCCTGTAAGGGAGATGAGAGCTGCATTTACATGCAGCAATCATCTCCTCTTTATGAAGACAAGCAATCGCTACACTTGCCGCCTTACAGTTTCATTGTTTCTGAGTAGAACATCCCTGTTTACACACAATTTTAGGCCAACTATTGATAACAAGTAAAATAGAAGACTGGCACACTTTACATATGGACCAACCTGGACAAAGTCTGAACTACAAAATATTTATTACAGACATAATATGTTAAAATATGAAAATAAAATATGGAATATAAAATATTACACACAATTTATATAAAATATAGTGGCTCAAGATAAATAACTAGCGATTTACTGAGTCGATTAATCATGCATTCTGAGGCATGGCAACATCAAATCGGCTACTTAAATTAAATTGTGAATCTGAAATCGCTGTTCAGTATCCTTTGTTGCAACAATGTATTCACAATGTCTCACTGCAGTCTTGGAAAAAATAGACGATGTGTGTGGCCAATATAGCAATTCGTTGGTATCAGATTGAATGTGGATTTTGTCCTTTTGTGAGGATTCTAATAACCGGTCAACAAGATCCTTTTAAACTGTACTGATAACCCACCTAGTGGGCTTACCTTTGTTTGTCCCGACAGTTCGCCAATTTCCGTGGTGCCTTCTAAGGCCAACTGCAGACCGGCGTCCTGGCTGTGTAACCCTCGGTATCTCGCGTTTGCTTGAAGGTTGATTCACCACGTGGGTTGTACTCACGGAACTGACGTTGTAAACGAGCAGGACTGGATCTTCCGGTAAGTTCCGATCAGAAGACTTTAATCGAATCTTCGATTATATTAAGCGATAGTAGTTTGTTTATACGATAAACAGTGCACTGTTTTCCATCCAAGTAAAGTCCATTCTTTTTTCGGGGTGAAGTTTATGTTTCAATCATAATTTTACCAGACGCGTTTCAGGGATGACTCTCCCCTTCCTCAGTGGTAGCCTACCACTGAGGAAGGGGACAGTCATCCCCGAAACGCGTCTGGTAAAATTATGAAATTGGCGAACTGTCGGGACAAACAAAGGTAAGCCCACTGGGTGGGTTATCAGTACCGTTTAAAAGGATCTTGTTGACCGGTTATTAGAATCCTCACAAAAGGACAAAATCCACATTCAGTCTGATACCAATGAATTGCTATATTGGCCACACACATCGTCTATTTTTTCCAACACTGCAGTGAGACATTGTGAATACATTGTTGCAACAAAAGATACTGAACAGCGATTTCAGATTCACAATTTAATTTAAGTAGCCGATTTGATGTTGCCATGCCTCAGAATGCATAATTAATCGACTCAGTAAATCGCTAGTTATTTATCTTGAGACACTATATTTTATATAAATTGTGTGTAATATTTAATATTCGATATTTTATTTTTATATTTTAACATATTATGTCTGTAATAAATATATTGTAGTTCAGACTTTGTCCAGGTTGGTCCATATGTAAAGTGTGCCAGTCTTCTATTTTAGTTATATATTTTTTGAAGGGGGAATCAATTTAGATCTGAGCACCTGACCGTGATTGTAAGGAAGTGAGCTATTTTCATATAGACTTCACTGAAATATTGGTAACAAGTGTTTGTACAATTGCTCATCCCTGATAATTTGCCTAATGATCGTTTTGTCTAAAACAGGGGTGCACAAAATGCGGCCCTTGACATCATTCTGTGCAGCCCCCAACCATCTGTTAACAGATTGTAAGGGATCGTCTCTTTTCAGGGGGTCACACTCACAGATATCTCACCAGACAACGGATTTTCATGTCCAAACTGTGCATTTATTTTGACAGTCTTCTTATAAAGGATAGTCCAGTTATACATCACTGGGTGGGGTGAGGTTCCCACACTGCCAAAACTTAAAACACAAATAAACACCTGCCCGTCTAGGCAGGGCCGGACTGGGGATAAAAACCAGCCCTGGAAAAAGTTGCATACCAGCCCCACAGCATTGCGTCATTATTTACTTGTTTATAATAGGAGAAAACATTCATTTTAAAACGTGTGTAAACACGAATATGAACTTTGCCCCACGATAGCTCTTTTGTAGAACCCCCATAAAAACTTAAAATTATTTGGCTTGACCCTTGGGGATCTCGGACACCACTTCAACACTTGGCCGGGGGCTCGGCGGAGCTGATGTTGTGTTTTATCCTAATGAGAAAAATTTCATAATAAGGATTTGGAGAAGGGGCAGAGGGATAGCAGAGCACGGAGAGGCTGGTGCTGCTACTAGGGGGTCATACCATGGGGGAGTAATAAAGCCCACCATAGTGCCCCCCCAGTAGTAATAATTCTCCTTATAATGTGCAAAACATACCCCCTTTGTAATGCCCCCAGTTGAGCTAATGTTCCCATAATGTGCCAATATAAAATACCCCTTCTCAGTGCCCCCGTAGATGACCCCCATAGTGCTCCTCCCCCCCTTCCCCATAGTACCCACCATAATGTGTCCCAGTATAAAATGCCCCTATACAGAGCCCCCATATAAAATACCCCTTTTTAGCCTCAGTAGATGCCCCTATAGTGCCCCCCAATAATCTGCCAGTAAGATATGCCCCCATAGATGCCCCCAATCATGTGCCAGAAGCCAGAGCCCCCCCATATCATGTGCCAGTAGCCAGAGCCCCCCCATATCATGTGCCAGTAGCCAGAGTGCCCCCCTATCATGTGCCAGTAGCCCCCCCTTATTATGTGCCAGTAGCCCCCCTTATTATGTGCCAGTAGCCCCCATAATTATGTGCCAGTAGCCCCCCTTATGTGCCAGTAGCCGCCCCTTATGTGCCAGTAGCCGCCCCTAATGTGCCAGTAGCCGCCCCTTATGTGCCAGTAGCCCCCCTTATGTGCCAGTAGCCCCCCTTATGTGCCAGTAGCCCCCATTATGTGCCAGCCCAGTAGTCCCCCCTTATGTGCCAGACCAGTAGTCCCCCCTTATCATATGCCATCCCAGTAGTCCCCCTTATCATGTGCCAGCCCAGTAGTCCCCCCTTATCATGTGCCAGCCCAGTAGTCCCCCCTTATCATGTGCCAGCCCAGTAGTCCCCCCTTATCATGTGCCAGCCCAGTAGTCCCCCCTTATCATGTGCCAGCCCAGTAGTCCCCCTTTATCATGTGCCAGCCCAGTAGTCCCCCCTTATCATGTGCCAGCCCAGTAGTCCCCCTTATCATGTGCCAGCCCAGTAGTCCCCCCTTATCATGTGCCAGCCCAGTAGTCCCCCCATATCATGTGCCAGCCCAGTAGTCCCCCCTTATCATGTGCCAGCCCAGTAGTCCCCCTTATCATGTGCCAGCCCAGTAGTCCCCCCTTATCATGTGCCAGCCCAGTAGTCCACCCTTATCATGTGCCAGCCCAGTAGTCTACCCTTATCATGTGCCAGCCCAGTATTGTACCTATATAAAAAAAAAAAGAAAACACTTATACTTACCTCCAGTGATGCGATGCGATGCAGGCCTCTTCCGGCCTGTGTCCCTCGCTATCCTATCAGAGGAACAGGAGGGGACACACCTCTCCCTCCCCTGCCGCAGCACAGGCATCTGAAATTTCCCGGTATCCCGGCAGGCCAGTCCGGTCCTGCGTCTAGGCGCTACCTAAACAAAATATGTCCCTACCTCACTCATAGAGCACAGTTCACACATGGACATTATATGCGGCTTTCCTCAGCCAACATCAATACTGCAGCCTCCAGGCTGTGGCAACTCCAGTACCTTTTGGGGTAGTGTGGCCCAGTAGTCCTCCAGACGCTGGGCGTACAACCCTCGTTCTCTAGGTGTCGCTAGGTCCTCCAAACCTCAGGCTATTCAAAGTCTTGTGGCCCCTCAGTCCTCCTGACTGAGACCACACACAGAGCCTCTGCTTCACAAAACAGTCTCGCTCTCCCTCCTCAGACTGACCTACTCTAAGGCACTTTATGCCAGCCTGATTACAGCAGGCCTCACCTGCGATCACCTCAGGTAGAAAGGAAAACCCGTACTGGAAGGGTGTGGACTGGGAACTCCCTCTACCAAGCCTAGCCACCAGTCCAAGTAAAATCCAGCCCAGAAAATGTATACAAAAATGTCTCAGCAAACTATGCTTTACTGAGACCACTGCCATTCTCTGGATTTTATCTGTCTTACCCATCTGAGGTACCTGAAGTGGGACAACACACCTTCCAGCACTGTTCACATTACCACAAGATATATATGTCTATATCTTTTGGCTGCTCAAATGCATTTTTCTTGTATTCTCCCATTACCTGGGAATCCTGGAGGTGTAACCAGACATGTATAGTATATACTATATGTACAATATGCCATAAATACAGTATTTCAGTTAAAAATACCCCTTTAGCTTTTATTTTCGGCCCTTGGGATTCCTTCAGTCTGACAACATGGCCGGCCCCCAACCAGAAAACGTTATGCACCCCTGGTCTAAAAGGACCATTACTTTTTCCTCTGGTCTGAAGTATTATTATTATTTTCTTTTTACAAAAAATATTAATTTCTGACCATTTGGGTGCACTTTGAATTAAAAACTAAATAAAATAATGCTAATAATCCAGAAAGTAATCACAATAAACACTCAACTATTGTATCTTTCGTGCTAGAGCACTACAGATGGCAGAGTATGGACGCTAATATAACTTATGTTTTAAAGTTTATTTGGGTTATTTATCAGCTCCTTTGGAAAACGAAAGGTGGAATCTGATTAGTTGCTATGGGCAACTTAGCCATTTCTACTTTACACCAGTTTGATAAATGACCCCATATATTTGTGGTTTAAAAAATAATTCTAAAAAGTAAACACTAAGTAAAATAAAGAAAATGCGAAAAAAATACAGCCCTGTCATAAAAAGTACACAGATACATAAAATTGCTAAAAAGTTCTTGGTCGTTTAAGGCTATGTCCACCTTCATGAACGTTTTTACTTTATTGTTCCAATGCATATACAATGAAAAATTAAGCAATTTTGCAATACAGTATATGCTCAATTTCCTACCATCTTGTTTCTACAGCTCCTATACGGACTATGCATCTCCATGGTAACAGACAACAAACTGCGTAGTCTGATCCTGCAGTAATATTTCCTTCGACCTGTCCTCTACTTCTGGCTAAGCTACCAAATGTACAGTACATTAGTACAAAGCATGGGACATATGGAAGAAAGTATGAGACTGCAAGAATGCAGGATTACACTACACAGAATTTGTTTTCTGTCTGCTACCATGCAATGTCTGAGTGGGCATAAGTGCTGTAGAAACCAAACAGAATTTTTAATTAATTAGGACCTATTGCAAAGTTACTTCATTTTTCATCTTAAATTTGTAGGTGGTGCATCGATTTACATCCCAAATAACTGGTTATGAGGGTCTACGACCACTACAATGGGCAATTTTACATGATGAACTGATAGATCCAAACGCACTTGCTAAGCTACCCTCTACCCATGCATGCCACTTCCCTCTTTTGAACCCTCTTAGGACTGATTCACATGAATGTGCTCGGTCCAGGAAACATGACCTGTGTGTCGGCCGCATCTCCCGGACCGACTATGACTCCCCTGACCTGAACTGACTATATCCTGCGGTTCCTATCTGATCTATTGTATTGTACTTACATGATCATCTGATTGCAGTAAATTAGACCCACAATCAGATAGGATCGGGACGCTATCATCAATCACTATAATGCAGTCAGTTTGGGTCAGGAGAGCCGTAGTCGGTCCGGGAGATTCGGCCAGCACACGGGCTGTTTCCCAAACTGAGCACGGTTGTGTGAATCAGCCCTTAGCCACTGTTCACAACTGTTAAATAGAGGCTTCCATGCCCACATTAATTCATAACGCCCATGCATCAGTGTCCATACTGGGTATTATTAATGAATACTGTGTATCACGCCATAACGCTGGGATCTCTTTTACACCACACAGCACCCATCATCCTATAAAACACAAAGAAACAGGTCACTGATCTCTCCTAGGGAACACCACTTGAAAGAGTATATTACGACTTCCAATAATTTGGTCTAATGCCCAACGTATGCTCAATACTTGGGGCCAAATCTGAACGACAGCTGTGACTTCCCATCTCTATTGGCAGGAGAACTACTATTAGACACTATCCTCATCCTGATCTCCTGAGGACGGAGATAACAAACAGGCTTATTTAACCGAATGATTTCTATCTGAACAATAGGCTGGTTTCATAACTCGTCAGTAACCTTGAAAAATGAGATGAATTTACCAAAACGCCACCATATAAAAGCCTTATCATCCCTCCTAATAATACCGGTCAAGTGCTTAATGATTCCATGGATGCTAGATTCCACTTGTCGTGCCTATTGAATGGATAATGACTATTAAGGTGCGGTAATTGCCTGAATGAAAAGGCTAGCTGCGTGTTTACACTCAACTTGGCAGCGTGAATTTGGTATTCTACTAATGTGGCACTGAACACACGCTGAAAGAAGGTGACCTGCAAAACGGCTACGTGCTCGGGGAAGGGGGGGAAGCACATCCTAGAAAGGATGAGGGAGACAGGGAAACACTGATATTCCTAGTCTATAGCATTTCGCAGACTGTGCTCAGCACTAAAGGGTTAAGCCATCGCTACCTGCCTGCGGTGTCGTCTAGCATTATGGTAGAAAGTCTCAATCCAAATAAATGATGTTCTATAGAGAATTGATGACCATCCCCTATTATACAGCCATAGACAGTATGGAAATGTGCACATGATGCAGGACAGCGAGAGGCAGAGATTCCCTACAGGATGACTGAGGAGCCTTTGTTATAGACAGGGATGACTGGAGAACACAAAGTAAGCCCGGACTGCCTATGTACTGACACCAGTGAACTGCAAGGGAATGGCAAATGTGTCACCCAGCTCAGAATTTATGAATGATATATGGGCACAATCCTTACTGAAGCCAATGCTACTGTTATTAGATAGTATTACTGCAATTTGTACTATTCATTACAACAATGAGTGGAATTAGCCTAAGGAATTTCATGCAACAGTCAACGATTGGTGACCGTGCAATGCATTGTGTCTGCAGCCCATTGTTTACATAGTGTAGATACATTGTGTCAATATAGTATCTATGTTTACATAACATACATGCACATACTGTAAACATACAATAAGAAGACCAGAGCATCCACTATGTGGCTACGTGGCTTTCTAGGAACATTACACATGTCCCATTATTGACAGCTCTGCAGACACCACTCCACCATGACTGATGCAGAGTACAGAGTGCTGCAGCAGCTGGAGAAGGGACTGGAGGCGTCCTGAAGACAAGTTTCAAGTTCCTCCAGGTGTGAAATGAAGCAGGAGTGCAGGACAATAATGGGGGAGGGGGGATGGGTGCAGATTTTTTATTTTATTTACCTTGATCCGGACATAGCAGTGTGTGCCCAGGAAGGGGTCATTGAGGCAGCTTGGGGTGACCTCCCTAGGGATCCTCCTGAAGGTGCTCCTTGGCCTGATGAGGATGCTGCAGAAAAGTTTGAGGAGCGCAGTGCAGGCGCAGAGCAGACAGTAGGAGTAGACCAGGCTCCAGAAAGCTGCAGCCCGCAGACAGCCTGGCAGAGCCAGCAGGCTGTCCACCAACAGCGCCATGCTGTGCCCAGGCATCCAGCTGGGGAGAGAGAGAGGACACCCTCAAGTGGCAAGGAGAGCTGTGCGAGAAGTCATGGAAACAGGGGGAAGAAAGCAAGAGGAGGAGGAGGAGGAGGAGGAGGGAGTGACTGGAGCTCAGTGCACTGATGCTGAGGCTGCCTCTTAAAGGGGACGATGAGAACGGGACAACCTTGACTGCCTCTGATTAAAGGAGCACTCATTCTGAAGTGGAGGGGTGAAGCAAGTCAAAGAGCTGCTGGAGTCACCTCCAGATCTGTACCAACCATGCCTGGAGATGTAGCATAAAGTAGTGATCATGGGGGGCAGACCTGTCTCTTATTCCTTCTAGAAACACATAATTGGCCTGAAACCCCCTTATATAGTGGGGACCTGGAGGGCATTATTCCTTTCTAAATGTATGTGATTTTTAAGAATTAAAAGCTGAGGGAGATAAGCATTAAGGGCTAATGCACACAAACGTATTTTCTTTCAGTGTCCGTTCCGTTTTTTGTTTTTGCAGACCGTACACAGAACCATTCATTTCAATGGGTCTGCAAAAAAAACAACAAAAAAACGGAAGTTACTCCGTGTGCATTCCATTTCCTTATGTTGGTATGTCTATTCAGCAAACATTTTGAACATGTCCTATTATTGTCCGCATTACGGACAAGGATAGGACTGTTCTATTATGGCCAAGCTGTTCCGTTCCACAAAATATGGAATGCACATGGACGTCATCATTTGTATTTTTTATTTTTTTGCGGATCCGTGTTTTTTGCGGACCGCAAAATGCTTACGGTCACGTGCATGAGGCCTAAACCATAGATTTAAATGACAAAACATAATAAATTCCCATTCAGATGTTACAGTTTGCTGACAACAAGCAAAGGCAGAAAAATACTAATGTAGTCAATGGAAGGACCTCCTTAGACTAGAGCAGATTTATTTTTTTCACCATCCAGTAGGCTGTGTACCAATAGTAATTGGGGGTCACAAAGTAACAACAGTGTGTATGGCCACCTATACTGGCAATACAGATTAGATGTCATGTCTACTGGGGCAACCCACTAAGGGGTTTAGGGATAAAACCCTCTTACAGGATGGTTACATGCCACCCTATGAGAGGGATGAAGGGCTATGTGCAATGTCTGCTCTCCTGAATGTAGATGCCCAATGGCATAGATAGGTTTAGAGTAGGACCTGGCTGACTGAGATCACCTTGGCGAGGGTAGGTGGGCACAGATGTGTTTTGATATATTGTCTGAGAGTCTCAGATTTTATCATATCAGAGTGAGGGCTTAGTCCATATATAATGTTTGCATGTATTGTGCTAGTGCATTATTTTCTGTGATTTTTCTTTTTCCATTAGAGATTACTCTACAGAATAGGACAATGAGCATTCACCACTAGGTGCGTGTCCCTTTCTGCAGAAGCAAACATGGAGGACAGCAGCTCCTATGCAGTAAAAGTACGTGTAACTCTGGTGCCCCATGAGGGGCATGACTGGCCATAAACCCTACAGGGAAATTTCCTGGTGGGCCGATGCCCAAGCCCCCCTCATGGACACTGGCTGGTATATAATGATTTGATGCTCTCAGCATTAAAGGGGTTTTCTGGGACTATTTTTACTGATGACCTATCCTCTGGGGGCAAAAAAAAGCTGCAGAAGGCCGCAGCGATACTGCGAGTGATACTATCTTCTCAAACAGCTGATCAGTGGTGTACTGATCAGATACTGGTGACCTATTCAGAGGATAGGTCATCAGTAAAACAAAAACTCTCGGAAAACCCCTTTAATTAATGTGAGGAGCATTAGGTACTTATGCACTTGGCTGGTGGCCGCAGCTGCCCCCCTGAATTCAACTGTATTGCCATTTTCAGGACTGCAGTGGGGGCAGCAGTGTTTTGGTCTGGTCTGTGGTATTTGGTTCTACCGGGCTGGTATTTTGTGCTGCACTAAGGTATTGCTGGCCCTGCCTTCTGTCAATTTGGTGCAGCAATAGGATGATCCGGTGTCGTGACTGCGCTGCCAGGAAATACTCATCAGCAGAGAGTTTGCTTCAAAGATGGTCTTCAATTGCACCACGCCTTACGGGCGAGGAATGATCCCTTCATCAGGTCCAGTCATATTGCATTGCTATTTGTGTCTGCTGGGGCAATATTTTGTTCTGCACTACGGTGTTGCAGGTCCTTTCTACTTCTGTTGTCTCTGCCTACCTGTGTTGCCCCACCTTCTGTCAATTTCGGCCCGCCTACAACATAGCAACATAGGGCCACTTTAAGTTCCCGGTCAGCCCATGATTGCTAGACACCTTTTTTTTAAAGAATCCAATCTACCAAGCCCACTCAATTAGCAAGTTATGGCCAATCCTAGCCATGTCTAGACAGATGAGTGTGTACGTACTTGGCCATAAGACAATAGCTTAATCTGGATCCTGGATGTCCCAACGTCAGACCCTAGGATTTTACCCAGGAGAAAAAGTCCTAGTCCATGTCCATGCAGTGATGGGGGATTATCTATGTAACTAGCTGTGTGGGAGGAACTATAAACTAGCTGGACGTTGTTAGGGGCGGTGTTGGAGCTGTGACGAGAAGTGCATTATGGGTTCGGTTGGATACAGGAACTTAAGTGCTACATACAGGGTGGAAACAAACCAGAGTGATTTGGGTACATTGTGAAAATGGGTCAGGAGAGTCCAAACTGAGGGGAAGATGTACATGAGGTAAGCAGCTACATGAGCATATCTGTTAAAAACCTGGAAAACCCCTTTTACACATTTGATAGTTTTGCACAAAAGTGCAGTCAGTTTTGTCTGTGGTTCAGTACTTTTTCACACGGATGCTATCAGTTTTGATGCGTTTTTCACGCGCATGAAAAAAACTGAAGAATTACAAACATCTCCTAGCAACCATCGATGAAAACCGCTTTGCATCCGGATGCAATATGTTTTTCATGGATGTCCAATGACTTCTAAGGGAGCTGAGCTGCGTGAAAAATGCAGAATATAGAACATGCTGTGATTTTCACAAAACGCAGAGATGCGTGAAAAACAACGCTCATGTACACAGACCCATAGAAATGAATGGGTCAGGATTCAGTGCGGGTGAAAAACTCGCTGCCCCTCCCCCCATCCTCCACTGTTAGCACTCAGAGCTGCATTGAAATATATTGACAGGACTGCTGCGCGTACATGATTCCTCTCCATTATGTCAGAACAGCACAGTCTGGATTATGTATTTCAGTGCAGCTTCGAGTACTGACAGTTGAGGAATGGGGGCAGTAGGAAAAAAAATGGTGATTTGGACTCCTTTTCTGCAGTATAATGCATGTATTACTTTTGCAAATAGACCAAAATTGGGGTAACAGCTCTCCGTTAACCCTTCCCGACATATGACATAATAGTACGTCATGGCAGCAAGTGACTTGCCGCATTTTGACGTACTATTACGTCATGGTGATCAGGCGGGCACTGGGGCGGTGCGCGCCCGATCACTGCAGAGGCACGGCAGTCCCTAATAGCCGGGCCCCTGCTGTATCCGCCGGCATCACTGTAAAAACCGATGGCAGCGGATTAACCCCTTCTATGCCGTGGTCAGCGCTGACCGAGCCCATTGGATCCCCGCGCTGCTGTGGCGGGGACCCGATGGGTGAAAAGGCAGCCCGATGCCATGCACAGGCTGCCCAATGCCTTGCACGGCATCGGGAACTGCCTTCTACGGGTGCCCAAGAGATCCAGCCTCAGTGTAATCCACTAACAGGCAATGCATTACAATACAGATGTACTGTAATGCATTGCAGAGGAGATCAGACCCTCAAAAGTTGAAGTCCCAGAGTGGGACAGAAATAAAGTTTAAAAAAAAAGCAAAAAAAAGTGTTTTTAATAAAAAAAAATTACGTTTAAAGTAAAAAAAAAAAAAAAAAACGCCCTTTCCCCTGATTTCATAATAAAAAATAGAAAAAAAATGGAAAAAACACACATATTAGGTATCACCGCGACCGTAACGACCAGCTCTATAAATATATCACATGATCCACCCTGTACAATAAACACCATAAAAAAAAAAAAAAAAAACAGAGCCATTTTTTGTCACCTAACATCACAATAAGTGCAACACCAAGCGATCAAAATGGCGTATGTCCTACAAAATGGTACCAATAAAACCATCACTTCATTCCACAAAAATTGAGACCCTACCTAAGACAATCGGTCAAAAAGTAAAAAAGCTATGGCTCTCAGATTATGTAAACACTAAAACATCATTTTTTTGGTTTAAAAAATACTGTTTTTGTGTAAAATTTTTATAAATAAGAAAAAGTATACATATTAGGTATTGCCACGTCCATAACAATCTGCTCTATAAAAATGTCACATGACTTAACCCCTCAAGTGAATGCTGTAAAAATAAATAAATAAAAACTGTGCCAAAACAACCAATTTTTGTCACCTTGCCCCATAAAGTGTAATAATGAATAATAAAAAAATTATATGTACCCAAAAATGGTACCAATAAAAACATCAACTCTTCCTGCAAAAAACGAGCCCCTGCACAAGACGATCGGCAGAAAAATAAAAAAATAAGGTGTTCAGAAAACGGAGACACAAAAACAATGTTTTTTTTCAAAAAAAATTTATTATGCAGAACTGAAACGAACAAAGAAAGTAGACATATTTGATATCATTGCGTCCGTAACAACCTGCTCTATAAAAATATCACATGATCTACCCTGTCAGATGAATGTTATAAAAATAAAAAAAACGGTGCCAAAACATTTTTTGGTTACCTTGCTTCACAAAAAATGTAATATAGAGCAATTAAAAATCCTATGTACACCAAAATAGTACCAATAAAACTGGCACCTTATCCCCTAGTTTCCAAAATGGGGTCACTTTTTGAGAGTTTCTACTGTAAGGGTGCATCAGGGGGGCTTCAAATGGGACATGGCATCTAAAAACCAGTCCAGCAAAATCTGCCTTCCAAAAACCATATGGCGCTTCTTTTCTTCTGTGCCCTGCCATGCGCCCTTACATCAGTTTACCACCACATGTGGGGTGTTTCTGTAAACCGCAGAGTTAGGGTAATAAATATTGAGTTTCTTTTGGCTGTTAACCCTCGATGTGTTAAAGAAAAAAATTGATTAAAATGGAAAATCTGCCAAAAAAGTGAAATTTAGAAATGTCATCTCCATTTCCTTTAATTCTTGTGGAACACCTAAAAGGGTTACAAAGTTTGTAAAATCAGTTTTGACTAATGGGGTCATTTATGGGGGTTTCCACTATGTAAGCCCCACAAAGGTGACTTCAGACCTGAACTGGACCTTAAAAAGTGGGTTTTGGAAATTTCTTAACAATTTTAAGAATTGCTTCTAAAATTCTAAGCCTTCTAACGTCCTAAAAAAATAAAATGACATTTACAAAATAATGACAACATAAAGTAGACATATGGGGAATGTTAAGTAATAAATATTTTATGAGGTATCACTTTCTGTTTTGAAAGCAGAGAAATTGAAATTTTGAGAATTTTTTACAATGTTTGGTAAATTTTTGATTTTTTAACAAATAAAGGTGAAATATATTGACTCAAATTTATCACTATCAGGAAGTACAAGGTGTCATGAGAAAACAAAATCTCAGAATGGCTTGGATAAATGAAAGTGTTCCAAAGCTATTACCACATAAAATGACATGTCAGAGTAGCAAAAAATGGCCTGGGTAGAAGGGCGAAAACTTGCCCAGGGTAGAAGGAGTTAAATATTACTGCAGTATAAATACATTCCAAAATATCTTTAATTAGTTATAATGGCTCATTTTGTGTAGGGAGAATTCATCAGGGGAAATAACATGGATGCCGTCCTATTAGTACACACAAAACCTGTCCTAATCACACAGCAGGACAAGTTACGTCACAACACTGAGGTAAAGAGCTGCCTTATCTTCCTCTCTGCTTGTCAGGGATTATGATCCTGAATACAGCTGATAAGATCTTCACCTAAATCTCTGTAGGAATGGAGTTCATGAGGAGACATGAAGTACAGAGAGGATGGACAGGACAGACTGAGGTAATGTTGCTCTGTGGTAATGGAGACTGCATACAAGTCCTGCTGCTCATTACCACCACCCCCCCCCCTCCTCTCTACACTCGATGTCTCCTCATGGAACTCCATTCCTACAGAGATTTAGGTGAAGATCTTATCAGCTGTATTCAGGATCATAATCCCTGACGAGCAGAGAGGAGGATAAGGCAGCTCTTTACCTCAGTGTTGTGACGTAACTCCAGAGATTCAGCTGAAGATCTTATCAGCTGTATTCAGGATCATAATCCCTGACAAGCAGAGCAGAGAGGAGGACGAGGCAGCTCTTTAGCACAGCGTTCGGAAGTAACTTGTCCTGCTGTGTGATTAGGACAGGTTTTGTGTGTATTAATAGGATGGCGGCCATTTTATTTCTCCTCATTGCTCCCCAAACAAAAAAGCCATTATAACTAACAAAAGTTATTTGGGGATATATTTATAATGTAATATTTAAGTATTTTCAGTAATTTTATTAATTCCCAGAAAACCACTTTAAGGCATTGTTATTAGTACAAGGTTATTTGTAATATGTATAATATTTTAGTTAGGCATTTTATGGTAGTGTACAATGCTTGCCATATTTGGTTGCTCACCATTTAGCAGCATTATTTGAACGTTGTATGCCACTGTTCATCCATATTCAGTAATGCACACATGGGAATGTTTGGAAGAACTAAAAGGTTTGTGAAGCTCAATCATATGGAGAAAATAAAAATGCAATTTAAGCTCAGAGGCGACTGTTGATATTTTTACAACATTTATTGAATGTTCTCCAGCACATTTTGGTGTAGACTATTTATCTTTTTATAAATAAATCTTTATTACAATTTTTCCAAATTCTTGCATAATAATTTTTCACAATTCATCTTATTCTTACATGATTATATTAATTAAATACATATAATTTATTCCCCCACCCTTAGTGTGTCGGTTGCTAAAAAGGAGAAGAAAAAAAAAATTAAAAAAAATTTCATCTTCACTCCACTGCCCCTCCCCCCCACCAGCCCTCAATTTTTATTGAGCCATTTCTGCCAAATCCTGGCGAATCTGTGTTTTTTCTTGAACCCAGTCAGATGGAGCTCCTCACAAGCTAACATCATCCTTGTGCGATTTTCCCATTCTTTAACTGTAGGGGTCTCACTCCCCCCCTAATGCCCAACTATACATTTTCTAGCTTGAAACAGTAGCTTAGTTGCAATTTCCCTATGTTGGGGCACTTCCACACCATCCATCACCCCTAAGATGCATTCCTCAAAATGTCTGGGTACTATAAACTGATGATATTCCTCTATTTTTTCAGTTATTTTAGCCCAGTAATCTTGGATTTTTGTGCATGTCCATAATATATGTATATCGTCCACTCCTATCTCTCTGCACTTCTGGCAAGCAAAGACTTTAGTTGTATAATACTTCATTAACTTTTTTGGAGAGTAGTAAAGACGATACAGTATATTAAATTGGATTATTCTATAAGAGAAATTCCTTGAAACCCTGGTCTTTGCCTGTATAGCTGAGTCCCAAAAACCTTCCCGCACAGGTTCCAAAATGCCCTGCCATTTATGAATCAGGTTATCCACTGCTCCTCTGTTATTCTTTTGATGCAACAGCCATTGGTATATTCTTGAGATCAGTTTCTTGCCAGAAGTTAACTTAACAATATTCTCCAAGGTCTGTGGCAAAGTGATTATTTGTGTGCCCTTCCATATCATCTTATACAGTGCATGTTTTAGTTGTAAGTAATAGAACCTCATCCCTATGTTTTTCAGTTGGTATTTCGTTTTTAGCTCTTCATAGGGTATTATATCCCCCCCCCTCCCATATCTGTCCTAGTTTGTATATTCCGTGTTTCCACCAGATGTTCTGATCAATTAGCTTTAATTCTGTGAGGCCAGTATTATCTCATAATATAGTATCTGCATAAAGCCCAGTTTGGGACCATAATTCTTTTACCATTACCCAACTCTTGGCCAACAGAATCAAAGGTCTATATTTACCTCCCTGTTGGGCCAGAATACCTGTTTCCATAACTTGAAAGATATTGCATGTAACGATCGCGTACACACACACACAGGGGGGGAGGGAAGTGACCACTGCGCTCCACCCTTACCCCTGGCCCTGCCTACTTGCCTCGCGAGTCCTAATGACAGGGGACAACTGGACGGCAATCCCTAACTTGGAATAAGTGCAGGGATGACAGACAGACAAACAACAGGACGTGAACGGACCAGTCAATACCAGGAAAGCTACAAAGTACAAAGGATTAAGCAAAGAATGGTCAGGAGAAGCCGGGGTCAAATACCAGGAGAGCAGAGAAGTACAAGAGGAGTCCTAAGAGAGTAGTCAGGTGGGAGCCGAGGTCACAATACCAGGACGGATGCGCAGTACAGGAGGATCAGGCAAAAGGATGGTCAAGGAACAGGATCAGGTAAGTATTCAGCAGTCCAACAAATAGCCAGGAACCTAGAAATTAACAGGTAACCTGTAGCCAGCAGGCTGCCTGTATTTATAGTGGGGAGTGAGGGTCATGTGACGTGGCCAGCGTCATATGACCGACAGACCAACCAGTCGAGCACCGAGTCATCAGCTCGGCGCTCAAGGCAGACTTAGGGGCAGGGAGCCACCCAGCTAGTAAAGCCGCCCTGGGAATGAGGTCAAACACAGATCCTCATTCCCAAAGCTAAGCAACAGGTCTGCGGGCGATGGGGGACCGAGTGCACCTTCGGAACCCCGTGACAGTACCCCCCCTTTTACGAGGGGCCACCGGACCCAAGACTTCAGGCGATGGCTTTTCAGGGTGTTCTAAATGAAATTTACGAACAAGTCTAGGAGCATGAACCTCCCTGGCAGGTACCCAAGATCTCTCTTCAGGTCCATACCCCTTCCAGTGAATCAGGTACTGCAAGGAATTACGCAGCTTCCGGACATCCACTATTTTAGACACCACATACTCGACAGCATCATTAACAAGAACCGGCGGAGGCGAGGCTTTTGATGGTACTACCGGTTCAAAATATTTTTTAAGCAGAGATTTATGGAACACATTATGAATGTGGAATGACTCGGGCAGTTCCAACCTAAAACATACCGGGTTAATCACTTCCGTGATCTTATATGGTCCGATAAAACGAGGAGCAAATTTTTTAGAAGTTACCTTGAGAGATAGATTCTTGGAGGACAACCATACTTTATCCCCAACCTGAAAGTTTACCCCCCTTGAACGTCTCCTATCGGCCTTGAGTTTCTGAGAACATTGAGCCTTTTCTAGGTTCGATTGAACCCGGGCCCAAACTGTGCACAGTTCGGAGGAGAGTTTATCCGCTTCAGGGTTAGAGGAGGAGACGGACGACCCAGAATGAAAACGGGGATGAAAACCATGGTTACAAAAGAAAGGGGAGACCCCAGCGGAAGAATTGACACGGTTATTCAAAGCAAATTCAGCCAATGGAAGAAATTTCACCCATAATTGCTGGTCATCAGCAGCATACGACCTCAAGAATTGTTCGACAGACTGATTAAGGCGTTCAGTCTGCCCATTACTCTCAGGGTGGTAGGCAGAGGAAAAAGACAATGAAATTTTACATTTTTGACAGAAGGCCCTCCAGAATTTGGACACAAACTGCACACCCCTGTCAGAAACAATATTTTCCGGGATACCATGCAATCGAACAATTTCTTTCACAAAAATAGACGCCAGGGTTTTGGCATTCGGGAGTTTAGACAGGGGAATGAAATGGACCATCTTGCTAAACCTATCCACCACTACCCACACTACAGTCTTACCCTCCACCGGCGGTAGGTCAGTTATAAAGTCCATCGAGATATGGGACCAGGGTCTACTGGGAATGGGTAGGGGTCGT
The DNA here is from genome assembly GCF_905171765.1 of Bufo bufo. Lineage (NCBI taxonomy): Eukaryota > Metazoa > Chordata > Amphibia > Anura > Bufonidae > Bufo > Bufo bufo. The sequence goes on from NC_053397.1 coordinate 54,286,149, forward strand.
AGGTTACCAGCAGGGCGAGTCCTAGGTGTCTTGGACCTGGCACAAACCTCACAGGCTGACACATAGGACTTGACATCCCTAGTTAGAGTGGGCCACCAATAAGATCTAGAAACCAGATCCTTAGTGCCCTCAACACCCGGATGTCCACAAAAGGCAGAATCGTGAAACTCACCCAACAGCTGGAGACGAAATTGTACGGGAACAAACAACTTATCTGTTGGGGTGGATACCGGTGCCAGATGTTGTTCCGACCTAATGCGAGCCGAGATATCCTGGGTAAGAGCTGCTAAGAAGATTTTTGCTGGTAGGATGGATTCAGGTGGTACCTCAGTAGGTTGAAAAGCCTGGAAGCGTCCGCCTTCACATTTTTACTTCCCGGCCTGAACGTGATGGAAAAATCAAAACGAGTAAAAAACAGAGCCCATCTGGCTTGACGGGGATTCAACCTCTTAGCAGACTCGAGAAACATAAGGTTTTTATGGTCAGTGACAACAGTTACACAATGCCTTGCCCCCTCCAGAAAATGCCTCCACTCCTCAAATGCCCATTTAATGGCCAGCAGCTCCCTATTCCCTATGTCGTAGTTTCTCTCCGTGGGAGAGAATTTCCTGGAGAAGAAGGCACATGGTCTCAGATTAGTGAGGCTAGCAGGACCTTGTGAAAGGACTGCTCCTGCGCCGTCCTCGGACGCATCCACCTCCACAATAAAAGGTTTCTCCTGATAAGGCTGGATCAGAATGGGAGCGCTACTGAATGCCTTTTTTAATTTTTCAAATGAAGAAATGGCCTCAGTAGACCAATTCTCCAAATCCGCCCCTTTCTTAGTAAGGTCGGTCAACGGTTTAGCAATCACGGAAAAATTCATAATAAATTTACGATAGTAATTGGCGAAACCTAAGAACCGTTGTAAGGCCTTTAAGGATGAAGGTCTTACCCATTCCTTAATTGCTACTACCTTACCAGGATCCATCTTGAAGGCGTGAGGAGTCAGAACATGCCCTAGAAACAGAATCTCCTGCACACCAAAGACACATTTCTCTTGTTTAGCGGATAGCTGATTCTCACTCAACCCCTCTAATACTTGTCTAACATGAGACACATGGGATTCGAAGTCAGGAGAGAATATCAAAATGTCGTCAAGATAGACAATAACAAATTTACCTAAGAACTCCATAAGAATGTCATTCATGAAGTTTTGGAACACAGCTGGGGCATTGCTGAGTCCAAAAGGCATCACCTGATATTCTAAGTGTCCTACCGGAGTATTGAACGCCGTCTTCCATTCGTCTCCCTCCTTGATTCGGATTAGATTGTATGCCCCTTTCAGGTCAATCTTGGAAAACCAGGTTGCCCCCAGGACCTGGTTAAATAAATCCGGAATCAATGGGAGGGAGTATCTATTCTGGACAGTGATTTTATTTAATCTTCAGTAATCGATACATGGCCTAAGACCACCATCTTTTTTCTTAACGAAGAAAAACCCCGCCCCCATAGGAGAGACAGAAGGTCTAATATGCCCTTTACCAAGGCTCTCCTTAATATAATCTTCCATGGCCTTGCGTTCGGGCATAGAAAGATTATAAATTCGTCCTTTAGGAAACTTGGCCCCCTCTACTAGCTCTATGGTACAATCATAAGGTCTATGGGGGGGGGTAGAACCTCCGGGGTTGGTGATGAGAATACATCAGAATATTCTCTAACAACAGAGGGTAAAGTATCAGACTTTACTGAGACCCCAGCCTGTACCACGGACAGGCACGAGTCACACTTAGGCCCCCATCTCACCAACTCCCCATTGGACCAATCTATAGTGGGGTTATGTAGTCGGAGCCAAGGCAACCCTAGTACCACCTCAGCAGGTAGGTTCTCCAGGACTAGAAGCGAACATCTCTCTGAGTGGCACAAACCCACCGGTTAGAGAAATCTCTGAGGTACATAAAGCTCACCGTACCACCAATAAGAGGAGTAGCATCAATAGCCATGAATGGATAGGAGTGGTAAGGCAAACAATGGAATACCCACTCTTACAGCATACTCAGAGTCAATAAAGCTAGCGCTGAGCCAGAATCAATAAAGGCCATTACCCGGCCATTTATCTACTCCCAGAGAATCGTATGGGTACCGAAAGCTACATTTAGAAAATTCAGGTGTACCTGGTCTTTAGGTTGCCTTGCCTTAGGAGGACTTGACAGAGAGGACCTTCTTAGGACACCTGGTTGATCCAATGGTCAGAATTCCACAGTAAAAAGCAATTCTCCACGTCTGCGGCGAAGATTCCCTCGGGTCATGCCAACCTGCATGGGTTTCCTCGGTGGAGACCTCAGCATTGTCTCTGGGATAGGCCTCTGGCTGGACCACCATCTGGGAAGAGAACTGTTGTTCCTGTCGCCTCTCCTCTAACCCGTCGGTCAAGTCGGACAACAAGGGTCATCATCTCCTCTAAGGTCTCTGGAAGTTGATAACTGACCAGAAGATCCTTTAATTTATCAGACCAGACCTGACCTGAACTGACTCTTCAGGGCTGGATGTTCCATCCTGAGGGACACACCACCTTTGAATTGGGTGCATAATCCTCGATGGTAAATTGCCCATGAACCAGTGCCTTTAGAGCCGTCTCGGCTACTATGAGCCCTGTCTGGTTCATCATAGAGGGTACCCTAGGGCCTGAAAGAACCCTCCACAGAATATAAACAAACTGGCGCCAGCAGGTAAGAGAACGCCCAGTCCTGGGGATCCACCCTGTAATCGGGGAGGAAATGATAATGCCCACGCGTTGACTCTCGGCCCAGAGGACACGGGGCGCAAACAGGAAGTAAAGTTTGCAACTCTCCTAAAAGAGAGAAACTTCTTCCGGTCTCCAGAAAAGGTTTCTGGGATCTTAATCTGGGGCTCAAAATGCGGACTGGAGGGCCTGAGGAGTGGAAGAGCTTGCCCTAACTCAAAAAGAGCTGAGTTTTTCCCCTAACTCCTGCACCATCTGCGTCAGATTAGAGGACATAGTCAGTCAGGGTCACCAGAGGATCCATAATACAGTGGTTATTGGGCCTGTTAATCTGTAACGGTCTCGTACACACACACACAGGGGGGAGGGAAGTGACCACTGGCGCTCACCCTTACCCCTGGCCCTGCCTACTTGCTCGCGAGTCCTAATGACAGGGGACAACTGGACGGCAATCCCTAACTTGAATAAGTGCAGGGATGACAGACAGACAAACAACCAGGACGTGAACTGACCCGAGTCAATACCAGGAAAGCTACAAAGTACAAAGGATTAAGCAAAGAATGGTCAGGAGAAGCCGGGGTCAAATACCAGGAGAGCAGAGAAGTACAAGAGGAGTCCTAAAAGTAGTCAGGTAGGGAGCCGAGGTCCACAATACCAGACGGAGAGCAGTACAGGAGGATCAGGCAAAAAGGATGGTCAAGGAACAGGATCAGGTAAGTATTCAGCAGTCCAACAAATAGCCAGGAACCTAGAAAATTAACAGGTAACCTGTAGCCAGCAGGCTGCCTGTATTTATAGTGGGGGAGTGAGGGTCATGTGACTGTGGCCAGCGTCACATGACCGACAGACCAACCAGTCGAGCACCGAGTCATCAGCTCGGCGCTCAAGGCAGATTAGGAGCAGGGAGGCACACCCAGCTAGTAAAGCCGCCCTGGGAATGAGGTCAAACACAGATCCTCATTCCCAAAGCTAAGAACAGGTCTGCGGGTGATGGGGGACCGAGTGCACCTTCGGAACCCCGTGAATTGCATTTCTCCAGTTTTTTTTATTTATCCCTGCTATTAATTTTTTGTAACTTTGCGTGTTACTCCATGTTATCATGTTTTTTATAATCCCTGCCCTAAAATAGAGTTCCACGTCTGGTACGGATAATCCACCCTCCTTCTCCTGGATACTCAGTATCTGTGCCTTAATCCTCGGAAGGAACCAGCTGGCGGCGAGGCAGCAACAGGTAGCAGCCCAAGCAGCGGGGAAGTAGACCGGCGGCATCCAAGGAACTTGTGACCAAGGTAAGATCAGTAGCAGCTCCCACACCGTGGTCAGGACGACCGTACTGCGGCAATTAGATCAGCCAGAGCGGCCTTAAGGCAGTTGGCCGGAGCGGCGTCAGAGCAATGGTTGAAGCGGCGTCATAGCGGAGACCTAACGCCGGGTCTGAGCAGGCTCACATCGGGCTAGGAGCTCGAGCGCCGGAGGGGGGGTGCGCCCGTCACCTGCGTGCGTCCGCACGCATTCTCCTCCTTCGCAGGTCAACCTGGTGTAGACTATTTAAAGAGAACCTGTCAGCTTTCCGGACAGTTTTTAAAAAAAAAAAATTGTAAATACTGTAATATATTCTCCATAATTTAACAATTCTGTAGCATCTTATAGCTCTGCATTATCCCATTCCGCTGTTATATTTTTATAAATTTATAGTAGAAATAGCAATTCTGCAGCATCTTTATAGCTCTGTATGGTCCCATTATGCTGTTATTCCTATTATAAATTTCTAAAAATATAAATTATGCAGCATATTTACTCACAGTTCTGCATTGTCCCGATCCACTGTTATTCCTACTAGAAATGTATCAATAAATTTGTAACCGATGTGTTAGCAATTGGGATGTGTCCCTGCACACTGATATCATCCAATCAGCTGTCAGTGTCAGACTGTACACATCCTTTTGACAAGGGAAATGAAAACTACTGGTCAATTTTTTCATAAATTTCGATGTAGAATAATTGGAACGACATAACGTAGGGCTATAAGCAATATGTTTCAAAATTATTTTGAAACACACGTTAGGATAACCGGCAGGTCCTATTTAAAAAAATGACGGTAATCAATATATAGGTTGAGTAGCTTTGTAGAAGGGCTCATTAACACAACTGTGCTCGCTCCAGGAAACATGGTCTGTGTGTCGGCTGCATCTCCCGGGCTGACTGCGGCTACCCTGATCTGAATTGACTGTATCATAAAACACATATGTGCAGTCCGTTCAGTTTAGATCAGGGGAGTTGCAGTCAGTCCGGGAGATGCGGCCGACAAACAGACCGTGTTTCCCGGACCGAGCACAGCCATGTGAATCAGCCTTAAGAATTACAATTAATTTTCAACTGATTCTGAATTAAACCTTGATCTGCACTCACACAATTGCTGGTTGTCACTGAAACAATGGACAACTTTGTCCAACACATCTTAACCACTTGACAGGGCCATGTGTGATGACATTTACACTGCCCGGCCCTGTCAATTAAAGTGGATAGGGCATTACAGTTGCAGAGAGAGCAGAGCCTCCAGGTGTAATGGATCCTAGAGGCTCATTTACATATTTTAAAACATCATGTTTCTCAGCAATGCGGGCACATATGAACATGGAACCAACACAGATGTCTTCAGCTGCCAAGTGCACATGTAACAGGTCAGCCAGTGTCATAGGTACAAATCTGCTGACAGATGCCTTTTAAGAACATTTGTCTGTTTTTTATGCTTTCTTAAATAATACTTTTACGTTTTTCATTTTCTGTTTACTATAATGTACAGTCGTGGCCAAAAGTTTTGAGAATGACACAAATATTAGTTTTCACAAAGTTTGCTGCTAAACTGCTTTTAGGTCTTTGTTTCAGTTGTTTCTGTGATGTAGTGAAATATAATTACACACACTTCATACGTTTCAAAGGCTTTTATCGACAATTACATGACATTTATGCAAAGAGTCAGTATTTGCAGTGGTTGGCCCTTCTTTCTTCAGGACCCGCTGCAATTCGACTGGCATGCTCTCAATCAACTTCTGGGCAATTCCTGACTGATAGCAACCCATTCTTTCAATATCACTTCTTGGAGTTTGTCAGAATTAGTGGGTTTTTGTTTGTCCACCCGCCCTTTTTGAGGATTGACCACAAGTTCTCAATGGGATTAAGATCTGGGGAGTTTCCAGGCCATGGACCCAAAATGTCAACGTTTTGGTCCCCGAGCCACTTAGTTATCACTTTTGCCTTATGGCACGGTGCTCCATCGTGCTGGAAAATGCATTGTTCTTCACCAAACTGTTGTTGGATTGTTGGAAGAAGTTGCTGTTGGAGGGTGTTTTGGTACCATTCTTTATTCATGGCTGTGTTTTTGGGCAAAATTGTGAGTGAGCCCACTCCCTTGGATGAGAAGCAACCCCACACATGAATGGTCTCAGGATGCTTTACTGTTGGCATGACACAGGACTGATGGTAGCGCTCACCTTTTCTTCTCCGGACAAGCCTTTTTCCAGATGCCCCAAACAATCGGAAAGAGGCTTCATCAGAGAATATGACTTTGCCCCAGTCCTCAGCAGTCCATTCACCATACTTTCTGCAGAAGATCAATCTGACCCTGATGTTTTTTTTGGAGAGAAGTGGCTTCTTTGCTGCCCTTCTGACACCAGACCATCTTCCAAAAGTCTTGCCTCACTGTGCGTGCAGATGCGCTCACACCTGCCTGCTGCCATTCCTGAGCAAGAGTCTGCACTGGTGGCACTCGATCCCGCAGCTGAATCCACTTTTAGGGAGATGCATCCTGGCGCTTGCTGGACTTTCTTGACGCCCTGAAGCTTCTTAACAAGAATTAACCTCTTTCCTTGAAGTTCTTGATGATCCTATAATTGTTGATTGAGGTGCAATTCTTAGTAGCCACTATATCCTTGCCTGTGAGCCATTTTTATGCAACGCAATGATGTCTGCACGCGTTTCTTTGCAGGTCACCATGGTTAACAATGGAAAACAATGATTTCAAGCATCACCTTCCTTTTAAACTGTCAAGTCTGCCATTTTAAACCCAATCAGCCTGACATAATGATCTCCAGCCTTGTGCTCGTCAACATTTCTCACCTGAGTTAACAAGACTGATTACTGAAATGATCTCAGCAGGTCCTTTAATGACAGCAATGAAATGCAGTGGAACGCTTTTTTTGGGGATTAAGTTAATTTTTCATGGCAAAGAAGGACTATGCAATTCATCTGATCACTCTTCATAACATTCTGGAGTATATGCAAATTGCTATTATAAAAACTTTAAGCAGCAACTTTTCCAATTTCAATATTTATGTAATTCTCAAACTTTTGGCCACGACTGTACTCGCATATAAATCTATATACCTTACATACTGACATACTACCGTACAACAAAAAAGGTATAAAGGCAAAGGAATCCATGTAACATGGAGAATCCTGCCTTGAATCTTTGCCCGTGCTACCTGCCTATGATTACCATTGAAAAACCGTCAGAGATCACACGCTCTGTTATCTCTGGTATTCTCAGCAGGGCCATTACAGCGCTTGCACGCGTTTTTGATTGCTCAACGTCGACAGTGTCGATGAATATGTTGTTAATGATGCACGTACTGCCTGCACTCATGTCTAGCTAACTTACCATATGTTCAGTAAGTGTTCAATAAGTCTCCTGGTTCTTCCAAACTGATGACCTATCTTTAGTACTCTCAGTACCCCAGCCAATCAGGAGCCATGGTGCTTTATTAAATGCCCCCTTTATTGTGTACATTGCTCTGTACAGTACAGCCCTGTCATTTAGCATACATCCCTTCTTCCCAGAATTCCAGAGGAGCATGTATGGCCTATAAGCCTCCTCACGCCGATTAAGTGGCTCTCGGTAAGCAGAGATAGTACCTCCCGAATTTAGAATGTACAGTAATAAGGAGAAAACTGTCAATCAGCAGCAGATGAGACGTGAAACCACAGCTCAAGAACACAAGTGGGAGTTTTCTGCCGGTCTATGTTATTCCCCGTACTGCCTGAAGGATGCGCCTTATTTATGACGAGGTGTGTGCTCCGGCAGTCCATGCACCTAAACTGAAATCTATGCCAGCTAGGAGCTGAAAACCAAATTACTTACTGGTAATTCCCTTTTCATGAATCTTCCATGACGGCATACCATGAGAGATGACCTGCCTCCAACCAGGTGGGGACAGGAAGTATAAATTTGACCCTCCTCCGGCTCTTCCTCAGTATCTTTCTGGACCGACAGCCTAAAGAGTCTTTTTCTCATATATAAAGGATTATATATTTTTTTGCATTCACACCAACACACCCCTTCACCCATCTACAGACCTATATGTGTATATCTATATACAGAGTGTGTGTGTGTGTGAGTGTGTGTGTATATATATATATATATATATATATACATACAGTACAGACCAAAAGTTTGGACACACCTTCTCATTCAAAGAGTTTTCTTTATTTTCATGACTATGAAGGCATCAAAACTATGAATTAACACATGTGGAATTAATACATAACAAACAAGTGTGAAACTGAAAATATGTCATATTCTAGGTTCTTCAAAGTAGCCACCTTTTGCTTTGATTACTGCTTTGCACACTCTTGGCATTCTCTTGATGAGCTTCAAGAGGTAGTCCCTTGAAATGGTTTTCACTTCACAGGTGTGCCCTGTAGGTTTAATAAGTAAGATTTCTTGCCTTATAAATGGGGTTGGGACCATCAGTGGCGTTTGAGGAGACGTCAGGTGGATACACAGCTGATAGTCACTACTGAATAGACTGTTAGAATTTTGATTATGGCAGAAAAAAGCAGCTAAGTTAAGAAAAACGAGTGGCCATCATTACTTTAAGAAATGAAGCGTCACGTCCGTCAGCCGAAAAATTGGGAAAACTTTGAAAGTAAAGGCTATTTGACCATGAAGGAGAGTGATGGGGTGCTGCGCCAGATGACCTGGCCTCCACAGTCACCGGACCTGAACCCAATCAAGATAGGTTTGGGGTGAGCTGGACTGCAGGAGCTGAAGGCCCCCCCCCAAGGGACAAAAGTGCTAAGCATCTCTGGGAAACTCCTTCAAGACTGTTGAAGACCATTTCAGGGGACCTACTTCTTGAAGCTCATCAAGAGAATGCCAAGAGTGTGCAAAGCAGTAATCAAAGCAAAAGGTGGCTACTTTGAAGAACCTAGAATATTACATATTTTCAGTTGTTTCACACTTGTTTGTTATGTATATAATTCCACATGTGTTAATTCATAGTTTTGATGCCTTCATAGTCATGAAAATAAAGAAAACTCTTTGAATGAGAAGGTGTGTCCAAACTTTTGGTCTGTACTGTATATATTTAAAATTAAAGCTCCTGGGCAGCACCACCAAACCAAGGTAAAGTTGGAGTGCCAGCGGTTAAGGCGGCGGTCCTACCGCCCGTATATACAGCAAAAATAAAGGATACCGCGGCATCTCCAATAAAGTGACATGTGCTTTATTCACTAATTAGGCGCAACGTTTCGGTTCACTCCATGGAACTTTTTTCACTACTTAAAAAAGGTTCCATGGAGTGAACTGAAACGTTGCGGCTAATTGGTGAATAGAGCATATGTCACTTTATTGGAGGTGACGGGGTATCCTTTATTTATGCTGTATATATATATATATATATATATATATATATATATAATTTTATTTTTTTATGTTTTTATTTTTTTTGTGGGGGGGGGGGGGGAGGAATCCATGCCGTCACGGAGGATTCATGAAAAGGGAATTACAGGTAAATAATTTGTTTTTTCCTGTTTAGGGAGGGACTATGGCCTCAAGCACTTTTCTACCAAAGGTGAGCTCCTGACTAGCCCTAGTATCCACTCTATAATGTTTAATAAATGTATGAGGGCTTGACCACGTTGCTGCCCTGCATATTTGTTCTAATGAAGCGCTCGCCCTCTCAGCCCAGGATGCTGAAACAGATCTTGTGGCATTGGCGTTGCGAGGGAGGTGCGGCGGGTGCGGGACGCACCATGTGCCACCAGTGATGGGGTGACACCAGTGACTCTGATGGCGGCGGCAGCAGGGCACAGGGAGATGTGCGCTTCCACAATGGAAGCGCTCATCTCCATAGTTATCTGTATCGCCGTCCTCAGGACAGCGATACAGATGGCTGTGCTGCGGCGGGGCAGGGGAGGGAGAGGCGTGTCCCTTAATGGCACATATTGCAGCACACTTATTACTGGCACATTATTGGTGGGCACTATAGGGGCATCTACTGAGGGCACCAAAAGAAGGGGTATATTATATGGGGGCTCTGTACAGTATCATTTTATTACAGGACACATTATGGTGGGTACTATGGGAAGGGGGGGGGAGTACCTATGGGTCATCTACAGGGGGGGCCCCCAACTTAAGAAGGGGAATTTTTATACTTGCAACATATGGGGACCACTGAGGGCATCTACTGGGGCACTATATATGGGGCAATTTTATACTGTTACATTATGGGGGGCACTAGGATGGAAGGGAAGAGGAGCACTAAGGGGCATTTACTGGGTGCACTATATAGGGGTATTTTATACTGGCACATTATGGGGCCACTATGGGACATTAGCTCAACTGGGGCATTACAAGGGGGATTTTTTGCCACTGTCACATTATAAAGAGAATTATTTCTACTGGCGGGGGGGGGGGGGGGGGCCATTATGGTGGGCTTTATTACTCCCCCCATGGTATGACCCCCTAGTAGCAGCACCACTCTCCCTGCTCTGCTATCCCTCTGCCCCTTCTCCAAATCCTTATTATGAAAATCTCTCTCATTAGGATAAAACACATCAGCTCCGCGAGCCCCCAGCCAAAGTGTTGAAGTGGTGTCCGAGATCCCCAAGGGCAAGAAATTGTACGTTTTCATGTAAAATATGCTTATGTTATACACATATAGCATACACTGTGCCCACAATATACAGTATACCTCTACACTGTGTAGTCTGTTCTATAAGCACCATTGTTTTGTGGTTGCGGACAGAAAATAATCTGGAACTGTCCGGTAAGCAATCTGACTGCTAGCACCCCCAGCCCCCCCGTCAGTGATCTGGGGGGTTCTGCTGAGCTAACGGATGCCCCCCCTACGGCAGTAGCATCCATATATGGCTAAAAAATTATTGCCCTAGCAACGCCACTGTCTTGTGAAATGTGCCGTAAAGTATTTTGGTGGAGAATTTCCTAAGGATTTGTATGATTCTGAGATGGTCATTGTTATCCAATTCTTGTGACTTTATGTCCCTTATGTGCTCCACTGAACTGGACGAATAAGTAGTCTGTCTTTCTGAACGTTTTTGTGGTTTTCTAGATACAAGTAAAACAGCCCTACGCACAACTAACTGTGGAAACTTCTCTTCCCCTTCAGTTTTTGGGTTTGAACAAATGATGGGACAATAATTCTTCTTGTCTGTGGAATTTGATATAACTTTGGGAGAAAATAATTATCCAATCTGAAAACAATTCTGTCTGAAAAACACGATGCAGAAGGGTTCCACTATTTTTAGAGCTTGAATTTCACTTACTCTACGTGCTGAGGTAATTGCCACCAAAATAAGGTCTTTAGTGACAAACACCTCAGAGAGGCTTCTGACAGGGGTTTGAAGGGGAGCATTTGTCAGACCTGTAGCACTAAATTGAGGTCCCAAGGGAAACTGTAGGTCTTAGGAATGGTCTTAAACCATGGGTGATCAGCTTTTTTTTCTTCAAATACAGCACTTAACGCTGATATGTGTACCCTCAATGTATTAGGATGTAATCCCTTCTCAAACCTTCACTACAGGAAACCTAAAACTGCTTGGACCGAAAACTTCTGGGAAGAAATGTTTGCTTGAAACAAACAATGCAGAAACTTCTCCAAACTTAGAGTAATTTTTAGAAGTCACTTCTTTTCTGCTGGCCATCATGGTGTCGATAATGGCATCTGATAGACCCCCTGTGACAATAGAATCTCGTTTCCAGGAAGAATCCATGGGCTCTGAACTGACAAGGAAACCAAAAAGAAGCCTAACTATAATGCCGTATGGTAGGGCAAACGGAAAAAGAACCGTATAAACCTAAAAGTGTTGTTGAACAAACAACCATAGAATGCCCAATATATTCAAAAATATATACTTTATTTAATCATTAATAGATCATAATTACTAGATATAAAAGATAGCACAAAAAGTTTGAAAAAGTCAGCAAAAAACAGGAATGCCGTAGTCCCCCGGCCGGTGTCTCTGTGACCCGCAAAAGTGGAAAACATGTCAGTGTATGTATAATATGCAATGGGGTGATTTACAGAGAAGTGGTATATGGTACTAACCACTAAAATAATACCTGTAATCATCACTCCATTGCATGGCCACTAGGCGAGTGTATAGGTGTTGGGCCCTTAATGATACACAAATGGCAGCAAAAAGTGAAATTAGTATCTATCTGAAGTACTCAAATAAATAAGTCCCCATACACCAAACCGTCTAATAAAGGCTATAAGCAAAACTCGCCCATAGGCACCTGGTGGAAAATCATAACATACAAGAGACATGATGGAGGGCAGAGCAACAGGCACAGGACAGGCTGGAAACCCCGACGCGCGTTTCGGCTCAGCTTCGTCAGGAGGTTAATGAAGTGTGGCCGTGGTCCCCTCTTTAACCCCCATGTTAGCGTCAAGGCATAGATCATTACATGTAGCAGCTGATACGCACTATCGAGCGCTTGTGTCTGATGATGTGCGCGAGTGCATCATGGAGACGCCGAATTCATCAGGAGGAGGGGTGGAACGCAAACCATGCGTTCCAGCCCGCCTCCCAAGGAAACGTAGCGGCGTCCCACGTGACCCGGCGCACAGCGCATCATGCATCAGCCTATCGAGCGTGAGTAGTATCCGGCTATGACAACATTAGAACCTGATTATGCATATGGACAACATAATTCACATAGAAATAGCCCTAAACGAAGTCTACATAGGGTTGTTGGCAATATAGGGCACCAATAGAAGGCTGAATACATCTGACTACATACTAATATCAAGGGGGGAGGGAGATGAGAACATAACATCATGATTTTTGAGGAATTGAATGTGTTTACACACCTATGAATACAGAATTCCAAATAAATAAATAATCATAAATACAGCATTAAATATATCTTAATCCATCCACAATATGCGAAGTCCAGTACTCCAATCCCAATATACACTATGGATGGATTCCATATAATCACAAATCACAATATACAATATCAATGAATGCCATGCATGATTATGTGAACATAAATAACAAAGATTAATAATAAATAAACAATACAAAAGCCTAAACCACATACTGGTATACTCAAGGTGTACCACTGTAGATGAGTACTATTGCAAAAGATAATAATAATACATGTGGACGTCTATTAACAATCTGGTCCAATGCTTATTATAAATAAGTGCCGTACCTGATTATGGAAACATCCATGCTTATAAATGCAATATAGAGAATAGATACCCCACAGAATTCCAAAACCATAAATAATATGAAAGGTATGTGGTGTATACCCTATATCACATCTATCACCCAATGAAAAGTGTATCAGGTTTGGGCAATCATTTATAGTAATGCCACACTGGGATTGCCATAATCCATAGTAAATGGTGATAATATACCCGAGTTTGCAGGGACAGCATAACGTATTGCTGACCCAGCATAGTCAAGTATATTGCCACCCAACTAAGTGCTAAGTGCTTAGAAAGTGATAGAAAACAATTACCATATATTATTCACCACCATCATATACAGTGATATAAATATAATGTTTGGCCAAAATGACAGTCGGGCCTGTATTTTATATCATAACCTCAACAACGCGTGCTGTACCACGTCACTAAGCCAACAATACATAAGTGACAATAAGTGTATTAAGTGCAAGTCCTATATATCAATCTATTCCAATGTATACATGATGATCCATCTTCATATTTGATTTCCATCGCCATATTCACGGCGTGCAAGAGATCATCCTCTCCTCGCAGTTCTCCAGTCATCATGACGTATGGCCACACGAAACTAGGTAAATAAAAAGCAGTTTAAATCACTGAAGAATTCAGTAAGTACGCTAACCTAAATAAAGGATTTGAAACTCAATGCCTCATTCAATCCATGAGGAGTCACAGTATTGAGCAGAACCATCCACTTTGTTTCCTTTTGGAGGAGACAACGTTTAATGTTGCCCCCCCCCCCCTAATTCCCAAACGTACACGATCTATCCCTTTGAATGAAATGCCTCTAGGATTGCAGTTCTGGACCTCCCTAAAATGTTTTGCCACTGGTTTTAATTTCCGGAGTTTGTCACACTCAGTGATCTCGGCAGCCGCCTTAATGTCATGAATATGCTCCAAAACTCTCGTCTTGAGTGCCCTTGTGGTCATCCCAATATAAATTAGGCCACAAGGGAATTAGGGGGGGGGGGGGGGCAACATTAAACGTTGTCTCCTCCAAAAGGAAACAAAGTGGATGGTTCTGCTCAATACTGTGACTCCTCATGGATTGAATGAGGCATTGAGTTTCAAATCCTTTATTTAGGTTAGCGTACTTACTGAATTCTTCAGTGATTTAAACTGCTTTTTATTTACCTAGTTTTCGTGTGGCCATACGTCATGATGACTGGAGAACTGCGAGGAGAGGGATGATCTTCTTGCACGCCGTGAATATGGCGATGGAAATCAAATATGAAGATGGATCATCATGTATACATTGGAATAGATTGATATATAGGACTTGCACTTAATACACTTATTGTCACTTATGTATTGTTGGCTTAGTGACGTGGTACAGCACGCGTCGTTGAGGTTATGATATAAAATGCAGGCCCGACTGTTTTAGTCATTTTGGCCAAACAATATATTTATATCACTGTATATGATGGTGGTGAATAATATATGGTAATTGTTTTCTATCACTTTCTAAGCACTTAGCACTTTAGATGGGTGGCAATATACTTGACTATGCTGGGTCAGTAATATGTTATGCTGTCCCTGCAAACTCGGGTATATTTATCACCATTTACTATGGATTATGGCAATCCCAGTGTGGCATTACTATAAATGATTGCCCATACCTGATACACTTTTCATTGGGTGATAGATGTGATATAGGGTATACACCACATACCTTTCATAATATTTATGGTTTTGGAATTCTGTGGGGTATCTATTCTCTATATATGCATTTATAAGCATGGATGTTTCCATAATTAGGTACGGCACTTATTTATAATAAGCATTGGGACCAGATTGTTAATAGACGTCCACATGTATTATTATCTTTTGCAATAGTACTCATCTACAGTGTACACCTTGAGTATACCAGTATGTGGTTAGGCTTTTGTATTGTTTATGTATTATTAATCTTTTGTTATTTATGTTCACATAATCATGCATGGTATTCATTGATATTGTATATTGTGATTTGTGGATTATATGGAATCCATCCATAGTGTATATTGGGATTGGAGTACTGGACTTCGCATATTGTGGATGGATTAAGATATATTTAATGCTGTATTTATGATTATTTATTTCTTTGGAATTCTGTATTCAAAGGTGTGTAAACACATTCAATTCAAAAATCATGATGTTATGTTCTCATCTCCCTCCCCCCTTGATATTAGTATGTAGTCAGATGTATTCAGCCTTCTATTGGTGCCCTATATTGCCAACAACCCTATGTAGACTTCGTTTAGGGCTATTTCTATGTGAATTATGTTGTCCGATATGCATAATCAGGTTCTAATGTTGTCATAGCCGGATACTACTCACGCTCGATAGGCTGATGCAGCGCTGTGCTGTGATGCGCTGTGTGCCGGGTCACGTGGGGATGCCGCTACGTTTCCTTGGGAGGCGGGCTGGAACACATGGTTTGCGTTCCACCCCTCCTCCTGATGAATGCGGCGTCTCCATGATGCACTCGGCGCACATCATCAGACACAAGCGCTCGATAGTGCGTATCAGCTGCTACATGTAATAAGTCTATGCCTTGACGCTACATGGGGGGTATAAAGAGGGGACCACGGCCACACTTCATTAACCTCCTGACGAAGCTGAGGCGAAACGCGCGTCGGGGTTTCCAGCCTGTCCTGTGCCTGTTGTCTCTGCCCTCCATCATGTCTCTTGGTATGTTATGATTTTCCACCAGGTGCCTATGGGCGAGTTTTGCTTATAACCTTTATTAGACGGTTTGGTGTATGAGGACTTATTTATTTGAGTACTTCAGATAGATACTATTTCACTTTTTGCTGCCATTTGTGTATCATTAAGGGCCCAACACCTATACACTCGCCTAGTGGTCATGCAATGGAGTGATGATTACAGGTATTATTTTAGTGGTTAGTACCATATACCACTTCTCTGTAAATCACCCCATTGCATATTATACATACACTTGACATGTGTTCCACCTTTTTGGCGGGTCACAGAGACACCGGCCGGGGGACTACGGCATCCTGTTTTTTGCTGACTTTTTCAAACTTTTTGTGCTATCTTTTATATCTATGTAATTATGATCTATTAATGATTAAATAAAGTATATATTTTTGAATATATTGGGCATTCTATGGTTGTTTGTTCAACAACACTTTTTAGGTTTATACGGTTGTTTTTCCGTTTGCCCTACCATACGGCATTATAGTGAGGCTTTCTTTTTTGGTTCCTTGTCAGTTCAGAGCCCATGGATTCTTCCTAGGAAACGAGATCTATTGTCACAGGGGTCTATCAGATGCCATTATCGACACTATGATGGCCAGCAGAAAAGAAGTGACTTCATGTGTATAGTGCACATGCATTATCCCCTGAAGACGCTGGTTACACAGCGAAACATGTCGGTATGCAGAGTGTAGGAGTGTTCAGGTTTTAGGCAGTGAAATAGCGGCAGCATGCTCAAACATATGGGCACATCTACAGAGCTATTTAGCAGGCAATAGCAATAGTAGGACAAGAGATATATCAGTTGAGAGGGAAGAGGAGAATGATGAGTAGCAGCTGAGCAGGAGAAGGCTAAATAAGAGCAGCAGAGGCTACAAACAGAAGTGAAGCTAATCTATCACACAATAGATTAACGCTCCAGTTTATAGGAGCGCCTAATAAAGCCACTATATAGCAACACCACCTCTAACCTATTCATAAAGTACCTCACCAATCTTCACTACCCTTCACATTCCCCCCCCTCTCCCTTTCCCTTCCCCCCTCTCTCCATCAACCTTCCCCTCTGCTGATCAGTCCATTGATACAAGCCAGCTATAACAGTGAATCACTGAGTATATAGGTAGAAAAAAATTGAGTAAGACCGCATCACTGAGAGTTTTAACGTCTATAGTTTAGTAGTATTGTTAAAATACGTGTAAACATGTAAATGTGTAAAAATATCAGATATATTAAAAATAGGAAATAAAAGTGAAGTTTTAATTTAATAAACAGTACTAAAAATAGTGGAACCCTTCTGCATCGTGTTTTCAGACAGAATTGTTTTCAGATTGGATAATTATTTTCTTCCCAAAGTTGTATCAAATTTCCACAGACAAGAAGAAATTATTGTCCCATCATTTTGTTCAAACCCAAAAACTGAAGGGGAAGAGAAGTTCCACAGGTTAGTTGTGCGTAGGGCTGTTTCACAAAAACGTTCAGAAAGACAGACTACTTATTCGTCCAGTTCAGCGGAGCACATAAGGGACATAAAGTCACAAGATGGATAACAATGGCCATCTCAGAATCATACAAATCCTTAGGAAATTCTCCACCAAAATACTTTACGGCACATTCCACAAGACAGTGGCGTTGCTAGGGCAATAATTTTTTAGCCATATATGGGGGCTATGGGGGTGCTACTGCCATAGGGGGGCATCCGTTAGCTCAGCAGAACCCCCCAGATCGCTGACGGGGGGGGGGGGGGGGGGGGGGCTGGGGGTGCTAGCAGTCAGATTGCTTACCGGACAGTTCCAGATTATTTTCTGTCCGCAACCACAAAACAATGGTGCTTATAGAACAGACTACACAATGTAGAGGTATACTGTATATTGTGGGGAACAGTGTATGCTATATGTGTATAAAAAACATTTCACATGAAAACTTACAATTGCTTGGCCCTTGGGGATCTTGGACACCACCAACACTTTGGCTGGGGGCTCGGCGGAGCTGATGTGTTTTATCCTAATGAGAAAGATTTCATAATATGGATTTGGAGAAGGGGCAGAGGGATAGCAGAGCAGGGAGAGGCTGTGCTGCTACTAGGGAGCAATAAAGCCCACCATAATCTCCCCCCCCAGTAAAAATAATTCTCCTTATAATGTGACAGTGCAAAAAATCCCCCTTGTAATGCCCCCAGTTGAGCTAATGTCCCCATAGTGCCCCCATAATGTGCCAGTATAAAATACCCCTATATAGAGCCCCCAGTAAATGCCCCATAGTGCTCCTCTTCCCCCTTCCTCCTAGTGCCCCCCATAATGTACCAGTATAAAATGACCCATATATAGTGCCCCAGTAGATGCCCTCAGTGTCCCCCATAATTTGCAAGTATAAAATACCCCTTCTTAGTGCCCCCCTGTAGATGACCCCATAGTACTCCTTCCCCCTTCCCCATAGTACCCACCATAATGTGTCCCAGTATAAAATGATACTGTACAGAGCCCCCCATATAAAATACCCCTTCTTTGTGTCCTCAGTAGATGCCCCTATAGTGCCCACCAATAATGTGCCAGTAATAAGTGCCCGCAATAATGTGCCAGTAAAGGACACGCCTCTCCCTCCCCTGCCCCACCTTATTAGTATACTATATGTAATATTATATTTATTTCACTTGTATGTTTTACACTTATGTAATGTTATTTAGGAAATTAATATCCACAGTATAGCACTTAGAATTGATTGTCGTTACAGGATATCCGCATATTGATATATTTTTTTATGAATTGACCATTTAGCAACCTTTCTGGACTATTTCCTTTATAGACTAGACTAATTAGACCATGGGGCACAATATACTGCAAAAAAACGCATCGTCCCCCCCAAAAAACGCATGGAAACAGCATATGCGTTTTTTGGTTCCAGACCAGATTTTGGTTTTCTAGAGCAGATCCCTTACTCCAGATCTGATCTTACATGCATCTTAAAAGGTATATAAAAGGAATCACAGTAAGTTGGGATGTCACCACTGAGGAAGGGGAAAGGAGATCCCCGAAACACGTTTGGTGCTTTTCAAAGACATCCCCAACAAGTGACCCCCACTGGAAGTTCGTCTACTAATATCCGGAGATACACAAAGAAATTGGAGCGCTCCAAAGATAAAGACCCGGAATTTCAGCCATTCAAACTGGTCAGTACAAGTATAAGTTCACCTCTCGCGATATTACACCCTGATCGTATAACCGGATCTGAGATTTGTGGATAACGATCGAGAGAGACCAGAGACGAACGAACCAGGTGGGACGCTAAACACTGAGAACCACTTGAATAAATACCGTGAGTAAAAATCAAAAGGATTGAATATTGGGACTGCAGGATAATCGACATTCACCTGTGAGTAAAAACTTGGTGTCCGATTGGATACTTTATTGAATATTTATATCGGACAATTCCGAATATTTGAAAAGGTGCCTTGGATTTTGCATGTTATATTGCATATTCAGGACTTATGGTCCCCTTCTTTTTGGACTTTTTTGAGTTTTTATTGAAGTTTTAGATTTTAGGTATTTTTAGGGACTGATATTGTCTCTGCTGCAGCGATTGTTATTTTAATATTGTATTGTGATGTTGTATTTTAATCTATTTTGCCAATTAAATATTGTGTAACAACACTATTACTATTGCTCTATTTCCATGCGAGGGAGTGCCAGTCTCATACTACATAATATATACTTTTTATTACGCCTTTGTTGATTTGAGTGAATCAATTTGAGACTAGAGCACCCAATCCAGAATTGTAAGGGGAATGAGCGGTTTGTCTATACTACTTTTTTTTCGCGGGAGTTCCAAAGATCGCGGGAGTTGCCACTCTGTTCCGCAATTTCCTTTGGTGCAGCTTTCAACGATAAGAATAGTTGATCCTTTACTGTAGAAATTTTCTTCTGTATGGCCATGCAGTATTATCGGAGGCTTTTCAATCCAGGTAAATCACTTGTTTCACCATACGCGTTTCGGGTAGATTTACTCTCCCTTCCTCAGTGGTCCTGAGGAAGGGAGAGTGAATCTACCCGAAACGCGTATGGTGAAACAAGTGATGTACCTGCATTGAAAAGCCTCCGATAATACTGCATGGCCATACAGAAGAAAATTTCTACAGTAAAGGATCAACTATTCTTATCGTTGAAAGCTGCACCGAAGGAAATTGCGGAACAGAGTGGCAACTCCCGCGATCTTTGGAACTCCCGCGAAATTCAAACCAGCTTGCTGTATGGAGCGACTGAATAAGCCGGCAAACATTTAAAGCTCCATTGAAGCAATAGGGAGACAGCAGACGCTAGACGGTAAGCCAAATATCGATTTAAAGTTTTCTTCAATTCAAAGCTTATATCGACCTTAAAAGGATCAGCTATAAGAGACTTTTCACATTATCAGGATTCCTGTGGACACTTTATGAACATATTGCGCTCCCAGTGAATACACCTACAACATTTTCAGTGACATTCAGTTTCTCAAATTGGGATAGAGCTCTAGAAGATAATACCCCCTCTTTCCCAAACAACAGCATATACTTGAAGTTTTTGGTGTGATATAGATTATTGAATTTTTCGACACTATTGAGTGGTATCGAATATTTTAACATTGAATTTTCTACCATTCAATTTATCGAATACTAGTATCGATTATATCTACCATTATATATGTGATTGTAATGTTGTATATTATTGCTACATTGTTCTTATAAATTTTATAACTTGTATTTTATGGGGATTTAATAAATATTTTCTGCATATGTCAATTTGGTTGCCAAGTGTACGAGTGCCCGCTCATTTTCCTATTATTACGTTTAAATAATCGTAAACACAAGGTTTGAAACTTTTTAACACCAAAAAAACTGGCATGTTTGGGGAATGATAAATTCCCCCCAAAGACGCCTGTCTCACAGTGGATTGGAACAAATAAAGTATAAGTTTGGCCAGACTACAACATAATGATATATAAGAGACACACTGCTTAAATACACATGCCCGTCACTACTGCATGCTGCTATCAGGGTGACAGGTACATACTCCATATAGAACCAGAAAACTCCTTTGCTTCTATATTGGAGTAGGCCATCGTTCCTACATCAGCCTGGTGTATACTACATAGAATCCAAATCACCAAATGAAATATCTGTGCAAACCTTGAGCCACCAAAGAATGATGGGGGATTCCAGCTCCCACAGCCGCAGGACTGTCAGCACAAAGATGGACTATAACAAAAGTTGCAGCTCTGCAAGACAATCGATCATTGCAATGTCCTTACTAAGACTTCAGTTTTTTATGATTTTATGTTCATTCCATCTATCAGCAAACATTTCTTTAATAGGTGGATATACAACATCCAAGGTGAGGCATGTCTATGTGTGCAGTCTTCTTTACAAGGTATATTATCCATTTCCCAGTGCAATCATTTAGAGCTTGACCTGGCTATCATGAGAACTACAGATGAGAGAAGCGACTTTGGATGTTACATCCGAAAGTCGCTACTCTAAAAAAAAATTCATTATAAGAGGGCGTGGCTTGGCTGCCGAGGATGATGGCCGCATGAGAGCTGAGCTCCGGCACCACTGCGACTTCTAAACAGCAGAACCTTTATGTATTCAGCCTAAACGATACCTCCACTCAGCGTGCATACAGCAGATACAGTCCCCGATCAGCATGGGCAAAAACAAACAGCCTAACCCACGGGCTAGCAGCACAAGTCTGGAGTCCTTCTTTGAGAGAGTGAAGTGTAAAGATGGCTGCGACTCCCGCGGTAAGGTAGAGTCCCCCGTCTCTATTAGAAGCATGTCTCCCGCACTCACCGTCTCCACTGGCAGGACTGGACTCCCCCATTTTGCAAGAGCCCTCCATTCCTTCCTTCCCTCCGATGCCAGAGGACACCAGACCGCCGCCATTACTAGAGGCAGACCTCCAGAATAAGGCTCCACACATGCAGTCAGCATTATCTCCCTCTGGAAGCAGCTTGGACGCCATGCAGGTCAGTGTCACTTCAGGGCACGGGAACCTACAAGTCCTCACAGACTCGCTTGTCAGTTTGCCCAGATCAGATAAACCGCTCACAGAAGCGTTTCTTAAGCAGATGTAACATAGTACATAAGGCCGAAAAAAGACATCTGTCCATCCAGTTCGGCCTGTTATCCTGCAAGTTGATCCAGAGGAAGGCAAAAAAAAACTGTGAGGTAGAAGCCAATTTTCCCCACTTTAGGGGAATAAAAAATTCCTTCCCGACTCCAATCAGGCAATCAGAATAACTCCCTGGATCAACGACCCCTCTCTAGTAGCTATAGCCTGTAATATTATTACACTCCAGAAATACATCCAGGCCCCTCTTGAATTCCTTTATTGTACTCACCATGACCACCTCCTCAGGCAGAGAGTTCCATAGTCTCACTGCTCTTACCGTAAAGAATCCTTTTCTATGTTTGTGTACAAACCTTCTTTCCTTCAGACGCAGAGGATGTTCCCTCGTCACAGTCACAGTCCTGGGGATAAATAGATGATGGGAGAGATCTCTGTACTGACCCCTGATATATTTATACATAGTAATTAGATCTCCCCTCAGTCGTCTTTTTTCTAACGTGAATAACCCTAATTTTGATAATCTTTCAGGGTACTGTAGTTGCCCCATTCCAGTTATTACTTTAGTTGCCCTCCTCTGGACCCTCTCCAGCTCTGCTATGTCTGCCTTGTTCACTGGAGCCCATAACTGTACACAGTACTCCATGTGTGGTCTGACTAATGATTTGTAAAGTAGTAGGAATATGTTCTCATCACGGGCATCCATGCCCCTTTTGATGCAACCCATTATCTTATTGGCCTTGGCAGCAGCTGCCTGACACTGTTTTTTGCAGCTTAGTTTGCTGTTTATCAAAGTTCCTAGATCCTTTTCCATGTCAGTGTTACCGAGTGTTTTACCATTTAGTATGTACGGGTGACTTGCATTATTCCTTCCCATGTGCATAACTTTACATTTGTCAGTGTTAAACCTCATCTGCTACTTATCTGCCCAAGCCTGCAATCTATCCAGATCCCTCTGTAGTAGTATACTGTCCTCTTCAGTGTTAATTACTTTACACAGTTTAGGGTCATCTGCGAAAATTTATATTTTACTATGCAAGCCTTCTACAAGATCATTAATAAATATATTGAAGAGAATAGGGCCCAGTACTGACCCCTGAGGTACTCCACTAGTGACAGTGACCCAATCTGAGTGTGTACCGTTAATAACCACCCTCTGTTTTCTATCATTGAGCCAGTTACTTACCCACTTATAGACGTTTTCTCCCAGTCCGAGCATTCTCATTTTATATACTAACCTTTTATGTGGTACAGTGTCAAATGCTTTGGAGAAGTCCAGATACACGACATCCATTGATTCGCCGCTGTCAAGTCTAGAACTTACCTCCTCATAGAAACTGATTAAATTAGTTTGACATGACCAATCCCTCACGAAGCCATGCTGATATGGCGTTATTTGCTTATTTCCATTAAGATGTTCTAACATAGCATCTCTCAGAAAACCTTCAAACAGTTTACCCACAACAGATGTTAAACTTACCGGCCTATAGTTTCCAGGCTCTGTTTTTGGACCCTTTTTGAATATTGGTACCACATTTGCCATGCGCCAATCCTGTGGGACATTCCCTGTCAGTATAGAATCTGCAAATATCAGAAATAAGGGTCTGGCTATGACATTACTTAATTCCCTTAGGATACTGGGGTGTATGCCATCCGGTCCTGGCGATTTGTCTATTTTAATCTTTTTAAGTCGCTGTTTTACTTCTTCCTGGGTCAGACAGGACACTTTTAATGGGGAATTTATTTCAACATTCAGCATTTCATCTGACAGTTTATTTTCCTCAGTGAATACATTGGAGAAAAAAATATTTAACAGCTTTGCTTTCTCCTCGTCGCTCTCTGCGACTCCCCCCTCATTACTCTTTAAAGGGCCGACACCTTCAGATTTATACTTTTTAACATTTATATAATTGAAGAACATTTTATGGTTAGTTTTACTCTCTTTGGCAATTAATCTCTCGGTCTCTAGTTTGGCTGCTTTTATTTGTTTTTTACATGTTCTATTTTTTTCCTTATAGTTTTTCAGTGCTACCCTCCTGTTTTAGTGTTTTATATGCTTTATTTTTGTCATTTATTGCTTTCTTTACAGTTCTGTTTATCCACATTGGTTTCTTTTTGTTCCTTAACCTTTTATTCCCATACGGTATGTACCTCTCACAATGAGATTTTAGGATGCTTTTAAAGATATTCCATTTTGTGGCTGTATTTTTATTTGTGAGGACTTTATCCCATTTAGTTAGGCCTATGGCCTCTCTTAGTTGGCTAAATTTAGCTTTTTTGAAGTTTGGTATTTTTGTTCCTCCCTGTAGAAATGCTCTTTTGAATGATAATTGGAAGGTTATTACTTTATGGTCACTATTTCCCAAGTATCCCCCAGCCTGCACGTCTGTTGTTCGGTCAGGTCTATGGGTTAATACTAAGTCCAGTATGGCCGTCCCTCTAGTCGGGTCCTGAACCAGTTGGGAGAGGTAATTGTCTTTGGTTATTCCCAAGAACCTGTTTCCTTTATGAGATATACAAGTTTCAGTTTCTAGTCTATATCTGGGTAGTTGAAGTCCCCCATAATAATAATGCTCTTAGCATTAAAAGCCTCCATCCAACAAGATATTGTTTCAGTGTTACACCCAGTTACCACTTGCAAGATGTAGAAGACAGGGTCATGCATGTAGAAACCAAGATGGGTGAATTTGCCGCGTCTCAGAATACAGTGATAGACGCTCAAAACAACTTAACGGAGGAAGTGGAAGCTATTAAAAGAAAAATGGCGGACATTGAAGACCGTTCACGCAGAAATAAAGTTCAGGGGCATACCTGAAAGCGTACCCCCTCAGGAACTGCCTACCTATATAAAAAGGCTTTTTAGCAAGCTTTTGCTGGACTTGTCAAAACATGATCTTATCAAAGACAGGGCTCAGAGTTCCAAAGCTGAAACACCTGGGACCGTCAAGGAAGCAATAATGGCTGTGGTTAGGAAAATAGGCACCCTACCCCCGCCTTTTCAACCAGTAAAAATATTTGCCGACTTGTCTGCAGTGACCTTGAGACAAAGACATTCTCTCTTACCCATTACTCTGTCTCTATGCAACTCTAACATACCCCATCGCTGGGGTTTCCCCTCAAAAGCTTCTGCTTTCTAGGAATGGACACATGTATGTCATTCATACTTTGGAAAAGGAAAAAGGCTTACTTCAGGAATGGAAACTCCAACTATCATACCCGGAGCTTAGGAATTCTCCTAAGATCTCCCCAGTCACTCCTGATTGGCGACAAGTGACCAACAGAAAATCTAGATAATCCTAGGAGGACTCAATGGAGTTTCATGCAAGCTCTTTGCCTGACCCCCAGCCTCATATACTGCTGGCCTCGCGACCTGCAGGAGTTCAGTATGACTGAAACGTAGTCTTTGGAGGACCTTTGATAATTGAAGTTTAAGAGGTTTTTCTTTCATTAGTATGTCCTTTTTTTCTTCTTTTAGGTGCAGTATCTTGCTCTCACTAACAGAAGCTGACGAGACCTGGGACAATGACAACCCGGCTTCTTCGCAAGGACTTTTGCCCCTCTCTGTTCCAAACGGAAATCACTGTTCTGGTATTCACGTTTTTAATTTTGTTGCTTTACTGGTTATATTGTTTTTCATGGTTGTGTTAGCTATCCTTGAATGCCAAGGGGCTCAATTGTCCTCAGAAGAGGTCATTTGTATGGAGGGAGGCACTGTCATTGCACGCTGATATATTATGTGTGCAGGAATCCCACCTTTTATGTAGTGATGCCCATCGTATTAAACATTGGTTATTTCCCAACATAGTCCACTCACATTATATAAATGCTAGAGGTGTGTTTATAGCTGTCAAAAATTCAGTTTATTTCACACAAATTTCCTAAAAAGTGGATAAGAGCAGGAGATGCATTACAATAGTCTGTTCCATTAACAATATTGTGCACACGTTACTGAACATCTACGCCCCGAACGAACCCCAGTTATCCTTCTTACACAAAGTTATGAGACAGGTGCACAGACTCGAGCAGCGTAAACTAGTTTTATGCAGGGACTTCAATGCTGTGATAGACCCGTCCCTGGATTCCACTAACCCCTCTAGAAGGACCATGGGCGGTTTGACTTCCTTTATCCAATCGGAAGGACTAGTAGATCTCTAGAAAGCACAACATAGTCAGGAGAAGGACTACACCTCCCGCCCCCCCCCCCCCCCCCATCATAAATCATACTCACGTATAGACCTCTTCTTAGTGGATCAGACTACCACGCTATGTCATCTGATATTGGCCTTATTAGTATTTCTGATCATGCTCCTGTAATAATTACACTAGAAGATCTCTATCAGTTTCACGCTGCCCGATGTGGAGGAATAACTCTTTTGTTTAACGTCCCTTCCTACCAGGCGGAAATCTCACAGGCCATGCAGGAATACTTCCTTTTCAATGAAGGGTCAGTTTCAGACCCCTTTATCATCTGGCAAGCCCATAAGGCCTTCATTTGTGGGCTGCTCATTAAAATAAATCACAAAGAGAAGAAGGAGCGGGACACTAAGGCATTGCTTGAAAAAAATCTCAAAGTTAGAAACAATAAATAAATGGACTCCCACGGCCCCGGTTACGGTGGAGCTGAGATTGGAAAGAGACAAATTGAGATTATTGTTGATGCAGGATTATGAGAAAAGCCTGCTTAGGTTAAAATCCAGATACTATGCACAAGGAAATAAAGTGGGACGTTTATTAGCTAAACAACTTAAAACACAACAAACTAAATCAAAGATCCCATATATACTTCATTCACAGACATGGGCAAAATTAATAGACCCTAGAGAAATGCCAAACAGTTTAGACTTTATTATATGAATCTATACAACCTCGAAGAGTCTATTTCTCTGCCAGGGAACTACTGTATACTGCATTGGTATCAGACTTCTTAGCAAAGGCAGCACTACTATCGCTCACCCAAGTCCAGCTACAAGTTTTAAATTCCCCCCTCACGGAGCTAGAAATTAATAAATTGTTTTTAGCTCTTCCGCAGGGAGTTTTATAAGCAATTTTATAAGCAGAATGAGTTTTATAAGCAATTCCAGACACTACTAGCTCCCAAGCTCTTGACCATATTCAATCAATGTATGAGAGGAACTCCCTTCCCTAAGGACATGTTACAAGCATGGATTATAATGCTTCCTAAATCGGGCAAACCTACCCATTCACCGCAGAATTTTAGACCCATATACCTTTTAAACTCGGATATAAAAATATTTGCGAAACTGATTGCATCTAGGCTTTCCGCTGTACTTCCTTTATTAATAAAAAAGGATCAAACTGGCTTTACTAAAGGACGTCTTGCGTCTGACAAAACCCGCAGAGTAATGGATTTATTTAATTATGCCGAAATGCATAAACTACCCCTGTTGGCAGTGGCCTTAGATGCCGAGAAGGCGTTTGACCGACTGCATTGGCAATACGCTTTCTCTGTTCTAGACAAGATGAGTTTCCAGGGTCCTATTTTAAATGCTATATTTACAGCCTATATTCTAATCCAACCGCAAATGTTTTTGTGAACGGTGTGCCATCTTCTAGCTTTCAGATCTCAAACGGGTCTCGTCAAGGCTGCCCACTATCCCCGATCCTTTTCATTCTGGCCTTGGAAACTTTAGCTCAGCACATCCGTAATTCAGATGACCATTTCGTTATATGCTGACGATATTATTCTAACTTTGTCAGACCCTCCATATTCCTTAGGGGCCGCTTTGAAGATCATCTCTCACTTTGGCTCATTGTCCTATTACAAGGTTAACAAATCAAAGTCACAAGCTCTCCCGATTAATATTCCTCATCCAGTTATCAGACATTACAGGCTATGTATCCCCTAGACTGGCAGACAGAGTTAAAATACTTGGGAATTAAGCTAACTAATTCTAGCTCTCTGTTATATAAACAAAATTATGAACCTCTTCTGTCCACACTTACTCAGGATCTCAACAGTTTCCTCATGAAAGATATATCCTGGATAGGGAGAATAGCTTCTTTCCAGATGATGACATTACCCAAACTTATTTATGTTTTCAGGGCAATTCTGAATAGGTATCTTTGGAAATCTGTCCGACCTCGCATTGCACACAGTTTGATGACACGGAGGAGGGGTGCAGGAGGTTTGGGACTTCCATCAATAAAAGATTACCACTGCGCTATAGGACTATTGTTCCTAAGGGAGTGGTAGACAGACTCACAGTAACGGGGCGCCGAAGGCGCACTCTGTCTCCCATCAGATGGCAGACCTGCTGCTTAGCTTCGGGAGTGAGGATCTGTGTTTGGCCTCGTTCCCAGGGCGGCTTTGCTAGCTGGGAGGCTCCCTGCTCCTAGGTCTGCCTTGAGCGCAGAGCTGATAACTCGGTGCTCGACTTGTCTGTCGGTCATGTGACGCTGGCCACGTCACATGACCCTCACTCCCCACTATAAATACAGGCGGCCTGCTGTCTACAGGTTGCCTGTGATTTTAGTCTCTTAGGCTGTGTGTATTGTTAGCTACTCTATTGATTGACCTCTGGAATTTGACCTTGACCGTTTCCTGACCTCCCTTTGCCTGCTCCCTTGGTTTTGACGCTACATCTCTGATTCTGACCTTGGCTCGTTCTCGGATTTGCCACCTGCCTCTTCCCGTTGTATTGACGTGACCTCCCGGACTGACCTCAGCTAGCTAACCCGCCTTCGCCTTCTCCTTCACAGGGTACCTCTCTCTTGTCCACTTCCTTGTCAATTTGTCTGCCTGCATCTCGCGTACCGTTCTCTGCCTAGCTGTCCGGTACCCTCTCTGTTCCTTCCTCCCCTACCCGGCACTTACGGAGGTTAGGGACCGTCACCCAGTTGCGCCCAGTCACCTAGGGCGGGTGGTGCAAGTAGGCAGGGACAGGGTTGAGGGTGGCAGTCTAGGGGGTGCACTTCCTTCTACCTTCCCTTCCCGTGACACTCACCTGATAAACAGTGGATTCAAATTAAGTTGGAAACAATAAAATCCCACTCATTGAGAAACTATTTAGTCCCATCATTATGGTCTCCCAAAACTCCCCAAACACAGCTACTTACCGTGGTTCACACGGCAAATCCATCAAGTTCATGGGAAGATGGGACAACTCCCAATCCAGATGGTCTCGACCCACATCCTTGAAAGTGGCTCTGAGGGTCTTGATCTGTCTATATGGCGCAAAGCCGGAGTATACACCTTGGATCAGATTGTTCAGGGAACCTCAATGATGATTCCTTTTGAGTCTATTCGAGACCGCTTCCATATCCCCAATAGGGAATTTTATAACTACCTAAGAGTGAGACATTACTATGACACAAGCTTAAAGAAGCCTTTAAAGAGGACCTTTCATTGCAATAAAAAATCTAAACTAAGTATACAGACATAGATTGCTGCGCCCAGAGATCTCCCTGCACTTACTATTATCCCTGCGCGCCGCTCCGTTCTCCCGGTATAAGCTCCGGTATCTTCAGATTTTCAGCTCAACCGGGAGGAGCCTGCTCTTGTTCTCCTGGGCGTCTCCTTCTCTCAGGCTATGAGCGGAGCGCTGCGATTGGCAAGCACTCCAGCCTAGGAGAAGGAGACACCCAGGAGAACAAGAGCAGGCTCCTCCCGGTTGAGCCGAAAATCTGAAGATACCGGAGCGGCGCCCAGGGATAATAGTAAGTGCAGGGAGATCCCTGGGCGCCGCTCTCCATGTCTGTATACTTACTTTAGATTTTTTTATCATAATGAAAGGTCCTCTTTAAAAATCAATTCAGATCTTCTTAGGTTATTCCTAAACCCGACACTACATAAAAAGCAAACCACAAGATGTATATACGAATTGATAGGGGACAAAAACACGTTTGTTAAATCTAAACCCATCTTGGCATGGGAAACCGACTTGGGACCAGTGATGGCCAGTTCGCAGTGTTCGCCAGCAAACACATGCGGGCTGCCATCTTGACTCACAAGTCCGGCGATGCATAGGTAAGCCTTTACCTGTGCCGGGAGCCGGTCTGAAACAAATGCGGTCACCGGGAGCAGGCAGTTCCGAGAACAGCCCGATGAAGGTCCCCGGCGGCTGTTCTCAGAACTGCCTGCTCCCGGTGACCGCATTTGATTTCAGACCAGCTCGCGGCACAGTCACAGGTAAGGGCTATCCTGTGCATCGCCGGACTTGTCAGTCAAGATGGCAGCCCGCATGTGTTCACTGGCAGAAAACTGCGAACTGGTCATCACTGCTTGGGACTTTCATACCCTGAAGAAGAGTGGTCTAGGGCTATTGGTTTCCTTTCTTACAACTTTAAATGTGTAACCCATTACGAGGCAGGTGTGAAGACCCTCTTAAGATGGTATTTCACTCCGGCTATTATTTTTGGGCATCCACCATTGTAATAGGGACTATATGGGCCTGAAAGGCCACATATTATTGAGTGCCAAATTAGTTGTTACTCGCCACTGGAAATCAGTGAATCCCCCTGACTTGCAGGAAGTTATAGGTATAGTGAATAATACATGCAGATATGAGAAACGCCTCCCACCCTCCATTATTGATCCCAGAAAGAGAAACGCTACATAGGCCCCCTGGTTAATAACTCCACTACATGTCCCATGAAGCGTAAGCTTATTCAACGGCAAACCACTGAGAGAAGTGTTATATGAATGTTTATTTTGTACTTTTCTATACTTGTTCTGTAACTTGTATACCGTTATACCACAGATGGGTGTTTTCCCAGGAGACTTCCATAGTTTCCACCGTTTTATTCATATCACTTGCTCCTGTTAATAGATATATTTCCATTTTGTCATGTTGTAACTACCAAAAGGCTTCATTTGTTGATGTAAAAATTCAATAAAAATGATTATTCACAAAAATTTATTATAATACTGTATGGAGATTCGTCTCCGTACAGTATTAGAATGTATGGGCTCCGATGAGCCAAAGTCAGTTATTCACAAAGTCGTGCGAGACTACGTTGAATAACTTCGGTAATTGATTATTACAGTGAGAAACCACTCGGAACCAAAGCTGAGTTCGGTTCCAAGTTTTAAAGTGGGTTTTACAGTTTTATAACGAATTTTTTAGCGAAGGGGCTTCGGATGTAGCATCTGAAGTTCGCTTCGCTCATCTCTAACGAGAACCATCATGGTAACAATACTTCTGATATGGTTTGTCTTATTTCAATGAAAAAGGCCATGCCCCTTTTCTCTTCTATTTTATTTTTTACAGAAGTACAGTCTCTATTCAGTATACTATCCAAATGGAAACCATTTGTACAGCACAATGCTTTGGCTGACTGATATTGCTGCCATCTGTAGCCATAGGCTGTATTCTTAAACCACATCGACATTAAGGATATAACAGCTTTTATTATAGTGACAGCTGTACCAAGGCAACAAAAATAACGAAAGGCTAATAACAAAAGAAAGAAAAAATATATATAAATCACCTTTACTTTACAACACACACAACCAAATAGATTCAACATTGAAGCAAAATAAATATAAAGTCTCCATTTAAATAATGGGATAGATCATCTACAGCTTCAATAGTCCTTAAAGGGGAATTTCCCTTTAAAAGCGAGAGAAAAAGTATAATCCATTTTGTTGCATGTGCCACCGAATATTACAGGGTACTGCAATAAACATTGTCCAATTCGAGAAAGACAGGATGAGGTGTCATGCTCTACTAGATGAGTCTTTTTATTAGACTTACATTAAGTGCCTTAGAAATGTAATAATTGCGTTTTTACAAAAGTCACAAAATAAATAAATACATTTACAGTAGAAGGCAACGTTGCCGGGGTTCAGCATAGATTTTCTTCAAAATCTGCCATAATATCACTCTGCAGATACATGTCAATAGTTCCAGCCATCTGGAAAGGAAAAGAAGGCACAGTATGAATTTATTTCACACATTTCGGTGTGCTTTGAAAAGTCATTGTCACATTTTCATGTAGAGGTCATCGTTAGAGGACATTGGGAGGTTTCTGGGGAGGGAAGCTATCAAAAAGAAACATCAGATAGCTGCTGCCGCTTATAGAGTTCGCCTATTTAAAGGATCTGCTGGTGCCATGGAACATCTAGTGAGATGGCTAGAGGCGAAGATGTCTCCACAGTATGCAGAAATATTGTCCCTCACATCCGTAACCACACACTGCTTTATGCATTCTACGCTTTAACAGGGTCAAATATAAAATATATACAATAATTACAGTAACAATATAGATGATAAAGGTCATGGCTGCTGTGACCGTTATACTCACAGTCTCCCTTCGGCGCCTTTCTTGCTCCTTCTTCCTTGCCAGGTCACGTTCTTCCTCAGTTCGGCCCTCTGGGGTGATAATCATAGGTGTATGGAGATCTTTAGACAGCTCTTGCATAATTAGAGGTTGGACTTCGGGATTGTGTGTCTCAGAGGACGTACTGCTACTGGTTTCCATTTCCTTTGGTTCTCTGCAAAACATTCCGGGCATTAAAAATGTAAATACTACAATAAAAGGTATGAAATGTAAGCAAAATCAGTGGTTTGCCATATTGCAACACTACTGTTTCGCCTCTCTAGCATAAAAAGTAACCCCAAAAACATCAAAAATCATCCCATAAAGTTTTATGACAGGTAGTTCCCCTAAAGAATCACTCCAGTTCAAGTTAAAGAGGACCTTTCACTAGAATAAAAAATCTAAACTAAGTATACAGACTTAGGCTACTTTCACACTAGCGTTCGGGGTTCTGCTTGTGAGTTCCGTTTGAAGGGTCTCACAAGCAGCCCCGAACGCATCCGTCCAGCTACCAATGCATTCTGAGTGGATGCGGATCCGCTCAGAATGCATCAGTCTGGCGGCGTGCAGCCTCCGCTGCAGCGTTCGGGTGTCCGCCTGGCCGTGTGGAGGCAAACGGATCCGTCCAGACTTACAATGTAAGTCAATGGGGACGGATCCGTTTGAAGTTGACACACAGTATGGCTCAATTTTCAAACGGATCCGTCCCCCATTGACTTTCAATGTAAAGTCTGGACGGATCCGTCTGAAGCTACTTTCACACTTAGAAATTTTTTTAAACTATAATGCAGACGGATCCGTTCTGAACGGATCCAAACATCTGCATTATAGGAGCGGATCCGTCTGTGCAGACATCAGATGGACCCGCTCTGAACGCAAGTGTGAAAGTAGCCATAGAGAGCGGCGCCCAGGGATCTCCCTGCACTTACTGTTATACCTGGGTGCCGCTCCGTTCGACCGGGATAGGCTCATGTATCTTCATATGTTCGGCTCCACCCAGTTGAGCCTGCCGGCGTCTCCTTCTCCCAGGCTGTAGCGCTGGCCAATCGCAGCGCTCAGCTCATAGCCTGAGAGTTTTTTTTTTCTCTCAGGCTATGAGCTGAGCGCTGCGATTGGCCAGCGCTACAGCCTGGGAGAAGGAGACGCCGGCAGGCTCAACTGGGTGGGGCCGAACATATGAAGATACCGAAGCCTATACTGGGAGAACGGAGCGGCGTCCAGGGATAATAGTAAGTGCAGGGAGATCCCTGGGCGCCGCTCTCCGTGTCTGTATACTTAGTTTAGATTTTTTATTCTAGTGAAAGGTCCTCTTTAACTTAGTTTATTTATTTATTTATTTATTTTTCTTCCTCACGTTCCCAAGAGCTATAACCTTTTTTAATTTTCTCTTCACATTCATATTATTTGCAGGACAAGATGCATTTTTAATGCCACCATTTATTTAACATGTCCTGTGTTGGAAAACTGCCAAGGTTTTTGGGGTTTTGACATCAAAGAATTTACTGTGCGCTAAAAATGACATGACATCCTTATTCTGTAGCTCAATACAATTATGGCAATGCCGAAATTATAAAGGTTTTATTTTGTTTAACCCCTTAGTGACCATGCACAGTTTTTCAAAATTGCATTCCAAGAACTATAACTTTTTAGTTTTTTCATCAATATACCTTTATGATGCCTTATTTTTTGCAGGACAAGTTATAGTTTTTAATGCATCATTGATTAACACCAGCTATCTGTCTTAAACCCCCTTTGTTTACGTCAGTAAAAAGGCGTATTGGTGGGGAAAAAAAAAAAGTTTCATAGTTCGGTCTACAGAGCAGTATGAGGGCATGTTTTTTTGCATAATGAACTGTAGTTTTTATTGGTATAATTTTTGTAGTATGTATGACTTTTTGATCACTATTATTCAATGGCAAATCACATGTTTTCATTCCCCCCCCCGCACCAAATATATATAAAAACTATAAATAAATATTTTAACAGTTCAGACATTTTTGGATGCAGCAATACCTAATAGGTTTATTTTTTTTATTGTTTATACATTTTTATATGTAAAATTGGAAAAGGAGGGTGATTTCAAATTTTAATATTTTGGTGTTTTTTTACTTTAGATTTATACTACTTGCCTCCTTAGGGGGCTAGAACCTGGGATCTTCTGATCCCTTGTCCTATTCACCCTAATAGAGATCTGTTTGGGTGAATAGGATTCTTACACTATCCCCGCTGAGCCTTCAAAAGCGTCCAGGCTGTCATGGTAACCGATCAGACCCTTGCAATTTCACTGTGGGGGCTCTGATCGGAAGGCAGAGGGAGCCGCATCCCTCTGCCTTGCCTCACAGATGCAGCAATCAGTGCTGATCGTGGCATTTGAGGTGTTAAATGACGGGGTGCGGCGTGATTGCAGTTATTGCGGCCGGGTGCCTGCTGTATGATACAGCCGCCACCCACCACATACAAGTGGCTTGCAAAAGTATTCACCCCCCTTGACTTTTTTCGTGTTTTGGTGCCTCACAACCTGGAATTAACATGGATTGTTTGAGGATTTGCATCATTTAATTTACAGAACACGCCCACAACTTTGAAGATTTTATTTTATCGTGACGCAAACAACAAATAGGACAAAATAACAGAAAAGGTCAATGTGCAAAACTATTCACCCCCCTAAAGTCAATACTTTGTAGAGCCACCTTTTGCAGCAATCACAGCTCCAAGTCGCTTTGGATAAGTCTTTATGAGCTTGCCACATCTTACCACTGGGATTTTTGCCAGTTCCTCCTTGCAAAAATTGCAGTTCACAAGCGCAAACCATCCATCAAGTTGGATGGTTTGCACTTGTGAACAGCAATCTTTAAGTCTGACCACAGATTTTCTATTAGATTGAGATCTGGGCTTTGACTAGAGTGGTACAGGTTTTGCTCAAGAATATCCCTGTATTTAGCACCATCCATCTTTCCCTCAACTCTGACCAGTTTCCCAGTCCCGGCTGCTGAAAAACCTCCCCCCAGCATGATGCTGCCACCAGGATGTTTCACTGTGGGGATGGTGTTCTTTGGGTGATGTGATGTGTTGGGTTTGCGCCAGACAAAGCGTTTTCTTTTAAGGCCGAAAAGTTCAATTTTAGTCTCATCAGACCAGAGAACCTTCCGCCATACATTTTGGGAGTCTCCCACATGCCTTTTCGCAAACTCACAACGTGCCTTTTTGTTTTTAGCTGAAAGTAATGGCTTTCTTCTGGCCCTCTGCCATAAAGCCCAACTCTATGGAGCGTACGGCTTATTGTCACCCTATGTACAGATACTCCAGTCTCTGCTGTGGAACTCCGTAGCTCCTCCAGGGTTACCTTAGGTCTCTGTGCTGCCTGTTTGATTAATGCCCTCCTTGCCCGGTCCGCGAGTTTTGGTGAGTGACCGTCTCTTAGCAGGTTTGCTGTTGTGCCATGTTCTTTACATTTGGTTATGATTTGGTTGATGGTGCTCCTGGGGATCATCAAAGATTTGGATATTTTTTTATAACCTAACCCTGACTTGTACTTCTCAACAACATTGTCCCTTACTTGTTTGGAGAGTTCCTTGGTCTTTATGGCAGTGTTTGGTTAGTGATGCCTCTTGCTTAGGTGTTTTGCGACCTCTGGGGCCTTTCAAAAAAGGTGTGTATATGTAATGACTGATCATGTGACACTTGCACACAGGTGGACATCATTTCACTAATTATGTGACTTCTGAAGGTAATTGGTTGCGTCAGAGCTTTTTATGGGCTTCCTAGCAAAGGGGGTGAAGACATACGCACATGACAATTTTCTGTTTTCTATTTCTAAACAATAGTTTTATTAATATATTTTTCTCATTTCGCTTCACCAACTTAGACTATGGTGTTCTGATCAATAACAAAATTCTGATTAACAGAACATTGAACTTAAGGCTGTAATGTAACAAAACCCGAAAAAAGTTAAGGGGGTGAATACTTTTGCAAGGCACTGTATGGCGAGGGCTCACCACAGGGACATACATGTATGGCATTATGCATTATGGGGTTGTGCCACAAATTTTAATGTATCCCACACAACAGATATGGCTGTTAGATCACTTTCCCCGAATACCATTTATCAAAACGGTCTTATTCTAAAGTTATTAGCCTACCATTGCACCCTGTGGAAAATCTGTTTTGATATTCAGTTGCTGTAGGTTATGTCCTACACCGGAGCCTTGTAATGTAGGACGACAAATGTCATTGGTAAGAACAAGGGCCGTGGTTAGTGTCACATGCTCTGCTGATGTCAGGTCATATCTGGGACACAATCTAATGGGACACATCTATTTGACCCATAATGGGACAGCGGGCACATGACCATTCTATTTATTTATTTTACTCATTCCCACTTCCTGACAAACCAGGAAGTAGGATTCAAGCACGGGGGATAAGAGAAAAATGCAAATGAGGTAAAGCTGAGAAAAAAAAATCCAAGGAAGAATGGTAGCTAGAGTAATTGATGAAAATAAAGTTTAGAGTGAAACATTTTACGGCAACTCTCCTTTAAAGTTTGGCCATACATTTGACAAGTGATATTCAATGTGGATAGATGTAAATATAGACATCTCGGTACTAATAATCACCATATATCATAAGGAGGGGGGACTGGGAGAATCACTTGTAGAGAAGGATCTGGGTGCACTTGTAGATCATAGCCTAAATAGCAGCACTTAAGGGCACATTTATTAAGACTGGCGTTTTAGACGACGGTCTTAACAAGCCCCTGTGCTGGCGGTGGATTTGCCGGAGTTTTGAAGAGGTGCCGGCCTCTACATAACTTCAGGGGATCCGCCGACGCTTCTAAACGTAAGCCAGCTTCCAAGCTGTTTTTCATTCAGACCATTTTCTATGCCTATCAACATGCCTGCCGGCCAGTCTCCACCACGCCCACTTTTTTAGACCTGGCGTGAGCATGGAAAAGTCGCAGATTGCGATGCAAAGGACCTTCTGCGCCAGAAATACGCGTATTTCTGTTTAATAAATGACCCCTTTAATGTCTATCTGCTGTCTCTAAGGTCAGCAGGATACTGCTATATATATAAAAATATGGGTGGACAGAATCTTATCACTTTATAAATAATTTTTTGCTTTCTTTTAGAAAAGACAAAAGGTACAATGTTTCTGGTTGGAGAGTAAAGATGGTTTAAAGCCCAAAGGCAGAATCTGTTCTTACTGTAAAAGCTGTGGAGCATTACAATACTTACCTCAAGATCTGGCCTCATCAGAAAAACCTGATGACTTAAAAAAAAAGGTTTAGATGATTTACAAAATAACAAAAAAGCTTAAATAAATGTATAGAATCTTTGTGCAATGAAAAAGTGACATGACTGTCACTGGCCTTAAAATGGTTAATTTCTGGAGAAAGCCAATTAACCCTTTGTGTGTATGCAGAACCATGTAGCCAGAGCTGAGGAGGTTGGTGGCATGGTCAATACAAAGTGGTAGACACCTAAGGCCTTGAAAGATGGATCTCTTGTGGTGTACACTGACACTCCTCCCCATCTAAGAACAGTAAAGAAAATTACTACTTTATTATTTATAGTATTTGCTCATACAATGGATTTGGATAATAAAGCAGAAGAATGGTTCTGGAAAAATAAATCAGGGTTCACACAACTGAGGCCAGATATCTGGATGTCGATCCATTATATTCTCCTGCAGAGAGACTTGTGTTCGGTCTACAGTCATTTTATGCCTTTTATGTTAAATGTCTTTTTATTTAGTCTTTTTTATATTTTGTATACACATTACCATTTTGTATGAAAGTTTTAAACTTTGAAGCTTAGTCCCTGTAGTTCTAATAATCCACAACCATTTTAAGAGCATTTTATGTTTGAAAGCAGTGTGTATTGGTATGTACGTGTGTGTTAACGGTTCAGCATCTCGTTGGCCATAGCTACACATGGTGACAGTGTATCTGGGATGCATGGACTATCTGGGGTGTCTACTTTTGTTACCTCTGCCTACAAGTGTTGGCAGTGCCTACTTGTGTTGCCTTCTCCTCCTGTCAAGTTGGACCTACCTACAACATGGGGCCACTTTTAAGCTTTTTTCCAGGGCCACTAAGATCCCAGTCCAACCCTGACTGTAATAGGAGATGCTTCACTACAGCCCCTCCAGGACTTTTCACAACTTATCCATTAGTTCACTGAATTTGTGGTGTAACAACAAGTCACAATATGACTTACAGATAGGAAGAGGGGGAACATAAACAAGGCTACTACTTGGGACCAGGGAAACAAGCAGCCCCTCCATCATTAAGGGAACAAACAGCTCCTGCTTCTGAATTAGGAGGCAGGAGAAACCTGTACAGCCAATGTCATGCTATGTGAAGTTTTCATTTTTGCCCAATAGATTCATGACGTCAAACCTATTATTTTAAATTTAAAAAAAGTGTCAAACTTTATCTTTTTTTTCAACACATCATGAGAGGCCTCATCTTACTAGAAATCATTCTTGGAAGACCTCAATAGATAATGAGGAATAGTTTGACCAGCAACATGCTGGGCGCTATCACTGAAATCACTCAGAAGCAAGAAGATCCAAACAGTAAACTATTTGGAGAAATACTATTTTCATATTTACCAAGTGTCAAGCTTTGATAATATTTAAAAGGGTTTTCCGAGACTTATATACTGAGGACCTATCCTTTGAATAGGTCATCAGTATCTGATCGGTGGAGAAGGCTGTAGTACCCCCCGATGAGATACTGATAATATATTCAGAGGATAGGTCATCAGTATTAAAGTCTCGGAAAACCCCTTTAAAAGGGGTGTTTACACATACTGTAGGACAATTGCAAGAGGTAGATAAAAAAAAAGCGCCATCACAGGGGAAATAACACATTATACAGAACTAATTCAAATCAATGGATTGTCTGGGTAATACAGGATAGGTCCTCCAGAGCGAGAAATGCTCTTTTTAAGTGGCCTTCTACTCTGTCCAAAAGCTGAGGATCCTGAACAGTTTCTTAAACTGGACAACCCCTTTAATAATGAAGTCAGAAAGTCTAAGTTCACTGTAAAGTAAAAAAAAAAAAAAGTTTTTTTTTTACTCTACTTAGCCTCCAAAACAAAGGTGAACATCCATTATAACGTAAACTCAATGGTGGTCACATATGAACAAATATACGCCACTTCAGCGTATATCTGTCACACATTGTGGCGCAAAATAGACTTTTCCCCCTTTTCCGCTGCTCAAGCCAGGTCTAAAAAAAAAAGGGCGTAGCATGGGTGGGGAAAGGGCCAGCAGGCCTCTCTCATTTATCATTTTCTACGCCTGCTTTAGGCATAGAAAATGGTCTAAATCTACACCAGCAAGGGAGCAGGCGCAGATTTAGACAAGTGTAAAGTCCGCCTGTTATGTAGAGGCTGGCGCCTGTACATAACTTAGGCGGATTCACCGCCAGCTCAGGAGGGACAAAGACCGTCATCTAAATCGATCTTCATAAATGTCCTCCCAATATTCATCTATATTTGGTTATAGTTATTAAATATGTAAGCAAACAATACTATATCTTTCTCTGTAACTCAAGGATTATGGCTGATAAGAAGGTAATGTCTATGGGTCTGTTATTTGCATTGACAACTCCATCCCTGGATCGGGGTAAATCAGGAGACCAAAGTTAAAGCTCCAACCTTAGTTTGTCTCCTCTATCAGCCTGCAGTTCTTGCTGTCTCTTTAATTCTTGAGCTTTCAGCGCTCTCTCTCGTTCTTCTTTGGCTATTGCAGCTTTTCTGAACTGCTGGAAGCTGTCACTTGAAGTCTTTATGGTCACAGGAGTGGTATTGAGAGCTTTGGAAAATGTCACCCAGCAGGATCTTTGGACTTTGACAGTCTATAAAAGAGAATTTTTTTTTTTTAAAACACTTCCAATATAGTTCAATGTTTCAATATGGTTCAACCTAATCACAAATCTGAAATTCATTTTGAAGTATGAATTGAAATTCGGGATTTGGTTATTTCAGCATGTGGATAAATCCTGCTAGAATTATAATATAAACTTGTATCTAGACTTTCCTTTATGGCCAAAATAGAGTGGGCTTGTTCACACCGACGACCTGATACCTATGTTCTACCAGCCCACCAGTTACTCCCCTGAACCAAGATAGGTGAATGCCATCATAATAACCATGTGTTTGGTGTACAGTCTGGCCTTTGGTAATGTAAAGATGGCCCCAGGGAAGAATTATACAGATGGTGCACGATCCATCCCCTCCATCAGCTTGGAGGCCTAGGAGACCTCTACCACAAGCCTTTCTAAGTAGGGTCTTCCAGTAGTTCCTGGGACCAGAAAAGGCTAAATACATGAGAACAGGGACAAGTATAGTAATGGCTGTATTGGAGGATGCCACAGACTTCAGAGAGCCAAGTGCATGCATAGTCTTATATACGTAGCTGTGATGTCCACATCCCACAGGTGGGATGGGATCCCCCACAAACCTTAATCTGGCCCTAGTCAATGGTTGAGTAGGGAACATGAGACAATTTGGACTGTCAAACATCTCACACAAGCATTTACGTTTTGCAGAAAAATCTGAGAAATATGGATGATAGGTGTCAAGTGAAGTACATAAATCAAACTGGACCCATCAAATTTGATGGCAGTTTTTATTCCATAATTGATGTGTGCAAGAAGACAACACAAATATTTGCAAACTATACAAGGACATAACCCCTAGATATTTTAGCTGCCTCGTCATTTGGCTCTTCACTTACCTCCTCCCTCATCATTCCTGACTAGCCGCCTATCATTTATCATACTGTACACTGCTCATCACTACTCAAAGTACAGATCTCTTCTGTTTTGAGGTCGGAATCTTATGTGAACATTATCTACACTGATGCTCTGTATATTGTACCAGGTTATATTTGAACTGGGCTCCAGGCAGCACTACATTGGAGTTTGAGTGGTTCTCTAATTTCAATTAAAACTTTCCCTGCAACAGCAAATATGCTAAAATACTAAAAGACATGATACACACCACTTTCCTTCTCTGTTGTTTCCAGACACCCCAATGGTAAGTATCATGTATTTTGTTATTTTAGAACATATATTGTTGATGGGGGAGTTTTAACTGAACTTGGACAGCTACTTTAAAAAGAATCTCTCACCGTGTTCTTGGACTATTATCTGCAGCAATACATGAGTAATATGGCAGATAAGGACTCCAGATCCCTATTTTTTATTTTCCTACTGGCCCCTGTTCCCCACTGCATGTGCTCAGAGTTGCACTGGAATACACGGTTAGCACTGCTGTGCATGCGTCCTCTCCATCATATTAGCACAGCAGTCCGGAATGTATTTCAGTGCTGACAATGGGGTAAACCAGGGAGCAGTAGGAAAAGAAAAATGAGTGATCTGAACTCCTTATCGGCAGCACTACTCCTGTATTACTGCTGATAATAGTCCAGAACTGTGGTGACAGATTTTCTTTAATTAGCCAGCAGACCCAATGATTACGATTTCATCGTACCCAGTCCTACAATACCTTTTCCGGTGGGGTCTTCATAATATTATCCCCCTGATTATACTCAGTACCATTTTCTGTCGGACTTTGTTCTATAGCTGTTTTCTGAAACTCATTTGATTCTGTAACTGGATCTAAAAACAAGAAACGAAAACCCACAAAACATCAAATTCTGTCTCCAGGAACAAGAAATTCTTTCATTCTCCCCTTCAGTGATAAATGAATGCACTAAATCAAAAGTTTATTTCACACAACTGGGGCAAGGCTTTAGTCATGCAACCAACCTGTGGCTCTCCTGCTATTGCAGAACTGTATGTTGAGAGTTGTAGTCCTGCAACAGCTGGGGAGCCACAGGTCAGAGACTATGAATTTAAAGTGAAATTCAGAAACGTGCAGTTGCTGGGTAATGTTAAACTATTACAAATTGTTTTCCTTTTTAAATACATCCATATGGCATGTATACACATAAACATCCATATACTTACCCTTGTGATTATCAGGGATACTTTCCATTGGGTTCCCTCTGCCAGTGATCAGGGGGTAGCTATTCTCTGTGGATAAAAGGGCCTAATGCGATGATCTACTTTACATACATCTATATCCATATTCCTGAGCCCCAGAATACGTAATCTCCAGAGTGCACCTGCTGCCACCAGTCTGATCACTTTCCAAAACCACCCTTGAAAATCCCTGGGGAGGAAGGGGCTTGACAAAAATGTTCTCTGTGCTTTTTTTTAATTAATTTTTTTAACAAATCTCTTTTTATTGAGAGTTTTCAGTGGACAAAGTAAAATTGCAGAGTTATTACATGGCAAGTAAACGGCAAAAATGTGCACATTCAATAACTCAGAAGATTTAGACCTTCTCACAGACAGAAGAAAAGGGGGGGGGAGAGGGTACGGATTGGGAGGAGAGGGAAAGGAGATCAAGGGTATGGGAAGGAGTGGGGGGGGGGGGGTAGAAGGTAGCAGGTGTCAGGTGGTCTATCCACATATCGTCGTCTAATGTATACAGAGTAAACATTCAGAACATTAAACTTAGGTAAACTCGTGGCATTGAAATGGATTTCCCCGGGTTACCAGGATAAGTGGAAAAGAGAGTGAGCTGCATTTGGTCCCCTCATGTCCGGAGACATATAAAGACAAGCCGTCGATCAGGTGACTTATCAGGTGTGTTGCTATTTTGATCGCGGAATGTTTTCCAAGGCTGCCACAAAAAGGTATATTTAGAATGCGACCTGTCCGCCCAGCTCGCCAGTTCCTCCATCAGGCATATCTGGTCAACCTTCGACAGCCACTGCTCCCAAGTAGGAGGTTCTGCTTGGAGCCAATGTATTGGAATTAGTAGTCTTGCTGCTTGAACCAATATGGTTGGCAGGTCTGATATCGATGGTTTCCATGTGGGAGAGGGCAGCCATAATAGGACTGATGACGGCGCGAGCTGGATCTTGGACTTACAAATCATATTAATGGTTTGTTCTATTTGGTCCCAAAAGGGGCGGATGTTGAAACAAGACCACATTATGTGTCCCAAGGTCCCTTCGTGTTGTTTGCATCTCCAACATAGGTTAGAGCTCCTCAGACCCATCCTATGGAGTTTGCTGGGGTCGTTATACCACCGTGTCATGGTTTTAAAGGAGTGTTCTTGAACTTTTACAAACCTAGAAAAGCCATGTGATTTCCTGTGAATGTCTGCAACTTCAGGAGCTGAAAAAGATTTTTAAATCTCTCTCCCAAGCTCTAATATAGGTAGGAATACTTTGTTCTGATGGAGTATTTAAAGCCTTATAGAGAATGGAGATAAGATGTTTCGGGGTAGCCGGACCTAATGCTAATCTTTCAAACCATGTAGATTCTTGGGCTGGGGTAAATTTAGCGATTAGTGCTTTAGGAACGCTCAAGTTCGGCTTTAGCCAGGAAGTTGCTTGACCCTGTGACTTGGTAGCTTGCTGAAATAGGCGAGTTCTGGGATCCTTTCATTGTCAGGATCGAATGGACAGACACATTTTTAAGAAGTTTCCAAAAGGGAGGCGCCGTGGACGTAGCTTTGTC
Organism: Bufo bufo; assembly: GCF_905171765.1. NCBI lineage: Eukaryota > Metazoa > Chordata > Amphibia > Anura > Bufonidae > Bufo > Bufo bufo. The sequence continues at coordinate 54,330,000 of NC_053397.1, forward strand.
CAGCATATAAGGAATATAATCTGCCGATAAGGATCTGGGTGGGACTGACAAGAGGGGAGTTTGAATGTGGATTGAGCGAAAAGTTAAGAAGGGTCCCTTCGCTACGCCAGTCGGGGTGTCAGCAGTGCCATCAAGTCCCCAAAGAGCTGTAATTTGTCTATCGGACATAAAAGCTAGTTCTTTATTTGAGCTTATAGTTTTATAGTTCGGGGTGCAGAGTTGTAGCCATCTCTTTAGCTGAAAAGCTTTATAATAAGTCGGCAGGTCGGGCAGACCAAATCCTCCATGTTTTCGGCTTTTAGTCAGCCGGTCATGTGCAATTCTTGTTTTTTTTTTCCCCCCATAAAAATGATATAAATATGGATCTGATCTGCCCGAAGAACCTGTTTGAGAGTGGGATGGGGACCATCTGTAACAGATATAATAGTTTAGGCATAATATACGTTTGGGGCAGATTTTTTCTGCCTAGCCATGAAACCCAGGGTAGAGTCAAGGAGAGCAATTGGCTTTTGGTTTTTTGTAGTAGTGGGGAATAATTAGCACTGTACAGTTTTTGCGGGTCTGATGTGAGGGAGAGTTCTCTGTGCTTTTAATAAACTTACTCTGGATCAGTTCTGCGTCTAACGATACAACAAAGCCTCCTGCTCATTAGATACAGTGTCTGTCAAGTCTGCATCAAAGGTCTGTGTCTGTCAAGTCTGGATCAATCAGGACAAACAGACCTGCTTTTAAATGTAGAGGTTCTGTGAAGGTATGCATGCACAGGGGAGTTGGGTGATATCTATCCATATCTAATGATATAGAGGTCAAAGAAGGCCAGCAGCACACCACGGATGTCAACGAAAAACGTGTAGTTTATTCACCCAGAGTCAGCAGCGACGTTTCAACAGCTTGTTGCTGTCTTTCTCAAGCTATGTGCACATGTGTTACAAGCATGCATTTTAAAGGTGCATCAATTGAAAATACAATTAAAACAATTTATCCATGCAAGGAAAAATACATAAGATCCATGATTCAACATACTATACAAAATACATGAATTGTATCCAAAAAGTTACAAAATACAGTACATATGTGAAATGTCAAATAAAAATACATAGTGATTGTAATATAGGGCAAGTACTGTAAATACCCCTAATTGGTGCAGGTGTGTCATACATAATTAACACATTAAAAACTCACGATCAGCTGATGTTCAGTGTAGAGCCGGCATCATGATCTCGGCGTCCCTGTTCATGAGCGGCGTCCCTGTTCAGTCTCTGCGCATGCGCGAGAAAATCAAATCGCGCGGTACTACATGCGCCGAGAAACTGATCAGTAACCACAACAAAGATGGCCGGGTCTGTCTCCCGGTCAATGTGCGCATGTCCATGTACAAGTATCGGCCTCCCATCGATGGTCACGTGATTCAAATCACATGATCAGATGTCAACAAGTACATAGGCTGTATTAAGGAATCTGCATATTGAAAAATAGGTCTGGACACCCGTATACCCTGGCCCCCCACAAAAACAAATGTGGCGATCCAAAATCATGGATCTTATGTATTTTTCCTTGCATGGATAAATTGTTTTAATTGTATTTTCAATTGATGCACCTTTAAAATGCATGCTTGTAACACATGTGCACATAGCTTGAGAAAGACGGCAACAAGCTGCTGACTCTGGGTGAATAAACGACACGTTTTTCGTTGACATCCGTGGTGTGCTGCTGGCCTTCTTTGACCTCTATATTGCCTTGGACCCCGGTGCCGGTTCACACTGGCCTGATCTGCCCCCAGCATTTTTGCAGTGTGCTGCATCCTCATTTTTTCAAAGCATATCTAATGATATGTATATTTTACAAAGCACAACCTTATTTTTGGATGGAATTCTCCATTTAAGCAAATATTAAAATACATTTTACAAGCCCATAATTCATCTCGCCTACCTGCACATGTCTGCACTGGGTGATCATAAATGAGGCCCTAATTCAGTGTTAGACTAGGGTTCCTTGGGCCCAGCAGAGGAAATTATTCTTGGGGCTCAACCAGTATATTATGAATAAAGTCTAATAGGATTTGATTAAAAAAAATAGACCCAAGTGGTAAGTGAATAGGTTATTTTCTACTGGACCTATGGAGCCCACGATGGTATCATAGCCTGGGCCCACTAGTGATCCTCTGGTACTCTGGTCGGCCAGACCGACTGTGCCCTAATTACATTTTAGACTACTTTAAATGACTGAATTTTGTACATATCCTAATAGACAAATATATACTATTGGAGCCATTAAACATGATCGTGTGATTGGCACCAGGGCACCGTTTTCGTAAAGGTGCCATGAGGCGTATCAGTCAACACAGACCCAGGGGCTTAGGCACCATGCACGTGATCTCTGCTGTTTGTCTCCACTGGGAAGTTCATAGCCATTCAGTGGTTCATGAACCTGTTACTAAAAGATCTAACATATCAGAACAGAGCTTTATGTATTCAAAGCGGGCAGTGAGGTGTATGAGCCTCATAGTTCCCCTGCAGAGTGCTTAGTACAATATATATATATATAGGTACCAGTAGAAGATGCTTACTCACCTTCAGGTTTAGGAAGGATTTCCCCAGGGTCATTTTTACATTCAATAGATCTTTCAGGGTTATCAACTGTGTCTTTAATCCCAAGACATTCCTCTTTCTTAGAAATCAATGAAGCCTGGTAAAGTAGAAAACCGTCTTCAGTTCATTCTCTATTGCCACAATCCCTAGATAATGCCTGGCTGAATGTTCACTTTCTAGCCATTGTAATGTTTTATTTTTTCTATAAAATTTTTATTTAACATAAAAAATCTAAGTTCCCTACAATCCTCTTCCATTAGTTTTATGTGCCAGCCATTATTAGGACATGACTTTAATAACTTATTATGAAAAACAATTGCCCCAAATACTATGGCAAGAAATAAAATGTCACGTTAATAAATAATAGCAAATAAAACAAATCAATAAACCAAAAGGCAGGAATTACCTCGGGTTCAGTATTCTCAGTCTTTGTAGTACAGAAATTTGGCGTTTCTTTCTTAGTTGGAGCAATGGTCTCACACATGGGAGACAAGATTGGGGACAACAACTTCTTTATAGCTACAAAAAATGAAATATATCTGAATTCAGCAAAAAAAAAATGGCTCATTGACAAACAGAAGGGGATATGGCAATAAAACAGGACAGCGGCAAAAGGTCTCACAATTTCCATCTCTGAAATAGACACTTTATTTATATGAAGAATAGAACATCTATCTACAGAGGTTGTCCAGGTTTAGAAAAAAACCATGGTTGATTTCATCCATAAAACGGTGCCACACCTGTCTGGCAGGTTGCGCATGGTATTACAGCTCTGTCTCATTCATTTCAATCGAGATGAACTGCAGTATCAGACCCAAAGTATAGATAGGTGTGGAGCGGTTTCCAAAAGAAAGCAGAAATTATGGAAGGGTGATAAATAATAAGGCACTGCCATCAGGTTTGGTAATTGTCTAGAGGACCTGAATGCAAGAATACTCTATACTCATCCAATAGGATAATTTAAATGGCAGAACGTGGTGCTTACACATCTATAAGATTACAGTGTAAAGGTACAGAGAGAGAAGGATAGGTAATAATTTACAGTAACCTTAAAAGGTATCTGTCAACAGTTAGGAGCTGGGGAGAGCAGTACAAACATACCTTTTGCAGTGAGTTTCTGAATATGAAGTTTTATTCTGCTAAATTCTTCTCCTTAAAATGATTTTCCAGGAATTAAGAAAATCAAAATACTTAAATATTAAGTGATTATAAATATATTCCCAAATACCTTTCATTACTTGGACTGGCTTGTTTTGTCTGGGGAGCAATCATTAGGGGAAATAAAATGGCAGTAAAGCTCTGCCTCTGGGGCACTTGCAGAAGCAGAATAAAACTTCATATTCATACTTCTGATGAGAAACTCTCCAACAAAAGGTATGATTTTACATACATATATAAATTTCTAATTGCACAGAATATACGCATCAGTTGTGGCATGAGTGCATTTTCTGTCATCTGGGATCTGCTATTGCTGACAGCTGCATAACTGACCCATTACCTAGAGGCGACAAGTGAATACTGTCTTGATGTCTATCTGTAACCGTCAGTGTGCATGGATTGCTGACTGAGGGGGCTTGTGTGGACTGTGGACAGTCTTTTGAAAGGGAAGGCTGAGAGACGATGAAATCTCTGGACACTGCACTTGGAATTACCTGAAACGACAAGAAGGTGCATTATTGAAGCTACATAGATGACGTGCTGCCCTATACCAAACCTCCTGACTAGGGATAAAACTTTGCTCCTGCTCTGTACAGTATTGGAACAAAGTTTTAATGCGAATCAACTTCGGATGTTTCATCTAAAGACGAATCGCTTATCCCTACTCCTGACCTCAATTTACGATAGTCCACTTGGTAAAACATACGTGATACTTGGGGAAAAAATGCCAGGGGGAACCGGTTTATGTTATAATACCCCATTATCCCACATCAGACCAGCATCCATTATAAACTTTGACAGACTTGACAATAGAAATCCTTTTCCATATTTACTACACCTTAGCTTTTTCAGGAATGCTCAGCAAGAAAACCATGTTCAGTAGTTCAAATCCCTTCCTACATCTTTGTGATTCGTACTCGTAAAAGAGTAGCTTTGCAGATATTTCCTGACAACTGTTGTTTGTATGAATTACAGGGAATCTGTCACCAGGTTAAGGCTGCCCTATCTGAGGGCAGTATAAAGTAGTGACATGCACTCTGATCATAGCTGTGTCACTTACCCGTCAATATAGTGTAGCTTTTAACACACCAAAAAAAAACTAAAAACTTTGTCAGGTGCCAAGTGCGGTAGGAATCCTCAGTATACAAGGTAGGAATCCTCAGTATACAAGAACCGTGCGATCCCCCTCCCTCCTGCAGCTAATTGACAGCTTTCTCCCTATTGGGGCTTATGCACAAGACTAAGTATTTTGTGGTCCGCAAAACATGGATCTGCCAAAAATACGGATGACGTTTGTGTGACATCCGTATTGCATCTGTTTTTTTTGTGGATCCATTGTAACAATGCCTATACTTGTCTGCAAAACGTACAAGAATAGGACATGTTTTATCTTTTTTGCGGAGCGGACATACAGAAACAGAATGCAGTGTCATTTCTGTTTTTTTTTTGCAGCCCCATTGAAATAAATGGTACCGCATACAGGCCGCAAAAAAACCCTAAAAAAATTCCCATTCACACGTCCGTGGTGTGTTGCAGACCCGCAACACACCCGGACGGCACCCCTATAGAAATGTTTATTCTTGTCTGCAGCTGCGGACAAGAATAGGACATGTTCTATCTTTTGCGGAGCTGCGGACCCGAAGATCGGGGCCGCGCTCCGCAAATGCGGATAGCACACTGTGTGCTGTCCGCATCCATTCCGTCCCCATAGAGAATGAACGGGTCCGCACCCGTTCCGCAAAATTGCGGAATGGATGCGGACCCATTTGCGGACGTGTGAATGGAGCCTTAATAAATTCAGGTGAGTTAAATTGTGAGATTAAATTTTTATTTTGCCTTTAACTCCCTTTGTGCGCCTAAATGTAACTGTATGTCCAAGATGCACGAACAGCGGATGAATTGGGTTCCGCTCTATATGCGGCAGGTGTCGGCCGTGGCCACAATCAGAAATGACTCAGAACCTTGTTGTTCAGCTCTTCATAGGCCACCATCAACAGCGACTACAGCCTGTAAGAAATATGTCCTCTGATCGACTCAAAAATGTGCTGTGGGGCCCAGTCATTTCGAGTTATGCCACTGTATCAGCTATATTATATCCTCCTTCAATTCCAAAGTCTACCCACTCATTGTAAGTTCTAAACTACGCCCTCAGGGAAGTCCACTGATAAATTATATATTTTTTTAAACTTAGAAATGCTTTGAATTCAAATAGTTACCGTAAATAGACTTTTTTCTTTTTCTATGAACATTTGGATAAAAATTTGCCTGTAAACAAAGAAAATGTGACACGTGACAGAAGGTTTTTATTACTGTATTTACCTGCTCTTGCTTTGCAGGGGGGGCATTCTTATTTCGGTCCTGGGTTTCTACAAAACAAAACGTGTAAAAACACATTTCTATAATAAACATCAAAATAGAAAACATGACAAATATCAGCGACGCCGATGTAACCATTAAGCAAGTTTATTCCTTAGGTCTTGGTGGTGCACAAAGCGTTTGAGTCAATGGGTTTGTATGAGATTAGAATAAAATGGTCTAAAACTGCACCACTATTGTCCAAAGAGGGTGTCTGGAACTGCAGCTTAATACCTTTCAAGTAAATGCAACTGGGCTGTACATCCAGGGACAACCTGGCGTCCTTTTACGTGGCCAAATTCTGGGTGATAAGGAGCGCTCATCTATGACAAAACAATTCAGTCGGTGCTCTTACACAGGGAAATGGAAAGACCATTAGGGAAAACTGTTGTTGTTACGACTGCTCTTCCTCTATATTTTCCGGTTTACCGCTGAGATGCGCTGCCGACCATCAAACATTTTGATCCTTGCCGAAAGGGTTCAATCAGCTGACAAAAGTGCGATTGCTCATTTACTAGAACCAATTATGGGGAAATTGTTCATAAGATCGTTTGCTCCCAATAATTGGCCAGATCATCTGCATGTGTAAAAGAGCCTTTATGGACAAAGGTGCTTCTGTTTCTGGGTTAAAAAAAAAAGATCCTGGATAAAGGCTCATGCACACAACAGTGTGTCGGCCGTGCACGTATTGTGGCCTGCAAACAGCGGGTCCCCAATACACGGGGACGGGCCATGGGCACCCCGCATCAGAGAAGCAAACCCATTCACTTAAATGGGTCTGCAATCTGGAAGGTCGGTGTGGAACGGAGTGCTTCCCTAGGGTTTCTGCACTACTTTTTTGTGGTGCGGTCCATTGGATGTGGATCGCGGACCCCATTTAAGTGAATAGGTCCGCGTCCGCATGCGGCGGCACTGTGGTCGGTGCCCGAGCATCACGGACCGCAGACACGGTCGTGTGCACGAGCCCTAAAAAAGAAGACTGAGGAACACAGATCTCCATTTGTATGTTAACATTCTTGCACAGGCATGCCTCGAGGTGAACTATAAAACCCATACATATTTTTTACTCATAAATGTCCAATCGCTGGATATTCCGGTTTGAAGTATAGGTCATCAGTTCCAGACTGGTGGAGGTCCGACTCTCAGCTCCCCCGACAATCTGCTGTTTGAAGAGGCTGCAGTACTAGTGAGAGAGACGCTCTCCTTAATGTCTACGTGGTGGTGGTGGTGCAGTGTAATTCACAGTCTCCTCTCAGATTCACTTCAATGGGACGAACAGCTGTAATTACCCTGCACCAGCACTACAATGTAGATAGCATGCAGCTCTGGCACTAGCACCACGGTCCCTTCAAAAAGCTGATCGTCAGGGTGCTAAAAGTCGGACCTCCATCAATACAAAACCGATGTCCTGTCCTGAGGATAGGTCACCAATCTAATGAAACCAGAATACCTCTATAGTGCTCTAAGGTTGGGTTCACGCGAGGTGTGCCACATGCGGCCACAACCACACTTGCCCAAGATGGCCAATGGCCCACATTGTTTTACAGGCAAAACTCAGGTTCCCTCAAAATCGTGTGTCCATTTGTTTCAGCCGTATGCAGCAGCTGCGGAGCGTAAACTCAACCTGGGAGAAGGTTACACCGCTCGCTACCATGGTAAAGCATGCGATCATCAGAGGATTCTTACCTACTTTCCCCTTGTCTACCGTTCCAAGCAGGCTTCCAAGGCAAGGAACAAAGACTTGAGTAACATACATAAGACCGGCAGACAGATACTTGTATGCAGCTGCTGCGAATGTATGGCGCAACTGTGGTAGGGGGAGTAAAGACCCCAAATTGTAGAGACTGAACCGTGAACAGAGACTTATTTTCAAGCAAGGGGAATATGTGGTGAGTAACTATGACCACTGAAATTAACTATTGTTTCCCATTTTAAAATCGATCTGGACTATTCTTGTTCGATCTATGTGGACTACAAACGCAACATTATAAAATGACAGTGTAACTAAAGCACGTTAAAATATCAAGAAGTCATGAGACCACTGCAAGCACGTCAAATGTATTTCTGCCACATATAACAAAAAAGGTAAATGGATACACAGATCCTAATGACAATAGGGGCATAATCCCCTAAGATACAATTCTGCTGGCTGTAGGCAAAATTGCATTTTCGTGAAATCATTACATATGACCAAATACAGCAGGAAATATGGTGTAGCTTGCAATAATCAAATTAAATTAGATTTGTATGAAAGAGGTTTGACATTGGCAATAGCCCACAGTGTAGTATGGCCTGGACCACAATGAAACATAAGCCTTGGAAGGGGTCATCCAATGGGTTAGTAGAGGTATAGATATCTCTGGAGCAGAGGTAGAAGTCTAAAAGCGCCAATACAACTAATGACAGATTACCGCGGAGGATAAAAACGTAGCTGGCTTTATACTATAATATATGGCTTCTGCTCGTTACAGAAGCCACTAGACTCTGGGGGACCATAGCATGATGGACACAAACAGCGCTTGAGGAACCCCACTGAATTATAATGGTGTCCGTCCGGCTCTGCCCATGTATCAGTTGGATTGACTGGAAAATGATCAATGCATTCAGCAAAATACTGCCCCTTAGATATGACAGAAGGGGCAGATTTATCAAGACTGGTGTTCCCATATGCCAGTCTTAAATTCCCTGCACTGGAGCGAGATGCGCCTGATCTATTAAGAGCAAGATGTCTGTTAATAAATGAAGCGCATCTCTGCCCTGCTGTGTGCCAGAAGTTTAAGTCTTAATTTATAGTCTGGTGAAAGTTATAGTAAATCTGGTGGGCAGAGTGAAGCCCCTGACCCTTTTGGATAAGCCACTTCCCTTATCTTGCCACTTCTGTAAAGTGTAAAGAAGCTCAAAAAGTTACATATTATGGCGCAAATATGGCATGTGCCATTAATTGTAAAAAAATTTTTTTTTACGCCAGCTTAATACATGTTCCTCAATATGTGACAGGAGCTCCAAAAAAAGAAGATGGGAGCAAAGCCTTATAATTGTCACACTAATTGGGACGCACTAAAACCCCAGAAAAATTATATCCCTCCACTCCTAAGGAACCCCAAATGCCAATCCTGCCTCAGAGTAGCTTGGTGTGGGGGCAGGTAAATCATTCCATCATCTCCAGTTCTGTAAATTGGCTCAGATAGGTTTTAGTACCTGCAGTTATAAAACAACTTTCCATACATGAATAGTAAAGATGAAGATAAGAAAGTTTGTAATAGGTCTTGTAAAAAAATGCTTCTATCTGCTTTTATCAGGCTGCTTTGCCCTTTCCTGCTTTTAACATCATCTCTGGTGAGAGGAGGCTGCTGGATGAGTACAGTTTCTTAGCTCTGCTACACTTTTGCACCTACTATATCTAGTAAGATAAGGCTCTACCACTGAGTAAGGCAATACATCACTTGCTAGCTGGCAGCAGCCTCCTGATCCCTCCTGCTCTCTCCGTAGACTTTTGTGTGTAATGCTGGAGATAAAGGGTGCTACGAGAGATAAGAGGCTGAGTGAAGGGAAAGAGAAGGAAAGCAGTCTGAGAGGCCCATGATGAAGCATAATTCTTTAATGATATATATTACAAAGCTTCTTATATTCACCAGTAGTACTCATTCCTAAAAACTTGCTTTTAACTGGAGGCACATTTTAAACGCTTTGCATGGCATCTTTGATCAGGCTGAAATCACTTTGCCTTCCCTACTGTGACAGATATGTTGTTGCCATGTTCTGGGAACCCTCGATCAAAGCTCAAGGAACCCCAGGATTTATTTTCTACACACAGATATGTTGCTACATTCTCTAAAGTTCTCCTACTGAATACACTGTAAACAGTGATCTCCAGAGTAGACTTACGCCGGTTAAATACATCACCACATGCAAAAACATACTTCACCTATTAACACAGTAATTCATGTGAATGATCATCTTTGCAATAAAATGCACCCTGCTTGATAAATCCTCCCACACTACTACCTGTCAGATTTATAACTGGTTTCATGAGCAGGCAATGGCACAAATATGCCAAACGCTACATTTTACATGAACAAATAAACTTAACATTTGCTATTAGGGAAAAATATTCTCACGGCTCACATAATGACTTCCAGGGTATACATTTGAACAGCAGAAAACAAATAAAAAAAGTTATACAGTTTTGTGACATTTTGAATAAGACTGCAATGTATTTTCATCCAGCAAGCGGGGGTGCTGACAGCCATCGTGATAAAGAAGCAAAAAAACAGACAGCACAAATTAATAGGGTCGGGCTTTATATAAATTAAGATGGGGAAAATGAATCAGCAATCATTTTTTTATTATCTGTTTGCACATATGGGTGTTAAATAAATGACAGTATAGAAAATAATACCATCCTATAAAATAAGAGAACACAGTTTTATTTTATTTTTTTTACATATCAAAGTCATAAAGTTGCTACATTATTAACCCTTAGCATACTGGATGTTTTTTAGTTTTCATTTTTCTTCCCTATCTTCCTTGAGCCATACCTTTTTTATATTTCCGTTCACATAGCTGTATGAGGGCTTACTTTAAGTTGTACTTTCTAATGCCACCATTAATTATGGCATACAATGTAGTGGAAAGCGGTAAAAAAAAAAATTCCAAATGGGGTAGATTTGAAAAAACAAACGCCAGGTTTACGGGTTTTGTTCCCACGGCATTCCGTTTGTGGCAAAACTGACCTATGCCCTTCATTCTCTGGGTCAGTACGATTACAACGATACCCCATATGTATATGTTTTTTATGTCTAAACAGTGTAAAAATAAATTTTAACTTTGAAAAAAAGATATATATATATTTTTTTTTTTTACACATCACCATATTCTGACCCCATAACTTTTTTTTATAGTTATATCTACCGAGCTGTGTGGGACAATCTGTAGTTTTTACTGTTACCATTTTGGAGTGTGTGTGACTTTTTGATCACATTTTATTTTAAAAAAATTGGGTAAGAAAGCAATGAAAAAATTGCTAATATTGACCCTTTTTTCCGTTATGTCATTCGCCATATTGGAAAAATATTTTTATATTTTAATAATATGGGCATTTTTGGTCGTGTTGATACCCATGGTGTTTATATTTTTTGTTATTTAGGTATTTATTTTATTATATGGAAATTTTTATAGATTTTTTTAACAGTTTTTGTTAACTTTTTTTGTAGTAATTTTGAAGCTTGTATTTGAGCGTATAAAATTTTTAAATTTTGGACAATCATCGATTTTTAAAATGCATTTATTATTGACTATTGCTCATTTCTTATGTTGGCCTGCCACCTGGTGGCCAAAATAAGAATTGCAGCATGAATGCCCTCAGGCTGCGAGGCTCAGCGCATTCAAATCAATTACCGCCATCCTCACTGGCCACAGAGGATGCCGGTAACAACCTCGGAATGCTTCCGTGGTGTCACCACAGACCCACGGTCCTTGGTAAACCACTGATGTGTAAAAACGCACATTAAAGTCAATGGATATGTGCGCTGTCTGTGGAGACCACAGAAAGCACACGTACAGGAATCACTGACGTGTGAAAGAGGCCTTACACAGGGAATGCAATCAATGATAACACCACCCCGTGTACAACTGAAGTCAGAAAAAGGAAAGATAGAAATGGATATCTATGGAATCTTTTTTCACAAAACTATACATTAATCTGCTCAAAATTTGCTCTATACCATGCTACCTGCAGATTGCACTGTATTATATGATGACAGTGCCTCTTTAAACGGTAAAAAAATAATAAAAAAAAATATATATATTATATATATATATATATATATATATATATATATAATAATTTTTGTGGTATTACATATACCATACCATTTATTTCTATACAGCATAAAAAAGAAACGAAAAGGGCAAAGAAGAAAAAGGCAAAAAAAAGGCAGTCAGGAGAAAGGAAGGAAGAGAACCTGCCAAACATTTGTCAAAATTACGCATTTAGCATAATTTGGCCCTATGGGAACATCAGTAAATGTTTAGATACATGTTTTTTTTTTTTAATACAGCTGTATCCTCTGATGTTATGTGGTGGGGAAAGGGCTTGTGTAATTTCAGAACAGATTTTTACCCTTTTCTCAAGCAGAGATCTTATAAATGGTGATAAGTGTGTATAACTTACATTACACCTATGATTAAAGGGGCCGTTCCACCATAAGAACTTATCCCCGTTCCTGTAAGTATCTGGGCCGCGGGGGTTGGGAAGCAACATGATAGTTTGCTATGAGCCTCTAGCCTAGTCTTCTTTACACAAGTACCTTAAAATGGTTTACACTTTAACCGTGCATGAAGTAAAGTACAGTCTCCCTGTATAAATGTACTACCCATTTGTGAGCAAATTATATGTTTTAAAGAGGACCTTTCACCTCTCCTGACATGCCTGCCTGTTTTAATAGCTTCATGCATTCCCCATGTAATCACAATTCTGGAACATCTATTCCCATGGTTCTATGTTGTGCCATTCCAGTATTATTTCTACTAGAAGTTATGAATGAAATGCTAGCAGTCTGCAGTAAGGGCACAGAGGGGAGGTAACCAGTTGGGGAGGGGGTGTACCTGCACAGACTGAAAATGGCATCACTGATTGGATAGAGTGAGTCTGTGCAGGTACACACCCCCAACTACCTTCTGCATTTGGTGATTTGAAATTTTTGAGTTTTCTGAAAACTTTTGAAGGTTTTGATCAGTGGGCATCTGAGTACTGGGACCCCCAATGATACCTAGAACAAGGAGAGACACGCGCTCGCACAGAACGCTCCAGCTCCTCACTTCAGGAAGCGAGATGGGCCCATAGACTTTCTATCGAGTCCATCTTGATTCCTCTCCTGCTGTGAGAAGAGAGCGCAATATGCAAGCGCTTCTTTCTGCTCATTCTAGAGATCGGTGGGGATTTCAGCACTCAGAGAACCACCGATCAAAACTTTTGATACATCTATATGACTTATCAAAAATTTTCAGAAAACTCAGTGACATATTAATGTATGTATGTACAAGAAACCAACATGCCACCAACATGATCCTGGCACAAACTATTTTGTAGAAATCCTGCAGAGAACAAAGGGGTTAGTCTCCTGCTGATCTGCTCCATCATCAGATGTAGACTGGAAGGGGACAGTGCTTAACATTTTCTTTTGCCCTACTGCAGAGAAAGCAAAGCAGGGACGATCCTGCTCTAGCCACGTGTTTTACAGCTTGTCACTTGACATTGAGGAGGAGGGAGAACATGACTGAGCTCTTGGGACACAGATTTCTTTATTCATGTTTTAAATGGTCAGTAATAATTCAACGAGCTCTGCACAACAATAGTACAGGTGGATATAAGAAAATTTGTAATATTTTATCAGAAAAATGCCCCTTTTCCCTGCTTCTAAACTAGCATCCCCTTCTAGGTCTGTTTTGAGATAGGAGACAGACTGTCAGCTCACTGAAGTATCAGATTACAACTGCCCATAGAAGTTTATGGAGAGGAGAGGCCTGAGGAGGAATAAGCTGCTAAAGGGAGAAACAGGTATTTTTCTCAGATAAGATATATTACAAAGTTTCATATATTCAACTGTAAAATTTAAATATTTTCTGAAAAGTTTGTGGAAAGGTTAGTGACTAGTGTTGAGTGAACTTGTTTTTTAAGTTCTGCGTCCAAAGTTCGGGTTATTGAAGAATCCTGATGTGGATTCTGCTACCACGGACCATAAAGGAATCCATAACGCAAATAATGTGGCATACGATTTATTGTTTTATCTTCCTAATGGGTGTTAATGGCTGTCATATGCCACTGCATGAAAGAAAGGAAGCAGCTTTACTGCCTTCTCCAGTACACAGGCCACACTCCAGCCATGTAAGAATGAGTACAGAGTCCAAAGCGCCTAAACTATACTTGTGTATAGGCAGCTCTGGTCCGGATTTTAATGCTCAATAATAAAGTTAGCAAGTGATCCTCCCTGGTGTAGGACAAACTCTCCTTTTCCCGTATGCTACTGCCTGCATGTATAAATTGGAATACATTAGAAACTGCCATTACAACATTTGTAAATGTTGTTTCATGCACCCCCCTCCCCTATAGGTTACCATTAGCTATGGTAATGGATGATATAGCAATGCTAACTACATCTGTAGATTGATAATGTATAAAACGAGGATGAAATCTGGGCCTTAGACATCTGGTGCAATAAGCATCTTACCACAGAGGACAGCAGGTGAATGTGAACACAGGACTAAGCCTAACCACAGGACTGTGTGCGTTTCAGTCCACAATACAGAACGGTCCTGTTCCTTAATGGATGATGTACAGTACACCACACTGTATTCCCCTAGAAGCACCAATGTTAATGGATCAGTTTTTAACATGTAGCATTCTATGCACTTTTATCCCCGCACCGTCCAACTTACATAGCACTAGTTATTTTTGTGCGCCATTTTTTTTTTTTTTTTACTGCAGTGTATGTATAGTATTATGAGACAAATACATTTCTACAATTGGTTTAATGAAATGGAATCAGGCAGGTTCTTTTTTTTCGGAATTTGTCTACACCATGTATTGTTGGCTTCAAGAAAGAAGCTTCAATTTTATACAAGTGCTGAATTCTCCTAGTCATTTTTCCCAAGTGTTCGCTCCATCAGAACATCAGGTTCAAAGCACTTTTATCATATGGACGCGGCAAAAGTACTCTTTTCATTGTTTCAGCTTGCAGTGTATTTTAACACATCCAAGCTGCAGAAGAAAAACCGTTTTCATTTAAAAGGTGCAGAAATGTTTGATATAACATATTACATACAATGCACTAAAAACACTTGCAAAGGTATCCATAGCCTTTGAAAAGGGTTATACTGATCACCTACCCCCAGGATAGGCCATAAACACCAGCTCGTTATTGCGGTAAGAGGTATTGAGGCCGATTTTTCTGCAGGTTTTTTTTTTTTAATTCAGAAGTAGATTCGAAAGGAACTGGAAATATAAAGGGGAAGGGGGAGTTTATTCGTCTATGCTGTATCCACTGGCTAGCTTTGGCTGAAACCTGCAGGAGAATCTGTCTCAAAACCTCCACCCATTTCAATATTCACCAACACTCCATCTACATAAGTAGACGGTGTGAAGAGTCTGTAGCACTCACACGATGGCTGTGGCCCCTTCAGACAGCTGATTGACGGTTTGCTCAGAGTCAGACCGCCATATTGATGAGGTTAGGCCATCATTATTTAGAAGCCTAAACCCCCTTTGCTGTTTTTGAACCTCTGCCATAGCTTAGGGGAGCCATTACCCTCAGACAGAATGGCTGGGTGCACCCCTGTGATTCTGGCGTAAGATGGTCACCAAACATATACAGACCATGACACTCCTTTGTCCACTTAAAGGGTTTGTCACTTATGTAAAGAAAGTTAATACAAGGCACTTAACTAATGTATTGTGATTGTCCATATTGCTTCCTTTGCTGGCTGGATTTATTTTTCCATCACATTATGGCAGTGCTCATTGCCATGGTTACGACCACCCAGCAATCCAGCAGCAGTGGTCGTGCTCGCACACTATAGAAAAAAGTGCTGGACTATGCACACTCCCACGGTTCCAGCCACCAGAGAGGCCTGAGCTTCTTCACGACCACTGCTACTGGATTACAGGGTGGTCGTAACCATGGAAACAAGCAGTGTATAATGTGATTGAAAAATGAATTTAGTCAGCAAAGGAAGCCATATGGACAATCACAATACATTAGTAAGTGCCTTGTATTAACTTTCTTTACATGATAAATTTGTTGAAGTGAGACAACTCCTTTAAGTCTGGCCATGTACACCATGCAACAAAATAGTCCCAAACTAAGCCCAAACAAATGGACCTTCATTTCAGGTCTGTTTGCATACATACTAGCATGTATGTAGTCCTGCCTTTTATACTGTCATTTGAAATATAGGAAATGCAAAGATGTCGTACAACTAATCTGCTTGCAAAAATATACATTTTTCCTAATTGTAAATGTACGATCAATGCATGAAGGTTGTAGTCGCCCCATTATAACAGAATGAGAGCATGTGAAATGAAAATGAGTAAACAGCACCATCTAGAGGCTTGAGAGGTCTATGACACCTGCTGCAAATAGTTCTGTGTCCTACCCATTATACATGGGATTATGCATCTTCTGCTGTAAATGATGACATTAGATGTCACCAGGTCTATATTTACAGATCACTGAATATACTGAACATTGCACATCAGGCTGTGGAGCGTGGAATACTGGCCTACACCTCTGTCTGCATAGGACTGACACGGGCTCCACCTTCGTGTTGGAGAGTGATTTATGAGGTTCTGCAGCAGCTGGCGCAGCTTGTAATAACACATTTCAGTCTCATAGTAAGGTTGAAAAATGACAACCTTTTATAGATAAGGATTCTGCTGCAGTATTGATCCAGAGGAAGGTAAACGCTTCCCTCATGGAGAAACCATCTATGAAGAGAACATGGGTTTTAGGTCAATCATCCTTTTCTCTTCAAACAAAGAGGCTCTGCAGCAGCCGATAGGTTTTCAGAATAAAATGGTTTTTGACAGCTCTTCTAGATATTTATGTCAGAAAGGGGTGGAGGGGTGTATTCATGGAACACGAGCCCAAAATTAACACAGTGGTTCTGTAGAACCAAAGGTTACAAAGAGTGGGGTATACCGTTTTTCATATGCTTAGAAGAATGGGCATGGTGGTAAGAAAACGGAGAAGAGTTCTGCCCCCACACCCGGGCCTTGGACTATTGGGTACCATTGAGTCCACCCCTGTAGCTGTACAATCAGCACCTGCTGAGTTTATCTAGGATTTGAACCTAAGGGAGATTTGTGCAATTGCCCATAGCAACTAATCACACCGCAGCTTTCATTCAATATTCTGCTCCTCAAAAAATAAAGCAGTGCTGTGATTGGTTGGGCAAGCTTCCCCAATTTATCTGAAAAACTGTACTGAGAAATGTTTTGTAAAAAATATAAAGGGGAGTAGGGGACCTATACCTGCAGAAACTATGGAGGTACAGCAGTAAGTCTCCGAGACCTCTGCACCTCTGGGTTTCATCAGCATGCAGAATACGGATTCAGAAAAACGATATGGGATCCATACTTTACACGCCGGAGAGACCGAGCAGAACTGATGAACCCAAAGGTGCAGAGTGCTCGGAGGCGCGCTGCTGCATCTTTGTAGTTTCTGCAAAGGTTTAGGTCCCCTTTAATAAATGTAACCATTGCCTATAAACCTTTTTCCTGATCCTAAAACTTGGAACATAGTATTACAATAAATATGGCCAATCTTAAGCAGGGCTTTTACCGCGTTATATTTACTTTGTGGTCTATATAAATGTGTCAGTTAGCAAAAATGATAATTTCCTGGCACTTAAAGGGGTTATTCCAAGACTATTAAATGCCCCCCACACTGAATATAATTACCTCGCTCCCCGCACTGACGCGGCTGCTTCTGGTGAGGCTCGTCCCCGTCTGCCACTGGCTGCTAACCCCCCGACACCGGATGTTTTCATCCGCGCAAGGGCAGAAGCACCAGCGGCGGTGTGGGGACCAGGAGTGGCGTGGGGAGCGAGGCAAGTATATTCAGTTAGAGGGGCCCGGGCATTTAATCGTTTTGGATAACCCCTTTAAAAGAACCCGGTCTACAGGAAATATAGTTACACCAGGCACACTGCCTTGCAGGGCTAGCTCAACTAAATGCAATGATACCTTTCACTTAGAGATCCATTGCTTCATTCTGGAGAAAAAGTTATTTTAACCATATGCAAACAAGCAGTTAAGTGAAAGCAGTATGTGTCCGTGTGAACTCGTGTGTGAACGGATCGCATCTTTTTGGCTGTAAAGATGGGTGGTGGCAGTAGATATTTGGGGTTTGTGGACTGTGATCTATGCTTGATTTGCAACCAAAATTGGAAGGTGCAGGCAAGATTGAGTGGAGATCGATCCCCCCCTTGTAGTTTCGCCCATTTCACCTGCGGGGATAGTGAGTGACAGTATCATTACAATCAGCTGAGCTAGCCTTACATTGTGCCTGGTGTAACCATGAATTTCCTGGGGCAGACTCCCTTTGATCTCAATACTAATACATTTTGGATCTAATAAATATATGATAATATAGTATAAACCAAGAGCTAAAATCTAAGTAAAATGAAAATAAGGACACCGATGTGCTGTTCATTTTTTATTATTAATTTAGATGTAGTCACATGGGAAGAATGCCAACAATGGTTATGCAATTACAAACCGATGCATGAATTCAAACTAACTGAAAGTGGAAATCGTGTATACTGGGAAAATGCAATATATAAACCATGATGCCTACTTTATAACCGAGCAGATGTAATGTGATCTCTTGAAGAAAAGATCATATTGTAAATCTTGTGGCAAAGTAGGAATCCTCAGTGCAGTATTGCAATCCCCAGGCAATGCACACGCAGCGACTTGCCCAGATGTGCAACATGATCCTTACTATAATCTAATAGGACAACCGAAAGAAACGCAAGGTTTTACGGATGAGCAAGCGGGGATATTTAGTTTTGCAATATCCGGAGAGATGTTCAAGAAATCTGCATATACACATAACGGCTCTAGAAATCCAGGCTGATGATTAACAAGAGGCACTTTTTCCAAAAATAAGTCCTCGAGTCATTCGCAAGTTGCAATGTCTAAGGCTAGTTTCACACTGCCGGCATTGTTTCGGCAGGCCGTTCAGGCAGAAATCAGCGTGCTGGAGCTTTCTGGATCCGGCACTGCAGGAAGTTACCAGAATGCCCGCCAGCCCCATTGATTATAATTGGGTTAGGCAGAGATCTGGCTGCTACCAGGCAAATATGCCAGGATTCGGCCAGACAACCACTGCTGCATGACACCGCCTGTGGGTATTCCGGTAATTCCCGGCAAGGCCGGATCCAATGCCCGCAGTGTGAAAAAAGCCTAAGTTACGGTATATCTGTTGCTGGTAAAGAAGAATGAATGGCTACCGCTAAAGATCCTACAGGAACCAGTGTTAGGGTACTTTCACACTAGCGTTTTTCTTTTCCGGCATAGAGTTCCGTCACAGGGGCTCTATACCGGAAAAGAACTGATCAGGCATATCCTCATGCATTCTGAATGGAGAGTAATCCGTTCAGGATGCATCAGGATGTCTTCAGTTCAATCGTTTTGACTGATCAGGACGGAGATAATACCGCAGCATGCTACGGTTTTATCTCCGGCGAAAAAAAACTGAAGACTTGCCTGAATGCCGGATTTTTCCACATAGGAATGTATTAGTGTCGGATCCGGCATTCAAAATACCGGAATGCCGGATCCGTCCTTCCGGTCTGTGCATGCGCAGACCGGTAAAAATGTGAAAAAATAAATAAATACAAGACGGATTCGTCTGTCCGCATGACAAGCGGAGAGACGGATCCGTTCTTGCAATGCATTTGTGAGACGGATCCGCATCCGGATCAGTCTCACAAATGCTTTCCGTCACATCCAAATCGGCGGATCCGGCAGGCAGTTCCGACGATGGAACTGCCCGACGGATCACACTGCCGCGAGTGTGAAAGTAGCCTTACAGGACTACAGCATGACAAATCCCCATAAGGCAGTTATCACACGTGCAGTTTTTTGAGAGTCTTCAGAAATGAATCCAGCTTTTGTAATTTACTTCTGGCCTTTCAACAAAAAAAAAAAAAAACTGTATAAAAAAAACAAGCCACATAATGCATTCCAGCCTATTCGTGCAGTAATACATGCCCCACTTATCTAGTTAGATTTTCCATCCTCCCTGCCCAGAGAAGATGCATCTATGATAAGCTGAAACGGACAACTCAACAATAATAACTGGCAACTTTGTTACTTCAAGGTTAATACAACTGAGACACATAGGAGATAACCATAAAGGTATGTTCACACAATGGATTTTGAAAACCAGCCTACAAAACTCAGTGCGGAATGTGTTTTTTTCAGTGCATTTTTACACACATTTTTCATGCAGTTTTTGACGCAGCTTTTTGACCCTTTTTGGGTTTACTTCAATAGAAAACTGCATTTTCAGCTTGTGGTTTTTGGAGAGGATCCGGCAGTGTACGGGAATATGGATTCTAAAGCACAATAGGTACCTGAACTTCAGGTGCCCATTTCACTGGTAAAGTGTTAAAAAAAAAAAAAAAAAAAAAAGCATATTAGAAAAACTTATTTCATGGCATTTACAACCGTTTTTAATAAATTATATAGAAAGTTTTAGGTACACTTTAAATTTAACATCTAATAAAATGACCATTTAAAGGGGTTGTGCAATCCTTCTGTCACCAAATCAGACATGGGCATGCCAAGCAGGTGGACTACTGAAGCAATCGCCTCTCCCTGTCACTGCACAAACTACTTAAAGAAATGCGCTTTGTGACAAAGTTATTAGTCACGCAGCAAATGTTTTTGTAAAATTCGGCAAAGCAGCCAAATCGAATTTTCCAATACTTCATTATTCTCTAGATGTGTCCTATTCTGCATGGACGTTGCTGGGTGCTTCTGCAACTGTCCCGTCCAATGTCACCCAATGTTCAAGAGAAACCCTATAACAGCTAACCCCCAAAGAAGTAAGCATTTTGCATAGAACGGATTAGTGTACGGCCAATGAATAGTGCCAGGTCGTCTAACCTGAGTCAGAGTCACTGCTGTCTGAAGAACTGGAATCACTGCTGCTCTCCGAAGTGGAAGAGGAACTGCTGCTGCTCTCACTCAAACGTTTTGGACCACCGATTGACTGCGTGACTGATGTGGCCTCATCTGCGGGAAAAGGCCCAAAAACATGATTCATGTTATAAATTAACACAAGCAGGTCAGTGAGGTCTAATGGATATATGAGGTAAACGTATAAATAACTCCCCATGGTTTCTCCAAAACCCAGCAGATTATAGGCAGCTGTTTAATCCAGACCGAATGCTAATTTCAAAATGGGTAAGAGATGAAATTCCAAAAACATATTAGAGAATTGTCTGAATTGCCGTTGTTTTCCAACATAGGGCCAGATTTATCATTAGCTCAAGTCAGAATAATGGAGAGAAAAAGTCGCAAATTTTTACGCAATCGCTAAAACTGCGCAGAAATTTGCTACTTTTTTCTGCTCTGCACTATGCTCGCCAGTTTTCTGAAAGTGGGAGTGTTTTCTTATGTAAATGAATCTCTAGACAGATTTACTATTGCGACTATTTGAAAAGTCGCAAAAAAGTCGCAAATAAAATGCACAATTTCACTCCAGTGAGGACCATGCTTATCTTATGAGACTTTTTCGTAAAGATGTGCGACTTTTGTAAAGCCGCTTACTGACGGATAAACTGCTACCGTCAAACCACATTTATTACAGTCTTAAAGGGCCGATCAGAAATCTGACTTCGCTAAAACGGACTTTAGCCATATGTGAAAGTGGAGTGAGTTGTCAGAGTCATGATAAATCTGGCCCATAGTGTTTAAAGAACATCTGCACCTACAATAGGAGAATCCAAGACACAAGTCAATCCTTTCATGTCAATTCCTATGAACACATGGGGACATTTATCAAGATTGACAGATCCCCTGTGCGCCAGAGTAAATCCGGCGGCCTGTGGTAGGTTCCTCCCCTCTCAGTAAGCTCCACACCTTTTCTCACTACTTAAAAGGGTTGTCCCGCAAAAAATATTCTACAGTTTTCAAACGAGCACCTGGCTCTGAATAATTTAGTAATTGCAGGTAATCAAAAATTATTTAATAAAATGTATCTGTATAGCGCCACCTGCTGTTTGTTCTTTTCCTTATTTCTTTGTCCGACTCACTAAGAAGGCCGCACATGCTCAGTTTTTATCCTTTAAATTGAGTCTGTCACCACTATATGACCATATACAGCACTTACATGGCGCTGTAGCACACCTATACAGGATTCTAATGGTACCTTTGTTATTTTCTTTAGACATCCAGAAGCAGGAAAAACGACGTTTATTTCATATGCAAATGAGCACTCGCAAGTGCCCAGGGGCGGTGTTCCGTGTGTAGGTGCCCAGGCTGCCCTGCCTTTTTACTTCTCCCCCAGCCTCTTCCTTTGCCCGCCCGCCTATTCCCTTGTATCATCGCTAGGTCCGGCCGAGATCCCGCACCTGCGCACTGCTTCGCCGGGCCGGGGCATGCACACTGCAATGCCCATTTTGGGTACAGCATCAATTCAACTAGTGCGCATGCGCCAGCCGGCGAAGCAGTGCGCAGGCGCGGTATCTCGACCGAACCTAGGGATAATACAAGGGAATAGGAGGGCGGGCAAAGCAAGAGGCTGGGGGAGGAGTAACGGTTAAAAAGGCAGGGCAGCCTGGGCACCTACACACGGAACACCGCCCCTGGGCACTTGCGAGTGCTCATTTGCATATGAAATAAACGTCGTTTTTCCTGCTTCTGGATGTCTAAAGAATATAATAAAGGTACCATGTAAGTGCTGTATATGGTCATATAGTGGTGACAGACTCCCTTTAACTGCCTCCTGATCTGTGATAGGGAGAGCGTGGACACACCCTCTGAGCTGTGATAGGGAGAGCGTG
Organism: Bufo bufo; assembly: GCF_905171765.1. NCBI lineage: Eukaryota > Metazoa > Chordata > Amphibia > Anura > Bufonidae > Bufo > Bufo bufo. The sequence continues at coordinate 54,352,679 of NC_053397.1, forward strand.
GACACACCCTCTGAGCTGTGATAGGGAGAGCGTGGACACACCCTCTGAGCTGTGATAGGGAGAGCGTGGACACACCCTCTGAGCTGTGATAGGGAGAGCGTGGACACACCCTCTGAGCTGTGATAGGGAGAGCGTGGACACACCCTCTGAGCTGTGATAGGGAGAGCGTGGACACACCCTCTGAGCTGTGATAGGGAGAGCGTGGACACACCCTCTGAGCTGTGATAGGGAGAGCGTGGACACACCCTCTGAGCTGTGATAGGGAGAGCGTGGACACACCCTCTGAGCTGTGATAGGGAGAGCGTGGACACACCCTCTGAGCTGTGATAGGGAGAGCGTGGACACACCCTCTGAGCTGTGATAGGGAGAGCGTGGACACACCCTCTGAGCTGTGATAGGGAGAGCGTGGACACACCCTCTGAGCTGTGATAGGGAGAGCGTGGACACACCCTCTGAGCTGTGATAGGGAGAGCGTGGACACACCCTCTGAGCTGTGATAGGGAGAGCGTGGATACGCTCCCTTAGCTTCAGAAGAAAAGACACTCCCCTTGAACTGCCAGCTTGATATAAATCTAGCAGAGCAATGGGGAGATCTCTGGATCCACGCCAGGTACAAAGCTGGCTCTGTCTTTGTTAGAAAGTGACTGTCATGTACTATATTTCTGATTTTCATTTTTTACATTAATCATGGGATAACCCCATCAAGAAAAGTGGTGAGAAGCTCAATTTATGGTGCAAATATGGCATGCGTCATAATTTGCTACTGTTTAATGCACCAATAGTGGTGTAACCACACAGATCAATTTCTCTCATTGTATTTTAGGTTTAACTTGTGTGTATTCTAGTATATAAAATATTTCATTTCCTATAATAATTGCGATTGTTGTAAAACAGACCTGCAATTCTACGTTTTTTGGCGGAGTTCAATTGCCCGCTGACATCTTGAAGTCTTTTCTCCAGTTCCAGTTTCTTCTCTTTATTTAGCTGATCTTTTGATTTTGAGGGCTTTTCGGCTACAAAAAAAAGAGATTGATGTGAGGATTCCTGAACTTTCACGTGGTTTCAAAGAGGGTCTGAATCTTAAATGCACATACCATTTGTTTTTTTGGGTCTCTTTCGAAGGCTAATCATCACGTATCGTTCTAAGTGCCTCAAGGTTGACGGCTTTAGTGTCTCAAAATCAATTTCAATTTCATTAGGATCAGAGTCTTTCAATGACGGCTCTCTGGACTGAATGATATGGACTATGCGACCAAGCTTATCCCCGGGCAGTTTGTTGATGTCCAAACTCAACTGCCTCTTTTCATCATAAGTCATAGGCTTGGCCTGATCTTCATCATCAGATACTGGCAGCTTCTTTTTCTTTTTCTTGGAATCGCTGAAAAAAAACAACAGAAATTCAGTAGTTGTAAGACACACCAAAAGGTTGTTAGTAGCCTATTTTGAGCCATTTACAGATCTTCTAGCATAAAATATACCCTTAACATGATGTTCCCCCACTGGTGATGCATCTAAGGGCACTTTCACATGAGCTGAATTATTTCCGTTCTTCTGCTCTGTTATAGGAGCAGAACAACAAAAATAATGGAAGTGCCGGATTTGGCAAATAACTGACATGAACAGAGCCTTATGGGTTCCATTGACTATAACTGGATCCATTCTGGTAAATATTTTTAGCAGAGAAAAAAGTCCTGCATGCAGAACTTTTCTCTCTGCTATTTTTGATGAACTCTGTGACAGAGGCCCTGACCGAAGCGCTTACCAGAATAAGTATCCTTCCCCCTCTGGCAGCGGATGACAATGTAGTCCCTTCTTAATTCTCCTGACATAGGAGTCTTTTCACCTACTCTAAACTTGTCTAGTCTTTCAGGATCACTATGTAGGGAACTGGCTTTAGGGAAAGTGACCGAGCATCAGCTCATTAGGTTTCTTTGGTTAAACTAGTGTGGGCAAAGATTTTAATAACCAACCTTTGGTTGGCCATATACAGTCAGGTCCATAAATATTGGGACATGGACAATTCTAATATTTTTGGCACTACACACTGTCACAATGGATTTGAAATAAAACAAACAAGATGTGCTTTAACTGCAGACTGTCAGCTTTAATTTGAGGGTATTTAGATCCAAATCAGGTGAACAGTTTGCATATGTGCCTCCCACTTGCTAAGGGACCAAAAGTAATGGGACAATTGGCTTCTCAGCTGTTCCATGGCCAGGTCTGTGTTATTCCCTCATTATCATCACTATCAGTGAAGCAAGCCATCATTAGGCTGAAAAAACAAAACAAACCCATCAGAGAGATAGCAAAAACATTAAGCGTGGCCAAAACAACTGTTTGGAACATTGTTAAAAAAAAGGAACGCACCGGTGATCTCAGCAACACCAAAAGACCCGGAAGACCACGGAAAACAACTGTGGTGGATGACCGAAGAATTCTTTCCCTGGTGAAGAACACACCCTTCACAACAGTTGGCCAGATCAAGAACACTCTCCAGGAGGTAGGTGTATGTGTGTCAAAGTCAACAATCAAGAGAAGACTTCACCAGAGTGAATACAGAGGGTTCACCACAAGATGTAAACCATTGGTGAGCCTCAAAAACAGGAAGGCCAGATTAGAGTTTACCAAACGACATCTAAAAAAGCCTTCACAGTTCTGGAACAACATCCTATGGACAGATGAGACCAAGATCAACTTGTACCAGAGTGATAGGAAGAGAAGAGCATGGAGAAGGAAAGGAACTGCTCATGATCCTAAGAATATCACCTCATCAGTGAAGCATGGTGGTGGTAGTGTCATGGCGTGGGCATGTATGGCTGCCAATGGTTCTCTTGTATTTATTGATGATGTGACTACTAACAAAAGCAGCGGGATGAATTCTGAAGTGTTTCGGGCAATATTATCTGCTCATATTCAGCCAAATGCTTCAGAACTCATTGGACGGCGCTTCACAGTGCAGATGGACAGTGACCCAAAGCATACTGCAAAAGCAACCAAAGAGTTTTCAGGTTCATATTTCTAGCTGGTAACAATCCTAAGATATGAGCAGCTAAAGCAACCCTCCCCTCTTCAATCTGGTTTGCTTTAGGCACTTGGGAGCTGTTTTAAGGGAAAGAAGTGGAATGTTATGCAATGGTAAAGTCAATCACCTGAGCTGAATCCGATTGAGCATGCATTTCACTTGCTGAAGACAAAACTGAATGGAAAATGCCCCAAGAACAAGCAGGAACAGAAGACAGTTGCAGTAGAGACCTGGCAGAGCATCACCAGGGATGAAACCCAGCATCTGGTGATGTCTATGCGTTCCAGACTTCAGGCTGTAATTGACTGCAAAGAATTTGCAACCAAGTATTAAAAAGTGAAAGTTTGATTTATGATTATTGTTCTGTCCCATTACTTTTGGTCCCTGAACAAGTGGGAGGCACATATGCAAACTGTTGTACTGTATTTTTCGCCCTATAAAAGACTCACTCCCCCCCCCCCCCCCCCCCAAAGTGGGGGAAAATGGCAGTGCGTCTTATGGGGCGAATGCTGCAGTTTACACTGATGCACCACCGACCGCATGCTGCACAGTGCGGCCGGAGGGTGTATCAGCGGGAAGGGAGGAGGGGCTAGGGGCTGGCATCTGGTTTAGGAACGGCAGCCGGGCCCGATGCAGTCACTGTTTTCTATTGCACCGGGCCCCATTCACTGTAGTAATCCTAAGTGTAGGCATTGTTTAACAATAGAATAAATTGTCATTCCAGCAGCCTATACTACCGTACTTACTAATTTCCGTAGCAGGCAAGAGGCAGGAGGGAGGCTGTAGTGTAACTCACTACATCACGCGCCTGCTCCTCCCACTTTATCAATGAAGCAGGCGGCGCGGGCGCGTGACGTAGTGAGTTACGCTACAGCCACCCGCCCTCCTGCCTGCTACTAAAGTTATTAAGCATGGTAGTATAGGCTGCTAGAATGAAGTATTATTCTATTGTTGAACAAGGCCTACACTTCGATAAGATTACTACAGTGAGTGGGGCCCGGTGCAATAGAATACAGTGACTGCATCGAGCCCCGCTGCCATTACAAAACTAGATGCCGGTCCCCACCCCCTGTATTGGGGGTCATTCACACTACACAGGGAGATTGTTATGGGGAGGGGGAAGAGATCTGTGGATGCTATTTATGTGTCATCCACAGATCCCCCCCCACATAACAGTGCTGTCCACAGATTCCCCCCCACACATAACAGTGCCATCCACAGATGCCCCCATAACAGTGCCAGCCACAGACCCCCATAAAAGTGCGTTATTCACAGATCCCCCATAATAGTGTCATCCACAGACCACCATTAGTTCAAAACCCACCAAAAGCACACCTTTTGGTTCAAAATATATATTTTTCTTATTTTCCTCCTCAAAAACCTAGGTGCGTCTTATAGGGCGACAAATACGGCAATTCCTACACCGTTCACCTGATTTGGATGTAAATACCCTCAAATTAAAGCTGACAGTCTGCAGTTAAAGCACATCTTGGTTGTTTAATTTCAAATCCATTGTGGTGGTGTATAGAGCCAAAAATGTTCGAATTGTGTCGATGTCCCAATATTTATGGACCTGACTGTATGGTGTCTGCCATCTATATGAAAGAGGCAACACTCATCCCTTATGTGTAGAGGCGGTTAATTCTAGTCATTTGTACACCAAAGACTGTCTTACTTGAGCACAGATTTCCTCTTCAGTGCTTTCTGTTTCAATTTCTTCTTCTTCTGATTTAGACTAATTTTCTTTTTCAGCTTCTTTTTCTTCTCCTTCATTTTCTTCTTTTTCTTTTCCTTTTTGGATTTCTTGTTCTTGGGTTTGGAGGTCACGCCTTCTGTCAAGACTTTGAGTTGTTCGTGTACAACTCTCAGCTGTCAACCAAGAATGAAACACAGTTTTGAAGCTTCTTTTGGTGACAAACATCTACAAACACCACAACCAATGCATTGAACAAATAGAAATGATGATGGGAAAATGTACAGTAAAAGACAAAGATCATTAAAACTTAGAATCTAAAAAAAGCAAGTCTGAACATCATTGTTATTTATAATATATAGAAAGAATAAACCACGCTTATCACAACAATTAGGTGCCCATTTTTCTTGGTGGAGAGGTGACCAAGCATACATTGTCACTATTATAGTAAATGAAAGACAAGGAAGAGGAGCATATGTTTTTCTGTTTGCTTATGTCCCATTCTTTAGCCAGTGATTGGCAGTCCATGCCATTTCCTGCACGTCAACCCCAGGACTAGAAAATGGAGAGCAGCAGGGAGCGGAGCAGCATTGGGGGTTTGGAGAGGGAAGGATTATTACCTTTAACCCATTCTGTCATTTTATTCAAAATATTCACCTGGAAAATCCTATAAATATGTTAATGTATCTATTTTAGAAAGATGTTAAGGGTGTTCTGCAACTAATAGAAAAGGTTCCAGATTTAGGAAAAGTAACACAAAAAGCAAAAGAGGAGGACTTAGGCCCCTTTCACACGGGCGTTGCGGGAAAATGTGCGAGTGCGTTACGGGAACACCCGCGATTTTTCTGCGCGAGTGCAAAACATTGTAATGCGTTTTGCACTCGCGTGAGAAAAATCGCGCATGTTTGGTACCCAAACCCGAACTTCTTTACAGAAGTTCGGGCTTGGGATCGGTGTTCTGTAGATTGAATTATTTTACCTTATAACATGGTTATAAAGGAAAATAATAGCATTCTGAATACAGAATGCAAAGTAAACTAGCGCTGGAGGGGTTAAAAAAAATAATAATAATTTAACTCACCTTAATCCACTTGCTGGCGCTGCCGGCATCTCGTCTGTCTCCTTCTGTGCTGAACAGGACCTGTGGTGAGCATTCATTCCAGGACCTTTGATGACGTCACTCCGGTCATCACATGATCCATCACCATGGTAAAAGATCATGTGACGTACCATGTGATGACCGGAGTGACGTCATCAAAGGTCCTGTAACTGTACTTAATGCTCACCACAGGTCCTATTCAACAAAGGAGACAGAAGCAGATGCCAGGCTACGCGATTAAGGGGATTAAGGTGAGTTAATAATTTTTTAATTTGTTTTTTAACCCCTCCAGCGCTTTTTTACTAAGCATTCTGTATTCAGAATGCCATTATTTTCCCTTATAACATGGTTATAAAGGAAAATAATAATGATCGGGGCTCCATCCCGATAGTCTCCTAGCAACCGTGCGTGAAAATCGCACCGCATCCGCACTTGCTTGCGGATGCTTGCGATTTTCAGGCAACCCCATTCACTTCTATGGGGCCTGCGTTGCGTGAAAAACGCACAAAGAGGAGCATGCTGCAATTTTCACGCAACGCACAAGTGATGCGTGAAAATCACCGCTCATGTGCACTGCCCCATAGAAATGAATGTGTCAGGATTCAGTGCGGGTGCAATGCGTTCACCTCCCGCATCGCATCCGCGCGGAATACTCGCCCGTGTGAAAGAGGCCTTATAGGCTTTAGTTGGACTTCAGTTTTATTTTCCAGAGTACAAACTTACCTGATCTTGTAACAAGGCAAGCTGTCGAGCTCTATCATCTTCCGACTCTGAAGAGCTCTCCGAGGAGCTTGGACTGCTGCTCTCACTGGAAGTGGACTTGTATCTGGTTACCACATTTGGCGGGTCTACAGAAGCATCAACAGGTTCATCTGGGATTTTAGCAAACAGCATCTCAAATACATCCTGAAAGTTGAAACACATGAAGAGGAGCACTAAACATTGTTTACAGTCATACCACAGAAGCTTCCAAATCCAACCAAATTGGTCTAACCAACATGCAAGGGGTGACATTTGAAGAATCTGTTATGATCATACACAAATCAATATCTTTGTACTCAATGATATGACTGGGTCATAATCAGGCTGTATATGGGTAGGAATTTAGGGGGAGATTTATAAAAATAGGTGTAAAGGAAAAGTGACAACCAATCATATTGATTCATTTTCCAAAGCCAAAGCCCTTAGTGCTTCCAATAGCCTGAAGTACTCAATTATGTAAATTGCATTTTTTGCCGCAAATTTACAGTTTGCATGTCTATGGGGCCCCAAAAGAAACATGTCACTACTTGACGTGGGTTTCAAATCTGAATAAAAATCTATGGCTTAAACTCCAGTATCTGCACAAGAATACGTTTAGGCTTCCTGCACATTTAGTGGAATACACGCGCAGTACAGCACCAGCAAAAAGTATGAGATTAAACAAATCTCATGCACACTTTATGGATGTTTTCTGTGCAGAAATGTACCCCCTGTTCGCATTTAGAAATCCGCAGCATGTCAATTATGTTTGCAGTTTTAGCTTCGGATTTTACCCTAATCTCACAAAGGGTGAGATCTGCAGCAAAAATGCACTAAATCCGCTTTTAGAAGTTGTGGTTTGGGTACGGAAACACACAGAAATCCACGTGGATCTTCTGCACGTTGACCTGCACCAGTGTACAGGTACCCTTAGGACTCATGCACACGAGTGCGTGTACTCCGAGTCTGTAACAGGGATACGGACCCATTGACTTTAATGGGTCCGCAATCCTCAGTATACGGAACACACAGAAATCCACGTGGATCTTCTGCACGTTGACCTGCACCAGTGTACAGGTACCCTTAGGACTCATGCACACGAGTGCGTGTACTCCGAGTCTGTAACAGGGATACGGACCCAATGACTTTAATGGGTCCGCAATCCTCAGTATACGGAGTAGTGCAGAGAGGAGGCACGGATTGGAAGGCCACAGGAGCACTATGATACGCTTCCATGGGATTTCGGTCCATGCCTCCGCACCGCAAATAATAGAACATGCCCTATTTTTTTGGTGGTGCCAACCATCTGTTGCAGATTGTGGACCCAGTCATGGTGGATTCAAGGAAACGGAATTACCGGTAAGTCTAATTAGGGCATTCCATTCATCATGACGGCCACAAGTGAGAACTAACGAATATTTACATAGGGTGGGTTACCGCCTACAGTACGTTTTTTCCAAATGTTAAATCTGCAATAGCGGATAGATTAAGGCGATAATGTTTAACAAAAGTGTTAATACTAGACCAAGTGGCCGCCTTGCAAATCTGGTCTAGGGAAACCCTGGCTTTTTCCGCCCAAGTGGAGGCCATTGCCCTGGTAGAATGAGCTTTGATACCCGGGGGACAGGTATATTCTGAAGGGAGTAGCAACAACTACTCTGCCTAATAGAAAAGTTTTTTTGATACGTCCCCCAGAGGGTTGGATCTTGTGCCGCCTTGGTGTTTTAGGTATGCCACCGTTGTGATGTTGTTCGAAAAAATCTTCAGATTTTTTTTTAGAAGACACTGAGCTTTTGTAAGGGCCATAAGAACTAAGAACTGCATACAGTTCTCTGTAGTTTAAGGATCTGTTCTTCATGACCTCTGACCAATCCCCCTGGAAGTAATGAGTTCCTATTTTTGTCCCCCAACCTGAAGCGCTGGCATCGGTCATTATGGAATTTTGATTCAACTTGTTCCCTCCACCCGTTTAGGTCAATTTTGACTGAAAGTGGAATACTGATTAGTCTGTCTAGGGATGATTGTCTCCTGTCTCAATTCCGTAAGATCCATGCTTGCATAATTCTGGTGTGGGCTTGACTCCACGGGACTGAAATTATGCAAGAGGTTAGGAGACCCAAAACACTCATCGCATTCCGAATACAGCATCTGTGGAGCTCTGGAACTTCACTACCTTCTCTTTAACCCCTTTAGGACACAGCCTTATTTCACCTTAAGGACCAGGCCATTTTTTGCAAATCTGACCAGTGTCACTTTAAGTGGTGATAACTTTAAAACGCTTTGACTTATCCAGGCCATTCTGAGATTGTTTTTTTTGTCACATATTGGACTTCATGACACTGGTAAAATGAAGCAAAAAAAATTTCATTTTTATTTATAAAAAAATACCAAATTTACCAAAATGCTTTAAAAAATTGCAAATTTCCAAGTTTCAATTTCTCTACTTCCATAATACATAGTAAAACCTCCAAAAATAGTTATTACTTTACATTCCCCATATGTCTACTTCATGTTTGGATCATTTTGGGAATTATATTTTATATTTTGGGGATGTTACAAGGCTTAGAAGTTTAGAAGCAAATCTTGAAATTTTTCAGAAATTTTCAAAAACCCAATTTTTAGGGTCCAGTTCAGGTCTGAAGTCACTTAGTGAGGCTTACATAAAATAAATCACCCAAAAATGAAATTACACCCCTCAAGCTATTCAAAACTGATTTTAAAAACGTTGTTAACCCTTTAGGTGTTACACAAGAGTTATTGGCAAATGGGGATGAAATTTGAGAATTTTGATTTTTTTTTAGTTTTTAGCCGATTATCTTATGTAGGGGCTCAATTTTTGCGGGATGAGAGGACGGTTTTATTGGCACTATTTTGGGGGGCATATGACTTTTTGATCGCTTGCTATTACAAAGTTAGTGGAAGTAAAAAAAAAAAAAAAAAAAAGTTTGTGATTGCATCACCCTAAATCGGGTGTCTGGGGTCCACAGCACAGCTGTGTGACTCTAAAACCCCCCAGTTAGCATAAGCTAACTGTGGCCGGCACTCTTGGCGTCCGGCCACTGTTAGCGCATCGCACACCCAACCGCTGATCAACTTCAGACAGTTGATCAGCGATTTTTTTTTTATTTGTATTTTTTTTTTCTTTCTAATTTTTTCCCCTTTTTTTAGTCTTTTTTTTTCTGTTAGTTTTAGGGATAAGTACGCGAACACCAGTGCCCCCACACACACGCACACTGAATAAAGATTTACACGCATACAGACACACACTCCCCTATGGCCCGCCGGATGTTCTCGGCCGAGGAGGCATACGCCCAGCTTGCCTCCGAGTCCGAGAGTCCCAGTGAGGACGAGGATGACCCCACTTTCCTGTTGTCATCTGCGTCCTCCTCATCATCTAACGATGATGATGAGCCCCCAAGGGGGCGGAGACGCCGCCAGGCGGAGCAAGGGGACTGCCATGATAGGGACCCTGTGGCCCACCCTAGTACGAGCAGCTCTGGGGCTCGTATAGTTTTCGATCACTTTGTACCTGGAAGGGAGGTCGCGGTTGATGAGTCTCTCATTGCGTTCAAGGGGAGACTCATTTTCCGCCAGTATGTTCCCTCAAAGCGGGCGAGGTATGGCGTGAAGCTGTACAAACTTTGTGAGAGTACCTCAGGGTACACTTACAAGTTTCATGTGTACGAGGGGCGAGATTCCCGTATTTAACCCCCAGAATGTCTCCCCACTCTGGGTGCTAGCGGGAAACTTGTGTGGGACCTTACGCACCCACTGCTAGATAAGGGTTACCACCTGTACGTGTATAACTTTTATACTAGTATCCCCTTGTTCCAGTCCCTCGCCGCCAGATCCACGTCCGCTTGTGGGACCGTGCAGAAAAATCTACGTGGCCTCCCTGCCCACCCCCTCCAGGTACCTCTCCCCAGGGGTGAGACCAGTGCCCTTACCACTGGAAACCTGTTGCTGGTCAGATATAAAGACAAGAGGGATGTCCTTGTACTGTCCACAATTCACGGTAACGGCATCGCCCCTGTCCCTGTGCGAGGTACCGCGGCAACGGTCCTCAAGCCCGATTGCATCGTCGACTGCAATCGGTATATGGGAGGAGTTTATCTATCTGATCAAGTCCTCAAGCCATATAACCCCATGCGCAAAACCCGGGCATGGTACAAAAAAAGTTGCGGTCTACTTGGTGCAGAATGCCTTGTACAACTCTTTTGTGCTTTCGTGGAGCGTTGGCAACACAGGGACATTCCTTCAGTTCTATGAGGCAGTCCTCAAGGCCCTGATCTTTTTGGACCGGGAAAGAGCAGGCCGGAGTACCTCGGGAACTGGAGGCGCCCAGATCGTCCCTGGCCAACACTTTCCAGGTGTGGTCCCCCATACTGGAAAGAAGGGATGGACCCAAAAAAGGTGCAGAGTGTGTCACAGGTGGGGGATACAGAAGGACACTACTACTCAATAAGACACGTGCCCCGATCCTCCGGGTCTCTGCATTATTGGTTGCTTCAGGGAGTACCACACTTCCATGGAGTACTAAATTTATATCCCAATTTAGACACTGACAATCGGATAAAAAACTGGTTCTCAGACTTGAGGCACTAAAACAAAAAAAATTATTATTTAGTAAAACTAAAATAAGTAAAAAAAAAAAGACTTAAAAAAAAGACTTATTAGGTATCGCCGCGTCTGTAAAAATCTGCTCTATAAAAATACCCCCCCAAACCCTCAGATGAAAACGGTAAAAAAAAAAAAAAAAGTGCAGAAAAAGTTTTTTTTTTGTCACCTTACATCACAAAAATTGTAATAGCAAAAAAATAAAAACACACACACAGCACTGTTTTAAAATGATCAGAATGTAAAATTTTTTTTGAATAGGACATTATATAGTACATTGCAGTCTATTTCTACCAAAGCTAGAACCAGCCCTGTACCTCACATGGATCCAGAGATCTCCCCATTCATTTATCCAATAATTGCTTGTCCTTTCTGCTGCAGCTCTCTCCCTGTAAGGGCTCTTTCACACTTGCGTTATTGTCTTCCGGCATAGAGTTCCGTCGTCGGGACTCTATGCCGGAAGAATACTGATCAGGATTATCCTAATGCATTCTGAATGGAGAGTAATCCGTTCAGGATGCATCAGGATGTCTTCAGTTCCGGTACGGAACGTTTTTTGGCCGGAGAAAATACCGCAGCATGCTGCGCTTTTTGCTCCGGCCAAAAATCCTGAAGACTTGCCGCAAGGCCGGATCCGGGATCAATGCCCATTGAAAGGCATTGATCCGGATCCGGCCTTAAGCTAAACGTCGTTTCGGCGCATTGCCGGACCCGACGTTTAGCTTTTTCTGAATAGTTACCATGGCTGCCGGGACGCTAAAGTCCTGACAGCCATGGTAAGTGTAGCGGGGAGCAGGGGAGCAGCATACTTACCGTCCGTGCGGCTCCCCGGGCGCTCCAGAGTGACGTCAGGGCGCCCCAAGCGCATGGATCACGTGATCACATGGATCACGTCATCCATGCGCATGGGGCGCTCTGACGTCATTCTGGAGCGCCCGGGGAGCCGCACGGACTGTAAGTATACCGCTCCCCGCTCCTACTATGGCAACCAGGACTTTAATAGCGTCCTGGGTGCCATAGTAACACTGAAAGCATTTGGAAGACGGTTCCGTCTTCAAATGCTTTCAGTACACTTGCGTTGTTACGGATCCGGCAGGCACCTCCGGCAACGGAAGTGCATGCCGGATCCCAACAACGCAAGTGTGAAAGAGGCCTAACTGTCCCAGCTTCTAACAGAACATACAGCTGGTGGCAGTTAAAGGATGGAACTGAGCAAGTGCGACCACTTCAGCGATGTTACTGAGGTGGATGGAGAAATAGGAAAAAGGACAAATAGCAGTTGGTGCTATAAAAAAATATTTCATAGTATAACTAACTGACTATAGTAAATTTTTTATTACATGCAATTGCAAAAATATTCAAATCCAGGTACTGGTTTGCAAAATGCAGAATTATATTTTTTTTTTATGGGACAACCGCTTACATTTTTGATAGCAGTATACAAAATTAAAGCTAACTGGTTGCTGTAGAAGTAAAAGTTTTTCTTTTCAACAATTTCATACATGTCTCCCAAAATGTCTATTTCGCCAATCTGATATTGATGACCTATCCTGAGGATAGGTCACCAACAATAAAAGCCTGGAAAACCCCAGAAACGAATATTCTTTTCTTCATGTGTTCATGAATTTACTATATTCAGTATATGAAAATTAGGTATTCACAGCCTATGGTGCACAGTGTTTTCCAATGACAACATAGATCATCAGGAACCACCTACCTGCAGCTTTCGTGCCATGTTCACCACTTCGCTGTCAGGCGCATTTTGTTTGTAACAACTCATGAACATTAACCGAACATCAGAGGCAAATTCTCGGGTGTCTTTGTACTGCCCGTTCTCCATTTTATCCTGAATATAGAAATAAAAGATACTTAGCAAAGTGATAGAAAGCATATTAAATACAGCTACTCAATTAGCAAATTCTCCATATCCAGAATAACTAAAAATTGCCATAGACCAGGCTCACATACTGTACACTGCAGTTTGGTGCAATTTTATTTCTTCAAGTCATATTAGGGTGTTAGAAAGGATCCTGCTATTCAGATACTGATGGCCAATCCTGAGGATAGGCCATCGATAGTAAAGTAGAGGACAACCCCTAAAAAAATAATAAGCTCTCAGGCTGCAGCCATGTCTTCTCACCCCTCGCTGGTGCATGTGACAAAGGAAGTGTAGGAGCAGGGGGCTGGGTTTAGTCTGGATAAGTTTTGTCTACACAGTGAATGTGGCCATTTTGTTGGAAGGAATCTCCTAGTCCGTAATAGTCAGAATAAATGGGGAGTATGCGGAGGTATTCTGGAGATCAAACTATATATATAGGATATACTCACAGCCATTCTGATATATTTATAGATATAGTGTAAAAAGAATGTACGTATCAAGTCTGGTCTCCATGATATCACTGCAGAAGTTCTGACACTAGCGTTTTTGCTGGATCCGGCAGTGCTTCTGTTACTGATAATACAACCATCTGCATCCGTTATGAACAGATCCGGTTGTATTATCTGTAACATTGCCAAGACGGATCAGTCATTAACTCCATTGAAAGTCAATGGGGGACAGATAAGTTTTCTATTGTGGCAGATAAAACTGATCCGTCCCCATTGACTTGCATTGGTGGTAATGCCGGATCCGTCTTGCTCCGCATCCCAGGACGGAAAGCAAAATACATGTTGCAGTTTGCGCTCCGGTCTGGAAACGCAACTAAACGGAACAGAGTGCATTTTGGAGCACTCCGTTCTGTTCAGTTCAGTTTTGTCCCCACTGACAATGAATGGGGACAAAACGGAAGCGTTTTTTTCCAGTATTGAGCCCCTATGACGGAACTCAATACCGGAAAACGTAAACGGTAGTGTGAAAGTACCCATACCCAGATTTCATCAAAAGCTGATCGGCAGCACCCTTGCCGATCAGCTGTTTGTCTTCTCTTCACTGTTTACCTGCAAGCTGTCGACATTGCAGCAGCGAGCAGTGTAATTACAGATCCTCCATCCCATTCACCTGAGGTCAATGTGGAAAAATCCAAATACCAGAGAATGGAAAAAGCGGTGGTCACCTGTGTACTAGCACTCCACTCACACAGACGACCCTGGTTCTTGTCATCTAAGGGGGCCCCAGCAGTCAGACTCCCACGGATCATGCATTTACCTCCTATCAAGTGCAAAGGGGATAAATGTTGTTTTTATGAGAATATAGGGGCTTGTTGGAGGCTATATTTTAGGGTTAAATCTATACATTTTTGGAACTATAGGGGCCTAGGAACCCATTTAGAGGAAAATGTGGAACAGAACAGTTCCTATGTAGGGGCTAGGAGTTCTGTAGGGGCTGATACAGAATTCATACCAGAACCCAATGTAAAGGAATCATGTCAGCACAATACAGCAGCAATTCTCAATTATAGACACGCATTGGCTTTGAACACTATTGCACTCATCATGACACAGCCACTTGCGGCATGGTCCTGGTAAGAGGAAAGGTAGCAGAGCTGAGCCGTGCATTCAGCTCAGCACAGAACATCCTGACGTCGTCAGGACTTTGTGTGCACACCGTGGCCACTGCTCACAACATCTGGACATTTGTCAGGACCTTGTGTGCTGTGTTGGGTGGGCAGCCAGGACCATTTGAATTGTAGTATTTAACCACTTAAGGACCACAGGTTTATACCCCCCTAAAGACCAGGCCCTTTTTTACAAATCGGCACTCCACAACTTTAGCGGTTTATTGCTCGGTCATGCAACTTACCACCCAAATGAATTTTACCTCCTTTTCTTCTCACTAATAGAGCTTTCATTTGGTGGTATTTCATTGCTGCTGACATTTTTACTTTTTTTGTTATTAATCGAAATTTAACGATTTTTTTGCAAAAAAATGACATTTTCCAGTTGCAAAATTTTGCAAAACAAACGACATACATATATAAATTTTTCTCTAAATTTATTGTTCTACATGTCTTTGATAAAAAAAAAATGTTTGGGTAAAAAAAAAAATGGTTTGGGTAAAAGTTATAGCGTTTACAAACTATGGTACAAAAATGTGAATTTCCGCTTTTTGAAGCAGCTCTGACTTTCTGAGCACCTGTCATGTTTCCTGAGGTTCTACAATGCCCAGACAGTACAAACACCCCACAAATGACCCCATTTCGGAAAGTAGACACCCTAAGGTATTCGCTGATGGGCATAGTGAGTTCATAGAACTTTTTATTTTTTGTCACAAGTTAGCGGAAAATGATGATTTTTTTTTTTTTCCTTACAAAGTCTCATATTCCACTAACTTGTGACAAAAAATAAAAACTTCCATGAACTCACTATGCCCATCAGCGAATACCTTGGGGTGTCTTCTTTCCAAAATGGGGTCACTTGTGGGGTAGTTATACTGCCCTGGCATTCTAGGGGCCCAAATGTGTGGTAAGGAGTTTGAAATCAAATTCTGTAAAAAATGACCAGTGAAATCCGAAAGGTGCTCTTTGGAATATGGGCCCCTTTGCCCACCTAGGCTGCAAAAAAGTGCCACACATGTGGTATCGCCGTACTCAGGAGAAGTTGGGGAATGTGTTTTGGGGTGTCATTTTACATATACCCATGCTGGGTGAGAAATATCTTGGTCAAATGCCAACTTTGTATAAAAAAATGGGAAAAGTTGTCTTTTGCCAAGATATTTCTCTCACCCAGCATGGGTATATGTAAAATGACACCCCAAAACACATTCCCCAACTTCTCCTGAGTACGGAGATACCAGATGTGTGACACTTTTTTGCAGCCTAGGTGGGCAAAGGGGCCCATATTCCAAAGAGCACCTTTCGGATTTCACTGGTCATTTTTTACACATTTTGATTTCAAACTTCTTACCACACATTTGGGCCCCTAGAATGCCAGGGCAGTATAACTACCCCACAAGTGACCCCATTTTGGAAAGAAGACACCCCCAGGTATTTCGTGATGGGCATAGTGAGTTCATGGAAGTTTTTATTTTTTGTCACAAGTTAGTGGAATATGAGACTTTGTAAGGAAAAAAAAATAAATCATCATTTTCCGCTAACTTGTGACAAAAAATATAAAATTCTAGGAACTCGCCATGCCCCTCACGGAATACCTTGGGGTGTCTTCTTTCCAAAATGGGGTCACTTGTGGGGTAGTTATACTGCCCTGGCATTTTCCAGGGGCCCTAATGTGTGGTAAGTAGGTAAATGACCTGTGAAATCCTAAAGGTGCTCTTTGGAATGTGGGCCCCTTTTCCCACCTAGGCTGCAAAAAAGTGTCACACGTGGTATCGCCGTATTCAGGAGAAGTTGGGCAATGTGTTTTGGGGTGTCTTTTTACATATACTCATGCTGGGTGAGAGAAATATCTCAGCAAAAGACAACTTTTCCCATTTTTTTATACAAAGTTGGCATTTGACCAAGATATTTATCTCACCCAGCATGGGTATATGTAAAATGACACCCCAAAAGACATTGCCCAACTTCTCCTGAGTACGGCGATACCAGATGTGTGACACTTTTTTGCAGCCTAGATGCACAAAGGGGCCCACATTCCTTTTATGAGGGCATTTTTAGACATTTGGATCCCAGACTTCTTCTCACGCTTTAGGGCCCCTAGAATGCCAGGGCAGTATAAATACCCCACATGTGACCCCATTTTGGAAAGAAGACACCCCAAGGTATTCAATGAGGGGCATGGCGAGTTCATAGAATTTTTTTTTTTTTGGCACAAGTTAGCGGAAATTGATTTTATTTATTTTTTCTCACAAAGTCTCCCTTTCCGCTAACTTGGGACAAAAATTTCAATCGTTCATGGACTCAATATGCCCCTCACGGAATACCTTGGGGTGTCTTCTTTCCGAAATGGGGTCACATGTGGGGTATTTATACTGCCCTGGCATTCTAGGGGCCCTAAAGCGTGAGAAGAAGTCTGGAATATAAATCTCTAAAAAATTTTACGCATTTGGATTCCGTGAGGGGTATGGTGAGTTCATGTGAGATTTTATTTTTTGACACAAGTTAGTGGAATATGAGACTTTGTAAGAAAAAAAAAAAAAATTCCGCTAACTTGGGCCAAAAAAATGTCTGAATGGAGCCTTACAGGGGGGGTGATCAATGACAGGGGGGTGATCAATGACAGGGGGGTGATCAGGGAGTCTATATGGGGTGATCACCCCCCTGTCATTGATCACCCCCCTATAAGGCTCCATTCAGATGTCCGTATGTGTTTTGCGGATCCGATCCATGTATCCGTAAAAATCATACGGACATCTGAAGGCAGCCTGACAGGGGGGGTGATCAATGACAGGGGGGGGGGGGGGGGGGTGATCAATGACAGGGGGGGTGATCAGGGAGTCTATATGGGGTGATCACACCCCCTGGAAGGCTCCAGGGAGACGCCTGTATGTGTTTTGCGGATCCGATCCATCTATCAGTGGATCCGTAAAAATCATGCGGACGTCTGAATGGAGCTTTACAGGGGGGTGATCAATGACAGGGGGGTAATCAATGACAGGGGGGGGGGGTGATCAGGGAGTCTATATGGGGTGATCACCACAGTCATTGATCACGCCCCTGTAAGGCTCCATTCAGACGTCCGTATGCGTTTTGCGGATCCAATCCATCTATCAGTGGATCCGTAAAAATCATGCGGACATCTGAATGGAGCTTTACAGGGGGGTAATCAATGACAGGGGGGTGATCAGGGAGTCTATATGGGGTGATCACCACAGTCATTGATCACGCCCCTGTAAGGCTCCATTCAGACGTCCATATGCGTTTTGCGGATCCGATCCATCTATCAGTGGATCCGTAAAAATCATGCGGACGTCTGAATGGAGCTTTACAGGGGGGTGATCAATGACAGGGGGGTAATCAATGACAGGGGGGTAATCAATGACAGGGGGGTAATCAATGACAGGGGGGTAATCAATGACAGGGGGGTGATCAATGACAGGGGGGTGATCAGGGAGTCTATATGGGGTGATCACCACAGTCATTGATCACGCCCCTGTAAGGCTCCATTCAGACGTCCATATGCGTTTTGCGGATCCGATCCATCTATCAGTGGATCCGTAAAAATCATGCGGACGTCTGAATGGAGCTTTACAGGGGGGTAATCAATGACAGGGGGGTGATCAGGGAGTCTATATGGGGTGATCACCACAGTCATTGATCACGCCCCTGTAAGGCTCCATTCAGACGTCCGTATGCGTTTTGCGGATCCGATCCATCTATCAGTGGATCCGTAAAAATCATGTGGACGTCTGAATGGAGCTTTACAGGGGGGTAATCAATGACAGGGGGGTGATCAGGGAGTCTATATGGGGTGATCACCACAGTCATTGATCACGCCCCTGTAAGGCTCCATTCAGACGTTTGTATGCGTTTTGCGGATCCGATCCATCTATCAGTGGATCCGTAAAAATCATGCGGACGTCTGAATAGAGCTTTACAGGGGGGTAATCAATGACAGGGGGGTAATCAATGACAGGGGGGTAATCAGGGAGTCTATATGGGGTGATCAAGGGTGAATAAGGGGTTAATAAGTGACAGGGGGGGGGGGGGGGGGTGTAGTGTAGTAGTGCTTGGTGCAACATATTACTGAGCTACCTGTGTCCTCTGGTGGTCGATCCAAACAAAGGGGACCACCAGAGGACCAGGTAGCAGGTATATTAGACGCTGTTATCAAAACAGCGTCTGATATACCTTTCAGGGGTTAAAAAAAACACATCTCCAGCCTGCCAGCGAACGATCGCCGCTGGCAGGCTGGAGATCCACTCTCTTACCTTACGTTCCTGTGAGCGCGCGCTCACAGGAAATCTCGGCTCACGCGAGATGACGCCAATCGGCGTTAGCGTAGCCTGGGGGAGCCGCCGCGATGACGCTATTCGGCGTTACAGTTGCGGCAAGTGGTTAAGTGGGTGGGCGGCACACAATGAGCAGCTCGGTCAGGCAGATGGCCAGTCCCGGCCTGGAGAAGTGATCTGGTTGTGCAGCGACCCCCTGAGAAGCCAGTGCAGAGGATGGGAGTGGTAGTAGTAGCCTTGATGACATGATGTGTCACGTGTGTACTCCTTCAGGTCGTTGCGCCCTGTGGATCAGTGGGGTGAAATGGAGGTATAAGGAATCAGGCCAGAAGTAGAAAAGTAAAAGTTGCTCTTTACTAAGTGCAAAACAGAAGTTGTAGTGCATACAGCAGAAGTTTGTACACAGTGCAATTCCTCTTCCCAAATAATGAATGAGAGCGGGCAAAGTGGTAGATAATGGTACCTCTGGTATGCTACCTTGCTGATGTCGTTCTCCTGAAGCTCTGGCTAATAGCTGAAAGCTGGTACTTGTGGCTATATGTGTCTACTGCGTGATGCTGGCTTTTTGAGTGGACTTGGCTTGCATGTGAACTAAGGTGATGGGTGTCTAAGCCGTAGTCCCTCACCTGCAGCAAAGTCTGAATTGGTATGGTTGCTATTCACTCTAGTTACTGTAATGCTGTAGTTTTGCAGAATACCTGTAGTTTTGTTTTTGAAGTCTCTCTGGAGTAGTGATCTCACAGATGAGTTGATTCTCTGGTCCCTAAAGCCCTTAGAGCAGGAACAATAGGACATGCTTCCTTACTCCTCACAGTCCTAGCTATGACTCCACTCTACTGGCAGGAAGTAGGACCAATCCACTCTTGCCAAGAGGGGAGGAATGGGGTGGTTAGCTACATTCCTGATGCCAACCATAGCTCCAACTGCTGGTGTACAGTGTAAATATTCAATAACATTACAAACCAAACACCTGTACTGGGGTAATGCGGTTGCCTCTGCATCTCTGGCGCAGTCCAGCCTCAGCAAGCTCTCCGGGAGCGGACTGGAGAGCGACGGGAGGCACAGAGGAATTCATGGAGAGCAGAGCACTCCTAGAGGCTCGCTGAACGGTATTCAGGAAAGCTCCTCATCTCTGAGAATAACGAAGGTGTTGGGAGCCAAGTGACAATGGCAGGCTGATCGTCGCTCTGGTGTTGGCATATCTGGAGCGTGTCAGTAAAAGGGAGCGATCAGTTCGCAGCGCAGAGGTGGTGAGAACCGGGGGAAGAAATTGATGAGTAACTTCAAAGCATACAGACTGGGAACGTGTTGGGGTGGAGGGAAAATGCGCTGAAATGAAATTGGCTTCGGTAGAATGAGCAAGCTGAAAAGGCTGGGAGGCAGATGATAGATTTTTGGGGAGTGAGAGAGAAAGAGGATGTGGGGATAAAGGGCAGGGATTCCTAAAGCAGTGCAAGAAGACTGATCTGCTAGCGTTTCAGTTTGTTGGAGGCTTAAGCTCTGCCCCGCTCCTGAACTTTCTGTTCAGTGTGTTTATGTGTGGCAGTCATGCAGTTAGCTGTTCTGTAGCTGAAGATGGAGAAGACTGGGGGAAGAAAAAAGCTGTTGGTCTGCAAGATCTCTTCTAAACTGCTTATGAGAGCAGTTTGGTGAGCACTATGTAGACATAGCTTGTGTGCACTATGGACTAAATATATTTATGTTTTTAGAGGGTTTTGTGTTCCTTTGAAGTGAACCTGTCAGCTTAAAGGGGTTGTCCGAGTGTTTAATATTGGTGATATTTAAAAGGAAATCTGTCACCACGATAATCGCTATTGAAGTAAAGCCATAGCCTAATAGCACTTCGTACCTTATTTCTAGATGTGCCTTTTTTTCAGCAATAGATTTTGCCATCTTCTAAAAATCCAGTTTATTTGGTATGCAAAAGAGCCAATAAGGTGACCAGAGGGGAGTCATTCTTGCAGGAAGAAGCCCAAGTACGCCTTCTGCTAGCGCCCAAGTTATGGCTTGAATGTGATGTAGGAGGGGTGGGTGGACACATTTTGGCAGGAGGCGTGCCTGGGCACCTTACTGGCTCATTTGCATACCAAATAAACATGGATTTTCAGAGGATAAAAAACATCTATTGCTGGAACAAAGGCACCTCTGGAAATAAGGTATTAAGTGCTATTGGCTTTACTTCAATAGCGAATATCCTGGTGACAGATTTCCTTTAATATTCTGTGAGCTAGTCAGTGGAAACTGTTATGCCCCATTCACACGACTATTTTGGTCTGCATCCAAGCTGCATTTTTTGTGGACTGCAAACCCATTCATATCTTTAAAAAAAACAAAAAACAAAAAAAACGACTGCACAGTTTGCTGTCCACATCTGTAAGTCTTTCCCTTTCCACAGCCCCAAAAAAAAGATAGAACATGTCCTATTCTTGTCCACTTTGCGTACAAGTATTGGCATTATTACAATGGACACACAAAACATGGACGTCTTCCATATTTTTTGCGGACCCACGTTTGCAGATTACAAAATACATGAGGTCATTGTGTCTCCCATATACCATATACACAGAGAAGAAGAGATCCTGGTTCCTTATCTTTCTGTAGCATCCTCTCAGAAATAGCAGCAGCATGGAGAACATTAGCAGTACTGAGCAGTGTAGCCGTGAATCCAGCATGGGGGCGAGAGAGAAAAGTTCTTAAAGTCTGCAGCAGCTTCACTATGTATCTCTACCTCTGCCTCCCTACAACAGCTCATTCCACCCCAGCCTTTTCATGAACTTCTATGGGCAGTAACCTGATCCCTCAGTCTGTCTTGTCGTTTAAGAAAGATTTGATGTTTGAACTGATGGTGAATAAACAGTTCTAGAGGCTGGGTGGAGAAGAAATACAGAAAGTGATATTTTTCTCTATTAAGATATATTATAAGGTTTCCTATATTTGCTTTTACTATGCAATTGAAACATATGTGCAGAAATGACAATCCAAAGTAGAACAGAACTGACAATCTTCTTTTACTTTGTTTTATCCCAAATTTTTGAGTGGCTGCAGATGACTGTAAACTGTGTTGTAGTCTTGGGAGAAAGCCCATAGCACAACACAGAAACTGACAAATGTATTCTTCCTGCTAAATCATTTTTTTTTGTTCATGTGAAATAAAAAATATTACAAACACACATCCTTATCAACTGGAACATCTCCCAAATCTCTCAACAGCTCCCAGCATCCTACAAGTACTTACTCTGATGGTTCCCAGATCTATTGGACAGTTTATAATGTCACTAAAGCCAGGAAAGTTGAGGCATGCAGTATCGACAGGCTTGTAGAAAGGCCAGGCATAGCTAGCATGTCTTTTAGACATCATCTCATTAAGTATATTATGACAGTGTTTCAGCTGCTCTGATAGTGAACTATGAATAATTGCTTGAACTTGATGCTGAGAGTCAGGAAGATCTCTGACTGATGTGTCAGCCGGGGGTATTTCTGAACTTGAGGCTTCCTGGGTTTGTCTTGGTCCGGGTAGAGAAGGTGTGTATTCACGGGAGGTTGAAATCAGAGACACAGCAGGAGTTGTAGTATCTGCCTTCCGTTTTATACCCTTCTTGGCCTAAAAACACATGTAAGCAAAGCTGAACCCAATGCATTGTACACCTCGAAGTAAAAACAAAGCAAAGGCATTGGAGAAGATTACCTCTGAAGCAAGGGGCAGAAGTGTTCAGATGAGTGCTATGTTCCTTCATCTCAGTTCAGCTTTGAGCACCTCTCCTTGTAGATTGGAGCAGAGGACGTATGGGCTCATGTACGTTCTATAAGCACATACGCCACTAACCACACCTCTCCGAAGAGGAGCTAAATACAGATGAAGGGTTGTAGCACTCAACTGCTTCTGCCCCTTACTTTCAGGAATCAGTGATTTACTATGTATGCTGGGGTCAATTATTAAGGGACTTGCAACTATTCTAGTCGAAAAAATAGTCGCAAATCCCTTTTAGTCACACGGCCCGTTTCAGTTAGGTGGGCAGGGGGGTGCCAGGGCTGGGATTCTGGCCACAGCAAATTTACTCACGGGTATGCCTGGACACCAGCATAAATTTTACCAGAAAACTATAGCAGCCAGGAGCTACAGCAGTTTTTTTCGCCAGGCCAAGGACTGTGATTTATTCCATTATGTACATCTGGTCATAAATTTTACTAATCCTATGGAGGGGCAACAGGTAAACCAAAACTGGCGCAAAACTTCTTACTAAAGGTCTTAGTAAATGTGCCCCCCTCTAGCTGAGGGTGGATGTTGAGCCCGAGAATACAGAGAAAAAAATACAATGCAACAGCCAAATACAATAATGCCATAGTCACAAAAAATATTATAGTGCTAATGCTACGCTTATTTATAAAGTGAGATGGCACCAAAAATTGTAAAAGGCAGAGTGGACCCAGCATGCATGTGGAACCAACACTTCCTGAACTTTATGGCGGCCATTATGACACATAACAGGTAGTATTTAGTGTTAGGTTCCAGTCTTAGGCTACTTTCACACTTGCGTTCAGAGCGGGTCCGTCTGATGTCTGCACAGACATATCCTCTCCTATAATTCAGACGTTTGGATCCGTACAGAATGGATCCGTCTGCATTATAGTTTAAAAATAATTCTAAGTGTGAAAGTAGTTCAGACGGATCCGTCCAGACTTTACATTGAAAGTCAATGGGGGACGGATCCGTTTGAAGATTGAGCCATATTGTGTCAACTTCAAACGGATCCGTCCCCAACTGACGGATCAGTTTGCCTCCGCACGGCCAGGCGGACACCCAAACGCTGCAAGCTGTGTTCGGGTGTCCGCTTGCTGAGCGGAGCGGAGGCTGAACGCTGCCAGACTGATGCATTCTGAGCGGATCCGCATCCACTCAGAATGCATTGGGGCAGTACGGATGCGTTCGGGGCCGCTTGTGAGACCCTTCAAACGGAGCTCACAAGCGGAACCCCGAACGCTAGTGTGAAAGTAGCCTTACAGAGATCGCCTTGACGTTCGGCAGACGGGCTCAAATGGTTTTGTACAAAATGTATTTGCCAAGCATCTCACTTTATAAATAAGCGTAGCATTAGCACTATAACATTTTTTGTGACTATGGCTTTATTGTACTTTTTCTGGTTTGCGGAGTGCTGTTGCATTGTCTTTTTTTCTCTATGTTTTCAGCCATGGCAGCGTGCACCTGCGCATTGGGATGTGCTGACTAACCCCCTTGTCTTTGCAGAGCCTGAGAATACTTCATTTTTTATTAATTAATCCAATATATTCATGTAAAAAGCTGTTTAAACGCAGCCGGGACTCGAAGATAAAACCTGTGAATCCTCCTTCTTCCCCAGATACAGGAAAAATTATCTTTCACCATCGCACCCCGAGTCCTGGAATGTGTCATCGGAAAATGACCTAATGTTTAAATCACGTTTTCATGCTAAGGAATTTTTTTATGGCGATTACTGTTTTAATCTTCTTTGTTAATATTTATGTTTAAAAAATATCTAATATCGTGCACTTTTTTGTACTGGCCACTAGGCCTAATATGTTGAGACTTCCTGTTCTTTTCAGTAGTCACTGTATTATCACAGGCAGAATTAGAATGACAGACGACACCTATATATATATATATATATATATATATATATATATATATATATATATATATATAGATTCACCATTCACAATAGGTGATATCACAGCTTATCTACTCCCTCCTGACCTCTGCACAGGTCACACACCCACCACACTATTGTGTCTACGAACCATGTGGCTGCTGTTGAGGACCAAGAAGTCTTAACATTTTTCAGGCCTAGTGGTCAGTGTGAAATGTTCATGATTTTAGGATTATTGTTTTCAATATAGAGAGGGACAAAAAATTACCAAAAAGTCTATTAAAAAGTTTAGCATGGGGGCGTGGCCTGACTGCCGGCATGAACGCACGCATCTGAGAGAGGCTCCGTTCCCTGTACTAAATCCTAATCAATCCTGCCAAGCTGTCTATGCCATATACCGAGTGGCAAGTGCAGAGGAAAAGGAGGAAGCCCAGGCAGCTCGATATGGGTCCCAGCAAGGCGCAATCGGCAGCTGAGAAGCTGAAGGAATATGCCCGCCAAGATAACCAGCATGGCGCCGGTCCTCCCGCCACTCCACGTGCGGCGACTCGCGGGCAGGTCGCGCAACAGATAGAGCCTGATGATGCTGGGGAACCAGAAATTACCCTAAAAGCAGTATCGGAGCAGCTTCTAACGGCAATCTCCTCCTGCCAGTCCTCTCTCACGTGTAAGATCGAGGAGGTACGGGTGGACCTGGGCCTGTTGAGGCAGGACGTACAGCAGCTGAGAGAGAGGGTTAAGCAGACGGAAGATCGAGTGTCGGCGCTGGAGGATTATACTAGGCCCCTGGACACAAGACTGCAGGAGGTGGAGAGATCCGTGGGATTATGGCGGCAGAAGTGCGACGACCTGGAGAATCGGTCCCGCCGCAACAACGTGCGGATTCTAGGTATTCCCGAAAGAGCGGAGGGAAGGGATCCTGCTAATTTCCTGGAGGCATGGTTCAAGGCCCAGTTTCCCGATGCCGCGTTCTCGACCGCGTACGCGGTAGAGAGAGCGCATAGGATTCCTGCCAGACCACCTCCCCCGGGAGCCCCGCCGAGACCATTGCTGGCCCGTATGCTCAACTGGAAGGACCGGGACTTAATCCTAAGTCAGGCAAGATGCAAAGGAGCGCTGATGTACGACAACGCCAACATATCATTATTTCCGGACTTTTCTGCGGAATTGCAGAAGAAGAGGGCCACTTTTGTCTCGGTAAAGAGACGTCTCCGTGAATTAAATTTGCAATATTCGATGGCCTACCCAGCTCGTCTCCGCGTGATCGATGGGGACAGACCACTCTTCTTCACTGATCCAAAGGAAGCAGAGGACTGGTTATCCAGGCGCCCAAG
Source organism: Bufo bufo (assembly GCF_905171765.1). NCBI lineage: Eukaryota > Metazoa > Chordata > Amphibia > Anura > Bufonidae > Bufo > Bufo bufo. The sequence continues at coordinate 54,378,589 of NC_053397.1, forward strand.
ACCGCGCTAACCGGGACATTGGGACTGCGCCGCAAGTATTATGGGGTATTGTACTGAGTAATATGGTACCTGCCGCAGTGTCCAAGTGTATGTGATGCTGTGTTCTCCTTCTCACTTGTATGTTACGGACACTCTCAGCCGCTGGGCCTTCTAGAAGTGTAATGCTGGCTACTGTTGTTCATTAATAGCTGGTATGAGGCCTGGTTGCGCATTATATTTTGTTATCCGCTGTTCCTCTTAATAATTACAGCTGTACTACAACATGTACAGGGAATGTCCGGCCACCGGTATGGGCCTGAACAACTTCTTTGCCGTACCGGTCCCCGAACACGTTACCACGAAACTAACGCATTAATGGTTGTACTGGATGAATATCTAGAGTTGTTAATTCATCATATGTTATGTTCTATGTTTATACTGTTGATTAAGGCATGGGCATCTGCATATCTATCATGGGCTAAGGAGGTGAAGAGACCGCTTAGGAAAGGGGGGTACTGTGCTGGATCTGACAGAGTGACCCTCATTAGTATGGTAGATGTATTGATGGCTGAGCCATGGGGTCTTTAACAATGACGTCCTGGAATGTGAGAGGCTTGGGTGCACCAAATAAGAGGATCGCGGTATTCTCGCATGTCAGGAGATACTGCCCTCACATTCTGGGACTTCAGGAAACTCATTTGACGCCAGACACTGGGCACAGAATAGTTAAATCATGGGTGCAATGGTCTATGCAGGCGTATGGCACCTCACACTCTAGAGGAGTAGCAATACTGGTTCGTAAGGGCCTAATATGGGAGCCACAGCAGACTGCTGTAGATCCTGAGGGGCAATACGTAATGGTGTACGGGTTTATTAATCATATGCCTTATGTTATTGTTAACCTATACAACCCCCCTCCGGCCAGGGTTTCACTCTTGCAGACGACATTGGGATTTGCAGCACAATATCCCTCGGCCCGATTAATCTGCATGGGCGACTTCAATATGGTCATGGGGGAGGAGCTAGACAGGCACCGCCCACCCGGGATGCAGATAAATGAATCCTCCTCTGTCACTGCATTATCTAGAATTGCTGCAGAATTGGGATGGCTGGACCTTTGGAGACTTAGGAACCCGCGGTTGAGGGAGTACTCCTGCTTCACCCCCGCTAGAGGCGCGCTGTCTAGAATCGACTATGTTTTGGGCAATGCCACAGTGTATACAGATCTGATTGATATTACCTATGTGCCACAGGGCCCCTCAGATCATGCTCCAATAGTAGCGCGTCTGAATGTCCCTGGTGCCGCCTCTGGGGGGGGTAAAGTGAGGATTCACCCCTTTTGGCTCACGCTTTTTACTCAGAATGATAGGATTCCTGACCAACTGGAGGTGTTCTTGGAGATGCAGGGAGATGAGACGGAGGGTTTGTTATTGTGGGACACCTTGAAGGCCTACCTGAGGGGCTGCCTGAAGTCCTCCATTTCTTATGTAAAAAAGTGCACTGCCCGCCAGGAGCTTGAGCTACACACCAAGTGTAGGGAGGCAGAAGCCTCTTTTTGTCTAGATCCCACAGAGGCGAATAGAATTGAATGGATGACGAGGGGTCGATCTTATATGCTGCACATTAAAGAAAAAAGCGAGCGCAGGATGTTCTTCATGAAGCAGCAGTCATTTGAATCTGGGGATAGAGCGGGCAAACTCCTCGCCCAGATTGCAAGAACCAATCAGATGTCCCCCCCTGTTCTGCGCATATTAAACTCTGGAGGGCAGCTGCTGGAATCAGTGGAGGGTATTCTAGATACTTTCAAATGCTTTTATAAGTCGCTTTACAGTTCCTCAGCTCAATATACTGTTGGAGAGCTGTGTGACTATATTGCTGAGGTGTCCCACCCTAAGATTAGCGCGGAGGATAGACGGTTGTTGGATGCAGATATAACACTGGAGGAGATTCAACTAGCCATTAAGGATCTACCTAAGGGGAAGGCGCCAGGCCCGGATGGGATCCCTGTGGAAGTATATGTCAGATACAGCAATATCCTAGGACCCCAACTCCTTAAACTGTATTCGGAGTCGATTCGGCGGCGTCTATTACCTGATTCCCTGTATGATGCCACCATTGTAGTAATTTTAAAACCAGACAAGGATCCAAATGAGTGTGGGTCCTATAGACCAATCTCATTGTTAAATTTAGACTACAAGATATTGACTAGGCTTTTGGCTTCACGCCTAAATAAAGTGGTGACATCCATAATACATAAGGATCAGGCTGGATTTATGCCGGGCAGGACGACCTCTGATAACATTAGAAGGGCGCAGGTAATAGCGCAGATCGGGGCAGCGGAAGGTAGGAGGTGGGCCCTGGCGTCCCTTGACACTGCTAAGGCCTTTGACTCTGTGGAATGGCCCTTCCTGCTGCAGATTTTAAGAGATTTCGGCTTTGGCCCTCAGTTTGTAAGCTGGATTGAAATACTGTATCAGAGCCCTAAAGCAAATATACTAGTGAATGGCACTCAATCTGATTCCTTTGCGCTTCACAGAGGTACGAGGCAGGGCTGTCCCCTTTCCCCGCTGCTGTTTGCGGTTGTGATAGAGCATCTTGCGCTACGCATTAGACAGGACGAGGCCTTTCTGGGGATCTCTAGAGGGAATAGAGCAGAGAAAATAGGGCTCTACGCTGATGATTTGCTTCTGTTTATGGATGAGCCCGAGAGAACCCTCCGAAGTGCGATGGAAGGGATAGAGAGGTTTGGTACTTATTCGGGCTTGCACATAAATTGGACAAAATCTGCTATCATGCCCCTCTGGACACATGACTGGCCCGAAAGGCTACTTAACTTACCAGTGGTGGATCAATTTAAATACCTTGGCATTGTGATCACTAGGGATCCTCATGCATCAGTGGCAAGAAATATAGACCCTATAGAATCTTTATTCATTGACAAATTTAAAACATGGAAGTCCTTACCGCTTTCGATAATGGGTAGATTGAATTTGGTCAAAATGGTTTTACTTCCGAAGGGTCTTTATCTCCTGTCACACGCATGCGCCCCGGTCTCTAAAACCTTCTTTGACAGATTGCACAAGATAACAGCGGCTTTTGTCTGGGGGGGAGCTAGGAGGAAGCTTTCCTTGAACGTCCTACAGAGGTCCAAGCTTCACGGTGGAGTGGCCCTGCCTGACTTTTTTCTGTATTACTTAGCTAGTCAGCTGAAATACATAGCGGCATGGGTGGGGCAGGGGGAACTGCCGGGACCGGAATACTGGCTGAGGGAGTATCTTAACCTTTCCACTTTGTGGCCTGTGTTGGAAACCCCCAAATCAGGTGCTTGGTAGGCTTCTCCCTGCCCATAGGTTAGCCAACCAGGTCTGGAGGGCGGCCAAACTTAACTCATACAAGGATTTGCCAGATACTGCTCCTCTTTGGGATAATCCTATGTTTCCACATTTGGTGAATTTGGAGGGAGCAGCGGATTGGAAAGAGCAAGGGATTCGGACCTTGGAGGACTTATATATAGGAGGCGTTTTGCGATCTCTACAGCAATTGCAAGAGAAGTTTGAGATCCCTCATACACAATTCTATAGATATCTTCAGTTGCGGCATGCCCTAACTGCTCAATTTAGAGGTGAGAGTAAGAACATCTCTAAGTATCCCTTGATAGGGGTATTAAGGTCACAGGGTCCCAGGGGAGTAATTTCTGTGTTATATACTCATCTGTTGGGAGAACGCATGGCACTCCAACCTTTGGAGGTAGAGGCAAAGTGGAGAGACTCCATCATTACATTTGATGCCGAGGATTGGGAGGAGGCTCTGCTGGTGCCCACTAGGGTTTCCCCTTCAGTGAACAACAGACTAACCCAGCTATTTATTCTCCATAGGAGCTACTTATCTCCTCTAAGGTTATATAGAATGGGAAGGTCTCCCAGTAGTAGATGTCATAGGTGTCAAGAGGAAAGGGCTGATTTCTGGCATTTGATGTGGGGATGCAGCTATATTCAGGCCTTCTGGGATAAGGTTGTGGACGTTCTTTCAACAATGGTCCCTGCTCAGCTAGCTGTTTGTCCTAAAGTTTGTGTCCTGGGAGTCCTGGATGAGGAGCAGTGGACACATCACCAGAGGATATTTTTAGGAGAGGCTTTATTCATGGCTAGGAAGGCAATAGCGCTGAGGTGGATGGCTGACAGGCCTCCAACTGTCAATCAATGGAAAGCACTGGTGAATCAAGCCATGTCTATGGAGAAAGTAGTATACACTAATAGAAGGTGCCCGCAGAAATTTCAAAAGGTATGGGGGGAGTGGTGCTCCTCACCTTTGACTTTGCAACCCATGCACATGCACTCTATATAAGCAAGGTCTACATGATGCACCCCTTTGATGAATATTGTGCAATGATGTAGTTAATGCCTGGCTCAGTGCTTTATGAAGCATGATGTTATGTTTATTCGCTTGTATATGCTCCTATTCCGAGTTACTGTACCTGCCCATATGTGATTTTCATGTAAAACGCCATGATACCTGGAGCTCCCCTGCGCGGGCTGCTACAGTTTTGTTTTTGATGCCTTAATGTATGCCTTTTATTGAAACTTCAATAAAACGAGTTTAAAAAAAAAAAGTTTAGCATACAAACGTGATTTAAACAATAGGTCATTTTCTGATGACACATTTCTTTTAAAACAGCTACATGAAATTCAGTAATATAGAAACTTCTTTATAGGTCATCACGTTTAGCATCTCCCTCTGTGCTATACCTCCCTCAGAGTAGCACAAAAGGAGCAACTGATCTGCTTTAAATACAATGTCTGTGCAGCACAAATGACTCAAAATGTATTAAATTAAGCAAACAGGAGCCCAAGCCCCAGCTTACTTTGGATGGAGGGCTGGTGGGTGCAGTCTTGGGTGTAGTCCGAATGATAGATAATGGAACAAGGGTGGTTCTCTGAGGCATCATTGCAATAACTGGCCGTGGAAATGGATTCCTGTGCATTTTTTGAGAAGGCACTTTTCTCTTTGGAATAGATGTCTGCTCCATATCGTCTTTTGACTCTGGAAAAAAAGATAAAGGAATATTTTACTTAACAAAAAAAAAGTTTATTGAAATAGTCACCGTGTACAATCTTGGATTTATATAAAGTGATATTTAACTTACTCCATTCACTCGGGTGACTCAGGACGCTCATTCTCAGATGAGATGGTTAGGCTACTTTCACACTCGTGTTTGGTGCGGATCCGTTCAGATAATACAGCCGTCTGCATCCGTTCAGAACTGATCCGCTTGTATTCTCTTTAACCCCTTCCCGACTGCAATCAGTTTATATACGTGATATTTGCACATGGCCTGTGCAGCTACCACGTGTATAAACGTCAAGCCAGCTCTTTAATCCAAGCGCTGCAAAGCACGAACAGCATACAGTGCAGTAATGCCGGCAAGGGACCAATCAGAGTGGGCCCTTGCCGGCAATCGATCAGATTGATTAGTCTATGCAGACTAACCAATCGGATCACGGCAGTGAAAAAACGAGATTTTTGTATAACTTACCAGTAAAATCTCTTTCTCGCTCTTTCCTTGGGGGGACACAGAAGACCTTGGGTATAGCTCATCTCCCTAGGAGGCGTGACACTAAGTGAAGACTGTTAAGCCCCTCCTCCACAGCTATACCCTCAGCCTGGAGAGAGAGACTGCCAGTTGCGTGTCCAAGTAGTGAGAAAAGGCAAAGTCCAAAAAATTGGAACCAACAAGCCAACTACCCAAAGGGTAAAACAAACTCGGAAACAGTCAGAGAAGAACAAAGAATGGGTGGGTGCTGTGTCCCCCAAGGAAAGAGCGAGAAAGAGATTTTACTGGTAAGTTATACAAAAATCTCGTTTTCTCGCCCAATTTCCTTGGGGGACACAGAAGACCTTGGGACGTTCAAAAGCAGTCCAAAGGGGGAGGGACCACAGCACCAAGGCGAAGCACCCGAAGGCATCAAAAAAACCCGCCGCCTGCAGACCAGGCGGCCCAAGGCAGCATACGCCGAAGCCCGAGTATGCACCCTGTAGAACTCGGTAAGGTGTGCAAGGAAGACCAGTGACCGCCTTGCACAAATGGATGGCCGAAGCCTAAAGCCTCCGGCCCAGGAAAAAACCGACGGCCCTGGCCAAATGAATGGTGACACCAAAAGCAGAACCCTGCCCTTGGTGCGGCAACCACAACAAGAGCCACTCTGAGAAAGCGGAAGAAAGCCACCCTGGAGGCCGTCAACCCTTTGCTCGGACCTCCTGGAAACATAAGAGACCGAACGTCGACAAGAGTCGGAGATCTCCAAGTAAAAACTGCAAGGCCCAAACAACGTCCAAATCGGTGAAGTGTCCGTTCCCGGGGGGGGGAAGGGGAGGACAACTGCCTCAATGAAATGAAGGACAAATACCACCTTCAGAAGGAAGGAAGAGACGGAATGGAGAACAGTCCTGTCCTGGGGGAAGACAGAAGGCTCGGAACAAGAAGGGCCGCCACTCAGGCACCCGTCAGAGACACGATGGCTACAGAAACCCAACCGTACAGGACAGAAGGAGTAGAGAGAACTTCTGTAACGGCTCCAAGGAAAAATTGGAGCGCCAAGAGCCCAGTATGTAGTTCCCAGGACGGTACCGGAGGGCAGTACAAAGGAACCCAAGAGCCGCTCCATGGAAGAAGTTCCTGACAGGCCCAGAGGGACGGGGAACGCTGAAAGAGGAAGGACAGGAATGACACTTGATACTTCAAGCAACAGAGTCCCAGCCCCAGGTCCAGGCCGGACTGGAGAAAGACAACCATGGAGAAAGGCAGAGTGGGGGAACGCCCAGCTTCCCACAGAACCCCAGGTAAAGCCCTAAGTCCTACCACAGATCCTGGACGAAAACTCGGCTAGAAGCGAACACTAGCGAGCCCACTAGAGTCGCCTGGGCAAGCGGGTGAAAACCCAATGATCAGGCGCGGACCAGTAACACGGGTAGAACAGTCGGTAGAACTGGTCCCGTCGGCCCCCGAGCAAGGTTGTCCCGTATCCCCCCAGAGTGGGGAAGCAGAAGGACAAACGGACAGGAACCGAAGGGTCCGCCCAGCAACCGCCAGGACAAGACAGGCTAAAGCCGAAGCCAATGTAGCCACCACAGGAAGACAGACTACAGTTCCGGTGTGGGAGATCAAAAGACAATCCTGACCAAATGGTAGTCCTCCCAAGTTACCGAGAAGGTGAATCCAAAGCCGAAACATTGCCTAGAATGGAAAAAACGCAATCTGCACCCAGCGGGAGGACAGAAAGCGGTAGACCCGGTAACTAGGCACACAGCTAGTACAGCCAGTGTGGACAAGGGAGACTGAAAAGGAACACCAGAACCATCCAAATGAACAAACATGCTCTCCCCAGAGGGAAGGGCAGTGAAGGAACAGCCTCTGAAGCGTGGCCGGAACAGACGCCACATCGGAATGATCTGTACCGAGTGGGAGTCAAACAGAGCCGGCGAGAAAAGGCAGGCGAGACAGAGGCCGGTATAACACCCTCCAACCAAAAAAGGGGGAGTGGGCAACAGAGAGGCCATAGGACAGCTCAAAAGCAGAACACCGCTACACAGAGACGCCCGGTTCACCGCCACGCAGAAGGCGAATACCCTGAAGAACCCAAGGTGGAGGTCCCCCGGACCTGTATAAGCGAGCACCCAAGAGAAGTTGGGTGACCTTCCCAAGAAGAGCGGCCCGAACCTGGTAGCAGATCAGACTGAAGCACCGAGGGCGCCAATCCGGAAAGAATCATACCACACTGCACCAGAATGATCTCCTTAGAGAATAGTGCAAGGCTTGCGGCAATCATCGTATCCCAAGAGAAAAAGAATGTCGCAGGAGGAAGGAGGCTACGTACGAGTAGCCCCGTAAGCAGTGAGAAGGCCAACCCACCTACAGGACGAGAAGGCATACACGGCCCAAACAACGCACAAGAACGTCCGCTCACTGCAAAAATATAACACCGCGAAGAGGGCCAGCCACAGAGTGCCACAGTATCTACGGGAGTGCAAACTGAAAGGAGTTATGCACAAGACTAGTATGGAATGCGATGGAATGCAAACTGACCGCCCCGAAAGGGAGGAAATGTACCTGGCAAACTGCAGTGGGCAAGAATGCAAAGGCCTGCCCCAAAAAGGGGGAGATGCCCAAGGCCGTACCTACGTCAGAGAAGTAGGGCATACCATACTTCGCCCAGAAAGGCGCCATGCACATGGCCACACAGTATCCAGCGGAAACGCAGGAGGTCCACCTAGTGAAAAGGGGGACATGCATAGGGCTATCCTAGCATTAAGTGAGTGTGCAACAATTCACCCAACACCGAAATTTCGTGAGAGTGTAACTACTCCGCCAATGAAGGGGAACATGTGCAAGTCCAGTACAGCACATACAAGGACAGCCTTGAATCTTGTGAGCGTGCAAAATTCCACCCATGGAATGAGGGGTGGTCACGCACAAGGCCAGCACCGTATCCAAGGGGAGCGCAAGCGTTCCGCCCATGTTAGAGGCCATGCTCAAGGCCAGCAACGTATCTGGTGAGCGTAGTATGCCGCCCAGAAAAGGAAGGGGGGGGGGGGGGAAATCATGCACAAGGCCAGCATCGCATTCAGGGAGAATGCGAGCAGTCGGTGAGAATGTGTGTATGCCACCTGAAGGAGGCATGCCCATGGCCGGCAGCGAATCCAGTGAGAGTGCGTACACCGCCCACGGAAGGGGGGTCATGATGTGGCCGACGGTGGATCCAGAGAGAGTGCATGTATAGGGGTCATGCACATGGCCAACAATGTACAGGCGAGAGAACAACCACCGACCGAGGGAGTGTATGTATGCCGCCACCCGGGAAGGAGGCATGCCCAAGGCCGGTAGTGAATCCAATGAGAGTACATCATATCGCCTATGGAAGGTGGTCATGCACATGGCTGGCAGTGAATCCAGTGAGAGTGCCGAATGCCGTCCACAGAAGGGAGTCATGCCTATGGCAGGCAGCGAATCCAGAGAGAGTGCAGCGTTCCGCCTAAGGAAGGGGGTCGTGCACATGGCCAGCACCGTATCCGGTGAAAGTGCAGTATTCCGCCTAAAAAAGGGGGGTCACGCACATGATCGGCAACGAATCCAGTGAGAGTGTAGCGTTCCGCCTATGGAAGGGGGGCACGCACATGGCCGGCAGCTAATCCAGTGAGAGTGCAGAGTTCCGCCTAAGGAAGGGGGTCGTGCACATGGCCAGCACCGTATCCGGTGAAAGTGCAGTATTCCGCCTAAAAAAGGGGGTCATGCACATGATCGGCAACGAATCCAGTGAGAGTGTAGCGTTCCGCCTATGGAAGGGGGGCACGCACATGGCCAGCAGCGAATCCAGTGAGAGTGCCGTGTTCCACCTATGTAAGGGGGTCGTGCACATGGCCAGCATTGTATCCGGAGAAACTGCAGTAGGCCGCCAAAGAAAGGGGGATCATGCACAAGGCCAACCCGCAGTTAGGGAGAGTGCAGTATCCCGCCCAGGAGGGGGGGTCCTGCACATGGCAGGCACCATAACTGGAGAGGGTGACGAATGTTGCCTACAGAAAAGGCATGCACCTTGACCAGCGCCGTAGCGCGGAGAGGGCAAAAAAAAACCCTAGAAGGGGAAAAAAGAACCTGGCAGCGCCGCAGCCGGGGAGCGCGACACCATGCCGCCTATGGAAGGGGGGCATGTATACAGGCAGCACTCTGAGATGAGGCTGCAGTGTCCACCCATACAGGCCCATCCTCTGTGGGCGGGGGAACCTCCAGGCGGGAAAAATTCGCGCCTGGAGAAGTTCCAGCCCCCTCCAACAGAGGCCTGAATTTTTGCGGCCTAGTAGGCCGTGAAGCTGGGGCCTAAATTTTTAGCGGCACCCGGCGAACCGGGGCCGCACAGTATTTAAAGTAGCGGCCGGGCCTACGGAGCGGCACATACCGGCCGCGGGTGCCCACCCCGCGGGCCGGAAGAGCCGGGGCCTAAATTTTTAGCGGCGCCCGGCTGACCGGGGCCGCAAGTACTTAAAGTACCAGCCGGGCCTACGGAGCGGCACATACCGTCCGCGGGTGCCCACCCCGCGAGCCGGGGACCCGGATAGAGCGGGATCGTCTTGAAGTGGAACACAAGACTTCGGCGCCCGGCCGACCGGAAGGTTCCGACGGTCGGCCGGGGCTGTTGAAGCGCTCCTTTGCAGGCCGCGGTGCCCACCCAGGTGTCCGGAAGTCAGGACCCTGCACCCGGCAGCCATTTTACCCCTGGAGCGGGCCCCTGGCCTAGAACAGCGCTCCATATGATTTCACCCCTGCCGGCAGCTACAACCACCTTTCCCCTGGACCGGTGCCCGTGAGAGCAGGGAGGGTCAGTGGCAGCAAGGCGCGGGCCCTCTGGCCCTGAAGTAGTGGCCGGTAAGAGGGAGGGGGACCCTGAGACCGGGTCTGTGAGGGTGGGACGCCTGCATGACCCCTCCGTCAGGGGCAGCTAGGTGCGGACCTCCGCAGCTCCCTAGGCATTCCTCTTGTAGGAACAAGGGTGCCAATGTCCTGGAGGCCAGGAGAGAGGGAGCAGATGTCGCCCTGCGGCAGCCCAGGGCCAGCCTAGGTCTAGCAGGGACAGAAGGGTCCATAGGCCCAGGTAAGGGTCAGGCACGCAGGAGACCGAGTGGGGGGGGGGGGGACGTAGGGCTGGAGAAGCCAATCTCTCACCATAGCCGTCTTCACCCTCGGTCCGTTCCAGCAGGGTCGCCCCTTCAGCTACTGGCACCGTAGTGGCAGGACGCCGGGGGAGGGACTTGGCGTGCGGGCGACCCTTGCGCTGGCGGGATGCAGGGGAGCTGGGCTGCCCTGGTCCACCTTGCCTTCTGTGGGGGAGGCAGCAGTGCGGGTGACCGGCACTGGCGCAGCTCAACCCCGGGAGAACAGAGAGGTCTAGTGCGTCTCTGTTATCCCTGATGATCTGGAACAAAAAGAAAATAAAACAAAGTAAAAATCTAAAATTGAAACAAGGAGAAACCAGCCCTGCAGAGCAGGGAGTGTCTTGCCTCCTTGGACACTAAGCAAAAACTGGCAGTCTCTCTCTCCAGGCTGAGGGTATAGCTGTGGAGGAGGGGCTTAACAGTCTTCACTTAGTGTCACGCCTCCTAGGGAGATGAGCTATACCCAAGGTCTTCTGTGTCCCCCAAGGAAATTGGGCGAGAAAATGCCTGTTCCAGGCTCTGATCTGAGCTCTGCAGATCAGAGCCTGAAATCAGGTAGTGTCCTCGTGCCCCCCGATCTGTGCGCCTCCAAGCCCCACCTTGTCCCCGCCTGCCCCTGATGCCGTTCCCCCCGCTCCCATCCATATTCATGCAGCCTGCCCTGATGCGGTCCGCCCCCCCATACATTCCTCCTGCCCCCATTTGTGCTGCCTCCCTCAATGCTGGCCGTACCCCCCCCCCCCCTTTTCCAGCGCTGCCCCCTGCCTCCGATGCAGTCCCCCTGCTGTGTTTGATGGCGGCGGCTCCATTCCTGAGCCGCCGCCATCAGCAGCGAGAGTCAGCTTTATGCTGACACTCTGCTGTAACCCCTTAGATGCCGCGGCAGCCATGGGGTTAATAGAGGGAGGGGGCTCCCTCTCTCCACCATCAGGGCTGCCGCGCTGCGATGGCAGCGCCCGATGGTTGCCTACAGGACATCTGATAGCATTATACTTTGCAATGCAAGAGCATTGCAAAGTATAGTACAGCCATCAGCCCCACTGGATCTTCAAGATCCAAGAGGGACTTGATAAAAAAAAAAAAGTAAAATAATAAAAGTAAAAATAAATAAATTTTAAAAAATGTAAAATTAAAAAAAATTGCCTTTTCCTATAAAAAATTAAACCACCCCCAAAAAAACTACACATATTAGGTATCACCGCGTCCGTAATGACCGTCTCTATAAATATCACATGATAGACCCCGTCCGATAAACACCATAAAAAAAAACCAGTAAAAAAGCTATTTTTGTCACCTTACATCACAAAAAGTGCAATACCAAGCGATCAAAAAGGTGAATATCAAACAAAATGGTACCAATAAAACAGTCACCTCATCCCGCAAAAAATGAGACCCTACATAAGAAAATCTCTCAAAAAATAAAAAAACTATAGTTCTTAGAACATTGAGACAATTTTTTTATTTCAAATATGCTATTATTGTGTTAAAGTGAAATAAATTAAAAAAAGTGTACATATTAGGTATCGCTGCATCCGTAATAACCTGCTCGATAAAAATATCACATGACCTAAAAAAAATATAAATAAACTGTGCCAAAAAAGCCATTTTTGTCACCTTACATCACAATAAAGGTGAAATATATTGACTCAAATTTATGACTGTCATGAAGTACAATATGTCACGAGAAAATCTCAGAATGGCTTGGATGAGTAAATAAAGTGTTCCAAAGCAATTACCACAAAGTGACGCATGTCAGATTTGTAAATTTTGACCTGGACACTGGGGCATCAATGACCCTTGGTCATGAAAGGGTTAACATAGCCAAGACGGATCCGTCTTGAACACCATTGAAAGTCAATGGGGACGGATCCGTTTTCTATTGTGCCAGATTGTGTCAGTGAAAACGGATCCGTCCCCATTGACTTACATTGTGTATCAGAACGGATGAATTTGGCTCAGTTTCGTCAGACGCTGCAAGAAGCGTTTTGGTGTCCGCCTCCAAAGCAGAATAGAGACAAAACGGAGGCAAACTGATGCATTCTGAGCGGATCCTTTTCCATTCAGAATGCATTAGGGCAAAACTGATCCATTTTGGAGCTATTGTGAGAGCCCTGAACGGATCTCACAAATGAAAAGCCAAAATGCCAGTGTGAAAGTAGACTTAGTCTACTTGCACACTTGCGTTTTGGCTTTCCGTTTGTGAGATCCGTTCAGGGCTCTCACAATAGGTCCAAAACGGATCAGTTTGCATTCAAATGCATTCTGAATGGAAAAGGATCCGCTCAGAATGCATCAGTTTGCCTCCGTTTTGTCTCTATTCTGCTTTGGAGGCGGACACCAAAACGCTGCTTGCAGCGTCTGATGAAACTGAGCCAAACGGATCCGTCCTGACACACAATGTAAGTCAATGGGATCCGTTTTCACTGACACAATCTGACAATAGAAAACGGATCCGTCTTGGCTATGTTATAGATAATACAAACGGATCCGTTCTGAACGGATGCAGACAATCGTATTATCTGAACGGATCCGTCCATGACGGATCCGCACAAAACGCGAGTGTGAAAGTAGCCTTATATATACTCATTGACAAAAAATAAAATAATGCACACAGATAGAAGAGTTTGATTGCTGCAAAACTCGGCATGCAGTCATGTCTGTGATTAGATACTGGCTCTTGCCACAAGTGGGCATAAAGATGCTTCCCCCGCTGCTTTACAAAAATACTCTCAGAGGCTACTTTGGGGAGGGTAACCTTATAGTAAGAATTCATGGTCAGGACACTACATCGCATTAATGGACTGAGAGAAGCAGGATACTCATTTCAACAAATTTCTCACCATCTAGGACATTCTGACGGTTAGGAGGTGTTTGTATGGTCACACAGTAGGCTTCAGACAGCCCACCAGTATGGAGGATCATTTGACAAGCACCAGCAAGCTCCACAGTTTTGCTGCCCACCATCCAGACATAGGTAGCAGCTTCATTACACACCCTTGTGTCTGCCCAGATTATTTTCAGGAACTTAGCAGAAAGACATTTGGTGTCACGGTATCAATTACATGTCCTACCACCAACCATCATCACATTGGTTTGCAGTAGTATAGTAAATAAGAAGCCTGGACTGATACTGACTGGAACTGTATCATCTTCAGCAACAAATCCAGGCTCTGTCTGGGATCGGATCACGGTCGGGTTGGAGTATAGAGGCCTCTTGGTGAGCACGTCAATACTGCCTTTGCTGTGGAGGGACACTGCCCCAACTGCTGGTGATCTGGGAGCCATCACATATGACAGTCGGTCACCTCTAGTAGTGAAATGAGGGACACTAAGAGATCCCGCGGCCACGTGTCTTGCCTCTCACGGCAGGGCTTCCAACTGGAATCTTTTTTTGCAGGATAACGTTCCCCGACACGCAGCAAGGGTTGCCCAGTATTGTCTTCGGCAGATTATAACACTTCTTTGGCCTGTATGGTCACCAGATTTATCACCACTCAAGCATTTATAGGACCAGCAGGGACACCAGCTTCGGCAACCTACGAGTGTGCAGGATCTACAGGCCCAACTGTAACGTCTGTGTGCGAATGTGCAGCAGGATTCCATACGGAACCTGGATGCCTCCATAGCATCTCCTTAGCAATACTGAGCGTTGCTGAGGAAAGTCCATCTTCAGCATCTACTGGAAAAGCTAAAGATGGCTTGGAACTTGGAGGCTTCCCAGCCTGCCTCTTATCTTACTAACCCACGCCCTGCCTTTCTACATGTTCTGTAATGATCCTTGCCTGTGTCCCAGCCCATCCGGCTTGCTGAGGGCTGTGAACATTGAGAGCTCTGCTCCATGTGCTTCTCTGCTAGTTACTAAGTACAAGGAAGAGAGATGAGAATGGGACTGCCAGCAATTAGCACTGACCACGTACTGCGTTTTTGTATTCCTTCTACAAGCGCTAATCGCTGGCAGTCCCATTCTTTTCTCTTCTTTGCCTCAGTAACTGATAAGGGTAGACAATTCAGAAAAAAGAGCAGAGCCGCCAGAGATCAGCGCTGACAGCAAGTCAGATAGAGATCTTTAGGGCACATCTAGCGATGCGGGGCTGGGGTAGGGAGCTAAGAGGCAGGCTGAGAAGTGTGTGCAACACAGCTGTCTCCAGAGTCACGTAGATGCTGAAGACGGACCAGACATAGCAACACACAGAGGCTGCTAAGGAGACTCTTAACATGATGTATTCTAGTAAAAATAAGTACCTTTTCCTAACACAGTTTATTACAAAAACGGTTACAAAGGACAGGCTGTCATCACAAAATGCAATGTAATCTGCAGGCAGCATGTTCTAGAGCAGAAGATGATGAGCAGATTCATTCATCGTTTTATGGGAAAAGATTCAGTAAAACCTGTAATTTATACATTTATATCTTTGCAGAGGAAATTAAGATCTTAAAGACTTATGTAAATGAATAAATTTGCTATCAAAATGTGACTAAAAGTAATTGTACATTGTGCTTCAGAAAATAAAAACATTTGGAACATTTCTATCTTTGCTTTACACCCCCTGTGAGCAGCTATTGGTACAGTGACTGACAGCGGTCTCTTATGCACACAATCCTCCTCCCTCCTGTACCGATAGCTGTTCACGGGAAGCGTAAAATGCTAAGATATAAATGTATAAATTACTAATTTTACTGACTTTGATATATACTAATCCACTCAGCTTCTCCTGCTCTATAACATGGTGATTTTAGACTGCATTGCATTCTGTGGTGAAAGGTCCTCTTTAACCCCTTCCCGACCAGCGCCGTAATAGTATGGCGCTGTGGGAAGTGTGCGGCGGTGCAGGAGCGGCGCCCGCCCGATCAGCTGCTGGGGACCGGCTGTTCCCGTTAGCCGGACCCCAGCTGTATGCGCCCGCATCGGTGAAAACACTGATGCCGGCACATTAACCCTCACTATGCCGCGGCCAGCGCTGACCACAGCATGTGCAGGGTGTGTCCCCGCACTGCTGTGACAGGGACCCGATGGCAGGGAAGGCAGCCCGCTGCCTTCCATGTAAGGCTACTTTCACACTAGCGTTCGGAGCGGATCCGTCTGATGAAACATCAGACGGATCCGCTCCGATAATGCAGACGTTTGCATCCGTTCAGAACGGATCCGTCTGCATTATAACTTAGAAAATTTTCTAAGTCTGAAAGTAGCCTGAGCGGATCCGTTCAGACTTTACATTGAAAGTCAATGTAGCCATATAGTGTCATCTTCAAGCGGATCCCTCCCCATTGCAAGCAGCGTTCAGGTGTCCGCTCACTGAGCGGAGCGGAGGCTGAGCGCTGGCAGACTGATGCATTCTGAGCGGATCCGCCTCCACTGAGAATGCATTGGGGCCAGACGGATGCGTTCGGGGCCGCTCGTGAGCCCCTTCAAACGGTGCGCACGAGCGGACACCCGAACGCTAGTGTGAAAGTAGCCTAAGACTGAGACCCAGCCCCCTGGATCTCACAGGCAGGAAGGCTGCAAGTGTATTACAGTGTGTAATATACTTACAGCCAATGCATTACAATACAGAAGTATTGTAATGCATTGTACAGGGGATCAGACCCCTGAAAGTTGTGGAGAAAAAAAAAAAAAAAAAAAGTTTCAAGCAAAAAAAAAATGCGTTCTTTTCCCATAATTAAGTAATAATTTTTTTGTTGTAAAAAATATAAATAAAAAAAAAAGGAGAAGTGTACATATTAGGTATTGCTGAGTCCGTATCGACCGGCTCTATGAAAATATCACATGATCCACTCTGTCAGGTGAATGCAGTAAAATAAATAAATAAAACCGTGCCAAAACAGCCATTTTTTGTCACCTTCCCTCGCAAAAAAGTGTAATACCAAGCGATCAAAAAGGCGTATTTAGCCCAAAATGGTACCAGTCATCTCATTTCACAAAAAATGAGACCCTACCTACGACAATTGCCAAAAACACAAAAACAAGATTTAATTCTGTTCAAAAATGCATTTACTGTGTAAAACTTTTAAATAAAAATGATAGACATAGGTATTGTCACGTCCGTAACAACCTGCTCTATATAAAAAAATAAAAATCACATGAGATGCCCCCTCAGGTGAATGCTGTAAAAAGTTTAAAAAAAAATGGCAAAACAGCCATTTTTGGTCACCTTGCCTCACAAAAAGTATAATACCAAGCGATCAAAAAGTCTTATGTAACACAAAATGGTACCAATCAAACTGCCATCTCAGCCCACAAAAAATGATACCCTACATAAGACAATCGCCAGAAAAATAAAAATAATAATAGGGCAGTCAGAAAATGGCAACACAAAAACAAGATTTCATTCTGTTCAAAAATGCATTTACTGTGTAAAACTTAACAAAAATAAAAACAATAGACATATTAGGTATTGTCGCGTACATAACCTTTCTAAAAAAAAAAAATCACATGCCCCCTCAGTTGAATACTGTAAAAAAAAAAATTTTAAACTACGCCAAAACAGCGTTTTTTTCACCTTGCCTCACAAAAAGTGTAATACCAAGCGATCAAAAAGTCCTATGTACCCTAAAATGGTACCAATGAAAAGGTCACCTTATCCCGCAAAAATAAGCCCCCACATAAGACAATCCCTCAAAAAATAAAAACCAATGGCGCCCATAAACCAATCCATCAAAATCTGTGCTGCAAAAGCCACATGGCTCTCCTTCCGTTCTGAGTCCTGCCATGTGCGCCCCCAGCAGTTTACCACCACATATGGGGTGTTGCCGTATTCAGGAGAAAATGGGTAAAATATTATGCTTTTTCTCCTGTTACTCCTTGTGAAAATGAAAAATTTGGGGCTAAGGGTACTTTCACACTAGCGTTTTTCTTTTCCGGCATAGAGTTCCGTCACAGGGGCTCTATACCGGAAAAGAACTGATCAGGCATATCCCCATGCATTCTGAATGGAGAGTAATCCGTTCAGGATGCATCAGGATGTCTTCAGTTCAGTCATTTCAGGCAAAAGAGAAATCCATAGCATGCTACGGTTTTATCTCCGGCGAAAAAAACTGAAGACTTGCCTGAATGCCTTTTTCCCCATAGGAATGTATTAGTGCCGGATCCATTCAAAATACCGGAATGCCGGATCCATTCTTCCGGCCTGCGCAGACCGGTAAAAATGTGAAAAAAAGATACAAGACGGATCCGTCTGTCCACATGACAAGCGGAGAGACTGATCCGTTCTTGCAATGCATTTGTGAGACGGATCCGCATCCGGATGAGTCTCACAAATGCTTTCAGTCACATGCAGATCGGCGGGCAGTTCCGACGACGGAACTGCCCGCCGGATCACACTGTCGCAAGTGTGAAAGTAGCCTTAAGCAACATTTTAATGGCAGAAATGAAACTTTTTATTTTCACAGCCAAGTGTTTTCAGATGATGCCAACATAAAGCAGACATATGGGGAATGATGACTGATAACTATTTTATGAGGCATTACTATCTGTCTTAAAAGTAGAATAATTCAAATTTAGAAAATTGTGAATTTTTCCAAATCTTTGGATTATTTTTTTTTAAATAAAGGAAAAATATATTGACTATATGACTATATTGAAGTACAATGTGTCACTGGAAAACAGTTTCAGAATGGCCTGGATAAGTAAAAGTGTTCCGAAGTTATTATCACAAAGTGACATGTCGGATTTGCAAAAAATGGCCTGGGCAGGAAGGTGAAAACTGGCCCGGGGTAAAAGGGGTTAACATCAGGTTCCTTACACAAAATTACAAATAAACTGAAATGACACTTTAAAGATCTTTACTTTTGCTGTTACACAAAATAAGAAGCTCTGAATGACAGATTTCCGCGTCACTTCAGACGATTACCTCCTTCAGACGATGTGCGCATCTTCTTCTTAACACTTCTGTTTCCGACAACAGACAATTCAATTTCTTCATGGGGCATGTCGGCAATTTTCTGCAAAAACACTTTTTCCAGTTCTTGAGCCATTAAGACAATATCATCTCCAGGCTGCAATGGAATATTCACTTCATAACTGAATTTGAAATACAATTGCCATTTCACATGGATCGGTCACATTCTGCCACCACAAGTTCCAAACGGCCTAAACGTCTACGACAGGTGAACGAAGACTTAGGTATGACGAATTTACCTTATTGTAAATATAGCAATTGGTGAACATGGCATTGAAATCCTGCGTGCAGTCCACAGCCCTTGGGTAATAATTATATTCCAGCCTCTTTCTTATTGTACTCAGATCCATTGGATTCTTTATAATTTGATAATAATCCTGCAGGTAAAGTCAGAAAACATAACATAAGTGGGTGCTGGTCTATCACATGTTCTGGATGACTGGAAGTTAGAGGGGTAACCCAGTGAGACTAAGTTGTGGATAGGGGACAACTATTAGAATGTTCCTACCACTGGGAACCAAACTAATGATGAGAATGGGGGGGCCCCTAACCCCCCCCCCCCCCCCCCCCCACCCCTTCCCCAAATGAATGGGGCTTAGTGCAATACCAAGCAAAACCGCTATACAAGGGCAGGGGTGGACTGGGAACTAAAAGTGGCCCTGGAAAAAAATTAAAATAAACTTTTAAGTGGCCCCATGTTGCATGCGGGTCCATACTGAAAGAAGGCAGGGAGAATGGCCAGCAACATCATGGGGCAGAGCAATATACCAAATACCACAGTGCAGCACAAAATACTACCACCCGTGCCACAGTATTGAACTGTACAGTCGAATTCAGGAGGGCTGCTGGCCAGGCGAGGAGAGAATCAGATCATTATGTACCTGACTGGTGGCCGTGAGGAGGGCTTAGGTGGCCCTTCTAGGCATCGGCCCAACTGAAAATTTCCCTATGGAAATTGGTCTATGGCCAATCCTCCCCTGTATAATGTACAGCGCTGTGCTTGGTATCACACTCAGCCCCATTCACTTTTATGGCACTGATCTGCTCCTAGGCCATGTGACGGATGAAGGTGACGTCACTGGCCTAGGGAAAGCTGTGAGAAGACCACGGCACTCACAGGAGCAGCTGATCGGCGGGGATCCTGGGTGTCGGACCCCCACTGGTCAGATACTGATGATGACCAACCCAGATAGGTCATCAGTATTAAACAGTCGGAAAACCCTTTTACCATAATCACTTTTTAGCATATTTTTACATTCATTTCATTAAACAGCATTGTTAAAGAGAACCCGTCACCTCTCCTTATATGTATTTTTAGTACCTTCTTGCATTCCCCATATGATAACAATTGAGGAGCATCTGTTCTTACAACTCTATGATGTCCCATTCCTTTACTATTCCTGTTATTTGTTTTGAATGAATTACTAAATTTGCAATGAGGCTCCAGATGGGTCTTACCCTGTTGGGGTGTCAGGAATGGCACATCAGAGAGTAAGGCCTCTTGCACACGAACGTCTGCGCCCGGTAAAATGCGGGCCGCAATGCACGAACACTGTCCGTGGGGCAGCCGCAGTGGATCGCGGAACTTATTCACTTTAATGGGTCCGTGATCCGGCCGATCCGCAAAAAGATAGAACATGTCCTATCTTTTTGCGGAACGGAAGTACGGGGACGAAACCCCACGAAAGCACTCCGTAGTGCTTCGCTCCGTGCTTCTGTTCCGCACCATTCCGCATCGCCGGATTTGCGGACCCATTCAAGTGATGCGGAATGCCCACGGAACGGCACCCGTGTATTGCAGATGGGCAAATGCGGTCCACAATACGGCAATGGGGCGCACACGTTCGTGTTCAAGAGGCTTAATAAGAATAGGTGCTCCAGAATTATTATCACATGGGGAATGCAATACGTTACTAAAAAGATATCAAATGGAACCTGTCATCACTTTCACGCTGCCAGAACCACAAGCAGCATGAAATCCTAACAGGGTCCCCCATTACAGAGAGCTATCGTATGTGCGCTTCCCCCTAATACATTTTGGACTGTCAGAAAATAAAATGTCCCTGCATTTTCTGGCTTAAGAGTCCGTCTGACGCAATTGCGGACAAGAATAGGACATGTTCTATTTTTTTCGGGAACGGAATTGCAGACCCGGAAGTGCGTATCCGGGCAGCATATCGTGCGGCCCCATAGAAATGAATGGGTCCGCAATTCCGTTCTGCAAAATGCGGAACGAAATTGCGGACGTGTGAATGGGGCCTTTAGTGTGGAAGTCACAGCATTATAAATCACTATGATGTAGTGAGTTCCGCTTACATAAGCCACAGTTGCTCAACGACCTCATTTTTAAACTGCATTGGGTCACGTGAATGCAGCCTTAGTATTAATAAATCTGTCAAAAAGTCTACACCGCACCCCCCTCAGTAAGCCAAGCCCTCTCTTCCAACTTCTGACCACCATGGCATAAAAAGCACCTGTGGGGTGGGAAAATCTATGTAAGGGACAGGCTGAAGCTAGTGTTAAAATCCATCGTATCTGACATAGCCAGAAATGGCTGGAGCACCGTTGCAAGCAGCGGTTTTTGTCCTGCCGAATCCCGTCACTAATGCTGGAAGCAGGCTGGATCCCGCGAGGTCCCATTATAGTCAACAAGTTCCGGCGGGGAAAGGTCGTATCTGGCAGGAAGATTTTAGCTCTAGTGTGAAACTAGCTTTACAAAGCAGATGTGGATCCACTGCGTCACTTACACAGATATGGCTTGTGTCCACTTTTAAGAGACTTCTGAAAGCGGGCCCTCTGGTCTTCACCCTTTAACACCTATACAGAGATTTGGACTTCGCTGCGGGGGAACCACCAGGCCGCTACTTCTTGGAATAGTCTCGGTTCAAAGTGACTGCTGGTCCACGGAGTTCAAAAGCCACCAGTGTGGAGCACCAAGAGATCAGGGAAAGGCTGAAGTCCGGGTAGGCAGAGTTATTAAACTATAAAAGTATTTATCTTGTATGGTAAATGTCTTAATGTGAATAAAAAGTGATCATACCCCAAAATGGTATCAATAAAAACTACAGATCGCCCAACACAGAAAGCTCTCACACAGCTCCTTAGAAGGAAATGTAAAAGGAGTTATGGGTGTCAGAATATGATGACGCACAGAAAAATGTATTTTCAAAGTGTATTTTTTCATGTATTAAAGCATAATAAAAACTACATAAAGTTGGTATCGCTGTATTCATACTGACCCACTGAATAAAAGCAACATGTCATTTTTACTGCCCAGTAAATGACGTAAAAGTGAAACCCGCAAAACTGTGGTGCAATTTTACCCCATTAAAGGGATTCTGTCACCTCGTTTTAGCCTATAGAGATGTGGACATGCACGGCTAGATCGCCGCTAGCATGTCCGCCATATACCTGTCCCATATCTCTGAGTGGTTTTATGGTGTTTAAAAAATGATTTTATAGATATGTAAATGAGCCTGGTAAGGGGCTGCACTAACCTTGGTGCCCAGCCTCGCCCCCTGTTAAGGAGCCCAGCACCGCCTGCGTCCTCCGAATCTCCTCCTTGCTTATCAAGTTAGATCGCCGTAATCTCGCAATGCGCAAGCTTGCGAATGCGCAGTTCCTTCCATGAGGCTGATGCTAGCACAGGGAAGGAACACTATGCCGGCACTGCACATGCACGAGCTCGCACATCGCGAGATAACGGCGATCTAACTGTGAGCAAGGAGGAGATTCGGAGGACGCAGGCGGTGCTGGGCTCCTTCACAGGGGCAAGGCTGGGCACCAAGGTTAGTGCAGCCTCTTGGGCACCTTACCAGGCTCATTTACATATCTGTAAAATCATTTTTTAAACACAATAAAAGGACACAGCTTTATGGGACAGGTATATGGCGGAAATGCTAGCGGTGATCTAGCCGTGCAGGTCCGCAGCTCTATAGGGTAAAACAAGGTGACAGAATCCCTTTAACACCTTCCCGACCTCCACTGTACATGTGGGGTATTTTAACATGGCACTCGTTCAGAAGCTGAGTAAGTGCCATAGCTCCCAGATGTCTGCTGTCTTGCACAGATGATCACATGTTTAAGTCCCCTAGGGGGACTTAAAAAATGTTACAAAAAGAGTGTTTCAAAGTAATTATTTAAAAAAAAATTAATCTAAATTGCTGATTCACCATTTTTTTTGTTGCTTCACCTCGGCAATAAAATTAAAGAAAGGGTGATCAAAAAGTCATACACCAAAAAATTGTATTAATAAAAACTACAGAGCACCCAAAAAAAAAGTAGCCCTCACACAACTCTATAGAAATGGCTATAAAAAGTTTTAGGGGTCAGAATATGGCAATGCAAAGAAGAAGAAAAAATTATTTTTTTTCAAAGTTTTAATTTTTTTTTAAGGATTAAAACACAAGAAAAACTACTAAAATGTTGTATTACTGTAATCGTACTGACCCAGAGTATGAAGGTGACTGGTGCACCACATAGGGCATGCTGTAAAAATCAAGCCCATGAAACCTTGGCGGAATTGCATTCCTCCCCTTTTGGTTATTTTTGCAAACTTTCCACTACATCTTATGCAATATTAAATGGTGCCATTAAAAAAGTGCAAATGGTTCAACAGAACAAAAGCCCTCATACAGCTATGTGAACGGAAAAACAAAAAAAAGTTATGGCTTTGGGAAGGCAGTAAAAAATTAAAAAAGCAAAAATGGAAAATAGCAGGGTCTTATTTTTTTCCCAGCTTCCCATTATATTGTATGGAATAATAAATGATACCATTAGAAAGTACATCTTGTCCCGCAAAAAAATCCTTCACCACTATGTGAACAGAAAACATGTTTTTATAAGGGAGAAAGTGAAAGTAAAAAAAAAAAAAAATAATAATAATAATTAAAACTGGTTACAACATGAAGGGGTTAAAGTGAAAAAAGTGGGGTGATGTAGATATGAAGCAATGTGAGGGACATATTTAAATGACAGCACTGTCCCTGACATGGTGTGAAGCCGTTAGCAATACACCCCAATAAACATGCATGTTCAGAGTGGGCAAGAGAGAATGGTATATTTCAGTAGAAGAGATCACCAGCTACCACTTTTCTCCCAGTGTAGAATGGATTTTACAGGTTAAAATCCTATGGAGTAGATACGCTATATGGACAAATGTACTGGGACGCACCTCCTAATTCTTGAGTTCAGATGTCTTATTCGGTCCCATTGCCAAGGGCGTATAAAATCCAGCCCTCGCCATGCGGTCTGCCTGTACAAACATTTCTAAAGGAATGGGTTAATCTAAAAAGTCACCACTGACAAGTCAGTTGGTATAATTTCTTCCTTCCGACATATTTCACCATCAACTACAAGTGGTATTATGGCAAAGTGGAAAACTTTAGGAATCACAGCGACTCAGCCAAGAAGTGGAGACCACGTAAAGTCACCGAGTGCCGAGGTGCATCAACGCTCTGCCGACTAAATAACTGCAGAGCTCTAAGTGGGGGTATCTGCTATTATTTAGCGGTTATGTTATGCTATGCCTTTACACCAGCATGACAAGGTATGGCTGGAAGGGACTGGGTTAACAACCCTGTTCCTCACCGCTTGGTAGGATGGGCTGGTACTACTTCCTACCCAGAGGGGGGACAGTGTGGAGTACGGAGTCAGGTCCAACTGCTCTTGCTCCAAAAGGTCTTCGGGACCAGTCACTATCCAGCTCTTCGGTGGGACCACTACTCCAGAGAGATTAACAGAATTATGACGGCTGTCCTGAAAAGCTACAGTTTTATATAGTCAGCACTATGACCGGAAAGCCACAGCTTTGCAGACTCTGCTGCAGGTCAGTGACTATGGCTCAGTTATCTTTTGCACGGAGTAAAGAGACTTATCCCTTTACTTCTGGCCTGAGTCTTTATATCACCTTTCCACTGCACTGATCCACAGGGAGTAACAGAGTGAGGGAGTACTGACACGTCCTCTCATCTGAGCCACTACTACTCCCATCCTATGCACACACTCCTCAGGGGCTTGCTGCATGAACATCAGCCTAAACACTAGAGCTTGATGGCATGGGTTTACACAGCTGCGTGTAGGACTACCTTCACCAAGCATCAGATGGAGTGGTGCAGAGCACAATGCCACTGGACTCTGAAGCAGTGGAAACATGTTCTGTGGAGTGAAGAATCACACATCTCCACCTGGCTGACGGAGGAGTATGGGTTTGGTGAATGCCAGGAGAATGCTACCTGCCTGACTGCATTGTGCCAACTTTAAAATATGGTGGAGGGATAATACTATGGGGCTGTTTTTCAGGGACTGGCTTAGGTTCCTTAGTTCCAGATATTAAAGGGGCTGGCTCATCACACACATTGATGGCATATCACTAGGATATGCCATTATTGTCAAATTGATGTGGGTCCCACCTCTGAAACTCACGCTATTTCCTCAATACAGCCCTGAAATGAAGAGGGCAGCTGCTGCTATGGGAGTTCCGAAAATAGAGTACTGCCTTAGCCATGAGCGGCATCCTCTCTTGCGCGGTGCACTCTCCATTCACAGCTATAGAACTACCTGTTCTAGATATAGGACCGGGTTCCCAGAGGACCAGCACCTATCTGACACTGATGGCATATTCTAGTGATATGCCATCAATGTATGAAATGAGCCAACCCTTTTAATGCTTCGGCATGCTAAGACATTTTCGACGACTGTACCTTTCCAACTTTGTGGGAACTTTTTTAGTGAAGGCCCTTTTCTGTTCCAGCAAGACTGTACTACCAGTGCACAGTCCATAAAGGCATGGTGAGGCGAGTTTAGTGTGGAAAAACTTGACTGGTCTGCCCAGAGTCCTGACCTCAACCCCATCCAACACCTTTGGGATGAACTTGAATGGAGACTGCGGGCTAGTTCCTCTGACCTCACAAATGCTCTTCTGGATGAATAGGCTATGAGCTCAAGTAGATCTTAATTATACTGCCAAGCACAGCCAGTTTTCTCACCACTTTTGACAAGTGGTGGGAGAAGTGAAAATTTGCACATTAGAGTAGAAATATGGCATGCAACATAATTTGTGACTTTTTATGGTACAACAGTTCCATAAATGTCCCTTTGCGCGTTCAGAAATAGACATAGGAATCAAGCTGGGAGATACCTGCAGATATTAGGTTGTCAAAGGATTTGGATAAATTTTAATGAACAGGACCCCAAGTGAGATATAACAATACAATTGGAGCCAAAACCCAGTTGTGGGGACCAGGTAAGTATGAACCCCACTGCGGGTATAGCCACTCTGATGGGGTCTGTTAAAATTTAATGTTTGATAACCCCTTTAGGGTCTATTCACACGTCCGCAATTTCGTTCCGCATTTTGCAGAATAGAATTTCAGACGCATTCATTTCTATGGGGCAGCACGATGTGCTGCCCGGATCCGGAATTGCGGATCCGCGCTTCCGCGTCCGCAATTCCGATACCGAAAAAAATAGAACATGTCCTATTCTAGGAAAATGCCGGTGATGTGCGGTCCGCAAAATGAGGAACGCACATCGCTGATGTCCGTGTTTTGCGGATCCACGTGAATGGACCCTAAAGGGGTCCTTCCTTCGGCGCCGGCAGCAGGAGCACGTCCATCACTCACTGAGCCTGTGCCGAATACTAAACGAGACGGCGCAGGCGTGGGATTTATGGGACACTGAGGAGAACTCGAAAGTCAATCAACTGGACCTGGGCGTGCCAAAGGGTGCGTAGACTGAGCCTCTAGGTGCTGAAGCAATGCCGTAATAAAACCTAGCGGCTCATTAGCATATTTTAAAAGTCTTTATTTTAACCCCTTAAGGACTCAGCCCTATTTCACCTTAAGGACTTGGTCATTTTTTGCAAATCTGACCAGTGTCACTTTAAGTGCTGATAACTTTAAAACGCTTTTACTTACCCAGGCCGTTACATTACCCACAATTTGGAAAAATTAGCAAATTTCCAAGTTTCAATTTCTCTACTTCTATAATACATAGTAATAACTCCAAAAATAGTTATTACTTTACATTCCCCATATGTCTACTTCATGTTTGGATCATTTTGGGACAGATATTTTATTTTTTGGGGATGTTACAAGGCTTAGAAGTTTAGAAGCAAATCTTGAAATTTTTCAGAAATTTTCAAAAACCCAATTTTTAGGGACCAGTTCAGGTCTGAAGTCACTTAGCAAGGCTTACATAATAGAAACCACCCAAAAATGATCCCATTCTATAAACTACACCCCTCAAGGTATTCAAAACTGATTTTACAAACCTTGTTAACCCTTTAGGTGTTCCACAAGAATTAATGGAAAATAGAGATACAATTTCAAAATTTCACTTTTTTGGCAGATTTTCCATTTTAATAATTTTTATCCAGTTACAAAGCAAGGGTTAACAGCCAAACCAAACTCAATATTTATGGCCCTGATTCTGTAGTTTACAGAAACACCCCATATGTTGTCGTAAACTACTGTACGGGCACACGGCAGGGCGCAGAAGGAAAGGAATGCCATACGGTTTTTTGAAGGCAGATTTTGCTGGACTGGTTTTTTTGACACCATGTCCCATTTGAAGCCCCCCTGATGCACCCCTAGAGTAGAAACTCCAAAAAAATGCCCCCATTTTAGAAACTATGGGATAGGGTGGCAGTATTGTTGATACTAGTTTAGGGTATATATGATTTTTGGTTGCTCTATATTACACTTTTTGTGAGGCAAGATAACAAGAAATAGCTGTTTTGGCACCGTTTTTATTTTTTGTTATTTATAACATTCATCTGACAGGTTAGATCATGTGATCTTTTTATAGACCAGGTTTGAAGCAAAAAAATCATGTTTTAGTGTTTCCATAGTCTGAGAGCCATAATTTTTTCAGTTTTTGGGCGATTACCTTGGGTAGGGTATGATTTTTGCGGGATGAGATGACGGTTTTATTGGCACTATTTTGGGATACGTGTGACTTTTTGATCGCTTGCTATTACACTTTTTGTGATGTAAGGTGACAAAAAATGGTTTATTTAGCACAGTTTTTATTTTAAATTTTTTACGGTGTTCATCTAAAGGGTTAGGTCATGTGATTTTTTTATAGAGCCGGTCTATACGGACGCGGCGATACCTAATATTTATACTTTTTATTTATGTAAGTTTTACACAATAACAGCTTTTTTAAAACAAAAAAAATGTTTTAGTGTCTCCATATTCTGAGCCATAGTTTTTTTATTTTTTGGGCGATTATCTTAGGTAGGGTCTCATTTTTTGCGGGATGAGATGACAGTTTAATTAGTACTATTTTGGTGGGCAAACGCCTTTTTGATCGGTTGCTGTTGTACTTTTTGTGATGTAAGGTGACAAAAAATGGTTTATTTAGCACAGTTTTTGTTTTTTACGGTGTTCATCTGAGGGGTTAGGTCATGTGATATGTTTATAGAGCCGGTCAATACGGACGCGGCGATACCTAATATGTATACTTTTTTTTTCCCTATTTTTTTTTACTTTATTTGGGGAAAATGAAGTTTTTGTTTATTTTTTACTTGAAACTTAATTTTTTGGGGGGGGGGGAAACTATTTTTTCACTTTATTTTTTGTCCCACTTTGGCACTTGAACTTTTGGGGGTCTAATCCTTTACAATGCATTCCAATACTTCTGTATTGGAATGCATTGGCTGTATGAGTAATACTGTGTGTATTACTCATACAGCTTTCGGCCTGTGAGATCCAGGGGGCTGGATCTCACAGGCTCTTCACCGGAAGGCAGCGCGATGCCTTCCATGCCATCGGGTCCCCCCCACAGCCCCATGGGGACCCGATGGCACTGCTGACCACACAATAAAAAGCCGCAAACCGCAGGTCTGAATTGACCTGCGGTTTGCGGCGATCGCCAACACGGTGTTCCGATCACCGCCCGCTGTGATCGGAACACCACATGACGTACCGGTACGTCATGTGTCCTTAAGGACTCGGGAAACATGCCTTACCGGTACGTCATGTGTCCCTAAGGGGTTAAGAGAACGGCGGCAGGCAGGGAGTTATAAAGCAAATTGTTATGTACATCGCTAATATCAGTCAGCTACATAACGTTATTTCTCATGACAGAAACCCTTTAATGGTAATTTGATTTCTCATAGCCTCCACAACGGCACTGATAGGAGCTTGATCCCACCTCCTGAGGACAGGAAACAGCGGAAGCCCAAAATAAAAACACACCTCCTACCTACTTCAGTTAATAACAGAGAACCGAAGACATTTCATAATATCTTCACATGAAAATACAATGTGTAGCATAGAACAAACAAACAATATAGAATTCTCTTTTTTTTTGTGTGGGAGGGGAAAACACAGTGCCGTTGTGGAGGCAACGGGAAATGAAATTACCGGTAAGAGTAATTGTTATCTTTCCCCAACGCCTCCACACCAGCACTAATAGGACTTTCAGAGTATAACTTTTTTAGGGGGGAGGAACTACAGTCTATAGGACTTTCCGTCCAAACGCCAGATCCTGGTTGGCCATAACATCAAGTTTATAATGTCTAAAGGTCATAGGGTTGGACCATGTGGCTGCCCTACATATCTGATCATCTAAAACTGCACCTTTCAGCCCAAGAAGTGGACAAAGCCCTTGTGGAATGGGCGTTCAACCCAGTGGGAGGTGTAACCTTCTTTTCTTTGTAACAAAG
This sequence comes from Bufo bufo, assembly GCF_905171765.1. NCBI lineage: Eukaryota > Metazoa > Chordata > Amphibia > Anura > Bufonidae > Bufo > Bufo bufo. Next base: position 54,407,836 of record NC_053397.1, read on the forward strand.
GATGGTACCTTATTTTTCGCCCCATAAGACGCATTTTTTCTGCCAAAAGTGGGGGGAAAATGCCCCTGCGTGTTATGGGGCGAATACTAATGGGCGCTTCCATTATGGATGCGCTCATTAGTACCGGAGGACCAGGAAGCGGTGAAGGCACTGTAATCACCGCTTACAGGTCCTTGGCTTTCAGCTGTAAAGGCTGCGCACAGCGCGAGTGCGCTCTATGATCTCACTCTGTGCGCAGCCTTCACAACATAGCCGACAGCAGGATGAAGAGGATCGCGCTGTGGGTGAGGAGCGGCGGCGGCGGCTAGGAACAGGAGAGGTAAGTGGGTTTTTTATTTTATAAAACATGCGGCAATATGGAGATGCTGTGCACTGTCTGAAAGAATTTTTAAGTGATGGCCCTGGAGCTGTGACTCTGCAATCTTTAGAGTTTTCCATACCGCCCTCAGCTCCCGATAGTTCGACGACTGAATCCTGATTGAATTGGATCATAGACCCTGATAATATACATCTCAGACTTTCAAACCCCAGCCCAACTGGCTTGCATCTGTGGTAATCTGGGTGTGAGGTATCTTCCTCCATGTTACTCCTCTGGACATATTTTCCTGGATCATCCACCACTGAAGTGAGGATTTTGTTCTTTGAGGTATGGTAACTCTGACCTAGAGAGAAAACTTGTTTGTCCCATACGCTGAGTATCCACATTTGAAGAGGTCTGAAGTGAATCTGACACCATTGGACTGATGGGATGCAGGAAGTGAGGATACCTAGAAGACTCATTGAGTCTCTGATGGAATATGTCTTTCTGGAAGAAAATACTGTGATCTTCCTTTGGATATCTGATATCTTGTCCCGAGGTAGACTGGTTAACTGTTTGAAAGTCTAGGATAACTCCTAGAAACCTCATTTTGGTCGACTGTACTAGGTTTGACTTCACTCTGTTGACCATCCATCCGAGTCTGTCCAAGGTAAGTAGAAAGACGTCTAGGTCTCTTTGTAGTTGGGGGGCAGAGTTGTTGGTTATTAAAAAATTGTCCAGGTAAGGGAAGATTGTCAATGCCTTCTTCCTCAGATATGCTACTACCTCTATTATCAGTTTTGTAAACACTCGCGGGGCCGAAGATATGCCGAAAGGGAGAGAGGTAAATTGGTAATGGTGAATACCGCGCTTGTGGTCTTTTATTGCAAATCTCAGGAATTGTTGGGAACTGATGTATTGGGACATGGTAGTATGTGTCGCTTAAATCTACCGTGCACATAACTGAATCTTCCTGTAACAGGGGAATGATGGAATATAGGGTCTCCATACAAAATTTTCGGTAGGAAATGAACTTGTTTAGGAGCTTCATATTTATAATGGTTCGAAAGGAACCCTCTTTCTTTTTCACCCCTTAAAAAGGTTTGAATAGAACCCCTTTCCTCTTTCCAATGTGGGGACTTCTGTTATCACATGTTTGGATATTAACTCCTGAACACTCTTCCAAATTGGGCTTTGAGACATTAGAGCAGGGAGTTTTGAAACTATAAATCTTCTTGGGGGAAGGGTAGAGAATTGAATACTGTAACCCGATTTGATAATTCTTAAGAGCCCATGGGTTTGAAGATATTTTCTCCCAGAAAGGAAGAAACATCTTCAGCCTTCCCCCCACCCTGGCGTCAATGATTTTCGTTTCCCTTCTGAGATGAGGAAACCCTTTCCTCTCCCTCCTTTAGAGTAGCTATAACGCCCCGTTTTCCCTATACCACTGTAGGATCGGTTCTGATTAGAGGGGGCACGAAAGGGATATTTCTTTTTGTAGACTTTCTTCTGGTAACCCTTTCTTTTTATCAGAAGCCTTCAAGGATTTTATGCAATTCAGGTCCGAATATATATTCACCTGAGAAAGGAATAGAACAGAGTTTTTATTTAGAGACCTTGTCTCCAGACCAACATTTTACCCAAAGGGCTCTCTGAGACGTATTTGAGAGTCCAGCGTCCTTAGCCGCAAAACGTACAGATTCTGCGGAGGCATCCGCTAGGAATACCATGGCAGATTTTAAAAGGGGGAGCGCATTTAGAACTTCATTACTAGAGACGCGATTTTCTAACTCAGAAAGCCAGACAAACATGGACCTGGCTACAGAGGTAGCAGCTTTGTTAAATTTTTGATTGTACATAGCAGCGTCCCAGGACCTACGTAATAGATCAGCCTTCCTGTCCATAGGGTCCCTTAGTTGTGAAGCGTCCTCAAAAGGTAAGGAGGTCTTTTTACTGACCTTCGCTACCTGAGCATCTATTTTAGGAATCGTATTAAAGATTTTTGCTTCCTCCTGATCAAACAGCAAACGATTCTGATAAGCTCTGGAAATTCCTAGATGCTTCTACGAACCATTCGTCCAATATCATTCCTTTAATGTTCTCATTAATAGGAAAGACCCTAGTTTTCTTCACTCTAAGACCTCCAAACATTTCTTCCTGAACAGAAGGAGCTGTTAGTATTTCTTCTACCCCTATGGTTGCCCTGGCTGCTTTCAGTAGCTTGGGCATATCCTCTGACACAAAATAGAATTTTCTTCTGCCTTCAGAGATATCTCTCTCAGATTGTCGGTCTTCCTACTCCCATACTTTGGAAGAAGAGGCACTATCCCCAAAGTCATCTGACTCAGAGGAAATGGAATCCCCTGTTTTCAGTCGCTTATGTGGAGACTCGATTTGAAGAGGGGTATCTTTGTGTAACGCAGACAGACGCAAAAGATTTAATTTCCTCCTGCATCATGGCTCTGAACTAATCCATTAATGATGGTTGTTCATCAAGTATAATCCTGGCAATGCAATCACTGCATAGTTTTTTCGAATGATCGTCTGGTAAACTTTTATAGCAAGAAATGTGGATTTGTTAGGCTTTCTTTGCGTTTCTTTAGGAATCTAAGAGCAAAGAGATCGGAGCCCCATTAGTATTAGGGAAGGCATAAAGGATCCACAATATTTTCCCAGAAAAGTTAAAAGGCATTAAAAAGTCCTTTCCCCCACTGGGGGACTTACGGAAGGCGGCGCAGCAGACAATTTATATAGCACCCGGACGGCGCTGGGTGCATAACCCAGCTAAAGACTACTAGAGCCCAGGTGGGAGACCAGCACCCCAGGAGCAGGCCCCAGATAATACCGGAGCGAGCCCTCCCGCTGCCCAGCGTTAGTACGAAGACCGCAGGAGGTCAGGGAGGCACCATGTAAACTATGGTGTAAAAGGTACACGTTGTCTTCATCTCTCCGGCCTGAGGCACACAAGGAGACCTTTCTCCACCCCTGTCCTCTTGTAGGGACAGGAAACACTGGTGTTGGTGGTGGGAGGGGGTATTTAAACCTTTCTCTGCTTTCTGCCCCTACAGAGGTCAGGGGTCAATCTCCTTGTGTTGTCGTTGTGGTGATGCTATGGAAAGGATGGTAACGCTATTTTTTGTTGGCAGTGAAACTGGGAGAAAACCATAGGAAGAAACTCTGGGGAATGCCTAAAAATCACTCTGTCACCCAGCACTGAAAGGTATGGTTTTTCACAGGAAAAGGCCTGGATTTCTCCCACCCTCCTGTACCTCCCTACGGTAGTAATAGCTACAAGAAAGGTGGTTTTCAGAGTCAACAATCTCAGGGATAAATCTGAAAGCGGCTTAAAAGGCACAAACGTGAGGGCAGAGAGAACAATGTTTAGATCCCAAGGAGGAACTGTCACGAAAAAAAGAGAAGGCCATAATCTACTTGTACCTTTAAGGAATCTAATAACCAGGGGAATTTTTGCTAGTTTAATAAGTAGAAAGGTACTGAGGGCGGATATCTGTACCTTTAGCGTACTCGTTCCAAGACCTTTATCAAATCCTGCTTGCAAGAATTCTACACTGCTCAAAAAAATAAAGGGAACACTTAAACAACACAATGTAACTCCAAGTCAAATCACACTTCTGTGAAATCAAACTGTCCACTTAGGAAGCAACACTAAATGACGATCAATTTCACATGCTGTTGGGCAAATGGGATAGACAACAGGTGGAAATTATAGGCAATTAGCAAGACACCCCCAATAAAGGAGTGGTTCTGCAGGTGGTGATCACAGACCACTTCTCAGTTCCTATGCTTCCTGGCTGATGTTTTGGTCACTTTTGAATGCTGGCGGTGCTTTCACTCTAGTGGTAGCATGAGACGGAGTCTACAACCCACACAAGTGGCTCAGGTAGTGCAGCTTATCCAGGATGGCACATCAATGCGAGCTGTGGCAAGAAGGTTTGCTGTGTCTGTCAGCGTAGTGTCCAGAGCATGGAGGCGCTACCAGGAGACAGGCCAGTACATCAGGAGACGTGGAGGAGGCCGTAGAAGGGCAACAACCCAGCAGCAGGACCGCTACCTCCGCCTTTGTGCAAGGAGGAACACTCCCAGAGCCCTGCAAAATGACCTCCAGCAGGCCACAAATGTGCATGTGTCTGCTCAAACGGTCAGAAACAGACTCCATGAGAGTGATATGAGGGCCCGACGTCCACAGGTGGGGGTTGGGCTTACAGCCCAACACCGTGTAGGACGTTTGGCATTTGCCAGAGAACACGAAGATTGGCAAATTCGCCACTGGCGCCCTGTGCTCTTCACAGATGAAAGCAGGTTCACACTGAGCACATGTGACAGAGTCTGGAGACGCCGTGGAGAACGTTCTGCTGCCTGCAACATCCTCCAGCATGACCGGTTTGGCATTGGGTCAGTAATGGTGTGGGGTGGCATTTCTTTGGAGGGCCACACAGCCCTTCATGTGCTCGCCAGGGGTAGCCTGACTGCCATTAGGTACCGAGATGAGATCCTCAGACCCCTTGTGAGACCATATGCTGGTGCGGTTGGCCCTGGGTTCCTCCTAATGCAAGACAATGCTAGACCTCATGAGGCTGGAGTGTGTCAGCAGTTCCTGCAAGACGAAGGCATTGATGCTATGGACTGGCCCGCCCGTTCCCCAGACCTGAATCCAATTGAGCACATCTGGGACATCATGTCTCGCTCTATCCACCGTCACGTTGCACCACAGACTGTCCAGGAGTTGGCAGATGCTTTAGTCCAGGTCTGGGAGGAGATCCCTCAGGAGACTGTCCGCCACCTCATCAGGAGCATGCACAGGCATTGTAGGGAGGTCATACAGGCACGTGGAGGCCACACACACTACTGAGCCTCATTTTGACTTGTTTTAAGGACATTAAATCAAAGTTGGATCAGCCTGTAGTGTGTTTTTCCACTTTAATTTTGAGTGTGACTCCAAATCCAGACCTCCATGGGTTGAAAAATTTGATTTCCATTTTTTTATTTTTGTGTGATTTTGTTGTCAACACATTCAACTATGTAAAGAACAAAGTATTTCAGAAGAATATTTAATTAACTCAGATCTAGGATGTGTTATTTTTGTGTTCCCTTTATTTTTTTGAGCAGTGTAAAATCAGGCCCACATCAAAACTACCTTGAGGGTCCCAGCGACTACCCGCAAACAAGAAAAACGTATTCCGGGTGCGTACATAGATTTTTGATGTAATCTGCTTTCTGCTATGTAGCAAAGTAGATATAACGGCCTCAGAAAACACAATCTTTTTTTAATAATCTCCAAGCCGCTAGGTCTAGTTGCTGAATGTTGGGATGGAGGGAAGAGTCCTGATGGAGGAGGTCAGGAATTTAAGGCAGAATCCAATGTTCCCCTGCAGAAAGATTCTGAAGCAGGGGGAACCAATATATTTTTGGCCAATAAGGAGCAATCATTATGACCTGTGCCCCTTCTCTTATCTTCAGAGTCCTTGGAATCAGGGAGAACGGTGGAAATGCATAAAGCAGGCCCCTGGGCCATGTCAGCGAAAGCGCGTCTACTTTATTTAGACCCTCAGAAGGAATAAAAAAACAACATTGCTTACCGGTAATCGTTTTTCTCGATACCCATGACGGCACCCTGTGCGACTCAGGACCTCCCATCAGGACAGGAAACCTGAGAAGATAAAAAGGACACACCTCCACACAACACCAGTAGAAGAAATAAATTGTTCTCCGGAGAGAAGTGACAAAGGGTTAAAAACCCTTTTTTTTTTTTTTTTTTTTTTTTTATATCTATATTACGTCATATAGACCTGGCAAAAAGCCATCAACAAATATATATATATCTGCTTGGGAAGGGAAATATCGGGTGCCGTCATGGGTATCGAGAAAAACGATTACCGGTAAGCAATGTTGTTTTCCCCTCACCCATGACGGCACCCTGTGCGAGATAAACTATAAGTAGAACCTAGGGGGGGGCCACAGCCTGAAGGACTTTCTCTCCAAAGGAAGCATCAGAATGGAGCTGTAATCTGTAATGTTTAAGAAAAGTATGCGGGGAGCTCCAGGTAGCCGCCCTGCAAATCTGGGCTAACGATACATCAGCTTTCTCAGCCCACGAAGTAGACACCGCCCTCGTAGAATGGGCCCCAAAACCTGAAGGGGGGGGGAGACCCAGGGAAATATAAGCTCTAGCTATGGCCTTCTTCACCCATCTAGCAATAACCCCTCGGGATGCTTTTTTTCCCCCTATTTCCTCCTAAAAACTGAATCAGGAGGTTCTCGTCCTTTCTCCAAGGAGCCGTAACATCTAAGTAGACTAACAAGCATCTCTTGACATCCAAGCAATGAAACTTTTCCTCCAAGCTATTGGAGGGGTTAGGAAAAAAGGAAGGCAACACAATATCTTGGCTCCTATGAAAATCGGAGACAACCTTGGGAAGAAAAGAAGGCAAGGGCCTAATAACTATCTGGTCATCCTGGATGATCGTATAGGGCGGAAATGCCGAGAAGGCCTGGATCTCCGATATCCTCCTAGCCGAGGTAATAGCCAGGAGGAAAGCCATCTTAATGGATAAGATGTCAATGGGAACCTCTAGTAAGGGTTCAAAGGGTCTATCGGTTAGGGCCGTCAAGACCCTATTTAGGTCCCAAGGAGGGGAAAGAGGTCTAACGGAAGGACAGATTCTGGCAGCGGCAGAAAGGAAACGCTTGACCCACGGGTGGTTTGCTAATTGGAAGTCAAAAAAGTAGCTCAAGGCCGACACCTGAACTTTTAAGGTGGAGGCCTTGAGCCCTTTGTCTAACCCTGCTTGTAGAAAGTCCAAAACCTTAGGGATTTCAGGAGGACTAAATGGATCAGGGCTAGAACCCAAAAAGGAAGAAAAGACATTCCACACCCTATTATACTTCCTAGCTGTTGACGCTTTTTTGCTACCTAGAAGGGTGGAAACAACTTTGCTAGAAAGCCCTCTCTTCAACCAGATGTCCCTGTCAATCTCCATACTGCCAACTGAAGAATCCCCGGATTGGGATGCCATACAGGCCCCTGGGAGAGTAGATCCTCCCTCGGAGGGATCACCCAGGGAGGGCCCCTGGCTAGACTTAAGAGGGTGGGGTACCAGATTCTCTTGGGCCACTTTGGGGCTATCATGATTATGGTGGCTCCCTCCGTCCGTACTTTTTTCAGAACCTGCGGGATTAGGGAAATAGGTGGGAAGGCATAGCCGAGTTCCTGGCTCCAATCCTGAGCCAGACTGTCTACCGCTGTAGGATTCTCTGTGTAATCTAGGGAGAAGAACCTCTTTGTCTTCCTGTTCTTCCGGGTGGCAAAGAGATCTATAGTTGGGGTCCCAAACATTGTTACAATCTGGGAAAAAACTTCCTCGTTCAGACTCCACTCTGCCTGCCTGAGTTCTACTCGACTTAGAAAATCGGCCACCGTGTTCTCTTTCCCTTTCAAGTGTATTGCGGATAAGACCAGGTTCCTGTCTTCCGCTATTTTGAAAATTTCCTGGCAGAGGAAGATTAGGGATGGTACTTTTGTCCCGCCTTGATGATTTATATAGGCCACTGTTGTTGAATTGTCCGAGTAAAATACCAACTTTCTGTTGGAGACCTCTGGAACTGCCACCTTTAGTACTCTTTCTACCGCCTTGAGCTCCTTGTAATTTGACGTGCAGACCCGGGTTTTTAAATCCCATCTTCCCTGCCAGTATTTTCCTTCTGAATGAGCTCCCCAGCCCCACGGACTGGCGTCTGTCGTTATCAGCATGGGTTCTATGAAGGACCAAGGCATTCCTATCGAGAGGTTCTTCTCGGACGTCCACCACAGAAGGGAGTACCTTGCTCTGGAGGAAAGATGAAATTTTCTCTCTAGTGTTTGTGGAAGACCATTCCAAATCTTCAAGATATCTGACTGTAACGGTCTCGTGTGGATCTGAGCGAATGGTACGGCTGGAATTGTAGCCGTCAGGTGCCCCAGTACTGCCATCGCCTCCCTGATGGAACATTGGAAGGACCGGAAAAGGAACCAAACATGCTCTATTGTCGAGGACACTTTCTTCTGAGGGAGGAATGTCTTCTGAGCCGTAGAATCTAGCTGCATTCCTAAAAAGGTGCAAACTTGAGAAGGGGTTAGACAAGATTTTTCTTGATTCATTTTCCACCCCAGATCCTTCAACAGAGAGCACACCAGGGCGAGCTCTGCTTGTAACTGCTCCCTTGTTTGGGCTATGAACAAAAAGTCGTCCAGATATGGTACTACTACTATCCCAGATGATCGAAGGAATGCCACCATCTCCGACACGACCTTGGTGAAAATTCTCGGGGCTTGAGAGACCCCAAACGGCAGTGCCCTGTATTGCAGGTGCAGAAGTTGGCCCCGTACTTGGACAGCCGTCCTTAAATACTTTTGGGAGGAAGAGTGAATTGGGACGTGATAATAGGCATCCTCTAGGTCTATACTTGCCATCCAGCAACCCTGGTATAACAGGTCTAAAGTTGTCTTTATAGTTTCCATCCGGAATTTTTTGTATCTCAGGAATTTGTTTAGACGCTTTAGGTTCAGAATCATACGAAAGGAACCATTGGGTTTCTTTATTAAAAAGAGTGGGGAGTAAAACCCCCTGCCCTCCTCCCTCCCCGGGACCTGGCAAACCACTCCTTTGTCCAACAATAACTGAACCTCTCTCTCCAGAACTGTGGATTTTAGAGGATCCTTTGGAGTTGGAGTGTGGGTGAAAAAGACTTGGGGATAGGAGCGGAACTCTAACCTGAATCCCTCCGCTATCCCCCCCAAAACCCACTTGTTTTGGGTGACGTTCGCCCAAGCCGGGAGAAAGGCAGAGAGTCTCCCCCCAACCTGGAGTCTGGCGTCATTGCTTGTCTTTTGGTTTGTTATCCTGGGATTTAAACAGGAAACCGCTAGTTTTTCTTGGAAATCTATCCCTTTCCTTCCTATCATAGGGCTTACCCCTCTGTTTTCTAAAGCCCTGCTGGGGTTTACGAAAAAAGGGGGGTTTTTGAGGGACAGGAAACCCTTTTTTCTTGTCAGATGCCTTCTCCAAGATGTCATCCAGGGAGGATCCAAACAATCTATCACCCTCACACGGAAGGGCACACAGCCTGGCCTTAGACCCCTGGTCACCCTTCCATGACCTAAGCCAAATGGCTCTTCTAGCCGCATTTGTCATAGCTGAGGACTTGGCAGCAAAGCGCATAACATCCGTAGAAGCATCCGTTAAAAAATCTGCCGCTTTAGCAAAGGTGGGAAGAGAAGCTAAGATTTCCTCCCTGGGCTTTTTTTCCCTAAGATGTTTCTCTAGCTGTTCAATCCACAATCTTAAGGACCGGGATACCCAAGTGGCTGCCACTGCGGGTCTAAGACAAGTAGCGGAAGTTTCCCATGCCCGTTTAAGGTATATATCTGCTTTCTTATCTAATGGGTCCGACAGGCAACCCAGATCATCAAAGGGGAGGGCAGATCTCTTAGCTATCTTAGCGACTGGAGCATCTACCGTAGGAGCCCTATCCCAGCTGGAGGAAACTTTCTCTTCATAAGGATATTTCCTTTTCACCGAGGAGGGTAAGAAAAACTTTCTATCAGGATTCTTCCATTCTCTATTGATGATCGCTTGCATGTTATCATGAATAGGGAAGACCCGATGTTTTTTAGGGCCTAATGCCTGAAAGGCCTGGTCCGCAACTGATCTGGTCTGCTTAACTTCTTCTAATTGCATGGTTGCTCTGACCGCTTTTAATAACGGCTGCGTGTCCTCTGGGGAAAAGAAGGATCTCCCTGAATAATCTTCATCCGAGGAGTCCGAATCACTAGACAATAGTTGTCCGGATTCTCCGCCATCTTCGGAAGAGTCCAACTCAATACTGTCGTACTCTGTATCCTTTCCTGGTTTATCTGGGGACCTGGCACGGCTCTTACTGAATGCTTTAAAGGACGCCTTAATAATAGACTTCATGGATTTAGTAAGGGTCTGGGATTGCTCTGCTACCAGATTATCTATACACGCTGAGCATAACGCCTTCTGATAAGATGCAGATAGGGGCACTTTACACTCCGCACATTCCTTGTGTCTTGTCTTAGAAGACGATTTTTTAGGTGGTTTAGGGATCTAAAAACAATCATAAGAAACACCATATTAGAATAAAAAGGAACGCTCTCACCCTGAAGCTTTTCCTTTTTTCCCCATCCTCAGACCGGTACCGGACTTGCAGGCCTCAAGGGTTCCTGGGATTCAGCGCGTCCTTCTGTAGGCTCCGACATGATTGCCCAGGATCGCTACGTGGCACATCCAAATTGTGCCCCAGCTGGCTGCCTGAACCTGCCGCCGTATTTGTATTTTAAAGGACGCGCTCCGGCCTCTACTTCCGGGTCCTGCACGGGCTAAGCCCCGCCCCCCCCCGACGTCATCTCCAGGAGACGGCCCCGCGCATGCGCATAAGCGCACGGACGCGCGGGCGCCATCTTGGAACTGGGCAGAGCGAGGAAGAGCATGGGGAGCCGCCTGGACACGGCCACAGCGGCTCCCCGCAGGGCCGGAGAGAGGGCAAGCGCAGGCAGACTTATGGGGAGCGGCTTCCGGCACGGCCACAGAACTACCGCTCCCCAGGGATAGGACTTCCCACGGCACTCAGCCACAGACCTTCCCCAGCTCCGGTGTCTTGGAGGTACGTCTTCAGCAGTGCTGCTTCTCAGGATCTCCCATCCGGAGGACAGGAAACCTGAACTGGTGTTGTGTGGAGGTGTGTCCTTTTTATCTTCTCAGGTTTCCTGTCCTGATGGGAGGTCCTGAGTCGCACAGGGTGCCGTCATGGGTGAGGGGAAAAATTCACCTTCCTGTTCTGTTTTGAGGCAAACAGATCCAGGACTGGAAGACCCCACTTCTCCTAGATCTGTCTGAAGATTTCTTGATTCAAGTACCATTCTCTTTCCCTGAGAGTCTGTCTGCTGAGATAGTCTGCTAAAATGTTCTCTTCTCCTTTTAAATGAACAGCTGAAATGGACTTTAGATTTTTCTCTCCCCATTCGAATATCATTTTTGAGACAGTTAAAATTTTTTCCTCAGGCAGCAGGAAGGCTATGTGCATTGAAGGAAGGGGGCCCAAGCTGAACTCTTGCACCAGGGCCCATGAGCCTTTAGTTTCGCCCCTGGTCAGCACTGGTATAGTTTTGGAAAGCAGCTGCATCGGCTAGTGCACCTTACTTACCTCTTATACCGCTGAGTTATAAACATGGGTGGGTGTGCCAGTGGTCAGACCTTACCAATCAAACACCGATGCTCATAGAGACCCCTTTAATAATAAATTATAGAACGTGATACACAATAATTGCTTACTAAGCGACAAGTATGAAAATGAACTTTATCGCTCAGAGACTTGGTAGCTCGTGATGAAATACTTTAGCTGCTGCAAGACTGATAGGGCGACCTTTCTATCTTTACCCCTTGTGTCAATTATTCATCATATCTCAGAAAAACAGACTAATTGGGGTAAGTTGTCAGGAACCAGACAATTAATTTGCCTTGCATAATCTTCACAGACGAGTTATGCTTTTAATAAGACACTAAAATGAAGACTTTGGTATGCTCGCAAGCGCCAGTATTTGGTGTCATTATTGTGCTTTTAGTACAAACCTTCCCTCCGCCCCCCAAACAGCTGGCGAATATAGCGATATCCTAGATATCGCTAGATTGCACATAAAGCTAAAGTATGTGACCTGCATTACGCAACCAAAATCATAAAATGGGATTAAAAGTTGATTTTGCCGTCACCTGTGTATACCGTGAAAGCCATGAAGTGTATAAGCGGGTATTATCTAGATATCGGTCAACTAATTACTTACATACAGTGTCAGAAACATTTGTCTGGTACAATAGATCAAGACATTTCAAAAATATTTCGAGGTAACAGTCCACCCCTAGATAGGATTTGCTTAAAGGGAAAGTCACCCACATTTTTTCCTGCCGTTGAAAACCAGATTTTGACACCCATCCTTTTTTCCCCAAATCTCTTTATTTTCTGACTGCAGATTTTTTTTATTCCGTTTCCTGACCATGATTATGGGGGCGGCCATCTTGCTTTAGAAGTTGTTAACAGCATGAAGAGACATGCTTTACGGCAGCTGCCATGGGCCATAGACCACAATGGACAGGAAAAGACCTCTGACTTCTATGGGAGAGTTTTCTAGGCATGCTCTGTGACCTGTGCAGAGGTCAGGAGGGAGCAGATAAGCTGTGATATCACCTATTGTTAAAGCTGGTTCCTGTGTTATCTATATATACGTGATATCTGTCATTCTAATCCTGCCTGTAATAAGCAGATAACAGTAAAACTATCTGTACTGATGAAGAAGTGGGGTCTATTATAAGGCCTGGTGGATATTGCAGAAATTGCAGGATTTTATAAGTTTCTTTTAATAAAGATATTGACATGGAAAAGTAAATTTAAAGGGGGATGTCCAGTTTCCTATATTGATAACCTATCTTCAGGATAGGTCATCAATATCAGATCAGCGGGGGTCCGACTCTCGGCACCAACATTAATCAGCTGTTTGAAGAGAATGCAGTGCTTGTGCGAGCGATGCCTTCTCTTTACTGCTGGAAGCTTCAATAATCCGCAGCACTCGTCAGTAGTTGGTGTAAAATGGCGATTTATTCACTCAGACAGCGAGATTATAGCGACGTTTCGACCATGGTTGGTCTTTATCAAGCAATGAAGTCCCATATCTCAGAGTGCCTTAAATAGTGTACAGAAGTGGGTACATTGGTGGCTGTGTACAGTATACTTATGTCTGCACATAACATGATTCAAGTAAAGAAAAGCTCAGAATAACATCAATGACATCAAGGTGATATACCTTATTAGAGATGATGATCCCTGCAAAGGCCGCGCAATCCACGCTAGTCTCGGTGAAGCGCCAAATACCGGCGTTCCCGTCTCATCGCGCATGCGTCAGCGCCCTATCACAGCTAATAGGCAGCGGAGGCATTACATGACGTCGGCCAATAAGAAAAAAGGCCATCCGTGACGTCAGCGGTTGCCAACCCCAGAGCCAATAGAAAAAAGGGGAAGCTGGAGCCAATAGAAAAAAGGAGGCCTATTATGACGTCAGCTGTTGCCGCGTGGGGAGGAGATTACTCTTCTCAGCACGGCCTATAAGCTGGCTAGTCACGTATACCCTCCGGTCGTCAGGGAGACGCTTCCTTAACCAAGAGGGAAGGGGTCCGTCTCATCTGTCAGTCGGGGAGCTGGGTAGGCCGACAGCCATTTAACAGCAGGGGGAGTACCAGTCAAAACTTCCATGCCATATTATATAGAGGCCATTAAAGGGCTATTACGGACCAACAGTCTCTAGCTAGAGACCCACAAGAAAAAACACGGTCCCTCCGTGTTTTTTCTTGTGGGTCTCTAGCTAGAGACTGTTGGTCCGTAATAGCCCTTTAGCTATTAGCTGTGATAGGGCGCTGACGCATGCGCGATGAGGAGACGGGAACGCCGGCATTTGGCGCTTCACTGATACTAGCGTGGATTGCGCGGCCTTTGCAGGGATCATCCTCTCTAATAAGTTATATCACCTTGATGTCATTGATGTTATTCTGAGCTTTTCTTTATGTGCAGACATAAGTATACTCCCACTTCTGTACACAGCCACCAATGTACCCACTTCTGTACACTATTTAAGGCACTCTGGGAAATGGGACTTCATTGCTTGATAAAGACCAACCATGGTCGAAACGTCGCTATAATCTAGCTGTCTGACTGAATAAATCACCATTTTACATCAACTAGTGGCGAGTGCTGCGGGTTATTGAAGCTTCTGGATGAGTTGGGACCCCCCAGCCAGAATCCCTATCTGCGTGCACCACCCGGCTTGAAGCCTGTGGGATAAGTAGTGCTGCCAATCCCTGAGGTTCTCTCTTTACTGCTGACATCTGTGCAATCACAGCTCCTCCGTCCTATTCATGCGAATGGGACGGAGTATAACTACAACTGCTCCTTCCCATTAACAGTAACAGCAAAGTGATTAGATATTAAGAAATTTCCTCCATACGCTGTTAAAAAAAAAATCTGCAGCAGAAATTGACCTGTAGTTTGGAATTTCATTTTTCAGCCTGTCAATTTATTGATTTCCCCCTTTGTGATGCAGAGAGTGAAAATCACTGGAAAACTGCAGTGGAATTTCTGCTGCGGATTCCACCCCCCCCCCCCCCCCCCCCCCCTTGTGACCACAACCTAATGGTTGTACTGGAAACAAGGACATGTTCAAGGTCAGATTCATTTACCGTCTGGCACTTTACAGATGCCCTTATATCACAGATCTTAAAGGCAGACATAACATCCAAAGGTGCTAAGGCTACTTTCACACTTGCGTTGTGGGAAAAAACGTTTCCATTTAGGCCAGTTTTACATTAGTGTTTTTTTTGCAGATCCGTCATGGATCTGCAAAAACGCCTCCGTTACAATAATGCAACAGCATGCATCCGTCATGAACGGATCTGGTTGTATTATGTCTTCTATAGCCATGATGGATCAGTCTTGAACACCATGGAAAGTCAATGGGGGATGGATCCGTTTTCTATTGTGTCAGAGAAAATGGATCCATCCCCAGTGACTTACATTGTGTGTCAGGACGGATCTGTTTGGCTCCGCTTCGTCAGGCGGACAGCAAAACACCGCAAGCAGCGTTTTGGTGTCCGCCTCCAGAGCGGAATGGTGACTGATCGAAGGCAAACTGATGCATTCTGAGCGGATCATTTTCCTCTCGGTATGCATTTGGGCAAAACTGATCCGTTTTGGACCGCTTGTGAGAGCCCATGACGGATCTCGGAAAAAGAAAGCCAAAACGCTGGTGTGAAAGTAGCCTTAGTCCTCATGCATTATTTCTGAATGGAAAGAGATCCGCTCAGGATGTCTTCCATTCTGTGAGCATTCTGTTTTGTGACCGGACACAAAACTGCTGCAAGCTGCGGTTTTGTGTCCGGTCATAAAAACGGATCCGGCACTGAAAACAATGTATGGAGCCTAACAAAAACTGACCCATCACTCATTGACTTTCAATGTATTTAGTGACGGATCAGTTTTTTCCCGTTTTGATTTCACCCAACCGCATCCTAACGGAATGGATGCATCCTGATGTGCAAAATCAAAATGGATCCGTTTAATTCTGGTATTGAGATCCTCTGACAGACCTTAATACCGGAATTAACAACGCTTGTGTGAAAGTAGCCTTACTACTTATACTCTCACTTTTGGGAACTGCCTCAGCCATGTAGCAGAGTCGAGAGCGGTTACTTAAAGGGAACCTGTCACTTCGCAAAACCTTCCCAAGCTGCCCGCAGTACCTGCGTGTTTCTGATGATGCCTTTCTTCCTTCGCCGTGACTGACAGCGCTTATGCAGAGAGTTCGGCAAAGCCAGCTGTCAGTCAAAGCAAAGGGGAAGGGGGCGCGGTTATCGTGACTTCAAGCATGAGTGGAGAAGCGCGCCGGCAGGGGATAAAACAACGTTTTCAGTACTTTTGCTGCATCTGCCTTCAGGAAGAAAGGCATCATCAGAAACACGCCACTGGCTACACGCAGGTACTGCTGGCGGCTTGGGAAGGTTTTGGGAGGTGACAGGTTCCCTTTAAGTAACCGCTCTCGACTCTGCTACATGGCTGAGGCAGTTCCCAAAAGTGAAAGCATAAGTAGTAAGGCTACTTTCACACATGCGTTGTTAATTCCGGTATTGAGGTCTGTCAGAGGATCTCAATACCAGAATTAAACGGATCCATTTTGATTTTGCACATCAGGATGCATCCATTCCGTTAGGAGGCGGTTGTGTTAAATCAAAACGGAAAAAAAAACGGATCCGTCACTAAAAACATTGAAAGTCAATTTAGTGATGGGCCCGTTCTTTTACTGCTGGCGGCTTGGGATGGTGTTGGGAGGCGACAGGTTCCCTTTAACCTCACACGTTCTCTTACACAGCGATACGTGGTACAAGTTACAGATTCACAGCCTTACAGGGAGGTTCAACTTTGCAGCATCTACAGGCTGTTGGAATGGCCAGGAAAAATTGTGTTTCCATAATGTCTTCAACACCACCTTCTCCAGGTACTGAAGCTGGGTAGTCAGACGCCCGGTCTTCTTGCGATTAATGTATTCTGGCGGAGGCGGATTCACGACTGATAAGTGCAGCTGTCTGCTTGACATGGTGCATCAATCCAGTTTACTTTCTGGACACACATACCCCTGAAAGAGACAGATACGGGGTGTTAATATAAGGGTACAGTATTAGGGCTCATGCACACAGAAGTATTTTTTGTCCGTGTCCATTCCGGGTTTTTTTTGCGACCCGTATGCAGAACCATTAATTTCAATGGGGCCACAAAAAAAAAAAAGGAAATTACTCTGTGCGCATTTCGTGTCCGTATATCCGCAAGTCCTATTCTTGTCTGTTTTGCAGACCAGGACTGGCATTAGATCCGCAAAAAATACTACTGGAACACGGACGTCATCCGTTTTTTTTGTGGATCCTTGTTTTGTGGACTACAAAATACACACGGTCATGTGCATAAACCCTTATCGAATGTAACATGGCCTAGTGTCGCTGCAATTTAGGACAAGTCCCAAACTAGGGGACTACACCTCACTTGTCTGTGGGATTCAAATTGGTTAGTGCCAAGAGAAGTCATCCTGCCTGAGAAGCAGATGCAGACAACTTGCTGTGTAATGGATTCTCTGATGGGCCCGAATCTTTTGCGGCACCCCCTGAAATAATACTAATCTTTTTTTATATAGCGCCACCATATTCCGCCGCAGCGCTTTACAATTCAGAGGACACATGTAACAATCATCCGATACGCAGACCCGTGTGCTTCCCGCCAAAACATCCCATTCTAAAGAATGGAACTGAATTTTCCGCGACAAATTCTGCTGCATTTGAGGGCATGCTGAGGCCAAGTTCACACTGCAAAATCAGCAGCAGATTAGTAACTGAAAACAGGTCATTTTTGGGGGCAGATTTTAGAAGGGGATTTAGGCTAAGGCTACAATGGTCACGGCCTGGATCGCAGAGTTGCGGTGATCCCGCAGAAATTAATGGAATTGCTGAGATTTCTTGCGACTGCCGGGGTGATCCCATTCATTTCTATGGGAACGGTAACGCCGTGTAGCCTTAGAATAGGTGTTGGCGGCTTTTTCTTTTTGTTATCCATCCCTTGGTTGGGATATTCTGTATAATTCAGAAGCATTTTTGGCGGCAGAATCTCTGGCCACTAGTTTTTTTTTTTTCTGCTTCCCCATTGACTTCAATACAAAATCTGCTTCTAAGTAGTAACATGCCACTTCAGAAGCGGATCTCAATTCAATGCCGGAAAATATCGCCACCATGTGTACATAGTAACGTTTTTCCATTGAAGTCAATGAAAAGCTATTGATGGTGTTTGAATCGGAGATTTCACAGCGGAAAACATCCATTTTCCCATGATGAAATCCTCAACCGATTTTATTAGTGTGAACGTAACCTAAGGCCTCCTGCACACGAACGTGTGCGCCCCGTTGCCGTATTGCGGACCCGCAATACACAGGTGCCGTTCTAATGCGGACCCAATCACTTCAATGGGTCCACAAATCCAGAGATGCGGAATGGTGCGGGTCAGAAGCACGGAACGGAACCCTACGGGAGCACTACGGAGTGCTTCCGTGGGGTTTCGTCCCGTACTTCCGTTCCGCAAAAACGGCCGGATCGCGGACCCATTAAAGTGAATGGGTCCGCGATCCGCTGTGGCTGCCCCACGGACAGTATTCGTGCATTGCGGGCCACGGCACGACCACAGGGCGCACACGTTCGTGCGCAGGAGGCCTAAGGGCTCACACACGTGTATTTTCTTTCCGTTTCTTTTTATTCGCGGAACCATTCATTTCAATGGGTCCGCAAAAAAAACTGAAGTTACTCCGTGTGAATTCAGTTTCAGTTCTGCAAAATAATAGAACATGTCCTAATATTGTCTGCATTACGGACAAGGATAGGACTGTTCTATTAGGGGCCAGATGTTCTGTTATGCAAAATACGGAATCCACATGAACATAGTCTGTATTTTTTACGGATCACAAAATACAGAGTCGTGAGCAAGAGCCCTAAGGCTACATTGCATACGTGTGAAAGCTGTAATGGAAATTCTGCACAAATTCACGTGTGGATTTTTTTCCTACCAAAAACCACGTGTTACTTGCAGTTTTTGGTGTGGATTTGATGCAGTATTTCCACAGATCTCATACTTCCATTAAAAAGAGGTGAAATCCGCCCAAAAAAAATTTGATATGTTGACTTGAGGATTTCTATATCCACACGGTAGGTCAATTTCAGCACAGAATAAGGCCTCATGCACACGACCGTGGTGTGTTTTGCTGTCCGCAATTTGCGGAACGGCACGGACAGTCTTTAATATAAATGCCTATTCTTGTCCGCAAAGCGCGGACAAGAATAGGACATGTTATACTTTTTTAGCGGGGCCACGGAACGGAGCAACGGATGCGGACAGCACACCGAGTGCTGCCCGCATCTTTTGTGGCCCCATTGCAGTGAATAGGTCCGCATCCGATCCGCCAAAACGGCGGTTTGAATGCGGACCAAATCAACGGCCGTGTGCATGAGGCCTAATAAAGCACAGTGTACATGAGATCTGTCTAATCTCATACACTTTGCTGGTACTGTATTAGGGTGCATTCACACGACCGTATAAATGGATCCGCATCCGTTCCGCAAATTTGCGGAACAGGTGCGGACCCATACATTTCAACGGGGTCGCAAAAGATACGGACAGCACACAGTGTGCTGTCCGCATCCGTTGTTCCGTTCCATGGCCCCACAAAAAAAGATAGAGCATGTCCTATTCTTGTCCGCAAGAATAGGCATTCTCTATACAGCGCCGGCCATGTGCGGTCCGCAAAATGCGGAACGCACACAGCCAGTATGCATGTTTTGCGGATCTGCAATTTGCAGACCGCAAAACACTTACGGTCGTGTGACTGCACCCTTACACTTCGTTTTTTTCTGCATAAAAATCCAGGCGTAATCTGCAGTATATGCAGAAAGCCTTAGGGCTCATGTCCACGAGTGTACTGGTTCATTACCCGAATTGTGGACCGTACAGCGGCCAGTCCGCAACATTCGGCCACTGGTTGAGTGCACTTCGTGCTGTGGAGGCAGACCCATGGACTTGAATGGGTCCGCAATCCGTTTCATACGACCGAAGATAGGACTACACCTATCTTTTGCAGAGCGGAGGTAGGGATCGGAAGCCCTTCTCTCCGCAACGCTAAAAGATAGAACAGGTTTCATCTTTGGCAGATTGCAGACCCAAGTCAATGGGCCCGCATCACGGCGTGCACACGGCCATCCCCCATCTACAGCCTGCACTTAGCAGTGTCCGTCAGCCACAGATCTTGAATGACGCAGCAGGACACCTACTGGTCGGCAGCTCCCTTCAAATCTATCCTAGCCACGATCTCGCAACTAAGACCGGGTTCTTTATTTTTCTGTTCTTCTGATGGATCAGAAAACTAAACAGTGATGTGAATTCAGCCTAACTGGGAAAACCAGAAACCCCCCCCCCCCATCCATCCATACTGGGAGTCCAAACAGTTTAACCCCCACTGATCGAAAATGTATCACCTATCCAATGGAGTCATCCTGTTAGTTGCAAATAGATTCACACGTGTAGTTTTTTTTCATGCAGTTTTTGAAAGGAAAGGTATAAAAGGACAGGTTACTGTTTTTGTAATCCACTGCTAGTTCTGGCTTCAAAACCGGAACAAATCCTGCACATGTGAATCTAAACTAAAGCACCTTGACCAGATGCAATGGGGCGCCCTACAGCCAGGCTGGGCCCATATGGCAGCACGCAGTGACTGATACACATAGGGATACATTGGATCTTATGGATACTTCAGATTTTGTTAACACCTGACCAAACAAACGGCAGCTGCCGTTTTCTAGTCCAGGACTGCTTAAAACAGCCTTAAAACACGTGTCCATTGGTAAATTGCGTCAAAATAGCAACTTACAGCCAGTGAGGCGCAAACCCAGTGCTTAATAATGTGACTGAATTATTACTTATGTGATTCTGCATGGCCGACCACTACAGACCGCAGAGGAGCACACGTGTGAGGACCACACAGACACTACTGCGCACTTTTTGACCACCAGAGCCTGATCTGTGACGGTAGGTGCTTATTACATGTGAAGACGGCCCGCTCTCCTCTATGGCGCCGCACACAGACGCGCTCCCTGCAGTTTACCTGTCGGTGGCGGGCACTACAGTGGCGCGCAGCTCAGCACACGCAGTGTTTCCATAGCGACGACACGCCCCCTTTATAGACAACCAGAGCGCGCGGCGGGGAACGGCGTCATGGACAGCGGAGCGCCGCGTGGTGACGTCATTTTTCATGGTGCGCGAGTTGAGTCTTCCTATAGGCGGAGCACTGTCATTTACAGTAGGTGCTTAAAAAAAGTCAAATGAAAGACTGGTAACCCATAATCCTGTAATAAATATAGTGTACAGTCATGTGACGATCTGTCAAATAACTCCCAACTTTATAAAATTGCAAAGGGGGACAATATGTGTGGCATGACCTCCACTCTAACTCTGCCCAAAGCATAACTTTACACACCCAGTCCCTTTAATGCCCTCACATGGTAATTATTCCCCCTTTGCCCCTTTGTGCCATCATGTAATAGTAACGCCCACACTGTCCCCCCTCACAATAGTTATGCCCAGATATGTGCACCCTCACAGTAGTTATGCTCAGATATGTGCCCCTTACCATAGTTATGCCCAGATATGTGCCCCCTCACAGTAGTTATACCCAGATATGTGCCCCCTTACCATAGGTATGCCCAGATATGTGCCCCCTTACCATGGGTATGCCCAGATATATGCCCCTCACCATAGTAGTTATGCCCTCATATGTGCCCCCTCACAGTAGTTATGCCCAGATATGCGCCCCCTCACAGTAGTTATGCCCAGATATGTGCCCCATCACAGTAGTTATGCCCAGATATGTGCCCCCTGACAATAGTTATGCCTAGATATGTGCCACCTCACTGTAGTTATGCCCAGATATGCACCCCCTTCACAGTAGTTTTGCCCTGTCATGTACCTACTCACTGTAGTTATGCAAAGATATATGCCCCCTCACAGTAATATTTCCAGATATGTGCCCCCTCACAGTATTATGCCCAGATTTGTGCCCCCTCACAGTAGTTATGGCCTGATATGTGCCCCCCTCACAGTAGTAATACCCAGATATGTGCCCCCTCACAGTAGTTATGCTCAGAACTGTGCCCCTTCACAGTAGTTATGGCTCAACTTTATAAAATTGCAAAGGGAACAATATGTGTGGCATGACCTCCCCTCTAACTCTGCCCAAAGCATAACTATACACACCCAGTCCCTTTAATGCCCTCACATGGTAATTATTCCCCCTTTGTGCCATCATGTAATAGTAACGCCCACACTGTCCCCCCTCACAATAGTTATGCCCAGATATGCGCCCCTTCACAGTATTTATGCCCAGATATGTGCACCCTCACAGTAGCTATGCTCAGAAATGTGCCCCCTCACAGTAGTTATGGCTCAATATGTGCCCCTCACAGTAGTTATGCTCAGATATGTGCCCCCTTACCATAGTTATGCCTAGATATGTGCCCCCTTACCATAGGTATGCCCAGATATGTGCCCCCTTACCATGGGTATGCCCAGATATGTGACCCTCACCATAGTAGTTATGCCCTCATATGTGCCCCCTCACAGTAGTTATACCAGATATGTGCCCCCTCACAGTAGTTATGCCCAGATATGCGCCCCCTCACAGTAGATATGCCCAGATATGCGCCCCCTCACAATAGTTATGCCCAGATATGTGCCCCCTCACTGTAGTTATGCCCAGATATGCGCCCCCTTCACAGTAGTTTTGCCCTGTTATGTACCTACTCACTGTAGTTATGCAAAGATATATGCCCCCTCCCCTCACAGTAGTTATGACTAGATATGTGCCCCCTCACAGTAATGTCCAGATATGTGCCCCCTCACAGTATTATGCCCAGCTATGTGCCCCCTCACAGTAGTTATGGCCTGATATGTGCCCCCTCACAGTAGTAATACCCAGATATGTGCCCCCTCACAGTAGTTATGCTCAGAACTGTGCCCCTTCACAGTAGTTATGGCTCAATATGTGCCCCTCACAGTAGTTATGCTCAGAACTGTGCCCCTCACAGTAGTTATGCTCAGATATGTGCCCCCTTACCATAGGTATGCACAGATATATGCCCCTCGCCATAGTTATGCCCAGATATGTGCCCCCTCACAGTAGTTATGCCCATATATGTGCCCTCTTACCATAGGTATGCTCAGATATGTGCCCCCTTACCATAGGTATGCCCAGATATGTGCTCCCTCACAATAGTTATGCCCAGATATGTGCCCCCTCAGAGTAGTTATGGCTAGATATGTGCCCACTCACAATAGTTCTGCTCAGATATGTGACCCTTCACAGTAGTTATGGCCAGATATGTGTCCCCTCATAGTAGTTAAGCCAGACATGTGACCCCTACCAGTAGTTATGCCCAGATTTGTTAAGGCGGGACATGGCTGCGGCCGGTGATTGGTCGAGCAGTATTCACAGCCATTTTCTGCCATGTTGAGACAGTAGCAGGAGGTGGAGTGCAACGGGAAGAGGCACTGTCAAAGCTGCAGAGATCAGTGAAGTGGGTACATGTTCTGCTGTTTCTTACAGCATGTGTAGCCCCTGGGACTGTTTTTTTTCTTGTACTGGAATAACTTTTTTATATCAGCACAAAAATCATCTGATTTTAGACATTTTAAGGTAGTAAATACACCAAGTAACGAAGACATGTATAGCTTGAAGTCTACTATACAGGATGGAAGCAGACTGAACAGAACACATAAGTACGCTTCTTGATGCACATTTATTTCCCAGGTCAAAAAGAGGGACATTTAAGGAGAAAAGTGGGACAGAGGAACTTAAGTCAAAAAGACGGACTGTCCCTCCAAAAGAGGGCACTTGGGAGGAATTCCGTTGACGTTGTTCTAGGAGGAGGCCACCGTGGCTTTTTGTCCATGTCTACATTGTGTGGTCACCTCACTACCAGACGGTACACTTGCTATCAGTGATATGACGCAGGTATTCTTTACATTTTGTGCATCTAGGACAGGACACACACCTCCCAGCTATTTCTGGAAGATTCATAGTAATGCCCTTACGGAGCTAAGCTGCAGTGTAAAGCAGGACAAACAATGTGTCTCTACATCAGTGCACGAAGCTGACACAGAGACACTTACTGTACCTGAGTGCACAGCGCAGGGCATGTTGGTGTTACACTGTGTCGGTGACTGAGAGGGTGAAGATTCAGGTTCATCTGCAAAGCTTAGAAAGTAGAACTGGGGGTTCAGCACTGGAAACGAGGGGTTCACCTCACACCCAAAACACATATTACTGACAGCAAAGTCACTTCTCACCTTTCCGCCGAAATCACTCTCATCATCCTCTACACTGGCAAGTTGCTTGCAGAGGAATGAAATCCTGACTCCCGTGGCACAGGACACTAAAGTTTCCCTGCTGAGCGCTAGGCAAGCCAATCAGCAGCAGGCTCTGCTAGAACTGCTAATGCTGATTGGCCAGCCCAGTAGCGAGACAACATAGAGCGCTAGTCGGGACTCCAGCAGGTACAGCACTAGCCTCTGATGATGTACTGACTAAAGGGGGGCCCCCGAGGACAGGACAGAGGAAGCAGGGCGCTGGAAAGCAGAGCCTGAGCCCCGGACAGGGACTCAAGACAGGAGCCTTTTGTCCAATACCGGGTCCCCTTCCTCCAGGGGCCCCATAGCAGCTGCGTGGTCTGTCTCCGTTAGAGGTACACTGCTGACTGTACCTCTTATTTTTAATCTATATAAGGCCCCATGCACACAACCATATCCGTTTTGCGGTCTGAAAATCGCGGATCCACAAAAAATATGGATGGGATCCATGTTACATCCACATTTTTTGCGGACCTGTTGACTTCAATGGGTATGTGGTCCAGAGATAGTTTTTGTCAATACAAAACTTTTCCCTATCCACAGAATATCTGGGACACCACTGATCACGAGAACTGGATCCTGTGTCCCCTTCTGAATGAAGTGGTAGGTCGAGCATGCACATAGCTACTCTGTACACGCTCTATGGGACTGCTGGAGATAGCCAAGTACAATGCTCAGCTATTTCAATAAGTCCCATAGACATTGAATTAACCACTTCAGCCCCCAGTGCTTAAACACCCTGAAAGACCAGGCCACTTTTTACACTTCTGACCTACACTACTTTCACCGTTTATTGCTCGGTCATGCAACTTACCACCCAAATGAATTTTACCTCCTTTTCTTCTCACTAATAGAGCTTTCATTTGGTGGTATTTCATTGCTGCTGACATTTTTACTTTTTTTGTTATTAATCGAAATTTAACGATTTTTTTGCAAAAAAATGACATTTTTCACTTTCAGTTGTAAAATTTTGCAAAAAAAACGAGATCCATATAGAAATTTTGCTCAAAATTTATAGTTCTACATGTCTTTGATAAAAAAAAAATGTTTGGGTAAAAAAAAAATGGTTTGGGTAAAAGTTATAGCGTTTACAAACTATGGTACAAAAATGTGAATTTCCGCTTTTTGAAGCAGCTCTGACTTTCTGAGCACCTGTCATGTTTCCTGAGGTTCTACAATGCCCAGACAGTACAAATACCCCACAAATGACCCCATTTCGGAAAGTACACACCCTAAGGTATTCGCTGATGGGCATAGTGAGTTCATAGAACTTTTTATTTTTTGTCACAAGTTAGCGGAAAATGATGATTTATTTTTTTTTTTTTTTTTTTCTTACAAAGTCTCATATTCCACTAACTTGTGACAAAAAATAAAAACTTCTATGAACTCACTATGCCCATCACGAAATACCTTGGGGTCTCTTCTTTCCAAAATGGGGTCACTTGTGGGGTAGTTATACTGCCCTGGCATTCTAGGGGCCCAAATGTGTGGTAAGGAGTTTGAAATCAAATTCTGAAAAAAATGACCTGTCAAATCCGAAAGGTGCTCTTTGGAATATGGGCCCCTTTGCCCACCTAGGCTGCAAAAAAGTGTCACACATCTGGTATCTCCGTACTCAGGAGAAGGTGGGGAATGTGTTTTGGGGTGTCATTTTATATATACCCATGCTGGGAGAGAGAAATATCTTGGCAAAAGACAACTTTTCCCATTTTTTTATACAAAGTTGGCATTTGACCAAGATATTTATCTCACCCAGCATGGGTATATATAAAATGACACCCCAAAACACATTCCCCACCTTCTCCTGAGTACGGAGATACCAGATGTGTGACACTTTTTTGCAGCCTAGGTGGGCAAAGGGGCCCATATTCCAAAGAGCACCTTTCGGATTTGACAGGTCATTTTTTTCAGAATTTGATTTCAAACTCCTTACCACACATTTGGGCCCCTAGAATGCCAGGGCAGTATAACTACCCCACAAGTGACCCCATTTTGGAAAGAAGACACCCCAAGGTATTCCGTGAGGGGCATGGCGAGTTCCTAGAATTTTTTATTTTTTGTCACAAGTTAGTGGAAAATGATGATTTTTTTTTTTTTTTTTTTTTCATACAAAGTCTCATATTCCACTAACTTGTGACAAAAAATAAAAACTTCCATGAACTCACTATGCCCATCAGCGAATACCTTGGGGTCTCTTCTTTCCAAAATGGGGTCACTTGTGGGGTAGTTATACTGCCCTGGCATTCTAGGGGCCCAAATGTGTGGTAAGGAGTTTGAAATCAAATTCAGTAAAAAATGACCTATGAAATCCAAAAGGTGCTCTTTGGAATGTGGGCCCCTTTGCCCACCTAGGCTGCAAAAAAGTGTCACACATCTGGTATCCCCGTACTCAGGAGAAGTTGAGGAATGTGTTTTGGGGTGTCTTTTTACATATACCCATGCTGGGTGAGATAAATATCTTGGTCAAATGCCAACTTTGTATAAAAAAATGGGAAAAGTTGTCTTTTGCCAAGATATTTCTCTCACCCAGCATGGGTATATGTAAAATGACACCCCAAAACACATTCCCCACCTTCTCCTGAGTACGGAGATACCAGATGTGTGACACTTTTTTGCAGCCTAGGTGGGCAAAGGGGCCCATATTCCAAAGAGCACCTTTCGGATTTGACAGGTCATTTTTTTCAGAATTTGATTTCAAACTCCTTACCACACATTTGGGCCCCTAGAATGCCAGGGCAGTATAACTACCCCACAAGTGACCCCATTTTGGAAAGAAGACACCCCAAGGTATTCCGTGAGGGGCATGGCGAGTTCCTAGAATTTTTTATTTTTTGTCACAAGTTAGTGGAAAATGATGATTTATTTTTTTTTTTTTTTTCATACAAAGTCTCATATTCCACTAACTTGTGACAAAAAATAAAAACTTCCATGAACTCACTATGCCCATCAGCGAATACCTTGGGGTCTCTTCTTTCCAAAATGGGGTCACTTGTGGGGTAGTTATACTGCCCTGGCATTCTAGGGGCCCAAATGTGTGGTAAGGAGTTTGAAATCAAATTCAGTAAAAAATGACCTATGAAATCCAAAAGGTGCTCTTTGGAATGTGGGCCCCTTTGCCCACCTAGGCTGCAAAAAAGTGTCACACATCTGGTATCCCCGTACTCAGGAGAAGTTGAGGAATGTGTTTTGGGGTGTCTTTTTACATATACCCATGCTGGGTGAGATAAATATCTTGGTCAAATGCCAACTTTGTATAAAAAAATGGGAAAAGTTGTCTTTTGCCAAGATATTTCTCTCACCCAGCATGGGTATATGTAAAATGACACCCCAAAACACATTCCCCACCTTCTCCTGAGTACGGAGATACCAGATGTGTGACACTTTTTTGCAGCCTAGGTGGGCAAAGGGGCCCATATTCCAAAGAGCACCTTTCGGATTTGACAGGTCATTTTTTTCAGAATTTGATTTCAAACTCCTTACCACACATTTGGGCCCCTAGAATGCCAGGGCAGTATAACTACCCCACAAGTAACCCCATTTTGGAAAGAAGAGACCCCAGGGTATTCGCTGATGGGCATAGTGAGTTCATGGAAATTTTTATTTTTTGTCACAAGTTAGTGGAATATGAGACTTTGTATGAAAAAAAAAAAAAATCATCATTTTCCACTAACTTGTGACAAAAAATAAAAAATTCTAGGAACTTGCCATGCCCCTCACGGAATACCTTGGGGTGTCTTCTTTCCAAAATGGGGTCACTTGTGGGGTAGTTATACTGCCCTGGCATTTTCCAGGGGCCCTAATGTCTGGTAAGTAGGTAAATGACCTGTGAAATCCGAAAGGTGCTCTTTGGAATGTGGGCCCCTTTGCCCACCTAGGCTGCAAAAAAGTGTCACACATCTGGTATCTCCGTACTCAGGAGAAGGTGGGGAATGTGTTTTGGGGTGTCATTTTACATATACCCATGCTGGGTGAGAGAAATATCTTGGCAAGAGACAACTTTTCCCATTTTTTTTATACAAAGTTGGCATTTGACCAAGATATTTATCTCACCCAGCATGGGTATATGTAAAATGACACCCCAAAACATATTCCCCAACTTCTGCTGAATACGGAGATACCACATGTGTGACACTTTTTTGCAGCCTAGGTGGGCAAAGGTGCCCAAATTCCTTTTAGGAGGGCATTTTTAGACATTTGGATACCAGACTTCTTCTCACGCTTTGGGGCCCCTAAAATGCCAGGGCAGTATAAATACCCCACATGTGACCCCATTTTGGAAAGAAGACACCCCAAGGTATTCAATGAGGGGCATGGCGAGTTCATTGAAAAAAAAAATTTTGGCACAAGTTAGCGGAAATAGATTTTTTTGATTTTGTTCTCACAAAGTCTCCCTTTCCGCTAACTTGGGACAAAAATTTCAATCTTTCATGGACTCAATATGCCCCTCAGCGAATACCTTGGGGTGTCTTCTTTCCAAAATGGTGTTATTTGTGGGGTGTTTGTACTGCCCTGGCATTTGAGGGTCTCCGCAATCATTACATGTATGCCCAGCATTAGGAGTTTCTGCTATTCTCCTTATATTGAGCATACGGGTAATGAGATTTTTTTTTTCCGTTCAGCCTCTGGGCTGAAAGAAAAAAATGAACGGCACAGATTTCTTCATTCGCATCGATCAATGTGGATGAAAAAATCTCTGCCAAAAAAAGAAAAAGGAGGGGAAAGGCGTCTGCCAGGACATAGGAGCTCCGCCCAACATCCATACCCACTTCAGCTCGTATGCCCTGGCAAACCAGATTTCTCCATTCACATCAATCGATGTGGATGAATAAATCATTGCCGGGATTTTTTTTTTTATATATACAAAGTGTTTGCCAAAGTATATGAACACCGCCACCTCCTCAGCTCATATGCCTCGGCAAACGTATCTTTTACTGCAGAGGAGAAATCTCGTCTTGCAGCGCCGCATACACCGACTTGCGTGTAATCTGACAGCAGCGCAATGCTTCTGTCCGAATGCACATCAGTGCTGCAGCTAGTCGATCGGTTGGTCCACCTGAAAGGTAAAAAAAACAAAACAAAAAAGAAAAAACCAGGCCGCAAAGCAATAACTTTATTAACTGTTGAACAGAACATAGAAACTTTTTTAAACTTTTTTAACTGAACATTTAACTTTTTTACTTACCGGTATTTTTTTTTTTGTTTAGTTTTTTTTACCTTTATAGAACAAACCTCTCCTTCCCCATGGGACAATGTGCAAAGCGCAAATCGCCCAAAGATGTGGCGAAGTACGTTATGCACTTTATCCCAGGTGAAAGGAGAGGTTTGCAGCAGCTGTGAGTGAATGGGCCCTAATAGCCCTGTGTGCCTGTCCTGGTGAGATGTGATCCCTATGCTAGGTGTACCTGTGTGTGGTACTTCCGGAAACACTCTCCATAGCATAGGGCAGGGTGGTCAGCACAGTCAGGACAGAAATAGCGGGTGTCACGCCTTATTCCACTCCTGCTACAGACACGACATCTTTTTCGGGGTGACGGTTGGGTTGAGGTACCAGGAACGACACTGGGGAAATGTCGCTCGTGTAGACGGCTAACTACACTGGTGGATGGGGCCACGGAACCTCCTGGGTAAAGGAGGTTCTCGATGATCTCTTCCTGGAATTTGAGGAAGGATCCTGTTCTCCCAGCCTTACTGTAGAGAACAAAACTATTGTAGAGCGCCAATTGAATTAAATATACAGACACCTTCTTATACCAGCGTCTGGTTCTGCGGGAAACTAAATACGGAGACAACATCTGGTCATTGAAGTCCACCCCTCCCATGAGCGCATTATAGTCGTGGACACAGAGGGGCTTTTCAATGACACGGGTTGCTCGCTCAATTTGGATTGTCGTGTCTGCGTGAATGGAGGAGAGCATGTAAACGTCACGCTTGTCTTTCACCGCGAGCAGTTCTTCGTTACACAAGGCAGCCCTCTGCCCCCTTGCAAGACGGGTGGTTACAAGCCGTTGGGGGAAGCCCACGCGACTAGTTCGCGCGGTGCCACAGGCGCAAATCCGTTCTAGAAACAAATGCCTAAAGAGGGCCACACTTGTGTAGAAATTGTCCACATAAAGATGGTACCCCTTGCCGAATAAGGGTGACACCAAGTCCCAGACTGTCTTCCCACTGCTCCCCAGGTAGTCAGGGCAACCGACCGACTCCAGGGTCTGATCTTTTCCCTCATAGATCCGAAATTTGTGGGTATAGCCTGTGGCCCTTTCACAGAGCTTATACAATTTGACCCCATACCGGGCACGCTTGCTTGGGATGTATTGTTTGAAGCCAAGGCGCCCGGTAAAATGTATTAGGGACTCGTCTACGCAGATGTTTTGCTCAGGGGTATACAAATCTGCAAATTTCAGGTTGAAATGGTCTATGAGGGGCCGAATTTTGTGGAGCCGGTCAAAAGCAGGGTGGCCTCTGGGACGGGAGGTGGTATTGTCGCTAAAATGCAGAAAACGTAGGATGGTCTCAAATCGTGTCCTGGACATAGCAGCAGAGAACATGGGCATGTGATGAATTGGGTGCGTTGACCAATATGACCGCAATTCATGCTTTTTTGTCAGGCCCATGTTGAGGAGAAGGCCCAAAAAAATTTTAAGTTCGGAAACTTGGACTGGTTTCCACCGGAAAGGCTGGGCATAATAGCTTCCCGGGTTAGCGGTTATAAATTGTGTGGCATACTGGTTGGTCTCTGCCACGACTAAGTCCAAGAGCTCCGCAGTCAAGAACAGCTCAAAAAATCCCAGGGCCGAACCGATTTGAGCCGTCTCAACCCGAACTCCAGACTGGGCGGTGAAAGGGGGAACTACTGGTGCGGCTGAAGTTGGTGACTGCCAATCAGGATTTGCCAGCACCTCAGGGACTCTAGGGGCTCTACGGGCCCGTCTTTGCGGTGGCTGCGACGGGGTAACTATTGCACGTGCCACCGTACCAGCTTCAACTGCCCTTCTGGTGCTCGCTACTTCACCATGTTGTACGGCAGTGCTGGTACTAGGTCCAGGAAGGGCTGCGCTGCTGGTGTATGCCTCACCACGTGATCCGGCAGCGACAGCCCCACTCTGCTGCTCTTGAAGCGGATCCTGCGTAACCTGTGGTCTAGCGACATGGGGCCGGGTACGCCTGGTGCTGCCAGGGACCTCCACCTCCTCGTCCGAACTTTGGGTCAGAGAGCCACTGCTTTCCACAGGTTCATATTCTGACCCGCTAGATTCGTCAGATGAGGGTTCCCACTCCTCATCCGACTGGGTCAGAATCCTGTAGGCCTCTTCAGAAGAATACCCCCTGTTTGACATTTTGGACTACTAAATTTAGGGGTATTCCCTGAGACTACCCAAGAAAAAAAGCAAACCTGTCTTACAAAGGGGAGGCTAGCGAAGTACCGGAGGCTGCTGCAGTTGATAAAAAATATCAAAACTGATTTTTTTATCGCCGCAGTGCGTGTAAAATGAATGTGCAGTGATCAAAAAATATATATTTTTTGTCACTGCGGTGGGGCGGGCGTGGGTGAACGCACGTGTGGGCGACCGATCAGGCCTGATCGGGCAAACACTGCGTTTTGGGTGGAGGGCGAGCTAAGGTGACACTAATACTATTATAGATCTGACCGTGATCAGTTTTGATCACTTACAGATACTATAAAAGTACAAATGCTGATTAGCGATACGCTAAACAGCGAATAAAAGTGACTGCGGTGCGGTGGGGTGGGCGCTAACTGACGCTAACTACCTAACCAAGGGGCCTAAACTATCCCTAAAACCTAACAGCCAATACCAGTGAAAAAAAAAAAGTGACAGTTTACACTGATCACTTTTTTTCCTTTCACTAGTGATTGACAGGGGCGATCAAAGGGGTGATCAAAGGGTTAATTGGGGTGCAGGTGGGTGATCTGGGGCTAAGGTGTAGTGTTGGTGCTACTCACAGTTCAGTCTGCTCCTGTGCTGGATCCAACCGACGAAAAGGACCAGCACAGGAGCAGACAAGCCATATAACAGATCATATTTACTAATATGATCTGTTATATGACTTTGGATTGGATTTTTTGAAAATCGCCAGCCTGCCAGCCAATGATCGTTGCTGGCAGGCTGGTGACGAAATACTTCTTTAAATTTTGCCGGCCCGCGATGCGCATGCGGGCTTTGAGCGAAATCTCGCGTCTCGCGAGATGACGCGTATATGCGTGACTCTGCGCAGCGCTGCCACCTCCGGAACGCAATCCTGCGTTAGGCGGTCCGGAGGTGGTTAAGCAGAAGGAACATGGTTGACCTACCATTCCATTTCGTTGGGGACACAGGATCCCCATTCTCATGATCATGGGGGGCCCATCAATCCCCACAAATCAGATACATATCCCCTATCCTGTAGGTAGTAGGTAGGGGATAAAAAAATAAGCTGAGCTGTAAAACCAAGAGAGACCATCACTATCTGATCAGCAAGGTTACAAGACCCTGCACCCCCATCCAGTTGACTATGAAGATTCATAAAGAGGTTCAGACACACCGCTACTTAATATACACTGACTTCTTTATTAACTGCAAGGTATCAGGGCACTGGTCTTAAATGTGGCCCTGTTGATGATGGGCCTTTGACTCGTGTAGAGTCGGGCCTTCAGCACTCAGGAGAGGAAAAACCTCCAGTGGAGGAAACCTCTAGGGAACCATGGCCGAAGGACTGCCCTTCCCCTAGGCAGTGGAGGAAAACAATGGCATGTAATAAGGACGGTAGATTTTTCCTTGAATCAATGGTGAATGTTAAGTGCGTTGACTTCTGCAGAGACCAAGCCTGGAATCTGCCTTGTGATGCAGCAGGAAACTCACTTCTCCTGTGAATACATCTGACTGCGGAAAGTCTAGTAAATGACAAGTCCAGTGGTAAATGCAGAGACCGAGCCCGGAATCTGCCCCTTATGCAGCAGGAAACTCACTTCTTTGGTGAATACATCTGTCTGCGGAAAGTCCGGTGAATGTCAAGTCCAGTGGTTATTGCAGAGACCAAGCCTGGAATCTGCCTTTGATGCAGCAGGAAACTCACTTCTTTAGTGAATATGTCTGACTGCAGAAAGTCCGGTGGGTGAGTGCAGAGACCGAGCCCGGAATCTGCCTCTTGCTGAAGCGCAGGTCATTTGATCCTGACACGGTGGCCACCATGTCGCTGACTTGTGGTAGAGTCATCACCTCCAGCTGTATCCCATATTCATTGCAGGGACACAGTGAGACCCCCGCTGTGGTACAGTGATCTGCAGATGCAAAAAAATTAATTATGACTGAACATGGAGCAGCAGAAAATGACATGTAAGTGACACACAATTTACTCCCAGTCACTGAGGGTCATTGTAATCCCATGTTTCTAACATCGATACCAACGCTTATCGATGTCATTGACTGTTATAGCTGTTACTCTTGTTCTGGGACACACTGCTGTATCCAACATAAAAAGAATACACCTTATAATCGTGGGCTGATTTATTTTCATATATTTTTTATAGTGTTTGGAGCTCAGTTTTCCTGATACAAATCGCCAAAACCCCTGCTTTCTTACATACTTCCATAGTTAAAATTCTGGGAGCCATTGCTCAAGGTAATCTACATTTCAAGGTCAATGAGAGCTCCCCCTAGTGGTAACTGCAGGCAGTTAGAATTTTATCATACTTATATGCCATGTATCAGGCGATTTGATGATTAATACAATATTGAAGTATGCGATAGAAAATATAACTATCATCCAGTGGATGCCAAGTACACTGTTCGCCAGTTTAGATTCAATAATATGGGTACCTAAGCCATTACACTTGGCAACACCACGCTTTAGGCCCCTAAATCCCAACGCGTTTCGCCCACAACAATAATTTGGGCTCTTCAGGGGACACCTAATACAGTGTCCCAATAGGCATCATGTATAGATTAAGATCAATTATCCCACTGATGACAATGATAGATTTGTCATTTTCAGCAAACAATTATAACAATAAACCATATATCTAGTCCGACATATGGACCCTTATATGCCCCTTCACATCAATATTGGTGAATAAGGTTCACATAGGCTTCAGGGAAATGT
Organism: Bufo bufo; assembly: GCF_905171765.1. NCBI lineage: Eukaryota > Metazoa > Chordata > Amphibia > Anura > Bufonidae > Bufo > Bufo bufo. The sequence goes on from NC_053397.1 coordinate 54,441,821, forward strand.
GGTGCATAAATGATATTACACCCTATTAATATGTCAGTGGTACTTGCGTGCCCCGGGATAGATGATGTCCTGTTCTCACAACATGTACCCCCGGGGTCTGTATGCAGTTCAACAGGCAGATATCACCATTCTACTAGTTAATAAGATGAGACTTGTTTCTGTAGTCTGTGGTTTTTATTAACCGGCAGTAGATAAGGTAAACTATAGGAAAATGAACATACAAGAACTGAGTATACAGTACAGTGTACACAAAACTAATACAAAAACATGAATTAATCCCTTACCGACGATGCTTAGTAGGAGACACACAATGAGTAGCTGCTCCTTCCATGAGGTGGAGAGAAAAGGAAGCAGGAGCCTGTCTCTTTCCCAGAAAGCACTGTGAGCAGGAAGTCAGGTGACCTAATGAATATGCATAACTTAACAAGGCAAAAGATGCACTTACAGATAAAGGTCACTAGATGGTGCTGAAGGCACACAAATGAACAGACTATGCAATAGTGAAGACAGCACACTCCCCGCTTGACATCAGCCGATGTCACTATTAGAGTCCTCAACAGATAACAGTAGGATTAGTTCGGAAGTAGGTCTGGTAAACAGTTTGGTCTCATTTTGTTTGAAAATCTTGACCTCAACTTTACGGACATGTCCGTCTTCACTTGGAAACACTTTAGTAATGAGGCCCAAAGGCCAATGATTTCTTTGAGCCTGAGAGTCTTTAACAAGAACAATGTCATCAGGTTTTAGGTTGGGCTTAACTGTGTGCCATTTGGTTCTTGTCTGTAAGGTGGGAAGATATTGCTTCTTCCACCTATTCCAGAAAGTATCGGCAAGGCCTTGCACTTGTCTCCATTGGCGTTTGTAGAGATCTTTGGTGCCGAACTCTCCAGAAGGGGCACTCACTACTCCAGTCTTTTGGGTAAGTAGAGAGGCAGGTGTAAGCAGTATTGGATCTCCTGGATCATTTGATATTGGAGCCAAGGGTCTGGCATTGATAATGGCTGAGACTTCGGCCATAAAGGTTGTAAGGCATTCATGAGAGAGTCTAGCATTGCCCACTTGTAGGAAGATAGAGTTCAAGATTCTGCGGGCTATACCAATCATTCTTTCCCAGGCTCCTCCCATGTGAGAAGAATGAGGGAAATTGAAAATCCAAGTGCATCCTTGCTCACTAAGGAATCTTTTTACACTGTTATTATCCAAGTTGGAGAGAATCTTTAGCTCATTAGCAGCTCCAACAAAATTTGTGCCTCTGTCAGAGCGGATTTGTTTTACAGGACCTCTGATTGCTATAAAGCGCCTGAGGGCATTTATGAAGCTAGAAGTGTCCATACACTCAATAACTTCAATGTGGACGGCTCGAATTGACATACAACTGAAAATGACTGCCCATCGCTTGGAGCTAGCGTGGCTACTTCTTGTTTGGCGTGTGATAACCGACCAGGGACCAAACACGTCAAGGCCCACGTTAGTAAATGGAGGGTCCATGTTAACCCTGTCGGATGGGAGATTGGCCATTTTTTGCGTTTGTAAACCCCCGCGTAGCTTGCGGCAAGTAATACATTTGAATATACATTTGTTAATACACCTTTTTACACCAACGACCCACAGCCCAGCAGCACGTAATGCTCCTTCGGTGAATAGTCGGCCCTGGTGTTTTATCTTACTGTGGTAGTGCTCTACAAGCAAGGAAGCTAAATGATGATGACCAGGTATTATGATAGGATGTTTCTCATTAAACCCTAATTTGGCCTCTTTAAGCCGCCCTCCCACTCTTAGCAGACCATTCTCGTCAAGGACTGGATCGAGCTTCACTAACACAGTCTTTTGACACAGGTTTTTTGTTGTTGATGCAGTAGAGTTCCTTGGCGAATGTCTCTTGTTGCATGGAACAAATAATTAGATTTTTTGATTGTTCTAGCTCACTTACTGAGTATCCATTCTTACAATGGTGCCAACCTTTGCAGTTACATTCCATAACAAATGGGGCATGCTTGAAGGAACGGGCTACGTGTGCTAAACAGGTGATAGCTCGCACGAGTGACTTCCAGGTGGAAAATCTGATGAAACGGTGGCTACCGAGCTGATTGTACGAATTTACAGTAAGTAGCACAGATACCTGGGGGCGGATTTCTTTGTCAGAATCTGCATCTAACAACTCATATGAGTCACAGGCAGAAGAATGTTCTGAGTTGTATAGAAAAGCAGGACCCCTGAACCAAACTGTGTCCTTAAGGTGACTGGCAGCAACTGACCTGGTTGCTAAGTCTGCTGGGTTATGGTCAGTAGGTACAAAGTGCCATTGCTTTGGGAAAGTGGACCTTCTGATTCTTAACACTCGGTTGTTAACGTAAACGTAGAAACGCCTAGTTTGGTTGTAAATGTAGCCCAGGACTACTTTACTGTCTGTATAAAACTCGGTGTCTCGAATCTCTAGGTTTATCTCTGATGTAATTAATTCAGCTAATTCAACGGCTAGTACAGCGGCACAGAGTTCTAACCTGGGTATTGTATGTTCGAGAAGTGGTGCGAGTTTTGCTTTGCCCATGACAAACCCTGTGTGGCACTGACCTTTGTTGTCTATAGTTTTAAGATAAGCTACAGCGGCAATTGCTTTGACGGACGCGTCAGAGAATACGTAAAGTCTTTGTGTTTTTACTTCTGTGGATGGCACAGGAGCGTAAGAACGTGGAACATGCAGGTTAGATAAAGTCTTTAGGGAGTTTCTCCACTCTATCCATATGTTTCTTTTTTCAGGGGAAAGTGGGTGATCCCAATCCAATGTCTCCTGAGTTAAGTCTCTAAGTAGTGATTTGCCCTGGATTGTAACGGGGGCTGTGAATCCCAAGGGATCATAAAGACTGTTTATGGCAGACAGGACACCTCTACGGGTAAAGGGCTTATCTTCCTGGCTGACTTGGAAGGTAAACGTGTCTGATTTTAGATCCCAGAGGAGACCAAGGCTACGTTGTATAGGAAGGGAGTCAGTCCCTAAGTCTAAGCTCTGTAGGTCGTTTGAGTGGTCTTGAGAGGGAAATGCTTCTATCAGCTGCTTACTATTGGAGGCTATTTTGTGGAGTCTCAGGTTTGAGCATGCGAGCATTTCTTGAGCTCTCTTAAGGAGACTTACTGCGCAATCAACAGTTGGTAGTGATTTTAGACAGTCATCTACATAAAAGTCTCTCTCTACGAATTGTCTGACGTCTGACCCATATTCTAGTTCGCCTTCCTGAGCAGAGTGTCTGAGACCATAAGTTGCAACTGCAGGGGAGGGGCTGTTACCAAAGATATGTACCCGCATGCGGTACTCCGCAATATCTTTTGTGGGGTCATTGTCAATAAACCAAAGAAATCTTAAGAAGTTTCTGTGTTCCTCTTTAACGAGAAAGCAATGAAACATCTGCTGAATGTCCGCCATGAAGGCAACAGAGTCTTTATGAAAACGAAGCAGTACTCCTAGGAGCTTGTTGTTAAGATCTGGACCTGAGAGCAGGACGTCGTTTAGGGAGACTCCTTCATATTTAGCACTAGAGTCAAACACTACTCTAATTTGACCTGGTTTCTTTGGGTGGTAAACCCCGAATATGGGTAAATACCAACATTCTTCTGAGTTTTTAAGGGTGGGAGCTACCTCAGCATGACCATTCTCAAATATTTTCCTCATGAAAGTAAAGAAGTGATCTTTCATTTCTGGCTTCTTGTGGAAGCTACGTCTTAGAGAGACAAAACGTCTGTAGACTTGCTCTCTGTTGTTAGGCAAACGTTGTCTTTGAGGCCTGAAGGGAAGGGGTGCGACCCAACTATTTGTTTCATCCTTAGTGATTTCCTTTTGCATGGTTTCTAAAAACAATCTGTCTTCGTGGGACATTGCTACCTGATTGTCCTCCTTGGTCCTTTGGAACACTGAGCAACCTAAGTGGTCTTCGTCACTGTCACAAGCTATGTCGTGGTCTACAGAGTCTATGAAAGAACAAGGTAGTTGAGTACTATGTGGCAGTTCCTTTATGGGGAAGTTGTTTTTACATGGTTGGAAAATAGAGGGACGTCCATTATCTAATGTGCTTGTGAGCATGCTATTAATGGAGGTTGGTTTGTGTATGCTTCCTAAGCAGACATCTCCTACTATGACCCATCCTAGGTCATGCCTTTGGGCATAAGGAGCATGATGTGGGCCATTAATCTGTTCTCTAGTTTTATGAACTTGTAAGATATCTCTCCTAGGAGTAGGATTATCTGAGCGTTAGGATCGAGTTTTGGTAAGAGATGGGCTATACGCTGTAAATGGGGGTGATGTATGGCTACCTCTGGTGTAGGGATCTCGTGTCTATTATCAGGGATTTGGTTACATTCAGTAATAGTTGGTAAGGAAAGACACGTTTTACCATCTATGGACTCAATTAGGTAGCCACTAGCTCTCCTCCCCGCTGTTTCTACAGTACCCGCACAAGTCTTTAGAGAATAAGGAGTGTTAGGCCCTTTGATGTTGAAAATGTCAAAGAAAGTAGATTTGGCTAGGGACGCATTACTTTGGTCATCTAGGATAGCGTAAACATTGATGGCTTTGTCTCTGCAACCCTTTGGGTAAACTTTTGTTAGGCAGATTTTTGAGCAGGACCTGCCGCCTATGAGTCCTTTACAGACTTCAGTGCATTGTGAAGTAACTGCTGGTGGGTTAGCTTCAGAGTTACTTTCCTCCCCGCCATGCTCTCTGGCACCGTTACTCTGTGATGAGGTCCATGGGAAAGGCCCAGGATGTAAGGCCGTGTTGTGATCTGAGTTGTTGCATTCAGTGCATTTTACACTAACCTGACAGTCTTTGGCAATATGTGATGTTGATGAGCAGCACTTGTAGCAAATGCGGTTCTCCTTGAGGAAGGCTTTGCGATCTCCTATGGACATTTCTCTAAAGGCTCTGCACTTCAGAAGAGGGTGTGGCTTCTTGTGTAGAGGGCACTGCTTACCAGGATCTTTGACTGTTTCGTGGCTGGCGGAGCTGTAATGCCTGTAAGAATCTGCAGGTGAAATGTTAGTTTTGTGCACTGCCACTGACCCTTTGTGTGGTCTGTGGTCATAGGGAGTGGCACAAGACTGTGATAGATCAAAGCTAGGGTCATTACGAATATTGGCCTCTAGCCTTACAAAGTCAACAAACACACTGAAGGGAGGGAATGGCACATTGTGGATATGTTTGTACCTTGACCCATGGGAGACCCATTTCTCCTGCAGGTTGTGGGGAAGCTTTAATACAATCGGTTTGACACCTCTGGCAGTGTCGAGGAAAGCAAGCCCCGGTAAATCCCCTTCGGCTTTGGCAACCTGTAATTCCATCAGTAGATCACTTAAATCCCTAAGTTTCTGGAACCCTTTGCTAGATATTCTAGGAAATTCGTCAATTCTTTTAAACAACGCATCCTCTATGACCTCTGCAGAACCATAACATTCCTCAAGTCTATCCCAGATCATTTTTAGGCCAATCTCTGGGTAGTTTATATTAATATCCCTGATTCTCTTGGCATGTTCTACAGAGTCTTTTCCAAGCCGATCTACAAGGAAGTCTATCTCCTCACTGTGTGACAGACCCAAGTCTTTTGTAATGTTATAAAAGGAGGCCCGCCATGCTCTATAGTTTTCAGGGCGATCACTGAACTTCGCCAGTCCCTTTGTAACTAGCTCACGTTTAGTAAAGAACCTGGCAAAGTCTATTGTGCTCTGGTTACTACTAAGGTTGGTTGGAGGTGGAAAGTCACAGTGAGAGTGTGGTGGGCGATCATACCTGTATGGAGTCTCTGACTTAGGCCAGCCCATATCATACCGTCTTGTGGGATAAGGTGGTTCTGCAGGCTGGACTGGAAGCTGGCTTCCTCGGTGTGCAGGGAAGTTAGCTGGAGTTTTGTCACGTGGCTCTGGGCTCTCTTGTTTGTAGGACTGGGTTCCGAGCGTGACTCTTTCTTTTGGACGGTATGATTCTTCTATGACATAGGTGACGTCTTCGGTTCCTGGGAATGGATCAGCATTGCTGTTTGGTCTAGAGTGTTGACGGACGTACTCTGAAGTGCGTTGTACGGGATCTTGCTGGCCGAGTTCTTGGCTAAGCACGCTGTGGTGACTTCCGGTTTTCTTGTATTCCATTGCTTCCAAGAACTCTGCTTCAGCTATGGCGGCTGCCGTTTCTTTCTCTACGGCGAGTTTCTCTAGCTTCGCATCTAAGAGGACCTTTTGCATGTCTATTGAAGCCTGTTGCTTTGCTTTCTCAGCCTCTAGCTGTGCCTTTTCTTCTTTCATCTTCATTTCTTGTTCGGCAAAGGCTGCTTTGACCTTCGCGGCTTCTGCCTTTGCGCGGGCAATGGCAGCCGCATTGCTAACGGAAGACGACTTAGTGGAACCATCCTTCCTTGATCTTGTCTTGTAGCTTGATACTGTGCTACACGACATGGTGTTGGTGAAGACACTTAACTGCGTGGAGACTACCGTGCTGTGGAATGCCGGTCGCTGTGCTTAGAGAGCGGTCACAGTATGCAATCAAATGTGTCTACATTGCTTGAAGCGGCTATCCCCTTGCAGCACTGGACTGTATAGAAGTCGCTGTGGTGTCCGTTTGCAGATATTGCGTGGACCGTAACAGACTTCTGTGTAGTCAGGTGCGTCTCTCTCGCTAGAAGTCGTCGTTTACTGTCCTGTTCTCACAACATGTACCCCCGGGGTCTGTATGCAGTTCAACAGGCAGATATCACCATTCTACTAGTTAATAAGATGAGACTTGTTTCTGTAGTCTGTGGTTTTTATTAACCGGCAGTAGATAAGGTAAACTATAGGAAAATGAACATACAAGAACTGAGTATACAGTACAGTGTACACAAAACTAATACAAAAACATGAATTAATCCCTTACCGACGATGCTTAGTAGGAGACACACAATGAGTAGCTGCTCCTTCCATGAGGTGGAGAGAAAAGGAAGCAGGAGCCTGTCTCTTTCCCATAAAGCACTGTGAGCAGGAAGTCAGGTGACCTAATGAATATGCATAACTTAACAAGGCAAAAGATGCACTTACAGATAAAGGTCACTAGATGGTGCTGAAGGCACACAAATGAACAGACTATGCAATAGTGTAGACAGCACAGATGATCTCAGGGGGTAACTGATGAGTATGGTTACCACATTAATCCGGCCGCATTCCCGATAGTCTGCATCGGTGCCTCATTAGATTGAAAATGATACTTTCACACCAGCGTTTTTGCTGGATCCGTAATGGATAAGTTAAAAAACGCTTCCGTCACAATAAGGCCCCTTTCACACGTGCAAGTATTCCGCCTGGGTGCAATGCGTGATGCGAACGCATTGCGCCCGCACAGAATCCGGACCCATTCATTTCAATGGGGCTGTGTACATGTGCGTTGGTTTTCACGCATTACTTGTGCGTTGCGTGAAAATCGCAGCATGTTCTATATTCTGCGATTTTCACGCAACGCTTGTCCCATAAAAGTGAATGGAGCTGCACTTGCTTGCGGATGCGATGTGTTTTTCATGGATGGTTGCTAAGAGATGTTGTTTGTAAACATTCAGGTTTTTTATCACGCGCTTACAAAACGCATTAAATCTCATTGCACCCGCGCGATAAAAACTGAACAACTGAACACGATCGCAAACAAAACTGAATGGTCTTGCTTGCGAAATCGCGCAGTTTTCACTGAACGCATCCGCAACGCATCCGGGCCTAATCTGGACACGCTCGTATGCAAGGGGCCTAATACAACCATCTGCATCCGTTATGAACATATCCGGTTGTATTATCTAAACCATAGCAATGTCTGATCCATCATGAACACAATTGAAAGTCAATGGGGGACGGATCCGTTTTCTATTGTGTCAGAGCATTATTCTGTCCGCGATGGGGACGCAACCAAACAGAACGGAATGCATTCCATTTAGTTCAGTTTAGTTTTGTCCCCATTGACAATGAATGGCGACAAAACGGAAGCGTTTTCACCCGTATTGATATCCTATGACGGATCTCAATAGCTGAAAGGGAAAGTGCAGATGTGAAAGTAGCCTAATCTGTATAGTTCCAAAACAGGGGTCAGATCTTTATATTATATGAAACCTCTAATCCTTTAAATAAAATGACAGACTTTGAGATGCAGATGCTGCAGAACCTCTTTTCTGAAAAGTAAGGAAGAGATTCCTGTCCACCGTTGATTGCTTGGATAAGGTCTCGTCCTTCTCATAAGAAGGTCTGCAGTATATAAGATATTACCAAGAAAAACAAGTGAGTAATGTTATATCCCTTTAAAAATATCACTTTATTTAAATCATCATAAAATTAATCAAATACATATAGTAGGGAGTCAATAATAAGGTGCCACTTAATCCCCACCAGAAAACCGACAATGAGCTAGGTCCCAGTTCCATAGCTATGTCCCCTGCAAACAAATGTGGATAGGGAAATGAATTAAAAAAAATAAATAAAAAAATTAACCAATATCAATTGGAGAGAGGTCCCATAGCAGAGAATCTGGCTTCATGTCACCCACCACTGGAACCCATGCTATGGGTAAATACATGTCCAGCAATATAAATATGATTATAGACATGTAACCACAAAGGCTAATCTGCCGGTATAGGTATGTCTGGATGGCGTACAAAGGTGCTAACTGCGTCTTATTGTCTGAAAGCAACCTGCAGTAGCCTATAGATAGAGTGGCATTGAAATGCAGGACATGAAACACAATGAAAACCTAAACTAACATTACCTTTTAAAAATGGGAGAGATGTAAGTGGCGCCTACCCCTCTACGAGTATATAAGATGTGCATTTTGGTGTTGTGCCCACACTGGTGATTACAAAGGGGTTGTCTAAATCGTAGAGTCCAATTAATTTCAGCCACCCATTGACACCAGAGTAATATGTAAATGGTACGCAGGAATAATACAGCCCCCAAAGTAATCTATGGGGCCTTACTGTACCTAAGGGTGTAACTAGGCACAAAATTTGGAAACACCCCAAGCAACTTCCCCAAAACCTCTCCTCCCGCAGCGAGTCCTGCACCTGTCACAGTACCTTCTGTACCTGCTGACAGAGGTTAGAAGATCAGAGAGACTGACTGCACGTGAGGTTAACTGACAGTCTCTTGATTCTCAGTGTTGTGGTTTGGTAATGACCACACCTCTTGTCAGGTGCAGCTGGCGGTCATTACTGCTTCCCTATTTAGTTTGGAGTCACACTTCATACCATGCGGTTGATATTCTCTGCTTGGATTTGGAAGTGTTGGTGTGTGGACCTTCCTGTGTTCCTGCTCATCCATTTTCTCTAAGTTAAGTTGTACTGCTCTTGTATTTGGTTGTTGCCCTGTGCTTGTTGTTTACTAGGCCTCAGGGAGACGCTTGTTTGTTCACCTGGGAAGGAACCAGTAGTTTCATTCCCTTTCACTACCTCTAGGGCATATCAGGGCTCCTAGTGTTTAGGTTCCGGCCCATGTATTTTCCCACCTTCAAGGTCTATACATACTGACAGGAGTCAGGGCCAGTTCTAGAGGTTTCCTAGGAGGTGACCTTTCCCTCCTCCCTAGCCTGGAGGCCTAGTTTTTTGTCCTCTTCTTTCTGTTGCCTTTCTGGTGTCCCTCCTCTCCCCATTATTCTTGACAGCACCGTTCGGGAGGAGAAGTCAAGAGTTTACTAATGAATGGCTGATGAAATCACCTCCCCGGCCCTTCCCCCTTATTAATGTCCGTCCCCTGCATCTACATTCAGCTGCTTCCTGACAGTCCTCTTCTCTCTGAGGGCTTGGGTCCCTGTAGTTTATAATCTTCTGACCTTACTGTAACCTAATCATCTCTCCACATACCCGCCTTCCACTTACACACAGCAGCAAAATTGAACAGGCAGTGTTGCAGTGTAAAGCATGAGGGAGATACAGAACAGCAGTTCAAGTTTATGTGGAGACAGGACCTCCTATACACAATGCAGCTAAGGAGCATTCACTGATTTTTAGTCAGGCTCTGACTGGCCCATGTTCATATAAAAAACTTGATAGATTGTTATAGAAACTCCCCAGTTTATTATAGACACGATCAGAGCTGAGATGACTTCTAGGTATAGAGGAAAGCTGCCAGTGTCCTCTTCTCCCCAGGACCGACCTTCTCAAAGTTGCTGCAGGGACCCCCACATTCAATCATCTGGTAGCCTGTGCACTTTAGGAAA